>NC_133023.1:78650452-79850452 GCF_048564905.1 Vicugna pacos
AAAAATACACTCACAGCACATACACACACACAGAAATGGACCATATATGTTCCCAAACAAGGTAAGGCATTCCCCCGACCAATTTTTAGCTCAGGGAAAAAAGGGAATTGCCTTATATTCAAATCCTTATAAAATCTCTCATGTAATGTGGTAATTCTCCATATTCATTAATTTTTATCCACAAAGTACTGCTTGGGAGAAATATGTTAGGTTGAAATATTCTCAATCGGTGTTAGTTTTGGATGCTTATAAAGAATATCTGTCAGAATTGGAAGGAAAGGATGTAAATAAATTATTTCTAAAGGTATGACCTCATAACTGAAGGTGTTAGATAACTGAACGAGCTTTCTAAAGGTCACTTTCAAAATTAATGCAGTGAAAAGGGCTCCCATTAGCAAAAGATGGGCCAGTTTGACCACCAAAAACAATTATAAATGGATCTTGTGGTAGCTCACAGCGAAAAAAAATGTGACAATGAATATATGTATGTTCATGTATAACTGAAAAATTGTGCTCTACACTGGAATTTGACACAACATTGCAAAATGATTATAAATCAATAAAAATGTTAACAAAACAAAGCAAAATTATAAATGAGATTATTTGAGACAAATTGAAAATATAACAACCCCTGAGTTTATAAAGTATTTTTTTAAACAAAAGAGAATGCCTCTCTCTTCCACTTAAAAAAAAATCAAAACACCTCTCATTGGACAATTTTGGAAGTAGCTTGGTTATACATATCTTACATTGAAAATTGGCAATTAAAAAGTTAAGCATTTATCTTGATTTCTCTATATGAACTATGTTTCAGGGTAACCAGACTCCCTAGCTGAACAAAGTTCTTTTCAACAAAGTTATTCTAACTGATAGGTGTGGGAGGAGTGATTACAGTTAGAAAATCACCGTTTTATAATCCCTAATGAAGTAATTGATTTGGGCAATAATCATCAATAGATGAAACCATTAGATGAAAGGCGGATGATGAACTTTGCACTGGAGGATACAACCGCTCACTGAATCTTCTGATCAATCTACTCTTCATTAAAATATGGGACAATCAAACTACTATATATGAAATAGATAAACAAGTTTATACCGTATAGCACAGGGAACTATATTCAATATCTTGTAGTAACTTATGGTGAAAAAGAATATGAAAACGAATATATGTATGTTCATGTATGACTGAAACATTACGCTGTAACCAGAAATTGACACAACATTGTAAACTGACTACACTTCAATAAAAATGTATATGAAAATAAAATAAAATATGGGACAATCAGATACTGCATGCCTCCTGGTGTAATATGAAACACATGGCACCACCACCTATGAAGAAATCCTGCCAAAAATTGAAACTGAACCTAATTAAGCTTCTAGATCTAACTTCCATTTATAGGGAAGATGCTGACTAGTTTCCTCAGTAAGTTAATGGTAGTAAAAAAAAAGAAGGGAGATACTTTAGAGTAGAGACTTAAGAGACACAACCAAATGTGATATGTGAAACTTTTTTGGATGCTGGTTTGAACAAATTAACCATAAAAACTTCATTTTTGAGACAAGTGGACAACTCCAATCATAGACTGGGTGCTAGATGTTAAACTTTTGTAGGTGTTATAATGACATTGTGATTTATGCTAAAAACATTGATAAATGCTGAATTTGGGTGATAAGAATATGGGAGGCCTTGTGCTATTCTCTCTACTCTTGTATAAGTCTGAAAATTTTTAACAGAAATTTTAAAAAGTGATATAGTAGAGTTATGCTGTGAAGATCTACATAGACACCTCTAAGACAGATTCAGAAAATAATCATCTTAATGTCGTATAAATGGGTAGTGGTAACTAGGAACAAAATATCCAGGGACAGAAACATATGTAGCTTCAAAAAATAGTTTATCTTAAAGAGCTTAGATGGAAATCAGATGATGTACTTAGATAACTGCTAGGAGACTCAAAAAGGGACTCTGGGGTCACAAAAACAATGATGTTAAAGATGCATAGGAAGATTTTGAATTATACAGCTCCTGAAATGTGAGAGTAGAAAAATCTCTTCTAATGTATACTTTATTTTATACACTGTGTGGTTTGAAATATGTAAATAAGAGTGAATTAACAATTCAACATCATAAGTAAATATTCACCATTTGTTTATATAGCTAACAGTTTGTGTATTCAGGTGAGTCAAACGTGTGTCCCCCAACGTCTGAGAATACATGGTGTGTGTGAAGCACATGCACATGTGTGTGTAGGTATATGCACAGAGAATCTATGAAAATATTATAGAAGGAACCAGAAACAACCTCTTTCTGGAGGTTTCCTTTGTGCAGGGTAACCGGGAGGCTGAAGGACAAGGGTTGGAGGGACACTTACTTTGCACTGTCTACTCCTCTGTACCTTCTGAATGTTATACCACATCCAAGCATTATCTACTTAAAAGGGTTAAACTCAAACAAATAAAAAATACAGTATTGTTTGTACCTCTTAATTTGCTTCCTAACACAGCCCCAGCAGATCCTTCTAGCATTATTTCCTGTTAACTCCCCTGCCAAACTTCCGAATGGCCAGAGAACCAGAACTATTGATTTAATCTTTTCAATATGCACTCATCCAATACTTGCTGAGTTTTTATTCTATGCCAGACACCATTGAAGGCCCTAGGGATATCAAAATGAATGAAACCTACAGTCTGAAGCAAGTGTTCATTTGGTTTTTTTCAACTGAAGCTTTCCATAATCCTCACTTGTGAAGTTCTGAAACTTCCCATAATCCCGTCTCATTAAGCTCCACATCTTTTCAAGTCATCATTCAAGTACACCCTCCTCTATGAATCCTTCATCTTACTGCCTCCCTGGCTATAAATGATTTGTCCCTCCTCTCTGTCCCCATAGCTCTTTGTAATTACATTATAATATTTACTGTATTCTGCTCCATATAATAGTCATGGTCGGCGTGTCTTTTATCCCTAAGTATAACTAGCATTTACTGATCACTTCACTCTGTGCCCTGTACTGTGCAAAGCACTTTAAATACCTTGTCTCATTCATTTCTCACAACCTTTATGAGGTACGTGAATTATGTTTAGTATGACTGAGAAAACTGATGCTTAAAGCAATTAAATAACTTGCCTACAGTCTTCCGAGTTCAGCATTTGGGCTCTTTCTTTTCCTTCAAACTCTCCCAAAATTCTCCCTTTATTCCACCATGGTTTTCTAAGTTTCAAGCAATTTTACATGTCTAGACAAGCTGAGATACAAGTGATGTATACAAGCCGGTGTGGATATAAGACAGTGAAGAAGAGTGTGGATAAAATATGGGGAAAAGGTACATGCATTTGGGAGTATGGGAGGGTCCTGCTTTTTTCTTGATACAACTCTCTGTTCAGAGAGCTAATGAGGTCACTGTGATTCCCAGAACCTGGTTCTTCACTATTACTCTGCATTACACACAGTAGGCACTGAACAAGAGTTTACCAAATTAAACAAGTTATTTGTTAAACTGGCTCCAAATCATCTCCTCTGAGCTGCTTCCTCAAAAATATTTTTCTATTATAATGCTTAAGAGAAAACAAATAGGAACCTGGAAGAGGAAAAGGGTCTGCTTTTCAGTGCATTTTCACTTAAGGCCTTAAAGTGAATTCAAATATATTAATGAGAAATCTCTTCAGACAGTTGCCATCGTGGTTAGTAAATTCAGCCCTCTGTTACATTAGCCACTGCTTATTCAGGAATTACACAAGTTTGCCGATGATAGCTGTTGACTGAAAATAAATATTTAATTTATTTATTAAACAACTTCTTTTATGTAACTATCCTAGAGAGAATTCTTAAGTGTCCACCAGATATATCTCTGACAAATTCATATTGTAGAGTCAATGATAATTGGGGTGGGGGGTATTGGCCTGTTTTCTTTCTGTTTTTTTTTAACTTTACATACATCTGCTCAAAATATTTAGATTTGGTGGCCACTAACAGAATACTTTTCACAGAAAACCTGGTGAAATAATGTAATTTTTAGCCTTCAACTCACAGCCATGGCCTCAAATGATTAGATGTGCAATTCTGAATTTGATTTATGGAGGATGGAGCTCAATTCTCTGGCCCCAGGCCTGAATGCTGGGATGGCAGAAACTCATACTGGAAAAATTTAGTTTTCCAAGTAGATGAGGGTGATTAATGAAGAGGTTCCTCTCAAATCTGGCTCCCAAGAGTGAGCTCTTGTGCTCCCTGGAGCTAAAAATGGAATGTTGGGGCTGATTCTGCCTACCACCAAATGATTACTGACACAGGTTCTAATGTCAACATCATAATAGGTAAAGCAAAACAATAAAAAACTCCAAACTTAATGAAAAGAAAATTAAAATTATATATTGAGAGTAGAGCCTAGTTGATCTAACTTGGTTCAATAATTCATGAGAAAATCCATTGAGAGCAATTTAAGTAAAAGGCAAATTAATTTAAATGGGACATTTTTTGGCCTAGAGAGAATAAATCAGTATTTTGCCCATTCTCTTTAAAAATTAAGAGCAGAGAGCAAAAATCACTAAAAGTAAAAAAAAAAAAAACAACCAAATTAATTAAATGAATGATAAAGTTACAGTAAATAAATAGATTTGTTACTAGATTATATCTTAAAAAGCTATGTGAAAATTCATCTTGATTTTATATGATGACCATTTTGGTTGGGGGTGAGTGTGAAAATGGGCAGAAGGTGAAACCAGCATGGATGAAAAAGACAGATGTGCAGCACACACAAATACCCAAAGGATAAAGAATCCGATATGGTGAGGGTGAGTAGTCATGAGAAACAACTGAAGACACACTGAAAATAAAGAGAAAGAGAAACAGACAGAAAGAGCAAGACAGACATGCATACACTCATGAAAAGACAGAGGACAGAGGAAAGTTAAAGCTAGAAGGACAAACATTTTCATTAGTTCAACAAATATTTATTGAGGCAAAAACAGATTCAGAGAGATGGGGGAGGCAGACAGGGGAAACTCTGTAGATCTCTGAGCTTGGCCAGATGAACTCTGCCTGTTGATTCAAATTGTACAAAATTGTTTTGGGGGGACCCACCAAGGACAAAAACACTGTGCTAGACACTAAAGTAGACAAAAGGATGAATAAAAAAGACTTCCTACCCTCTAAAGACTTATTTAAAAGTTGAATGGGGTCTATGGGTGAACTATCTGCTAGTTTCATCATTCCTCAAAATGACAGACTCTCTGGGAATTTAAAACAGACCTTTCTGCAGTGGCAAGCAGGATTTCTGCGCTGATTTTTCATTTTTGATTAGAAAGGCTTTACAAAGGTATAAAGGTATGCAGAAATAGAGAACTTTCCTTTTGCACCTTCAAAGGTCGGAAGCATAAATAACAACCAGGAGGGGAAATCTCTTTGGTACGCAGAGTTGCTTGTCAGCCTAATCTTTGTTCTTGGAGAAATCAGTCTTGCTTTATTACCTGGTATTTGGAAGATATTTGAAACCATCTCTTATATTTCCCCTTTTTAAATTCAATGATATTTTTGGCTCATGTAGGTCTTAGTGAGAATGAACAACAGAAACACTTCACTTCCCACTCCCCAAAAGACAACTCCAAAAAACCCCACATTATATGAATAAATAAATAGCTCCCATTTGAACTTTCAACTAGAGCAGTGCTGTCCATGAAACATATAACGTGATCCATACTTTAAATTGGGGGGGAAACTATATTTAAAAACGTTAAAAGGTGAAATTTTAATAATATATTTTCTTTAACATAATGTATGTAAAATATTATCATTTTAACATGTAACCAATATACAAGTTATTAATGAGATATTTACATCATTTTTTCATAGCAACTTTTTAAAATCAGGTAAATATTTCATATTTACACCATATCTCAATTTGGATTAGCCAAATGTCAGGTGCTCAATAGCCACATGGCTACCATCTTGGATAGCAAAGATCTAGAATGCTACTTCTCTATGGATTGTGCATCCTTTCCTATTGTTAGCTCCATCAAAGGCCCAACTAGATTAAAATAAAATCTAAAAGTTAACTTTTGCTTTCCAAGTTCCCTTAGTACATAATACTGTTTTTTTTAACCTGTCTTGTGGTGTTAACTTTTTGGACAAAAAGAGAGTTGAGGTTTGTATATGTACTTGAGAAGGCATGGCTTCCTTACTTAAGTAAAACAACCAGTTCACTAGAAGTTAAGAAGGAAAACCCCAGGTGGGAAATAATGGCTACAGAAGCCAGCCCTGCCCTGTACTTAGGTGAGTTGAGTAGACATGTACCCTATGTACCCTCTTCAAGCATTTATAACTGTAGACTGTAAGTTCCTTGAGGGCCCGTGCCATTATTAGCGATCTCTGTTTTCCTAGCACTTAGCACAGTGCCTGGCACATAGTTGGTGTTCAATAAGTGTGTGCTGAACAAATACATTAATTTAAATAAATACACTCTCTCACTTGCACTAGACACATTTCAAGTGCTCCATAGCCACGCATGTCAGGGGCTATCACACAGGACAGTGTAGATGCAGAAGATCTCTCTCATCACAGAAAGTTGTATCAGACAGCACTGTTCTAGAGCAATGGGCAGAAATAAAATTTGACTTGTTAGGTTTTAGGGGAACTCTAGAGACAACCAAACCTTTTTTTTTAATGAGCATGTAAGAATACTAGTGATATCAAATGTCAGAGAAAGAATCAAGAGAACAAGTAGGTATCTCTTTTATCCTCCTAGAAAGTTCAAATGCACCATTATGGTTTCTACTGGAAGAAGGCACGTGGCCACATACTTCTCCCTGAGTTTCTGCCTCCCTCTCAGGGTCTTCTCACCTTGATTCCCACCAGGCACAATCCACAAGTGAGCCCCTCTGACCCTCTAGTTAAAATGTCTAATGAATGCTTTCCCTTATTTCCCAAGATAAGTCGGCAATTTCAAAAGATATCTTAGTACAAAAGCTGGAGTGGGGGGGGTGAGAAATAAAATATAAAAATCACAAAACAGTCAAGCTTATATACAATATATAATTTTCTGAACCTGTTAATCCCAGGAAAACAGTGAGGTGCTCGAAGAAATCCTACATTCCCTTATCTGAAAATAGACTCCATTGGCTGAGGGGCTAGCACAATTTTGCAGGCACATAATTAGCTCTATCCTTCTCTTCCCAGCCCCTTGTCTCAGCCAGGAGCCCTCTGGGGTGCAATCTTAGTTCCCAGCATACAGTAGTTGGTACACCTAAATATCTTGTCTCATTTTCCATTTAAGGACATCCCTTAAAAACACTTCATTTCCCTTTAAACAAAACATTTCCCTATTTCAAACCCTGTTGCCTACTCAGGCACTCCTGCTTAGTTTCACACTGAGGCTTGAGAAACATGCCTAGTCACAGCTGAATTGTAGAACACGTGACTCCCAACTTTAGTGCAAGTGCATGATCTAGCCCCATGGTTTAGCTGATGGTCAGGATTATCTAAGGAACTTTTCCAAAGTTCAGATAACTGGGCCCCACTCCAGACTTCTGAATCAAGTTTCTGGCAGCTGGGCCTGAGAATCTTTCTTCTTACAAGCATACTAAGTGAAAATGATACACTCCATCTCATTTAGGGACTATTGATCTATTTCCTCCTTACTCGGAGAGTCAACTGTGCCCACCTCTGGATCATTCAATAAGGGTTTTCCCTATCATCACTTTGTCACTTTACACTTTGACAATGAAACAGGATCTTAAGCATAACATCCATACAGCTGTAGGGGGAACAGGGATAAAGGGGGTTTTCATACAAGTTTAGAAGTTTCTATAATTCTACTGCTTTTCTAAAGAAATCAGCTTGAATCCTCTAACTTTAAAGGATCAAAGCATCCCTAGATAATTCACTGTTAACCTAACAATATTCCAGCAGAATATGTTCCTAGGTTAATTAATGGTCTGCCAGCCAGAAAGGTCAATATTAAGAATGCAAAACATGAATATAACCCTAGAAAATGAGAAGCATAATTTACCAGAAATCTCTGGTGCTCATCTTTTGATATTTCAAATAATAATCACTTACCCTTGACCTATTTTTTCAAATCTTGTGTATTTTTTCTTTGGGTCACCAACACTCACAATGCTTCCTGAAGGGAAAGAGGGGAGAGAGAAAGAGAGAGAGATTTAAATTTATTGATTTCCTTCCATTTAATACTAATATTTAAGATGCCAGAGTCAATGATAAATAAAACATTAAGGCAATATCTTCATGTGATTTCTATAATTTATATGGATAATAATACATTTTATTAAAGTAACAAATAGTAATGTATTAATTAAGCTAGTAGTAATAACCCAGGATGCTTATACTCAAAATTGATGATGCTTGGGAAACAAGAAGGACTGGTCATAAAGCCAACATTTATAAAAAAATTCCCATAAAAGGATACTGTAGATTAGGAGATAAAAACATCTCAGGACTTGCACACAGTATTTAACAGAATCACTGTCTTCTCTGAATTGGAGTGAAATTGAGTGCTACGCTACATTCAAATTCTGCTGGACAAATCTCTCTTGAGCACTTACTCTGCACCCAGTACTTCACTAAGGGCGATGGGAGATGGGGATGAGAATGGGTCTAATGAATAACACAGTTTAATCATAAAGTAATGAGGCTTATTGTTCTAAAAAACATACATCCCTGAACCTAGGACTCCACTAGCATTTCAAAAATTTTTAACAGCCTTACTGAGCTCTGATTTCCGTACAATAAAGTTCACTCATTTAAAGTGTACAATTCAATTGCTATTAGCATTTTTTTAGAGTTGCACAAATTTACTAAATTTCACCATGATCTAATTTTAAAACACTTTTATCATCCCACAAGAAATCCTCTACCTGTTATCAGTCATTCTCGATCCTCTCTTTGCTTCCCAACCCATCCTTAGGCAACCACTAATCTACTTTCTATTTCTATAGGTTGTTCCAAACATTGTGGAGTAAATCTATAAGCCACACAAGAAAACCATTAATTTATCATGTTTGGCTCTGGGAAAAAATATTGGTTTTGTTATTTCAAAATATCAAATTCACTACTCAGAGGATCAATACTTCTCACCACTCAAAATAAATGTAAAAGAAGTAACATTGACTCTTCAATGCAATGCTCAAATAGGTACAGAGAGGGAGAGTAGAGCTTAGTGGTAGAGTGTGTGCTTAGCATGCATGAGGTCCTGGGTTCAATCACCAGGACTTCCATTACAAATAAATAAATAATAAACCTAACTACCTCCCCCTTCAAAAAATGCTTAAAAATAAATAAATACCCCCCACAACACACACACACACAAAATAGGTGCAGTTTTATTCTGTGCCAAAGCAGCATCATGGAATTGGGGTTCAGTTCTCAAGTGGACTATGTTGAAGGGAATCATTCATTTGGATGCTTCTGGTCCTCCTTTCTTTCTGGAAGCAAATATCAGTATCATTACCTTTGAGTTCTATCTTACTAATGTGGCCTCTATTCAAAGAAGTGTAGAGTCAGTTAGTAAAACAAGAATTACACACGTGAACTAATCAAGAGAAGGTCTATGGAGTCCATCTCCTAATTGTCACTCTTCTCCATTCCCTCCTCCTCATGCCCATGGCCACTGCCCTTGTTCAGGTCCTCAACATCTCTTGTCCAAACAATTGCACTAGTTATTTTTGTTGTTGTTGCTTGGGATATTCCAACAGCCTCCTAATCGGACTCACAATTTTCAGCTTCTGTCCACTCGAGTCCAAGCTCCACATCTCTGTTAGGATGCTCTAAGTGCAGACCTGACCATGTGATTCTCTGGTTCAGGAGCCCCTGAGGCTTCCTCAACACCTACAGGATAAAGCTCAAACTCCATGGCATGGAATGCAAGGCTCTTCATATCTGGCGCTTGTTTCATTCTCCAGCTCATCTTCCCAACTTCCCCACAAGAACGTTATGCTCTCACCCTAACAAATGCTCATGATCAGATCCTGCTTAATGGTTTGGCTTCCTCTCTTGAAACTCCAGTCCCAACATCTGCCACCAATTCTTTATGCAAGTGGCACTGAGTAAGTTAAAGGGCCCAGGCATCTGCCTTCATATCTTCTTTACGTGCTATTCTCTCCCTGGAATGTCCTTCTTAAGTTTTCTTCCTGGCAAGTTCTTCATCATGCTTCAACTCAGCTTCAATTTTTGCCTCTTCTAGGAAGCCTTCCCTGATTTTTTGGAATAAAGTCTGCAATTTCCCTTCTCTGTACTACTATTATACTTTCTCTCTCTTTCTACTTCTTCTTTTGCTTTTTTTTTATTGCTTTTGCTCTTGCTCTCCTCTCTACTTAATATACCATCTATCTATCTATATCTATGTATTTGACATCCCCTTATAGACTTTGTCTTAAGGATAGGAGCCATGTCATATTCATCTCTGTATCCTCAGTGCCTCCTCATATAGTGCTGGCTGTGGAATATATTGGTTCCTCAATAAATGTCTGTTGAAATAAACTCAAATAAAAGTAGAGGTTTCATTTCGTAAATGCCCCATATTGTAAGATAGGGGTTAAAGAACGTATTTTACTTGAGTTATAGCTAAATAATACCATTAACTTAATGATTTCTGAGTTGCTATTTCAAATTTCAGATTGTCTCACAGATTTCTATATCACTGAGAACTATCCTCATTCAGGTCAGCTATTCATGGTTAAGGATCTGGACTTTTAATTTTTTATGAAATGATGATTCTAAAGCCACTTGAAACCATAGTTTTATTAAGCAGTTTAAAGTCTTCTAAGAAAGTTACAACACTATTAAGTTGCTGAGCAAATTCTTTTCCATAGGCTGAACAAAAGCAAACAAGTTTCTGAGTTATGACCAATTCCAATTGGCAGGGTTTAATTAATGAGGTTTCATGGTAGTAAATTATCCAACCTTTATTTCCATGGTATGCAGGATTAAAACAATAGCAACAACTGGAAATAAATCCTTCCTTGAGGATTACCAAAAGACAACCATTTTGGTGAGACTCTGCTTCTGAATTAAACTGCTATTCAAATAAAATGGCGTCCCCACGCCCATTACCGTTCACAGGGGAGTGCTGCCACCTACTGATGTTAGGCAAGTGAACAGGAGGCCTTGTTTACAATTCCGAGTTACAAAACAAGCTTTTAAAAGTCTTTCATCACAGCCATTATCATTTGCTCTCATAAATTACACTAAAGAAAGGAAAAAAAACATCATGACACAATAGGCATAAAGTGACAAAAATTAGCCACTCCAAATCAAAAGGGAAAACATGATAGCACTACCAGGACAACAACCAAATTTCCTAGTAAGAAACAATTTCCTAATTTCCCAAATAAGAAAAAAAAACCATTCACTTTAAAGTACAAGGGTTTACGAAATCACTCAATACTAGTATTTGAAAATAGGGTTCATGATGTGGTTCAATGGCAGAAAAGTTCATCAATGTATTCTCCTACATATTATTAAATAAACTACGTGGAACTCCAACCATAAAACGATCCTCTCTTTGGCATAATGAAGGTTTTGATTTCTGAGAAAAAGCAAAATAATTCTCTAAACTCATACCAGCTCTACTTGAGGGGGATTAGGAGAAAGAGTTTCGGGAATGCTGGGGGAGGGGAGGGACAAGAGGAAGAGGTGATTGTGACGTCAAGGAGAGGGAGGCTGAAGACAAATTTCCTGCATTGCACAATTTTACTGACAGTCAGCGCCTTTTGAAAACGTTCACTAAAATGCAGGGGTTTCTTTATTTTCCAACAGATTCAGACCAGACCACAATGAACAAGCCAGACCCAGGCTATCTGTCTGTGTAAAGCTAAAAGATGACCTGTTCATTTCAGCCATTAATGATCCTATGGTCTGGCCCCCACAGGAAGAAGACTAGCTGAAGGTGAGGCCACCCGCCGCTCTTCCCCATGCTTATGGAGGGGTCCACTCTGGTACAGGCTGTAGGCCATTCCTCTACTCCCTGTCCCCCTTTCCCCTCTCCTTTGCCTCTCAGCACAAGCTCCTTTACTCCCTCTCCAAGCTCCAACAGGAGACTTGATTCCAAGGCCCTCCTCAATGACTTGTGTACACGGACCATACATCTGGGATTATTACTGGTTTCAAACATTATGTCCCAATGGAAGACCTAATGCCCCAATTTTGGTTTTCAAAATTATTTTATTTTTGTTATTTATTTATTTATTTATTGGAGGAGGAGTAATTAGGTTTATTTATGTATTTATTTTTAGAAGAGGTACTGGGGATCGAACCCAGGACCTCGTGCGTGCTAAGCATGTGCTCTAACCCTTGAGCAATATCCTCCCTTTCTCTATGCCCCAATTTTTTATATTGAAAAATATGTTTTCTCTCATTGCAGAAAAAATAACATAATAATTCTAAGCAACTATTTATTGTGCTAGATGTGTCTTACATACTTTACCTCATTTGGCTCTCACAAAATCCAAATTATATCAACACTATCATCTCCATTTTTCAGATGAAGAAACTAAATTTTAGAGGAGTTGAGTGACTTGCTTGAGGACACACAGCTAGTCTGGGTCTCTGACTCAGACTCAGTCATGATTTGCTTCAAAGTCTGTTGTATTGCATTATCTTATTAAGGCTTTATACTCATGTATTAAAATAGTAGCTACCATTTACTGAGCACCTACTGTGTACCCAGTACCGTTGCTGGAGCTTTCTACATGCATTATTCTCACTGAATTATCATAATGCTCTAAGGTTGGTACATTAGTTATCATCTCCATTTTTCTTAATGAGGAAAAAGAGGTCCAGAAAAGTTAAGTAACTTGCCCAAAGTGACATAGCTGGTAGCAATGGGCTTGCGATGTGAATCTGGGCCTTTCTGACTCCAATATCTGTCCTCTTAGTCATAGGTTGGGCTACATACAATCCATCCTACAGACAGGGTCCTGAAATGTAAATATGATTCTGATTCTCATTTGACAGATAAGAAACTGAGGTTCAGAGGGGTTAAATAACTTGCATAAGGTTACACAGCGAGTGACAGAGAGAGGGCAGACAGAAGGTGATGGTGGAGCAGAAGAAAGAAAGATTGACTTTGCAGAGTTTGCAGTAAAGCTGAGCCTGGATCTGCTTCATGAAAAGTATGCCTCCATTTCTCTGCAGGTGTGCCCTGCCGAGATCTGTAAGCACAAGGTAGTGTAGGTGGCACACAGGCTAAAGCGAAAAAGATTCTCCCTAGACCCAAGTATTCTCCAGTAGAGGGGAAAAAACCACTTAATCCTTAATTTAAAATGTAACCAAAGGTAGCTTTCCCTTCTTCATCATGTTGCTCGGTGTAGGGCAGAAGAAACAACAAATGATAAAGACCACAGCTCCAGGACCATCACAGTTTGCAAGCAAAGCAAGATCTTGGCTCCCCGAAATAATGCTTGTTTCTCTGTCAGTGAACTTAAGAAAGTTCACTATAATAAATCTACTGAGATTTGAAATGATTATCAAATGATCATTTTAATAAAGTGAGGCTTGTTAGATTTTTAAAATCTGATACAATCTCCTAGGTCATGTGAAGTAAAGGAACAAAAATTGAGGCAATTGTCTGAATACTCAAATGGAAATTATCCAGGTAATTCCTTCCCTTTTACACAAACAGACAATTGGCATATACAGAAGCGAAGTGGGTAATGGAAATGGTATAGGCTTCAAAGGCAAACAGATCTGAGCTCCAGCTCTGGCTCCGCCACTCATTAGTTTGGAGATCTGGTCACTTCAGCTTTCTGAGGCACACTCTCACTGCTCTGTAAATTGAGGATGTGAAAATTCACCACAAGAAATTAGTGTGAAAATTAAACCTGCAAAGAAGGTGCTCCATAAATGGGAATTATTCCTGTTGTTATTATAGCAAACAGCTGGTATGAGCACTAGAGGCTTATTTCATTACGTCTAGTAAAGTCAGTTGGCTACAAGCCCTCAATTCCAGTTCTGAGCGCTCACTGACAACAGCAACCTAAATCTTTGCTTTTCCCAACACCTCTGTCTCAGATTGTCTCAACATCAGCACTGCTGACATTTGCGGCTGAATAAGTCTTTGTCACAGAGAAAGGAGGGAGGCTATCCTTTGCATTATGGTTTAGAAGCATCCTTAGCCTCTATCCACTAGATGCCAGTAGCATTCCCTGTGTTGTGACAATAAATGTGTCTCTAGACATTGCCAAATGTCCCCTGGAGGGCAGAATGGCCCTACGACCACCTCTGCAGAGTCCTCCCCGTGCCCTACAGCTTGCACGGCTCTCTTCCTTCTCTAAGTGCTTTTAGACGGACAGTTGCATGAAACAAGACGGCCTCCTATTCTCGAATTGTATCATGCTGTTAAATCTTATCTTCCAAATAAAATTATAAGTTTCTTAATGGCAGGGAATTGTTTCTCTACTGTTTCCTCCAAAGAGTCTGGCACAGAACAGACAAATAGAAACCCAGTAAAGGTGTATTTCTTTGCTCATTTTTTTCACCCATTCAATCAACAAGCATTTGTTAAGTGCCTTTATGTACCAGGCACTTAATTGAGCTGAATGTATCGGAAAAGAAGACACACTCTCTGCCTGTAAAAAACTCACAGTCTAGTGAAGGAGACAGACAAGTATGGGGTGATATTTGCTGTGATAAAGGCAGTAAAGAAGAAGCTCCCTTAACTCAGACTGGGAGAGACAAGGAGGGCTTTCCTGAGGAGGCATCTTTTGAGCTGAGTTTTGAAGGATGAGTAGGGGTTAGTCAGACTGGAGGCACTAACTGCAATAAGTAGCAATTTGTTAGATGCTTTTGTAGTATGAGTTTAATGAATATGCCTCATAGACCTTTGACTCTTTTCAACAGAGAATTTATTTAGTTTCTTAAAATCTCTTTGACCCAGAAAGCTAACGGGAAGGGGAGTGTTTCGTAAAACAGAGTGGGTGTACACTAATGACACTGTGGGAAGGAGGCTTTGAGCATTTGCTGGCTCTGCCTCCCTGTCCACATAGCAATGTTCCTAAATTAAGAGAAAAGGCTATTTTATTGTGACTGTCCATTTTGAGGTTGAATTATCTATCATGATTGATCAGGTGGGGGCCCCTGGAGTATGATCATAAGATATTTTTCATCAGACTGTTTGATCCCTTTTGGGGGTATAATCTTAAAACTTACTACTTAGTTCATTTTGTGATGTTTTCTCCTTACTTGATTTTTTCAAGTGAAAATATTTGGTTTCTGTCAGATTAGGAATATGAGGGAGGGGATGCTCTGCAGTACACGGTGAGTCTCAAACTTTTTATCTTGTGACTTCAGGGAGCCTGGAGTTCATGCAAGCAGGGTTAAAATTTTAAACGTTCAATTCCCACTCTAGGTGGCTTATGAAAAACCTTCCCATGAAGTAAGTAATGATGGCAAAAAACTCACTTAGCTTCTCTAGGATCTCCTCATCTGTCATCTTGGATTTTTTCCTTTGCCGATCTGTGTTTCTGTACAAAGTACTGGAGTTGGCGTTCTCAGCAGAAGGTGGTGTGACTTCTTTATTTGGTGCCGCTGGTGAAGCAATGGACTCAACCACGGAACGAGTGTAGATCTTAGAGATAAGATATTTTGTTACACATTAAAGGCAAAAATAATGCTACAATGGATAAACTTACATTCGACACATCATAATCACCCAAAGTCCATAGTTGACAAATGGCTCACTCTTATTAATGTTGTACATTCTACGGGTTTGGAAAAATGGATAATCAGGTGCATCTTTCATTATGGTATCATACAGAATATCTTCTCTACTCTAAAAATCTTCTGTGCTCCACCTATTCATCCCTCCTTCCACCTGGCTCCTCAACCCTCAATGAATTTTTAAAGACAAGTGATTTCTCTTAAAAAAGAACTTTAAGTTGTTTCAAGTCTATGGCCCTTGAAAGCTCTCAGGAGCTAGTCTTTTGAGGTCCCCAAACATGCTGTGCTAATTGTGCTCTTGGTACCCCTGCTTAGGCAATTCTTCTTACCTGATTCACATGGATTTCATTCTCTATCTTAGCTTGTACAGCAGTTTTAAAATTTAGCCCTTATTTGTATACCATTTGGTATTATTCTCTAACTGTCATGTGCTCATCTTGTCTCCCCAAACCACAACATCAACCAAATTTGTATCATATACTCTGGTTCTGGGAACACAGATGCTCAGTAGGTACTGGCTGATCAACTAGATTCTGACTTTGTGACTGTTCCAAAGGACAGCTTCGGAATCATGTGGAAATAGTCACTTGGGACTTACTGATTTTGTATGCTCGGGTCTTGGTGCAATAACTGGTGGGGGCTCATTCTCATCTTCTTCTTCTTCCTCTTCTTCATCTTCTTCTTCAGACACAGGAGGAGCCAAAGGAGGCTCTGATGCTGTTTTTGTACTCTTATGACAAAACAAAGTATAAAAACAAGGTATTAAATTTTCATCGCTTTTCTTCAAAATGAGAAAACAGAGATAAAATATTTAAGCATGTAGGGATAGAAAGGAACCATATCTTTTACAAATGAGCAGAGCCACCTACAATTTGGTGGCCAGGACCTATCCACATTCAGAGAGAAATTCAGGTAATAATGCAAGCGCCAGGAAATTTAAAAAATTCCTTTTATTGTCCACTGAGCTCAAAAATTGTGAACTTCATGTAACATTTTAAAGTTCAATGTTTTTAAAATCAATGAATATATTTTAAAAATCAAATTCATTGCTTTTAAGCCTTGCATTTGTACCAGACAGATCATCAATTTGTTGACTGACAGTTTGCCAACCAGAAAAGGGCTATTTTTTGCCTAAAGATCAGAGCATGCTTATGGATGTGGCATTAATTCAGCTCTGCAAATACTCACTAAGTATAAGCAAGCCCATGAATGTTTCTTTCCTGTTCAGCTTCCTGGAAAGAAGCACTCAGAGAGTAACAGACTTGAAGGAATACTCATCTATGTAAGTAAGTATTCGATCTCAAGCAACAGGTAAATGGTGATTTGCCATGTTAAAAATTGTAATAACACCAAAAATAATGACAACAACCACAGTATCTAGGGTTGTTTCTTGACCATTCATGTTAATGAAGGAGTCAAATGGTACCAAAGCTAGATTTTGAAATAACGATGGCCATGGTTCTCAAAGTGTGGTCCCCAGATCATCAGCAGCAGCATCATCAAGGAACTTGTTAGAAATGCAAATTCTTGGGTTCTATCCAGACCTATGAATCAGAAACCCTGGGGCTGGGACCCAGCAATCTTTGTTATAACAAGCCTTCCAGGTAATCCTGAAGCTTGCTCAAGTTTAAAAATCACTGAACTATGATAGAGGTCTGTGTATGTTGTTCAACATGACAGTCACTAGCCATAC
Organism: Vicugna pacos; assembly: GCF_048564905.1. Lineage (NCBI taxonomy): Eukaryota > Metazoa > Chordata > Mammalia > Artiodactyla > Camelidae > Vicugna > Vicugna pacos. Next base: position 78,667,816 of record NC_133023.1, read on the forward strand.
ATGGCTATCCAACACTTCAAATGTGGCTAGTCTGAATTGAGTCATAAGTTGCAAGTGAAAAAATATCTACCAGATATTGAATACACAGTATGAAAAAAATTCTTTTTAATATGAAAAACATTATTTTAAGGAAATAGAAAATATTTCTTTAATGCTTTTTTAATTGAGTGTATGTTGATATAATATTTTTAATACGTTAGGTTAAAATATATCACTAAAATTAATGTCACCTCTTTCTTTCTACTTTTCAAAATGAAAATTAGAAAATTTAAAGTTACATATATGGCTTTTATTACATTTCTGTTGGACAGTACTATTATAGATGGCTTTTGATTTTTTGGTGTGTGTGTATTTATTTACTTATTTGTTTGTTTTTTGCTTATGCCTTTGGGTACACTGGCTCAGGCTAATCCTAAAAAGAATTTTCATTCCTTGAGGACAAATTTCTCGAGGCAAACATAGACAGCCTAGTAAAGGACTATTACATTGAAGGACCTCAGTCTGTGATTCACAGTGGATTTTCTAGAATTGTGTATAAACCTATGGTGGTGTAATACGTGTAACCATATATTTTATTGGAGCCAGAAAGATTTATGTACTGTGAGAAGACAACTTAGAATTAATAAACTTGAAAGAATATTTGATTGCCCTGATGTATATGCTGAGTGGTTTATAGATTAACAATTATATGCTTATGTGATAGTTTTTTTATTTATATACCTGTATTTATCCTTAATTTAGCCACAACAACTGGGCTTTTATATTGTGTTATGGCTGTGCAGATAGCAACAGATATTAATGACACTATGTTTCTAGACAAAAAATAAGTTTATTTTTGTGAAAGACTAACTCTTCAGGGCATCTCAGTGGGCTCAGGGAAAAGGTGCCTTTGGATTACTGGTATTTGCTTTGATATTATTTTGTTGCATAAACTTCTGCTCTATCTTATACCAGCTGGGATCCAGAATGCAACTAATCACTGTTCCTTGATAGAAGGGCAGGACCTGCATATAAACTGACTACTTTGTATATGGCAAACAGTGCTATTTTAACCATTAGGCAATATGAACCATGCTTTATGTGGGCCTATGAAAACATCTGAAGTCAGAAATAAATCATCAGCTCCAAAATGCCACAAGTAAATGATAAAATCTAAGTCAATTAATGTCTAATTAAATGTCTATTAAGTATAATATATGTCAACTTAAGTAGTCATTTAAATTTAGTATTTATAGAAATTTCATTATATTAAAAAACAAATTATGGGTTAGAATGCTCTATTTAGCAACAATTCTTGAGTACTCACAATGATTTCCAAGAAACTATACCTAACTGTAACTTAAATGATACTTATAATCAAATCATCTCAAAATCAATATTTTTAAAAATCACTGTAAAAGTTTATAGCAAAAATATAAAGGGGGGGTGTAGAGGCCCTTTAATATATTTGATGCATCACGTGGCCACCATAAGTGAGGGTGTATATGCAGCCTATCAGGATCTAAAAATGACCCTGTTGGCAAATATAATGGGCTAAGGTGTAAGCTTCTTAGCCCAAACCTTAGACTGGTACAAAGACCAATCGGCGACTACAGGCCAAGCAGTAACCTTGCACGTCTCAGGTCTTGCTATTTCACTAGAAAAGATCCACCTGCAAAATTTCATTGATTGTTTCTTAACATTCGTTACTATCCTCATTATTCTAATTCCATATGGGGGACATCCCACATCTCCAAGGATGGACAAAGGGACTATTCAAAATGTATTTAAATGTTTTCATCCTTTGAGGGTTTGTAGGGGAGGCAAAGACACATGTTTCTCTTTATCTGGGACCAACACTATGCTACCATGTTGGTTGGTTGATTGGAAAGAATGTGTGACTTTCAGTGGACCTTATGTTTTGGATGATGGTTGGGCCAGGGAGCATGAACTACCCAGTAATACACCCAAAAAAAAAAAAAAAAAGACCAGTCCTTGGTACTAAGAACTGAAGTTAACATAATTTCCTTCCCCTGTGTATTTTTTCCACATATTTTTCCATCCCTGTGTAAATAGTATTGGGACTGGGCATACTTTCTTTTCCCTGTGTTAAACAATATCAAGATAGAGAATATTTTCCTGTTCTTATGTTAAACAATACTGAGAACAACCAGAAATAACTTAGCTTCTCAGTTTAAGAAATATTTGTTCTTGGAAGGTAAGACTGAACCAACTCAAGTACTTTATTTATTAAGCATGACAGCTTGTTCACCAAGACTCTCTTCAAAACCCTCACTTTGTTGTAGTCACCAATCCAAAACTATTTTATCGTAAAAACTGCACAATCCTAACTCATTCCTTCCCTTGCAAGACCTGCTTCAAAATTACACAGTCCTGCTCGAAAACCCTATAAATATTCTTCCTTGATAAGACACTGCTAAGATTCTATCAAGGCAGTGCTTTTTCTTGCTACTGTAAGTATAATAAACTTAGCTTTCCTTGATTAATAGGTTTTTCTGGTGGTCTTTTTTGGGAGTCAAAGTTATAATGTTGCTACACTCTCCCTTCTAGGCTGAGGGTTATATGTCTGGTACGTCTAAACTTGTAAAAATACAGATAGATGGATATCAAGTAAGGAATTTGTTGTCTTATTGAAATTAAGTATTTTTGACACTCATGATGGCATACAGTCGGGAAAGGGAGGTTATTCTCAACCTGAGTTGGGTATTGGACTCGTTTACAATTCTAAAGGGTTTAGCTTATCTCCCCAGAAAAATACAGGTAGACATATGTTTTTATATATAATTTCAAGGCTTCATAGACCTTCTGAAGCCCATTCATGGACTCCACATTGTAAACAATACTCTAGAGAATACACTAGCTAGAGAAACTACCTTAAGAAACTCTCCTTTCTTTGAGCTTAATTTTTTAAATTGATATATAGTTGATTTACAGTGTTGTGTTGGTTTCTGCTGTACAGCTTAATTTTTAAAGACTGAAGAAATAAGAAATAAGGACTTTGAAGACTTTAGATAATGCTAAATGTGGTCTGTGAGCCACTCCTCGTGCTTCTTTAAAACGCAGATTTCACGGTTCCATTCCAAATCTCTGAGAGTGGAGACCTGGAATCTGCATTTTAACAGCCTCCCTGGGCAATTTTAATGCATACTGAATTTGTTTTAAAAACACTAGCCTAGATAAACAAAATAAACCAGGAATGGAAATCAAAAGTATAATCTGTCCAAAGGTACACCTGGGTTCTCTAGGCACAAATCATGGCAGATTCGTATTATCACTGTTATCTTCCACTCAAAATACTAGCTCAGGATTCCCAATGCATTACTTAACTCTCAATAGTACAATAAAAATACAAAAATTTAAAAGTAGCCTCAAGCTGAAGAGTAGGTCCCTGAACAGTATTCAGCATCTAATAACAATAATATTAAAGAAGCTATCACGACCGAGCAGTAAAGCATATGATTATGGGAGGCACCGCTGAATTCAATATTAATTATATAGCCATTAGTTTAACACATATAGAGAAAACAACATTGTTTCTGTTTTGATTCCCAGCCAGGCTACTAGAAGATGCCGAAACTTGTGAGCAACTTAGGCTATGTCTATAAGGGGTAATCAATCCCATTACATCACATCCTGCAGACAGCTAGGTCTACTGGGAGCGTTTCTAATGCAAAACAAACAAAAAAAATTCCAAAACCCATAAGCAGTGGGAAGTACAATCTCCTCCTAGAACCATGAGGAGAATACAAGGTGCAATTCCCCATTCCTTAAGTTACTGAGTCTCAACAAAGTGATCCATCCTGACCTTAAGGGTCTAAATTCAGTTCATTCAATGAGTAGAAACCCAGCCTTAGGTACTTTAATCAATCATCTCCATCTGGACGTCCTACCAGCCCTTCAAACCCAAACTTTACAATAGGAAACTCAGCATCTTTTCACAGAAGCATGCAACTCCTGAAAAATAACACCCTCATCCTTTTGGCCACCCACATATCATTCAAAGCCCGCAGTCATCTTTGACCTCAACCTTTCCCCCAACATCCAATCAATAACCTAAACATCTCTGGAATTTGAATCTAATCTCCATCCCCACTGCTACTATCTCATGTAGGCCCTCATCACCTCTGGCCTTGGATGCTTGCAATATTTTCCCGGTCAGCCTCCCTTCATCGACTCTTCTCTTCTGTCCTTAATTCATTCTGGACATTTGCTGTCAGCTCATTCTTCTAAAGCATAAGCTTTAAGCATCTGCTCCACAAAACTCCAAGGGCTTCCCACTGTACACTTACACAAGCCAGATTCCATAGAATACCATTGAAGGGCTTCTATGACTTGGCTCCAACTTAACTTTCAAGGCCTAACTCCTATAATGCCCTCTCCTGCATTTCAGTCTTCATTCAAACCCACACTCCCTTGTCCCCTTGCTCTCTTCACTACCCTGCCCTTTATCATGCTTTTCCTTTGCCTACAATGACCTTCTCTATCTGCAGATCCAAATCGCATTTGACCTTCAAGATCTAGTTCAAATTCCACCTTTTATATGAAGCATTTTTTGGAATCAACATTCAACAAATACATACCAAGTGCCTATTTTGTACTAGCTTAAGCCTTTGAAGACAAGGGCCTGTGTCTTTTCCCTCCCCAGCTAAAAGTAATCTCCTTTCTCTGAATTCTCATAGCAAATGGACAGATTTTGTGGTATATAACATATAGTACTGTGCTCCTTTATGTTCATACTTCTCTTCCCTTACCAGGCTGAGCTCCAATTTTCTGACTGAGCTCCAAAAAAGCACTTGATAAATATATGTTAAATAAGTGAGTATCCCGTTGTTTTATCTCCAAGCAGTGAGATCATCAGTTTTTTTCTGATCTGATGGAATATTTTGAACATTATGTAGAGTTAGTTTTAATTCTACAAGTAAAACCAAGCTTAAAAAAAGCCAGTATTTTAAGAGATATATAAAATCAATACAAAGACTATCCTAGCAGGTTGGTGTTTAAAATAACTGAGCTCCCTAAAAAACAGCAACTCTTTCTTTGCCAAGATACCTATCTAGTATTGCACAACAATGACAGTAATTAAATCAAGGGCGGTAAGGTATGTGTTGATCACGGAAAGTTGGCATTTTTGTCTTTCCCACTTTGCTATTACCTCCCTTCACGTGCTGTTTTCAATGTGGCCCAGGAAGCTGTCATGGCAAAGCAGCGGCAGGAGGGAAAAGACCAGTGAGACTGGGAGGGCGACATTCTGCTCTGTTTTGAGAATTCTGAACAAGGCACAAGTATGGCAGTCTCATACAAGTCTCATGTGAGGAGAGAGTGAGTTTTTGTCTTTGTAGCCACCTAAAAATAGTAGCGAAAGTAGCTTACATGTAATAACCACATAGTATGTGCTAGGTGATGTCCGAAGTATATTATATGCCTTATCACATTCAATATTCACACAGGTTTTAGGAGGTAGGTACTGCTATTATTCCCAGTTAAGGCTGAGGAAAGAGAGGGTCACAGGAGCTGAGCCACGTTCCTGAAGTGCCTCAGCTTGGAAGTGGAGGAATAAGACTAAACACCTATGTCCAGAGCCTCTACTCCTTTTTAAAGTTTTATGTTAATGGTGGTAAAACACACATAACATAAAACGTATCACCTTAACCATTTTTAAGTGTACAGTCCAGGAGTGTTAAGTTTATTCAGGTTGTTGTGCAACCAATCACTGCTGTCTATCTCTGGAATTCTTTTCATTTTGCAAAACTGAAACTCTATACCCATTACACAACAACACTCCATTTCCACCTCACCCAGCAACCACTTTCTGTCTTTATGATTTTGACTCCTCTAGGTACCTCATAAAAGTAGAATCATATAGTATTTGTCTTTTTGTGACTGGTTTATCTCACTTAGCATAATGTCCTTGAGGGTCATCCATGTAGCATGTGTCAGGATTTCCTTCCTTTTTAAGACTAACATTCCAGTGTATTGGTATATTACTTTTGTTTATCCATTCAACTGTGGATGGACACTTGGGTTGCTTGCACCTTCTGGTTATTATGAATAATGCTGCTATGACTATGGGTGTACAAATATCTGTTTGAGACCCTTCTCCCAATTCCTCTGGGTATATATCTAGAAATGGAACTGCTGGATCATGTGGTAATTCTCTTCAAAATTTTTGACGACCTGCCATACTATTTCAGAACCTTTAGTCTTTACCAGTAATGATTTACTGCTATCACATTGACTGCCCAGGGTGACCACCAAGTAGGTTAGCATGTTTGTCCCCTATAAAAGGAAGACTCAACTTGATTGTTCATGACTTTGAATAAGCAGTTAGGAAAATTTCACTAATGGTAATTATTTCACTCCTAAGGAAGCAAATGGGGCAGGAAATAATTTCTATCAGGATATCAAAATGAAAATCATACAAAGGGAAGCCTTGTCTAAGATCATTTTCTGTGTGGGGTACTCTTTTAGATACTAAAGTACTTCCTAGGCCTTGGAGCTTGGTTACTGATTTTCTGGTCATATCTCTGATAAAACTATCTACATGACTTTGGGCAAAGTCGCCTCCCTCACTGCATCTCAGTTTGCTGCAGCAGGTGACAGCAAAAGGTGTAATGTATGACCTTAGACAAGTTATTTCACCTCTCTGAACCTCATCTGTAAAATGGAGACAATGATAAGACTTATCTAACTAGGTTGTAGGAAAGGTTAAGTGAATATAAAGAATTATTAGCCCAATGCCCAGCACATTTGTTCAGTAAAGAGAAGTTTCTATCATTATGTTTATTATTTTCAAGATTCTACATGTAAAAGAAATAGAAACACTTGTCTTTGTAAAAACTTATCTATGAATTTTCATAGTAGCTTTATTTAAAAGCCAAAAACTGTAAATAGTCTAGAAACCCTTCAGTGGGTAAATTATTAAACAAACAGGTATATATCCATACCATGGAATAGTATTTAGCGATAAAAAGGAACAAACTTCTGATACATACAACTTGGACGAATCGTAATAGCATCAGCTGAGTGAAAAGCCAATCCAAACGGTCATGTACTATATTATTTCATTTACATGAAATGTCCAGAAGGATAAACCTATAAAACCAAATTATTGATAGCCTAGGGCTATGGTGGGGTGGATGGGGGTTAACTATAGGCAGATATGGGAGACCCTACTGGGATGGTCAAAGTGTTCTAAAACTGGATTGTGGTGATGGTAACACAAGTATATAAATTTACTAAAACTCATCAAATTGTACACTTAAAAAATGGGTGAATTTCATGTACCTAAATTATACCTTTAAAAATATTTTTAAAAGATTCTATGTGTATCTAAAAACTAGATCTACACAATTATATTCTGTTGGACCACTAGAAACACTAGTCACACAAAACTGTTTTCAATTTTTCACTTACCGAAGGATGAGCTGCTATGTATCCATGTGCGCTTTTATCTGAAAAATGAAGATAAAGATATTACAAAAAGATTGCCTCATTTAGAGACCATGCTTAAAAAAACTGCATGTGTTTGATCAGAAAGACATTTTCCAATTCAGTATTAAATAGATACTATGACAAATGACATAGTTTTTCTTAAAATAGCTCACACTCTTACATCATTGCCATATTCTCACCACCCCATCTTATAGATCTTAATGAAGGCCTCCAGTGAATCTCATCTATACTGGGGAATGTTGAGGTTACTATTCCTGATTGGTATGATTCTACACATTTATATCCAGAACTTCTCCCCGACTGCCTCCTTCCCTCTCCCCCTCTGTCACTCCTTTCCCTCTTCCCTTCTACCATTCCTTCCTTTCTTCTTCTCTTCCTCCCCTCCCCCTCTTATGCTATTAGTCTCAACACTAGAGCATCAAGAATATATGGTGAATTTCAGAATAAGCAATAACTCAGACACTGTTGAGTTCTAACATAGTTTTCAGGATTTCATCTTTGTAAACTGAGAGAATTTGACACATAAAAATAAAAGGGTTAAAAAAGCAGTGGCAACATGGAATAAAGAATAAATTTTGAAAATCTGCCTCTAGTAAAACCAATGTCAAGAGGTGGGGACTCTTTATAGCTGGGGCACTAATGATAGTATTCTCTTCTTTCTTTAAATGTAAAACAACAAATTGTTTTAGAGAGGCGACCCAGATCATCTTTTTCAAATTGCAAAAATTTTGTCTGGTGTGTTTTTTTCAGGTGCTTATAGTGGAAATTTGAACATCAAAGCTTCAAACAAAGGCTGGGTCTACATGCTAGCAAATGAAATCGAGATTTGGCAGGAACATGGCCATTTCTGTCTCTTATAAATACCAGGACATGATTTCTTTTTTTTAAGTCTGATTTTGAGGTCTGATCAAAATAACCTGGCAACCACAAAATTTGTGCTGTGTCATCATGGGGCAATTCAGTGACTCTAAGGCAATATAATAAATTTCAAGAGAACATGGTTTGATCCAGACATCTCTTACTTCATGAACACATTACAAGGCCTGATCCTAAGTGACTGAGTGTCTTCACATCAGTGAAGAGACAAAACAACAATTGTGACTGCTGACTCAAACTGACAACTACTGCTTCACTGAACAATTTCCTTATTTGAGTTCTAAAATCACCCAAGTGCTGTAAATCTCCTAAGATCAACTTCAACTTCCAACTCATTTTTTGGCTGACTTTATGTTAAAGTCATTCAGAGAAGGGACCAGAACTGACTTCAAATGCCCTACAGACATTCTGTTCCAATCCTGAGGTTCTGAGATTAGAATGACAACTTCACTTTTTGATATCCTAGATTTACTCTTACCTCCTGATGTAAAGCTCATGTATTTCTGGTTGTTGACGGTTTCTTTGGAATCATAGAATTTGAGAACATCTAGAACGGCCTGTGGGTTCTTCTTCTGCTCCAGCTTTGTGATGTTGGAGGTTTGGAGTAATCGTGCCCACTGCTCAGGAATTCCCTGTGGACAACCAAAGGGAAAGAATGGCACCTCAGAACATTCAGCAGCTCCATTTTCACGTTCCAGTAAAGTTCTTCACCAAGAAGCCCATGCTACCTGTAGGATTACACTTGGGAAACTGAAGTTACACTCTAGATTTAAAGTTAGTAACTTAATAATGCAATCATTCTCTTCTCTAATTAAAACACATAGGTAAAACTAGGATCCAACTTAAAAAGGGTGGGTGGGAGTATGACTGTGATAGAAAAAAAAAGCGCATGAAAATCACCTCCATATTAACTCTGCTCATCCATGAAATGATGTTTACGGCTTAGCTTATTTTTTCTGGCGACTCAGGGCAGACATAGCAAGACTTCTCTAAATTTGTGCACAGCATAGTATAGTGCAGATCAACAGATTTTACATGACTGGAATCACATAAGCTGTTTCTGGGCATGTTGAAATTAGAGTATCTTTTAGAATACAAGGAAATCCTCACCCTTGGTCAGTTCATACTTTGTGATTATCAAATGTAATTTGGGGTGGGGTCTAGAACTTTTAATGTAAAGGGGGATTGAGAGGAGACAAAAATAGAATTGTGGAGGAGGAATAACCACTGTGATGCTAAATAGTAACATTAATGCTGCTTTGGGTGTTTTCCCTGCAGCTGTCTCCTCTTCTCCCTCCGTCCTCTCCTCCCTGCTTCATTCATTGGCCACATAGAACCTGGGGACTGTGACAACCATGCCAAAGCCTTATGAGAATTTGCAATAATAAGAAGCATTTAGAGGAGAGAGGAGGGATTATTTGGCAATCGAACCCAGGAGAATTGCAAAAATTACACAGAGAGGTTAGTTTTGCATTGAGCATTCAGCATTGTTTCCTACGTGTTCGGCCTCCAGATGTCCCCATTTCATAATTATCCAACCTCCAAGAACAACTTGGAGCGAGAAACAGACACACTATTCCTGCAGTGCATCTAGACACAATTTCTGTGGCTTTGTCCTATGAAGTCTCGGCAAAACAATGTGTGACGTGGGCCTCCAGAGTTTGGGAATGACAACAAAAAAGTGAGATAAGCCAAGCAACAACTCTACTGCACACACATGAACCTGCTGCTGCAGTGCTATGACATCTCAAAGAAGCACTTTGATGCAAGCTTCTTTTGGGCCTGTGACGCACCTCTGGGAGCTTCCCTGGGCACATCTGTGAGCCATAGAGATCTGGCTGTAATGGACGTAAATAAAGAAAGAAAAGAAAGTTAAAACAGAATGTGGGACAACTTAGAAGGTGGGAGGAGATGAAACCAATGGGTCTGAATGGGGAGGGGGTAATCCCTTTTAAAGTGGGGCGGTTATGAAAATAGGGAGGTATTAACTAAATCGGGGGCAGGACAGGCTACAGGACAACAGATTTAAGAAAACAGAGAAAACGACAATGTTCCAAAGTTTGGATGCTTAGTTCCACTTTTGGTCAGATGCTTCCTCCATAAATATGCAGTAATAAGAATTACCATTCAATGACTGCAGAAGTTACTAGAAGGCAGAAACATGATTTTGGAGGGAAGAAGGATGGCATCGTGAAAAGCTTCGGCAATCACTTGTAAGTTGTTTTTACAACTAGGTGATCACAGGTAGCCAATGGCCATGTGACGAACTTACAAATTTCAGTTCCCAATTCTGGTGAACCATTTTCAACTCCCCATTGGAAGTGTCTGTATGGCTAAAATTCAAAGAATAGTTATATGGTAATGCTGAATTTTAACCTTTTGTCCTCATTAAGATGATTCTGTACTTTGGAGCTTAAGTCATGGCTGCCTTAGAGAAAACTAGATTAAGGATTTCCCACACAGCCAGACTCTATGTTTGAATTTCTTAGGCATTTAGACCAGGGAAAGGAAAACCATTTCATTTCAAACCATATTATGAATAATGTCCATTTTAATGCTGCAGTTCCAAACTCCCACTTCCCAAAAAATAAGATCAGCTATAAGGTAACAGCTTTGTCTAAATAAAAAAATAAAAATTATCTCCGACGCTACAGAAACATGCTTTGACCCAACTAGTTTGATCTGGGATATAGGTCTTTGATTCCTGACCTGGTTACTCCAAGCATAGTGAAAGGACACTTTTACATGCATTCATCACGCAATTTGATGCTAAAGCCTTAAGCCAAAAATTTGAACTCAGGAGCCCATGCATGATCCCAGTTCTGATTCTAAGTGCAATTAATGGCATTTGGTTAATACTGTAATGGCCAAAGGAGTTATTAAGTGTTACAAAACCAGGTATGCATTGCACATAACCACTAGAGCAGACATCACTGGCATGATCATTACCATAATCATTAGAATATTTGCAGTTATTTATACATTCTCATGGCACTTCTAAACTTTTGTGATAATAGTCTTGCAATCACTAGACAGCAGGAAAAAATGCTGTTGGTGGCAAAAGAGTCTCCAGACAACTATACTTACCATGTGACTACACTGCTGACACAATTTCTTTTTGCTTTTTTTAAGTTGAGATAAACCAGTGAATCAATGAAACCTGACACTAAAATTTGAATGTATGCCACAAAGGTACATAATCAGACAGCCACTCATTACTCCAAATTGAGGTACAAATCCCAAAAGTTAGATAGCTAATGGAGACCTAGAAGTGTGAGCATCAGAAGCAGGCACACATATCAATGCCTGACCATGTATATAATAACAACTAGATGTACATCAAGCTGGGGCGGGTGTCCAGTGTAGCCCAGGAGAATGGCAGCATGATACAACAGGCCAAGCATTTATCTTATCATAAGAAATGATAATTGATATCACTCATACCATTTTTCCCTCTGATTGACTTGAAGCGACCGTCACAGGTCTAGAGGTCTGGAAGGGGGAGTTCTGAAGTATTTGGGACAAAAATGGCAATATAAAGGGTAAAGATTTGTAATAGTTTAATACCGCCAAAAAATCTCACCTCCCATCCTAATTTTAAGCTCAGCGGATGAACAAGTGTACAAGGTTTTATGGGCCAATGAGCCAAAGGGTAATCACCAAGCAATACACCAACTCAGTGTCCAAATATTCAAAACAACAGGTCCTTGTAAGACACCTGACTAGACAGTTCAACAAATTGCTCAAAATTCAACCTCAGCAACCTCAATGATCACATTTAGTAGTATGTCCACACCCCTCCCCGCAGGCACATGCGCGCACGCACACACACGCACTCTCAATTACTGGTACTGTGGCATTTAAGACCCAATTCTAAATCCTACCAATAAAATGACTTTTTAAAGCTTACTATCATTTGGTATTTTTAAAGTGAGTAAATATAAATCATAGGTTATGATAGTAAGATAGTAAAAAATAAAAAGGCAGAATTTGGTATCTTTAAAAATAATGTGGGGACAAATAGAAAAGATTATCCACATGATAATAAAGTACACCTGATTTCCAAATTTAGCCTGTGTCTTATCTATATATTCAGTGGATTTCTAACAACTGCATCCAAACACTTTATTTCAGATTAGGATTTTGGGAGGAGGGGAAAGTTTTTTGTTTGGTTTGCATCCAACTGTTTTGCACAGTTGTAGAGACTGCCCATCACATAGCCCACCCCATCCCTCTCTTGTTGATTCTTTGGGTTCTAATTTACAGTATAGTGAAAATGGCTGGTCTATAATCAGCAAGATGATGGTGATTCACTTTCCTTCATTTCCATTCAGAACCCATAAAGAACAAAGAAAAAGGTGAAGGTAGAGAAATTACATCAAAAGATGTCAAGCAAGTAGGAAAGAGTGGAAAAGATAGAAAATTGGAAAGGAACCAGAATGTCACATGAGAATAGTGGAGGGGAAAACTTTCACATCAGAAAACAAAATGGAAGAAAAAAGAAAAGAGAAAACTTGGAATGACAACAATAAAACATAAAAGAAGATTAAACAGAAGAAAAGCACATAGAAAGCAAAAAGGTCAAAACTGGAAAGAGAGTTCTCAAAATAAAAAAGGGAAGAGTTTTTTAGATAAAACTTAAAATGATTAAAGTGTTTTTACTGTTTCAAATGTCAGAAAAAATCATAATCTCTTTGTTTACGATTTTGTAAAATCTAAACTTTTTCAGGTTATAAAAAATAGATATTTTTGTTTTTGGTGGTGGTGATGATGGTGGTAGTGGTGACAGTGAGGTTGTATTTTCTAAGTGTAGCTAAGAGAATATTCTCAAACACAGCAAAGAACAAAGGCTGGGCTCAAATTCAAGGCCATTTGAATAATGTCTCTGACTCCAATGATGAAATTGGTTAAACCAGTATCTCAGCTTAATCAGTGTCAGTACTTCTTAATGTTCTCTTCTGCTTGCTACTGAGAACATACAAATAATCTGCTCATACCACTTTACAAGGCTAAGATGTTTATTCAGTTTCCATTTCATTCGCATACTGTTTATTCCCTGAATTGAAAAAAATAATTTGTCTGTCAATTCAGAAACATGGTTTGATTCCCCAAATCAAATTAATTTGTTCCTTCTTTTTTTTTCATTTAATCTTATGACACAATCTGCTCACTAACCATCATGTTATGAAATAGGAAATTTAATTATTGAATATCTAAATTTATCTCTAGCTTAAGAACCAAGAATCAATGGTGATGGTTCTATTGAAGATTTCTTTTCCAGAATGCATTCAAAATTACTCATTATCTCAGAATGCACATTTTGTTTGAGTTCCTTACTAGTATGAAATGGTAGTAGATCTTCCTGAGGACATGTTTCTAGCCACATCTTTTCCTTCATCCATCTAAAAGAAAGATGTCAGATCTTTAAAAAAATATATAAAATGTCATAGATCTGAGATTGTATACTATTTGAGCACAACAGATATCCAAAGAAAGATTGGACCTATAGCTATGGTCCTTCTAGAGAATTCTTATTGGTATTTATTGTGGATTGTGTATATATATGTGTGTGTGTGTGTATATATATATATATATATATATATATTTATGTGTGTGTGTATGTGTGTGTGTATATATATATGTATATATATATATATACATATATATATATATAAAAAGTTAGCACATAACCACTAAAGCATACATGATATATCCATCAATATTTCTCCTGAAACATGGGGCTTGTTGTTTGAATGCTGACAAAATATACCTGTTAATAAGCTTAAAAATAAGCTATATTCTTGAAATCAAAGTGAAGAAAAGGTTAATTTTACAGATTTTTTGGTTAGTTTATCTGAGTAATCCAGGTTCCAATGTAAAGCCTGAATTATTCAGATGGACTGTCTTCACTGGCCAAATTGAGGCAATGGTTCTCTGATTCACTCCATGTGATAAAGAACAGGCTCAAGCTGAGTCTGTCTGTCAGGACTACATCTCCTGTGCCACAGTCAATTAGCATTTTCAATCAAGTTGAAGACTAATCACGAGCAGACATTTTTGTTAAGATGGACAAAATAATTTTGCTAGTACTCTTGCCACTCTCTAGTTCCATCTGTGATGGTCTAGGCAAAGTTCATCTTCCTTGAAATCCCGCAAAACATCAAGTCTGATATTTTGGGATGTGGCAAGTCTTCCTTGAAACCTATTTTCACAAAGGAATTTGTTCATGGCTTACAAAACAAAATAAGGAGCTTACTTACAGTGAATTCCCCGGTGACTGCATCAAACCCCACATGAATCGTATGTTCAAAGTCTGAAGGAAGAGAGATCTCTGGGCGTTCTTTCTCTTTCTTCTTATTGGCTAAAGGCAAAATGTTAACATGTATTTATTTGGATATAGTTTTGGCATCCATAAGTTGTACAATTAGGTTCATCAAAACAATTACAAAGTTGAAAGACAAATGATTCCAACATGATTTTAACAATATTTAACTCCAGAATTTATAATTTTATTTAAAAAAGCAGCTAAGAGTTCGACAAAATGGTTATGTCCAAATAATTTACAAATTTCAAAATCCAATTCAATCAAAACTTGTAGTCAAACTAATTTATGTTCTTCACTAGTCTAATGATGTAACTAACACGTATCTAGGTATATTGAGTTTAACTGGCTTTGTTGGATCAAATACCACTTACTAATGAAGAAATTCATTTGATATCAAGTCAAGCTAAGCCTTACTGTTAAAAGGGATAGGAAAGAAAAGTGCTTAAGCTATCTGTAAAAGTGTTATGAATTGTTTCCATGTTAAACTTATAGCTAAATATCAAGTAGCTAGAACTTCTTTAATAGACTCTTGGTTTTCTTTCAATGAGAATACTATTGCAAATCAATAATGTTGCAAATCTTTCTTTATCATTAAAATGTTTTAAATCATATCTTTCCCAGCACTTTGCTAGCAAAAAAAAAAACCCAAATTACTGCTTTTTACTGAATTAATTTTTATTTAATTCTTAGAGACCTCGAATCAATTCCTTGGTTTAGTCATTCTAGTTTGTAGCTATTTTTTCCATATCCCTATTATACTCTATCATATTAGCCACTCAAAACCACTCTCAAGTAACAGATTTTTCATAGTGACACAATTATGAATAAATATGTCCATAGTTAATAAGTCAAAAGCCTTTAAAGATATAATCACTGAAGAAATTAAGTTGGGAACGGTAATGAAATTAGACTATCTCAAGAGATCCCAGGAGGAAGTTATTGTGGAAACATTGTAAAATGGCATTTGGTAGCTTCCATAAAAGACATATCAGCAAATTTGAGCATGTATCTCTGATAAGGTGACATTTCACAGTCAAAAAAATAACACCCACTCTCCTAATACTGGGTAATTCGGCATGAACCAGTTTTACCCAAGTTGAAACCAATCAATGTTAGAATTGCCAGGGTGGCCAATTTAGAACATTCTGGTTTAAACAGATGTTTCCTTGGCCTGAATTTCAGACAATATTCGATTAACCATAATGGATTACTGGTTTTGTGGGTTAACCAGGATAAATTTTAAATTCAAAACGTTTTGTGTTCAAATGTCATTCTTATGACTTCTTTTCTCTTTCTACTCTCACTGCGGCATATCTCCAGCCAGAGGACAGAGATACGGGACAGAAATACAGAAATTCAACTTGTAAGAGGATTAAGGTACAGGATTATGAAAGAAAGGTTGGGATGGGGGTTGCAGGGGAACAAGGGTCACTCAAAGCGTCTACCTGGCCATGGAACACATTTAGGACTCATTTTGAAAAGTATATATGGGCCATCTAACTTAAAATTCAGCATGGATTCTATATTTACAGTGAGCCTACTTTATTGACTTTTATTTTAACTTAACAGTGAAGATTCGAGTTTTCTGTTGGTACTTCTACTTCCTCTGCATGTTTGTGGACTGTAGCTACCATTTATATTTGTTCAGCTACCATTTTTACTTGTTCAGAAAGGCAAACAGAACAGTCAGCTTTCTGTTCTTGCCCCTCCACTGAATGTGTCCCACCTACTCCTGTAATCGTTTTCTTATTTTTCCTCTTTCCTGATCTCCGCACCAGGTTGGACATGGCTCACCACCTCTCTCCTTCCTTGACAGTGTGAACTGATTCTCCCCCTCCCTCAGTGACCATTCTTTATTTGATTGGCATCTCTTCTTCTGTATTTCCTAGCGCAGGCTTTGGCATTCATTTCTCTTGGATGGCATCCACTACCAGATTCTAACTTATATTGGGTAATTTCCTAATCTGTGGCTGGCAGGGGTAGATACAGATTTTGTGAGACCCAACACATTATGTAATTTGAGAGGAGAGCTCCCTTTAAGTGAAAACAATACAACATTGCTAGGGTGCCTCCTAGAGTCTTGGAAGAATCCCAGGCAAAGTGAGAAACTCTGAAGAAGCAGCTTTATTCATTTCATAGTAAATCTACTCCTGGCGGTTGGTAACGTTTTTGGGGTCAAAGACCACTCTGAAAAAATCTGAAGAAAGCTCTGGTACTTCTGTCTATAAAAGTGCACTATACACGCATACACAATTTTGCATATAATTTCAAGGGTTCCAAATTCCCCTGGACGCCAGGTTGAGAACACCTAGCTTAGTCTGTATCCCTAATTATATCAACTTGCATTCAGGAACTCTCTTGCCAGAAAACAGGCTCCCCTTACTTCTCCATTAGTAATAGCTGCACAATTGAAGCATGTTGACTTAGATGTAAACACTCTATTTGGGCTAAGTTATGTGAATCAGCTTAACAGTTTCTCCCTAGAAGGCCACCTGATTGCCAGTCCCTTACCAGCCTAATTATGTCATTCCCTTCACTCATGACTAATCAAAACAGAGGCGCGAAGCCCAAACTTGCTTCTCTTCCAGTGTCCATGCTCTCCCTGAAATGATCCCACTCACCACTCAGATCAGAGAAGACTTAAGGTCTTGGACACCTCTTTGGGAGGCTGTAAGCAATGAAAAGATTATGACCCTCTCTCAAATAAAAACAATATTAAAGCATAAGAAAGGTAAGGAAGCCCCAAAAGTTCATGATCCTATGATGATTAATTTAAGTCTTAAAAAAAACTACTATATATTTCAAGTCAAAATGTTCCCACATTTTGAGTGCCCTGATTTACTGGGCCTTAGGCACATGCTTTCTTTGACTATACTGGATATTTCAGCACTGGCCCAACTGCCCAAATCATCAATTTGGGAGCTTGACTCCTACTTTAATTCTGTCTTTTAAAAAAATTATTATTTTTTGGCAGTGGGGGAAGGTAATCAGCTTTACTTATTTTTTAAATGGCAGTACTGGGGATTGAACCCACGACTTCATGCATGCTAGACACGCACTCTACCACGGAGCTATACCCTAACCTCCTATTTTGATTCTGTCTTAATCAGTCACCAAGTTCTCACTAGACTATCTCCCAAACTCATCTTGAATCCATCTTCTTCCTTTCATCTCCACAAAGCATTATCTTAGTCCAAGGCACCAGCATTTTCCACCTGGTCTTACCGCCTCCAATTTGGCCCCCTGCAATTCATTACTCTGTGGCCAGAGTAATTTTTTTTTAAAATATACATGTCTAACTATATTCCTGCTTTTAAGATCCTTAAATGACTCCCCATTATCCATATGCTAACAGTTCATGCTCCTCAGCATGCCAGCCAAGGGCCTGCATGAGCTGCTCCCAGCTTGCCTCTCCATTGTCTATTCTTGCCATGGCCCCCACAGTTCCAGATCCATTTCATGCTCCTTCCACTGCCAGCTTTCCTCATACTGCCAAGCTTTTCCACATGCTAGACTGAGGCCTGGAAAGTCTTACTTCTTACTGCCTGCCCCACCTCTGCTTTGTGTGGATCACTCCCATTAGCCCTTATTCTTGAAGACTCACTCTTGGGCTTCCTCTCCTTTGGCAAGTCTTTTCTCTCTTCTTTCTGCAGACAAAGCTAAATGTCCTTCTCTTCACGCTTCCATAAAACTACCCAGTGTATACTCCGAGCCTGGCCCTTATTAACACTGAATTGTTATTTCTTCTTTACACACCTATCTCTCTAGCTAAAATTTGAGATACTTGACAGCAGAGACTGTATCTTACTCATGCCCACATTCCTCGCACCTGGTTTATGTCTGCACACATAATCACTATCATTTATGGAATATTCACCATGTGCAAAATGCTTCTAAGGTTATCTCATTTAATCTCTACCGCAATCTTAAAAGGCAGGCCTTACTATTACTGTATTATTATATTTTTATTGTTTTATAGATGAGCAAAGTGAGACTCCATGAAGTTAAACCACATATCCATGATTAGACAGCTGGCAGGTGTCAGAGCCAGGATTTGAATCTAGGTCCCAACTGTATCTACAGAACCTAAGTTTTTAAGAGCTATACTATTTATTACTCAGTAGCATTAAAAAAAAAAACTCAACAGATTTGAGCCCTAGTCTTCAGTAAATGTTTAGTGACTGAATGGAGCCTCACTGAGAACTTTTTTTCTTTCTTTTTCCTTTAAGGAATACTAAAATGTTTGTAGCTCCCCCTGAAAATTCTGTGAGCATTGGTTGTTTATATTAAGATTCAGCTTAACCTGAATATTGGGCTCGTAAGACTCAGCCTGATCAGCTCTCAGAGCTGAGTTGATATTTGCAGAGAGAAGAAGCACAAATGAGTATCACTTTCTAAGCACATCAACCATATTCTATTGGAATCGAGAACAAAGGCCACAAATTGCTGACTAGACCACAAACTACCAACGGTGTTTGGCCCTGGGACCCTCTGTTTGGACATAGGTTCTGGCTGTAACTCCAGGATCCAGCTTATCTCTCCAGAGTCTCTCATCCTGACATCTTTCTCCATTCCACTCCATCTCCATCTCCAGTCATCTGTCATCTCCTATATGCCCCACTCCAATGTTCTGCATTTCTTCTAGTGACAAGGGCTTGCTTCATTAATATCCCCTTACACCTTCAACCTCTTCATTAATTGTGCTCTTTACTTCTTGCCCTAGGTTCTCAAACTTCACTGTGCACCACTCTCATGTGGGAAACTTAAAAAGAGGAGAGAGAGAGAGACATCAGAGCCCTACTCCCAGAGATTCATATTTAGTCTGGGGTAGACTCCAGCAACTTTAATTTTTAAAGATCCTTGCGTATTTTCATTCAGCAGCTGGCATGGAGAAAATTTTAAACCCTACTATTCAATGAAGGTATCACTTCCTCAGATTCGTCCTGATGGATGCTGACCATTCTTCCTCATTCCAAGTCTTTAGGCCTGGGGGAGTAGAGAAGGGCAGAGTTTCCTCATTTTTATTTCAGATTGTTTGTCTAAGATCAGTACTTCTGCACTTGCCTACACACCCCTGTCTTTTGAGGTTACTGCCACTTTGTTCTCCTGGTCAAGTTCCCTAATCCACTGAGGACTTTGGCTCCCAGTATTCCTTCCTACACTCAATGCTGCCATCTCTCTGTGAAATGTGATATACAAATGGACACCTCTTTCACACCCTTTCCTTGTACCTCCTTGACCTCTCTCAACTCTAATGGACTTCATCTACCTTCCACTTCTTCAATCCACTCCGATGGCCACCATTAAACCAGTGGTTCTCAACCAGGGCTGCTCATCAGAAGAACATGTACAGTTTCATAAAAATCCCAACATCCTGGGCCTACCCAGAACCTACTATATCAGGATCTCTGAGGGTGAGACATGGGAAATGATTTTTTTAAGCGCCATAGATGATGTGCAGACAGAGTGGAGAACCACAGCTACCCTAGGACTTTTCATTATCCAGAACGACCTTTTCTCTGAAATAGTCTCTGAAATAGCCCTGTTATCTCATTCTCTGAGCCCAGCCCCCCATCCCACTAGTTCTCTCACTCTTTCAAGTCCTTAATTCCTATTTTACTTGTTCTTTGATTTTGACAACACCTCCAATCCCTGGATCCCTCCATTTTTAGCCAATTTCTCATCTTCCGCCTGGCCTAGACTGCATGGTTCATCATTTAAACTGCTCTTAAGCCACTGCCCTGGAAACTATGCTCTTTTGGCCTCCTCTTGCAATTCTCCTACATAATCCTTATCCTGACAGAATCCAACCATCCATGAAAACTCCACTTCCATACTGAGGCTGCTGAAAGTTTTGGGGGGAAAATTCACAGAGCCATGCAGATGGGTGCTGACTATACAGGTCATGGACATCAATGGGTCATCAGTAGTGCTGGGTAATAATCTTCTTGCTCCTTGCCGACTTCATTTCCCACCTCTCTTACTGAATATTCTAGAATTTCACCACTTTGCTCAACCTTCTGCTCCTCTTCTCCCTTACTTTTAGTCAGAAATCCCTTCTACTTCACTGAGAAAAATGAAGGCCATCAGTTTGGAACTCCTTTGATTCCACTTTCTCTCCCACTCTTATGAATTTATCTCCATCAGTAACATCTTCCCCCTTCACATCACATCTTATTGGAAACAGTGTCTGTCCTCCTGCCTAAAGTTTATCCCTTCACTGATGCTCTAGATCCCTGTCCCTCTAAATTCTCCAAAGGATTCTCACTCCATCAATTACCTCCTATTTCTTCTTGTATCTCCAATCTCTCCCTCTCTATGGACACTTCCTATTTGG
This sequence comes from Vicugna pacos, assembly GCF_048564905.1. Classification (NCBI taxonomy): domain Eukaryota; kingdom Metazoa; phylum Chordata; class Mammalia; order Artiodactyla; family Camelidae; genus Vicugna; species Vicugna pacos. Next base: position 78,688,806 of record NC_133023.1, read on the forward strand.
CTTAAAAAAACATGCTGAGTTCTCTTTTTTCCTTGAAAATTCAAACTCTCTGCTACCTCTCATCCTTCTTTAGCTGCTAGAGTCTCTCAACCTTTCCTTCTGTAGCTTAAACTTCTTGAGAAGGCAATCTAGGCTTCCTTAACCCTTACTCTTCAAACCACTGCAATGAGTCTCTGAGGTCACCAATTGATCTCCTTTAATATGGCCTTTTTTCAGTCCTCAGAACCCTTGACCTCTCAAATGTCAAAGCTGACATTGCTGAGTCATGAAAGTCCTGACCTCATGAAACTAACTCCTCCCCACCTTCTTTCCTGGAGTCTGTTCCTCCATTTCTAGGTTTTCTGTAGACTCTCTAGTCTTCCCTGGGAGCTGTCCTAGGTCCTCATCTCTTCTCATCAACACAACTCTCTTTTAGGTCACCTCATCTACTTGTATGGTTTCAATTACTATCTACCTTCGTGATCTCCGGCCCTGACCTCTCTGCTGTACCCTGACCCCATGGAGTTAATTGCCCACTGAATACCTCTATTTGGGTGCCTCACAAGCTCCTCACTCTAAATATTTTCAAAAGAAAACTAATTCTCTACTGCCTTTCCCTATCTAAAATAAGAAACTACAGTCCTCTTGTGTTCCCTACCTCACCTTCCTCTAGCTTCTCCTGTCACTATCCGATTTGTTGCCTAGTTCTACTAATTCTTCCTCCTAAATATTCCCTCTGCATTTTCTCTCCTAGTCTTACTAATACTAGTCCTTAGGCTAGGTCCTTTCTCACTTGCATGACTCCAACAGCCTGACTCGCCCTCTTTCATCCTCCCCTACCCCGCCCACAGCCATTTTTCTCCTTTGGCTAGAGTGGTATTTTGAAACGCAAATCTGATATTATTCCCCAGCTTCAACATTTCCTCCTTGCCTCCAGAATCATATTCAAAGCCCTTAGCATGGCATATATAAGCCCTCCAGACACCTATCCCCAATTACTGCCGCAGATCTGTCTCCCACTTCTCTCCCACTCACGCTCGATGCACTAGCTCTGCTGAACTACTTGTAGTTACAGTCAGAGAACCTCAACCAGTAGTGTGTCATGCCTGCTGCCCTCATAATGCTGCTCCTTCTATATGGGATGCCACCCAGCTCTTACATAGCTGGCTCTATTCCTTCTTTAAGACTCACCTCAGTTCAGTGGTCACATCCTCCAGGAAGCCTTCCCTAACTGCCCCTCCCCTCAATCTTGAATAGATGCCTTCAGTGCCCCCTTCTCGATTGTACTTAGCATGCTAAACTCTGCTCATTGACTAACTTGTCTGTGTCCCTTACTAGGCCATCAATCAGTTCCTAAAAGGCAGGAACTGGGACTTATTCACCTCTGTACCCCAACATCTATCTAGCACAGTACCTGATTCAATAAATATTGAATGAATAAGCAAATGAACAAATGAATGGATGAATGAATGACCTGCATTATGTGAAATGAGACCTAATACATGGAGACAGGGCATGCCTATTTGCCATTATGTGTTCATGGATGAGGAGACATTGACCCAGTTTCCCCAAGAAGGCTAGGATATGTTTGCGAGTAGTTGCTATATTTGCAGTTGGTGGTGATGGTGTTGTTGCTGTTTTGTTTCCCTAACACTGAGGATGACTCTGTACTCACTCGGGCACACCTCTTGTCAGGTGCCACTTTGGGGCCACGACCATATATTGGCAACACAATTGTGCAGGGTTTAAGGTACAGCAAAGCAATCAATTCTCCCCTGGATGAAATCCCAGGGTGGTGCTATGCTTGCCTTCTGAAAGCATTTTAGAAAACTGTCACCTGAGTCTTCCTTGTTGTACGAGTTCCACTTGTCATCTTCCCTAAAATTCCTGGAAGATTGGTTGGGCCTTCTCATTGGATGTCATATGGTCACGTCCAGAATTATTTTTTAGAACACTGTCTAGCTCCTTGAAAACAGAGCATGCAGGAAAAGAAAAGGAATAACAGAGGACAGACATAGAGAAATGCTTTCCTACATAAATTTAGCCTAAAAGCATAGAACAATAATCATTTTTTAAAAAAAGCAATGGAAAGCACACAAAGTTACAGTATATGGCATAATAAAAAACGACATTGAAAGCCACATTAATACAGAAAGCTAAAACCAAAATATTATATAAAACATATTTTTAAATGCAGAAATAATTTTTTTCCAAAGAAAAAAACCCACACAGGCTAGCTAGTTCTAAGCAGCAAGCATTTCACAACCCTGGCTCTGAGGAACAACTCTCTCTTGCTACTGTTCCAGCTTCCTTTCCTTTGAATCAGTCAGTGGATCAGTTAACCAGCACACGTGGAATTGTGGATCAGTGTAGTGACAGATTGTGCTGAGTGACTCATTAGGAATCAAAGTAACAGTCTAAACTTGCGATCTAACTGGAGAAATAAGCCGCGCAAACAAGAAATAGCAACTGATACTACCAGACCAAAGAAAATTTGGTGCTAAATGGGGAAGAATAGAGTATAAATGCTGTAGCATGTTAAAAGAAAAGAAGATCAGAGAAATTCGCGGTGGATGGCGAGGGCTTACTGGAGGAGGGAGGACTTGAGAAATGGGTCTTAAAGAATAGAGAGGCAGGGAAGGAAAGGCAGCTCAAGGAGGAAGGAAAGGAGAGGCAAAGCTTGGAAGTAGGAACATATATAGCATATTGACGAGTCAGGGAGAAGACAGAGGGATAAATAGATAGGGTATAGTCTTGGAAATCAGGAAGTAAGAAAGATGGAATTAGAGGTCGCTTTTGAGCAGGGAGGGTGATATGATAGAAAAGGTGTTTTCTGCAAGACAAACCAGGTAGCTTTGTGCTGCCAGGTACACATGGCATGGCGGGGTCAGGCTTCTAGATGGTTGCTATTCCACACAGGCTGAGGAAGAAAATGAATGGTGGGGGTGGAATGGGGGGAACCTATCTGCCACTGCATCTGTTGCCTCCAGATCACCTACTGGGCATTTCCTGTATAAACTGTACATGTGTCTGATTTCTGCCCCTAGACTGAACATTTTTACCTGAGGACATGGAACCTTGCCTTATATGGAGTATCCCTCCACAATACTCAGCGCAGAGCGAGGCACATAAAAAGCAGGCACAAATCTTTTCTGAGTAAAGTATAGAAGTGAACTATAGAACATGTTCCAGGTAAGCCTATATGAACATCCAATTCTGTTACAGCTCATTCTTAAACTGAGCTAGTTAATAAACCAGATCTGTGCTCAAAGCCAGCATGCCACTCAGATTAATGCACTGGCTGGTTGCACGTAAGTCTCTATCCTGTGATCTTCCATGAAGTCCTTTGAGATAAAGAAGGTCTAAAAAGTATTTTGCCAGGAGGCTCATGTTGGAGTTGCTGGGTTTGGAGCCCTGTTGGGAGGGTCCCTTGTCCCACAACCCCTAGCTTGACACAAGAAGCCCTCCTCCCTCTCCCCTCTTTGTCCCGTTCCCCCGGCCCAGGTGCAAATCTGTACTCAGTGTTACGTGTTCCTGAAGCCAAAAGAACTTGTGCAGAGATAGGGGTCACTTCTGGCAGGGGCAGTGGGGTGCTAGGTTAGAAACCCATCATACTAAAACGCTTGCTTTTCACTTCAGTATCCCTGGGCTTCGCTCTGGGAATGCCATGTTGAAAAGATATATAAGTATTTTTAAAGGGCCATCCATCTCCTATGGGTGACAACCTTTACTCTTCCCAACAGACGATCCTTAGTGATTTAGTCACTCTTTAGCTAGGGGGTAGGTGTTTTCAGTGGTTCAATAATAATGAGAAAAAGGGCCCAAATTGTTAAATACTGGATTATGGGTGAATCTAAAGGGAAGGAGGAGAGGTGACTCTTGTGTTCTATTTAATATAGTTATTTAATATTTTAATTGTAAAAGCATTAGATATTATTTTTGTAAGAGAAGAATATTTAAAGGCTGAAAAAACAACACATGAATCGGGGAAAATAATTAACAATTTTTTTTTTAACAAAGGCTGTTACTTTCTGCTAGCCAGTTAGGCCTTCAGGAGGAGCGACTTATAAAAATAAAGCTATGACTACTGTTGTAATTGCTGACTGAGAAAATGGGTTAGATTCACCTAGGTTTCACTTACTTTCATTAAAAACTCCATGTTTGCATTTTCCATTGGCCAAAATCTATCCGCAAAGCAAGTTAGGTGACCCTCATTTTACTGCAAGCAGTATATGATTCAACCACCACTGGACTAGGAGCCGGGGATAGAAATTCTAGGCCAGCCTCACTTTGTAATTAGTAGTGGGGCAAGTTTGTGGAAGTCAGTTAACCTCTCTAACCCTCTGCCTTCCTCTAGAAAATGGATAATCTTTGCCTCCATCATAGGGAGTTTGAAGGATGTAATTGATATGAAAGTACATTGAACACTGTAATCCCCCAACTGCCATCCGAAATACATCATCTCCTTAGGAATAGACTTATTAACAGTGTTAACTGCTTGCTGGAGAACTAAGTAATCTGTTGCTTCTTAAACCCAGCACTTCTATCCTATGAGTGATGCCCTTGCAAATATAACTACCAAGAAAGAGGATTAAACTGGGCTATCGAACATTCACTGCTCTTATATCTTCCATTTTATTAGCAAAGTCCAGAAGTATATAGTTGGGAAGGCCCATGGTGGAAGGTTCATTCTCCTGTTTTCAGGTAGAATCTGCTAAAGCCATGAGACTCCCTCAATAAAGAACCTAGAAAATTTCACCCTTGGTAATTTGTAATATTTAATCAGCACATTTGGAATTTATGGCTAGTCACGTTCCCTCTGGTGGAATGGTAAGCTCATTTCCTCCTGTCGGTCTTCAGTGGCTATGGAAAATAATATGTGCTCTTCATAAATCAGTAGCCTTTAATGTACAGATACAAAACTCAAAGTGGTCCCTGATTTCTGCAAGGGCAGCTATAAATGCAATTCATGGGTTGAGTGTTCTATGAGGATGATGGGACAATAAAGAAATGATGGTCCCTTGTGAGCCCTTCTAGTGACCCCCACTCACACACCCACAAACAGCCATCACCTTCAGTAGTATCATCTTCAAAAACCTTCAGCCACAGTGATCATTCTGGCAAATCATTAGGAAGTTGACTCTTACCCATCTTCTTCCAGGCAACACACACTGGTTCCACTCTCATTTATACCCAGTTCACGCGTCCAACAGTTTCAATGGAAAATGTTTGAAAACAAAAAGCAAATATGAGGCAATGTCCTAAACCAGACACTTCTGATGATGTGGATAATTATACAGGGCACAAATAAGTTTGAGAGGGGGAAAAAGGCCTCATTTGTTTTAAGGATGAAAGCAACTTCACATCCCTTAGCTAGTGTCAATTTTCCTTTCCTTGCAACACTTCGTTTTAATGTGTAATATATCTCTCTTCTGTCTTCCTCTCTTCTCATACATCCCCTGTATCTTCTTCATCTCCTAATCTCCCTCTCATATATTACTTCCTCTCTCAATTTATTTCCCCCGTTGCTTCTTTCATCTGTTTATCTCCCAATTTCATATTCCATATTTCTCTTGTATTTGTCTGCTGGGTCTAGTGCATCACCATATTTGTGCCCAATTTCCCTGTTTATCAGCCTTGAAGTAGAAATATAGGCCCTAGTAAGTAGAATGCATCCTTATCCCCCCTTCTTCCCATTTCAAACACAGAGGACTCCTAGGAGAAAAGAGGAGGCTCTTTCCTTTGTTGCCAAAGGGCAGGGCAGTGATCTCCAAAGAGCACTCTTTGTTGAGCTGTACGGCCTACATTTGAAGAACCAAGAGGAATGTACACACCATTCAGGATGTAGCAGTCTCTGACATCTGGCTTTCTACTAACAAAACCCTCAGTTGAGACTCCTACTTATTATGAGTGCAATGAAAATAACCTTGAGCTACTGCAAGATCCCAAAGGGTCTTCAGCATCACTGAAGAAAGACTGCATACTGTTCAGTCTAGTTACCACACTAAGTATTTTTTATTGTGCATTAATTAGAAGAAAGTTAATAACGTGTATTGACAAAATATTGGATTAACAAGACCATAAAGGATGACTGAGTCTTCTTTAATATAATTGTTGCACAGTAAGGCTTCCTGCTATGTAGTGTGTAAAGAAGATAACATACTCTCGGAATTAGAACAATTACATATATATATATATATATATATATATATATGCAATACAATAACAAAACTATATGACATTATTAAGACTTTTCACACAGATGAACACACTCATGCAGAGCCTCAACTTTCTAAAGTAAGTAATGTGCAGGCTAGTAAAGTACACCCACCTAACCCACCAAATGAGAATCTAACCCACTCAACACCCAAATCAAATATTAGCACATCCCTATTGTCAAGAATATTTTCTCACCATCATTTTTTTGCAAAAAAAAAAATGAAAAAAAGTTTTCTTTCCCTTTGAGTGGCAATAGAAAAGTCCTCTTTTCTGAAATTCAGATATGTTTCAAAGCTCACTAACATCCTTTTAAGGAAAAGTGAAAGTCACTGCTGGCTTCTGGATGCTAGGAACATAGTTTACCACATATCCCTTTGTCTCATTGCTAATGTACAAGTATAGCGATTGGTGCCCCAGAGACCTGGGAGATTTCTGGCTTCTATTGTTTGCTATGTGACCCTGGGCTGTCTGCTTAAACGCTTTGTGCTTAAATTGCCTCATCTGTAAAAAGGGGATAATACAGAGTAGTTGTAAGGATTGAGAGACTCAATACATGAAAAGTACCTGTCACACAGCTTGGCACGTAGGAACTAATTAGTAAACGACAGATCACTTCCTATGCATCTTGATTTGACTGATCCAACTATCGCCTTGTACTCCTCCAGGAAGAGGGGCCTTCACTTCATTTCCAGGCTCACCAGCTCCCAAATCTCTGTACATTTTCCACAAACAAAATGCACATGAACTGTGCTCTCTGAAGACACGACCCTTCACACAGCATCACGCGTCCCCTGAAACACACCTAATGCTCTAATGCAGCACAAGACACAAGATGCAGAAGCACACTTCAGAAGACACAGACGTCACACAGAACATGCCACCGCCAAGTGCAGCCTCACCTGCTTCTTTCCCACATATGCTTCTAAGCTTCAGGTCCTTAACCTTGATTATTTTTAGAGGTACCACGCCATTTCCACAGTCCTGGCTGATTTGTCTGTCTCATTGCCTTTGCCTTATTGTTTTATTTATTCACGTATTTTTTCATGTATTTATTTCTTCATCCATGTATTCATTTTCTACCTTGCTCCAAAATGGATATAAGGCAGCTCCCAAGAATACGCAAAATACGATGTGACAGCAGCAGAAATTCAAAGTAGATAAAGTGAAAGGGAAAACAAAACAAAACAAAGATAGGCACACAAAATGGAGTGGAGCCTAGAAGAAAGCTCATACAAGGTGTGCACACACCGCAGTCCCACTACAAGTGCTATACGTGGGCCAAACGCTTGGCGCCAAGCTTTCTAATATCCAACAGAAGAGAAACCTGATCAGTCTCACACGTCACAGGGTCCATAAAATAAAATCAAACCACGTGTTCAGAATGTCCTTTTCCTGGTCTAAATTCTGTAAATTTTTATATGGTGACGCATCATAAGACAGTGGCAAATTGTCCCTCTGACTTTGCTCTAACACCAAGATTCAGTTCCCAGAACCGCTTCCAACAAAGACAGATCCTCAATCTGGAAATTACGTTTACTACTTCTTTCTCTTCTACCTATCTCTTGAAGTTCCATTTGGTCAATGAAATGTGGCTATTAAAGAGACCCCTTAAAACAAACAAAAAACTCGGCTGTCACCAAAGCAAGCATTTTCATTTAACTAAAGAAATAGACAACATGACATTATTTATGACAAAAATTTGAATAGGATCCCAAATAACTGACCAAATAAATGGTTAAATCAACCATGATGCCACTATATGATGAAATATGATATACCATCAAAAATGATATTTATGAACGCTTTTTTAAAATGTAGGAAAATGTTCACTGAGTTTTTGAAAAAGCAGGATATAAAACTGTATATATTATGATTTTAACTATGTTAAAAAGCATACATATATATATATAGCCATAAAGAAGTCTGGAAAGAAAGCCATTAAAATATTAACATTGTTTCTGAGATTTGTGAATATGGGTGCTTTTTATCTTTTCTATATGCTTGTCTTTATTTTCCAAGTTTTTTATATCGATGAACAATTTCTATATGATGAGAAGAACTGGGGGAAAAAATACCAACCCAGCTACTTATCTTTGGCTTGTGAAATTATGGACAATTTTAATTACCTTTTTAAAATGTTCTATAACTGACATACAGATTTTAGTTAGGGCCAAAGTTACTTTAAAACAGAAATGGGAATTCTAAAATCTAGTTTTTTTAGTTGTTTGTTTGTAAGTTCCACAATGACAAATTAATAACACCTCACGACTATTTAGCACTTTTTAATTTTACTTTCAATAGCACTCTATTTAGAATTACATTGGATTAGCAACAATATTTTTGCTAGGTAGGCCAGGTCTGATTATCTTCATTTAACAGGTGATGAAACTGAGGATCAGAGAAACTAAGTGATTAGCCCAAAGTCACAAAAATCTGGCAGAGCTGGACTTCAACCCAGGTCTCCAGAACCCAAGTCCAGTGCTCTTTCCATTCATTCAAGACTGATTGTGGTATAACCCAGAGAGGGTTATAATCACCAAGATGTAAAAACACAGAGATAGTAACCCTTCCTTACCTATGAAGGTCAAGTTCCTGAATGACCCCCACCCAAGTAGGAGAGTTCAGCTGAGGAAATTATTATTTTAGGAGGTAAAAAAGGGGCAGAGAAACTGAGGTCACATATGAACCTTTGAAAGCCCTCATAAATATTTGTTTGTGCAGTAAAACAAAACAATGATGGTACATTACAGAAAACAATAATGAGAGTTGACATAGCTTAAATCAGTAAAAGTGACAGGCTCTATATACTTTCCATTTAGATCTTGAGATGACTTCCAGAGGTGATGAGAATGCACCACTTATTATGCCAATGGAAAATGGGGGTGACAGGGAAGCAATGAAGAGAGGTGGACTGTTAGTTCAAATCATGGATCTTCTTGCTCTCAGAGTCTTAACCTAAGTCCAATCCTGAGATTATAATAACTTACTTGGGGCTTTAGCCCTATCAAGCAAGCGAATTTGAGTGGCATGACTTAATGACTTTGGCTCCTCTGAAGATGCTTTCTGTCTTCTCAAGTCTGTTCTGAAGACACCTTAGCACTCCTGTATCGAGCTCAAATTAAATCATGCAAATCTGTCTGAAGGCAGCTTATCTGCTGCCTGGCACATATTCAAATGGCACTACTCAATGATTTAGGCTCTTCTGAGGTTGCTATCTTCTGAACATGGTGATGTGAAAAGACTCTTTGCACCTCTTTATAGAGTTCAATTAAATCATTCAAGCTTTGTCTGAAAGCAGCTTAGCTCTCCAGCAATGGTATTAAATGGCACTACCCAATTTAAGTTCTGCTGAAGATGGTCTCTCTCCAATGTGATTTGTTTTGAAGGCATCATAGCACCTCTTTATGGAATTCTGCTAAATAACTCAAGCTTTGAACAGGTACGATTTGACACGTAATAGTACCGAATTTCTTCATTACTTTCTTGGGGAGGTTTTAATCTCATTCTAAAAGATTTTCTCCAGTTGCTTATAACTGTATTCATCTCCAGTGTCACAGCTTCCTAATTATTTTCATCATCACTTATGATAATCACCTCTGGGGTCCCAGGAGTTTCCTGGCAGTCATCCTCTAGCACATCACATCACCGGAATCAGCATCAACAGGTTCTGATTCAACTTCAGCCAGTGATTGCTCCTGAGCCAAATGTTCATCCTCAACCATAGGTGGTTCTTGATCCAAAGAGTCTATCTTCAGGAAAAATCACTGACAGATATTTCACCCTCTCCAGCCAAATCTCCAAGGTCACATTAACAAAAGGCTCTGTTAAGATATCTAATGCCTCTTTCATTAAGAATACAGCATTAGTGATGGTGTAGGAATCCCATGCACTAAGATCTTCAGGCAGAGGAATCTTTGTGAGATTCTGAAGAACAACATTATACATTAGTTTGGCTGAAGTCTTCTTGAATGGCCAGTTCAAACACTGATCTAAGGGCTCAAGAATCCGAAACGTGCAGCTGGTTATAAAGACAAACTTAACATTAAGCCTAACATTTACCCATTGGCAAATGTATCTGAGGCACCAAATGGACAGTGAAGAATCAATAGGACTTTGAATTCAAGATATTTTGAAGCAGTCCCGAATTTCCACAAGAAAGCACTCTTCAAACCCTTCCTTAAGGAGAGAAGGAGTCTTTCTGTTTGCATGCCAGCATACTGGAAACTAAGCTCAGTTTTTTCCTTGGAGATTTTGGGCATACTTTTCTGCAGAGCAGTATTGATTTCACTATGAGGTCACCTGGAGTATTGGCAAAAAACCAGAAATGGCAGCCTCTCTGTTTTGGCTTACCTCACGTCAGCATCGGTTGGTTCCTGCTCTTCTAAGAGGCAAGTAGGATTGTTCAAGGCTTTCAAAGCATGGTGGTCTCAACAGCATCTAAGATTAGTGTAGAAATATGGTCCTTCTCTTCAGTCATTTTCTGCAGTTGTGGCAGATACAACACAGGAGTTGCAGGATCTAGTGGCTCCTTCTTTGGTACCACTGTCACATAAGACTTGGTCTCCAAGTCATGGTGCACCATAAATTTCTCAAACCATCCCTTGCTCCTGGCAAAATTTTCTTTGGAACCCACTTTGGTGTCTGAAAACATGTCTTTGAAAATTCTGTGATCACATGTCCCTTGCATGGAAAGTGTTTTCTTATTTCCTTTGCTTGTTTTCAGTCCAGAGGTTTAACATCATTTCCATCTTCTCCATCCTTGGGTCATGAGGGATCAAGCATCTCTAAGGTGATGCAGGTGTACAAGAGGTGATACTGGCCCTAATAAGAGTTTCAGCTTTCCTTATGGTACAAACTCACTAATACCATATAAGTAACCTACAAAGCTATTTGTTTTACCTTGAAGAAGCAGATCAAAACTGTCCCTTTTCTCTTCCAAAGACATCACCCTTCTTGCCATTTTGGCAACTTTCTCTGGTGCCAGAGTCCTTGTTCTTGGTTTCACTCTCTTCCACTGCAACGGTCACGTTTATAGAAGCCATGTTTAAGCTTTATGCTTATTCATGCAACCTGACAATTACTTACTAGAGATTTTATATTCCCCCAGTGTTACAGAGTGTCAGCATGTGATATTTAAGGACCAAATGGTATTATGCACAACACAAGGATAAATGATAATATACTGTTGTGATACTCAGTGCAAAAAGGGCTGGTTGTGTAGGGGACGACTGGCAGAAAAACAGGAGAGGAAACAAATGAGTCAGAAGTTTCTTTCCACCTTGCGATATAGTCAGAGAGACAACAGCGTGGCACTTGGACTGACTCCCGTATACTCAATTCAAAATTTTCATGGTTGTCAAAAGTGTATACAGAAGTAAATTCACCTATACTCAAATATCTAATAAGGACAACTTACAGTTAGAAAAGGATGACTATAAATTCTCCTTTAACTTATGAGAATGAAAGTCACTATTTATATACTTAAGACGGTACTGTTGCTATGATTTCCCCTGGCTTAATGCTATGAATTCAATTTTATGGGAAAAGCAAATATAGCATAAGTGTATCTTCTGCAAACCCACAGTAAGTCAATCAAACATTACCCTCTGACAAAATGCAACCTCTGAAGATGCAGATGAAAAAGGTCAGGCAGGCCCTGAACATCCAACACTCAAGAAATGACTACTCAAGAAAGAAAGAGACAAGGAAAGAATCAACTAGCCCCTTTCAATGCCCGGCCACTGATACTTTACTTTTATCCCCTCCTCCTGGGAAGATAGAGCGAAGCCTGGCTTTCTTATTCTTCTCTTCAGGGGCCATGGGAAGTGGTTTGGAGCTGTGGTTGAGTGCCGAAGAGTCCCGGTTGTTACTGTTCATCCTCAGTGGGGGAGCTGGGGGTTTCTCTTCATTATCCAGACTGTCAGACATTTTCAGTTACAACTGACTGCACAGCTCCTAAAGAGGAGGAGAAAACAGAAGTTAGGAGAGGGCTAAAAAAAAACAATCTATAAGAGTCTAATATCTTCAAAACAAAAGCCTGGGTCTCATGTTGTCTTAGGTTTTGTGTTGACCGTTTTGAGGGGTTTCTTTTCTAGAAAGAATGGAGCTGCCTCCTTAAAGACCAGTGGTGCAATTTCGCAGAGGAAAGCGTGGGCAATAATTAATGGCTTTTCAATATGTAACCACAAGTACCTAAAGTCCCTTCCTTTTCTCACAATGAAATTCTATTTTCTATGGTCCACTCACAGTCTTTTAATGAACAATTGACAATCGTTCTTCTCTAAACATTCTATCCTGATGATCATCACGGTCAGGTAGCACCACCTCCTTGAAGTCTTCAGTTGACACAGGCCTGACTGTTGATTTTGAGTGACCCACAACAATGACGTGTTAGTCGCTTTGACACTGGGATGACTTTGGCATCTGATTCTCACCTGTGTGGACCCGATTGCTAAAACACACTCTTATTGTTTTATGAGGAGGAACTGAGAAACAATCTCATAAACCTGGTAGTTTCAGCAGAGTTGGGGTGAACTGCTAGGGGAAACAATGCCCCACCTTCAAGAAGCAGGTAGAAGATAAAGCAAAGCCAAATGTCACCAGGAGCAAAGAGGAGCTCTAACGAGAAGATCACTTCCAGAGGCGACATCAAAACCTTACTCCTTGTCATATTTTATGCCCTGGAACAGGAAACAAGGGAGCTGACAGGGATAACAGGGCTATAAGAACCAATCTGGGTTTTAGCAACTTATCTGCTCTTCATTTTATCATTCTTTAGTATCTTGTGTTCGGGATGAATACATTCAGGTTTCATCCCACTGGAGGGTAAAGTGAACTAGAAAAGCACTGACTCCCCAGGGATCTGTTTCTGTTTCCAGCTGTTCTCCCACTAGAATGCAAGTCCTGCCAGTCAGGGTCTGACACTTGCCATCAGAAGTCAGGTGTTAAGAGAACCTTCCAAGTGAATCTCCAGTTTGAATACAAGCAGAAGCAAATACCACTGCAACAAAATCTCTAATTTCATCAAGTATCAACTGGCACTAATTTAGGAGTATAAGAGCTCTCCAAACACAACTTGGCCTATCACTGTATCCCAATAACATTTACTATAAACAAGCCTAAGTACAACAACAAAAACAGAGGTCTCCCGGTTACCTGCTACAGTGAGAAATAATCTATCATAATTTTCAGCCCTTTAGTGGTTACAACGTGTTTATTATTTTCAGTAATGAATTCTAAGTTCCATTATGTCATGTGGAGACTTTTTGTAAAAACTGCATACTATGTTTCAAATTTTCCCCAGTGTACAGAGCCTGCAAGTATTCAAGAATAAATAGGTGAGTAGCAATTGATAGTTTCTCCATCTGCACAGGTGACTGCCAATTAACAATGACTGGCTTAACCTTGATTTGGACAAGTTATCTTTTCCTTTGCCTGTCTTATGCCTTGCATTATCTTAATGAATTAAGATCAATTTTGTACCTTTTTCAGGAATCATGACAGTGAAAATGTTCAGTCATAAGTATTTTGGCAACACCACCAACAACTTAAGTCTCACGTTTTCCTATATGGGTGAAGCTATAGCAAAAGGTAACATGAAAAAGCAACTGTGATGTCAAGGATCAAGTATATTCACAGATACTTCTGGTAAATATTTTAACCAGCATATAAAACCAGCCCTAATGTGTCTATATTCTCTTTTGCATTTTGATTTTGGTCCTTCTAAATTCATTCTTTCTCCAGAAGAAAACAGAATTTAAGACTGACTTCAACAGTGGTATTCTCTATCAAACAGGTTCATTTTTTTAGTTAGAATTATTATAGTTTGACTGCACATACACATTATATTGCATGTAAATACGTATATACAGTATATTGCACATTTTTTAGTTTACATATATGTACTAATTATTGTTTCTAAGAACAGATTAGATCTTTAGCTTTTAAACTTACATAGGAATAAAGCCAACTACAAAATAAGAATCAACAGAATGCGGTAATCTAGTCATAAAGGACAGTCAAATGTGCTTACACATATTCAAGAAATCAAAATAATAATTAGTTCATTTATGTCATTATTATTATTTTTTAGATTCCTCATATAAACAATGTCATACAGCATTTTCTTTCTCTTTCCAGCCCACTTCACTAAGAATGACAATCTTCAGGTCTATCCATAGTTCTGCAAATGGCATTATTTTATTCTTTTTTACGGCTGAGTAGTGTTCCATTGTATATATGTATCACATCTTCTTTATCCAGTCATCTGCTGATGGACATTTAGGTTGTTTCTATGTCTTGGCTATTGTACATAGTGCTGCTATGAACATTGGGGTGTGTGTGTCCTTTTGAATTTTTCACTGTTTTAATTTAGTCACTAAGAAGAATATACCACTCGAAATAAGAATTTCTCTCTCTCTCTCTCTCTCTCTCTGTGTTTTGTCATTTTACTTTTCTGGGTTCAAAAATAACACCTGAATGTGACGTGATTATTAAGTAAAGCTCAAATATACAAAACCAAGGTTGGTAAAAATAATGAAATTTGAAAGTTATTGCAAAAGCACTGAGGATGTAAATAGAAATACCTAGAAGATAAGTTTCTGAAAGATGTGTCTCACAGGGAGAGAGAGCCACCATATTCTGGATGATACGTATTATCTGATGACATATTATTTAACTGGAGAAGACAGAAGTCAGAGAAACACGCATGGCCTCTTTAAAATGCTATCCAAAGCTGACCTTACCGAATAAGGCAAATAGGAGTCTGGGCCAGGCAGGGTTCTAGTGCACCTACGTAATTCAAAAGACTGGCTCCTTTGTTCTGGATAATTAGGTGTGGCTAACAGTGGCCTTTTCTGTTCCTAATTACTCTCTCTGGCTGGAGACTCGAAAGGTAGATGCCCTGCTTCTTTTCAGGGCTCCTTGGTATGTAAAACTCACACTACACTCTCCTCTACTAGACCAGAAATGTCTGCCCCAAATTTGAACACCACACACTTGCTGTGGTCCATTCTGCAAGGAACCCAGCCTAGATGGCACATCTTTCTACTGTCCAGCAAACTGGAATTGTTTTAATTCCATTCACCCCTCAGGGGATTATAAAACCTCTTTTGCAGAAGTGGAAATGGAATTGAAGAATCTTTGTCTGATTTCACAATAGGAACATGAAGCAAATGATCGCTTCGTTTACCTAGACATTTCAGATTTGGTTTTGCTCAAATTATCGTGACATTACGTCAGTCCTTCTTTACCCTTTACACGGCACGACCAACCTTCATCTTCTAATGATTCCACATAACTCTGAGTTGGTGACGGAGGAATAGTGCAGGAGGCTCTTTTTATCTTTAACTCACCTTCAGATCAAGTGCTTCAAAGCACACTTTCAGATGACCGATGGAGAAAGGGTAGGGACCTGTAAGGAAGCCCTGCTATTAATGTATTTGTTTCCCAAGTGGGAGGTGTCTCCGACTCTTCCACAAACATAGAAAAAAGGGGGATTCTATTCTGCTATGTTTGTAAACAGTGCTGATTTACTAAGCCAGGTCCCTCCTCTGAGACAGCATTTTACAAAGGATACTATTAATGGATTGCTGGTTCAATCTGCCTATGAGGTCATTATTTCCAAGATCTTGAAAGAGACTATTTTGTTTGGGGCGGCTGTAGGCTCTATTTCAAGAATTGTACAAAAGAGCCATTATTCTCTAGGAACCCAATCGAAAAACTGTTGATCTTTCGAGTTTAACTGTTGTCGTTCACTTCTGCAACACAGCAGAAACTTGCAAGTTACGGTGGATCCAGCCACAGGCCATTTCATTTCACTTTTAGAACGTGGCCCTTAGCATTGTAGAGAAACATCTAACTTGAATGGACAACCAGCAACAATTTGTATCTGTTCACAAATTGCATTCAGATTTGGCTACTAGGTATTTCAGAGAGAATTCAAACGGCTTTTGCAGATAGTGTATTTTTGGTCCAGCCCTTGAGACTTAATGTGGCTCACTAATGCCCTGTAATTACAATTGAAATTCATCAGCAAAAAGAAATGAGCCTCTTGTCTCATGATAACCAAGAAGCCGGAACAGCCCTCTTTTAGAGTACTAAGAAAGATTAATTCTTTCCCCACCTCCTTATCTTCCTTTCTCTCTCTCTCTTCTCTACTCCCCACCTCCCACTAGGTATGTGCACACAGGTATACACACACACATACACACACACACACAGCTTCACTGACTTGCCTCTTGACACAGAGATTTACTGCAGAGCATTTCAGAGGGAAACTTTTATCAAGATGCATGGCACCTTGAGATGAAATGATTAGGCATTATAAATAATTGTCATGATTCTTCCCTTCTTCCAAAATGCATTCTCTTAATCAATGCAGTGCCAAACTTGATCCTCAGAGAACGTTCAGTAGGCGAAAAAAGAAAGCCACCAACATGCATGAGTCAAGGGTAAAGATAGGTAATCACATATATTCTAGGCTAATGTGGCAAAAATTCATACCATGGCATATGTGTTGAACTGGATGCAACCAAAAATGCCAATTTTGCCCATTTGCCACAGGTGCTCTACCTAGGTGTGTAAAGGGTGAGAATCCAGAAATACTGGCCCTACAACTTGCCAGACCAACTATTAAGCCAGTAGCAAATGGAATAAATATTTTCATCAGTTCTGGTACCATCGGAGACAACCCACATGTCTGCATTATTCTGTCTGCTTTCAAAATCTAAATAACTGTTTATTTGCATATCTTCCCAATGAGAAACAAACTAATATTGGCCTCCTTTCAAAAACAAAAGCCCAGGCTGGCCAATACACAGCTGTGATCTAATAAAGCCAGAGGTAAAGCTCAAAAACCACCAGCTGCACAAGGCCATTACTGCAAATCGGTAAGCGCACCAGTATGGCTTGTATCCATCTCATATCAAACAAGAGGATCTAACACAGGGTTGAGACACAGCCCAGGGGAAATTTCCAGGGTGAACTTCCTAATGTTTCTGAGATACCGACAGAAAGAATAGGGTTGGTTGCAAGACACCTGGAGCTGCTGAGATGGCAGATAAACTGACGAGCACATATGAAAGAAGACTGATTTTAGGATCTCAAAAATGTAGTCAACAAGTCAAAGAACTCTCACTGTGTTAAGACATTAACAGAACATGAGAGCGTTTCAAATTTCTAGAACTGGGAAAATCTTTATAATAAGAATTAGTTCTACAGATCAAGAAAATTTGAACTTTTAATGACAGCTTCCAAACTTGGAGGTATTAAGTACACATTGATTTAAAGTCAGCTAATGTGTCCTTAGACAATGATACCAACACCAGACTGGTCTTCATATTTGAGGACGAGGTTGCTGCTTTTACTATGAGAACGATGTATATACACTGGATTATACTTTGGTGGTGGGAAAAGGATCTAAGGTACTTGCTGTATCTTTCTTGGGCTCCCTTGTAAACAGAAGCACACATTTTCAAG
The DNA here is from genome assembly GCF_048564905.1 of Vicugna pacos. NCBI lineage: Eukaryota > Metazoa > Chordata > Mammalia > Artiodactyla > Camelidae > Vicugna > Vicugna pacos. The sequence goes on from NC_133023.1 coordinate 78,706,482, forward strand.
ATGACTAGCTAAGCTTCCAGGTGTAAACTGTGACAGGGAAACCAATTCTGCTTTGCTAACTAGCCCACACTGACATTAAACCCACTTTATCTTGGATATATTATTTGCAACTGAACCAACAGGCCAGACACTTATCACTGAGCCTGCTAAGAAAATGTAGTGAACTGTTTTCAATTGCCAAAAAGAAAGAAAACGAAACAAAGGAAAAAATCATCTAGCCTTCCACAAAAGGGACAATATATCGTAATTGGAAAGAAAGATACCTTGCTCTGCATTTCTATAGCAACTTGCATCTAAAGATTTCCAGCAGCTTTTCAGACATTATTTCCCATAATATGCTAAGATGCCAAAGAAGAGAGAAAGGGCATTCATCTCACTTTATAGGGAGGAGAACAAGCCAGGTCTGAGTCTCCCAGCAGCCCTAAACCCACACTCCCATTCCTAGACTAGGTAGACAAGGGAAAGCCCACCACACACTACCAGCCAGATGGGCCCAAATTAGCATTTCCACCATCTTGTCTCAAATTGCACACAGTCACAAAACATGTCATTCACTCCCCTCACTAGATCATAAGCTCCTTGAGAGAAGCCCTCGGTCATAACTGTATGCTTCCTACTGTCTAGTATAGCGCCTTGCTCCCAGCAGGCATTCAATTCACATGTGACAGAATGACATGGAACTTTATACATTCTATATACTTGTTGATGCTCTAAGTTTTTCATAATGTTGAAAAAGCCTACATGCCTACTAGAAGCAAGTCTGAGCCAAGAAGGCATTTAGAAATATTGGCACTATTCTAACTGCCAAGCAATTGGACACCATGGAGAATAGAAGCCACTGGATGGATTACCAACACCTCATTTTTTACTGTACAACTTTGTAATGTCCAAAGAGCTTCCGCGTCTTACTCTTCTTTGAGCCTGGCACCAACCTGCGAAGAAGGGAGCATCATCCCCACTTTCCATATGAGGAACTGACAAAGCACAGAGGTTAAGTGACTTACCCAGGGTCACCACAAAGTGAAAGAATGGAAACTAGAAGCTCGAACTCTTCTCAGTTCCCTTCCCATGACACCATTACAATGTGTATCCAAGTAAACCCACCAACACACATACGCTCTCTTCATATATACACTTTCACCCTCCCCAATTTCATATGACAGTTTTAGCTTTTTTTTCATTTCAACCCATTTCCGGCTGGTACTTACTGACTTCGACTGCTTTTCTCATCCAAAGACCCAAGGCTAGGAGATTTACTGACAGGACTCCAAGAAGATTCGTTGGCCGGTAGGACCAATTCTTCGACGGCCTTGTTTTGGGGCCTGTCTGTTCTAGGGCACTCACCAAGGGAACTCTGCTATCAGAGACAGGGGTGTGCTGTTTCAGAGCGCCTCGCCTGGGAGATACCATTACAGTGTGTAATGGAGGGAAGCCATTTCGAAGATCATTTGATCAGGAGGAGCTGAGCTACTTGTTAGGCAGATTTGCAAAAGCAGCCAGACAAGTAAGGGAGGCACTAGCTCTTTTTACAGCTGCCGAGTTTCAATCTTAGATCCTGCAAAAGATAGCTCACTACTGACACACATACAAAGCCCAGTCACACAGAACACAGCCATGATCTTTCTCAAATGCGAGAGCAAACGAGGTCGGTTCTGTGGTAGTCCTGTTCTCAGCTAACATCTTTATGAGTGACTTCCATTGTTTTCAGCAGGAAATCCACATTAAATAAATCCAATAAGCCAGCATATTACAGTTGCAAATTTCAGTGAGAGGCTGCAAATAAGGAAATCGATAGGTGTGCTCCAGCGCCGAGACCTCATATACTGCATCGATTAGACAGGGCAAAGAGTTCCTATTCGAATGACTTCCTAAGCTTCTAACTTTATGCAGCACCATACTTTATTATTCATCGTGGATGCTGCATGAGCTAATGCCAAGAAAATGTTAATGATCATCTGACGAGTATTTATTTTTACAAACTGATGCATTATTACAGGTTTCAGCTTTTCATTTCCAACACCGATGCTTCTGAGAAGAGAAACTAAGATGTATAAAGAACAGAGGTAGACATTTTTTAAGGATAAAAAAATAGAAGATGCCTCAAATAAATGTGTGGGAAAAAGAAAAGGAAAGCAAAGCCTAGTAATAAAACATTTCCTAGTTCTCAAAACAGAATCCGTGGAAGCATTCAGATGGAAAAAATCTGGTGCAGACTACCCCGAGTGAGCAGGATATGGTAAACCATCGTTTTGAGTCTCTGGAGTTCTAGCTGCTGTTACTATGCCTGGGTGATAATTATACCCTTCCCTGATCCACTCCAGCAAAACAGCCACAAATTCAAGCCTAAGAATTCAATTCCATAAGTTGCTGGGGCTTTTTGTATGCCACAGAGATGTCTGGACATTGTTTTTCAGCCTGTACCTTGTGGCTCACTGTCCCAGGAACTTGTCCATTCTCAATTTTCTATACCCAAATCGGCTTTCTACAGGGAAGGTGTCCATCGAATGTTTGAAGAGAGTTGCTACATGGGGTCAAGTGAGACCCTGGCATTACGTAAACCAGGAATTTAGACCATTTTAGCAAAGTTCACATTCAACTGCTTTTCTCATCTGAAGACCCAAGGCTAGGAGATTTTTTGGCTCATATTCTACCAAAAAAAAAAAAAAGACATCTTGCCAGAACTGGAGGTCAAAGAATTTTGGGAGGTGTAACTTGCAGCAACTCTTCTTCAGGCTTTTGCCTCTTGACCTAAGTTTACAAAAGAGCTGAGAGCCTGACTCAGCATCTTATTTGGGGGCTATAGCGAAGGAAGAGGAAATGCTATGTATTAAAAAAGGGGCCTCCTTCAAATGCAGAAGGAAGAACAGGACATGACAAGACCTACATTCCATCCATCCCACTGCACAAATGGCAGGGGATAAACATGAAGCTGGCCATAGCAGCAGTTGCAGAAATTCGCCATCTCCCACCCCCACCTCCTACCCCTACTGAAGATGATTTATATCTGAAAGGAAACTGGCCATGGCTCTAAGAAAAGATCACAATCCACCCAAGGAGATTCCTCTAGAAACCAAAAGCCTGAAGGATGGCATCACAATTGATCATGTTTGCTTTCCTATGGCTTCCCTGTACTCAGCTTACCAGTTCGTCACTTACAAGTTGTCAGATCCATTCAGCAGGGCTTTCCCCTTCCTGCCTGTTACTCTACCAGTTGGTTGCAACTACCGCTGTCCAGCTCTACGAGATGTGGCTCACGACTGGTTCATGCCAGAGCAGATCCTCCTCCAGCACACAAGAAGCTTTGCTTCGCCAGTGCTCACACTCACACACACACACACACACACACACACACACACACACACACAGAGAGAAGACTTCCATGTGCCTAAGTCTTTCTGTGGCCCTGGGAAGCTCCCAGGCTGAGATAATGGGGCCCAGCCCTCACCTCAAAGGAGAAAGGGTATCAGGAAAATTGCAGGTAAAGCAGAAGCAGGGTTTGATGCAAGGAGTGCGAGTCAGCAGGCCTGAGGGGGAATCAGTCAGCAGTTTCCAAATTACTCCTGTGGTGCCTGGACTGTGGCCGAGAAACACATCCCGACAGACATTTGGGGAGGAAAGCTGAGTGTTTATATATCATCTGTGTTCATCTCTGAGTGTTCTTTCTCCTTTACAGTTGAGCCTAATGCATCCCCTGTGCTCACAATCAGGTCAGCCAATCACCAGCTGGCTTCGTGGCCTTTTGCAGGTTGTGGATGCATGCCCTACACTCTTCTGGCCAGCTTAACAGTGAGGGTCTCTAGGTTACAGAGCTGTATAAAGACAGGAAAAGAGAAGATCTTATGTCAGCCTAACGTGGCTCTTTACAGGAAAAGAAACCAGTTAGATGCTGTCTTCTTGTGGAGTGCTGGTTGACTTTCATTTCAAAGAATCCTATGATCAAAGCAGAGACCTACTACCCTTTGAGGGAAAAGGTGAGACAGTAACTGTAAGAATATGCCTCTTAAGCAACCCATCTGTACATGCATTCATTTACAACGACAAATATCTATTGAAGTTTATATGCCAGGCACCATGTGAGGTGCCTGAGTAAAGAGAGAAATAAATGCCCAGCCCTGAGTGAGATTATAGGCTTGAGCAGTGGGTTTCATCTCTAGCTGCATATTATATATAAAATGTATATTAAATACATAGATAAAAATACAACAACAAAACAAGTAAGAGAGGCTATAGCCGTTCAGAAGAAGGGAAGACTCTCTGACTGCTATCCTATTGTCTGAGAAATCAGTGCCAATTATCATACCTCCACATAGAAGGAAAGTGTTTGCTATGGATGCATCAAAGAACATCATTGCCCCGCCTTTCATCTCCACGCCACCAACATTCACATGTACCAGGTATTGCATCAGACATGGGCGCATGTAAAGAGAGATGAATGAAGACCAGTCCCTGTCTTCAAAGAGCCCCAGTTAAATGAGGGTGGCAGACATGCATACACACAATAGGGAATACAGTGGGATGCAACCCAGGTAGGCACAGGATTCTTCGGAGGGACAGAGAAGGAAGGGTAAATAATGTTTTCAGAAGGATCAGCGATATAGCACTTCAGTGGGGTATTGAAGGATAAGTAGGAGTTCATCAGGATTTGGAAAATGAAAAGTACCAGGTTGGTGTAAGAGATTATTCAACAGTATAGTCCAACGAACAAATACTCCAAGCATGCTAGATTACATTTCTTAGCCTTGGGTCCCTGTTTCTGCTGAACTAAGTGATGCTGGTGCTATATAAGAAAGAGAAGAAATCTTAAACCTCTGGAAGAAAGAGACATCATGAGACTTTGAAAAGCCAGAACACTGGCTCCTGGTGAACTACAGAAGGGAACTACAGTATAGGTGACACAAAGCATTTTCCAAAACTAAAGCCATATACAAGCAAAACAGACTTCTTTGGGCAAAAATGTATTAAGAACATAACACTTGGAAAAAGAAACTGCTGCCTTTCATGCTGCATTTAAGAACTAAGTTGCATCTTGTTCTGTAGTTTTCGTTTCTGAGGTTGAGTTTTAGTTGGGTCTTTTTTATAAATCCAGAAGAATGGTCTCCAACAAAAGAAGAATGGTTGATTCTAGTGCAACTTCTGGATTGTTCTGTGATCTTGAGGAAATTACAAAATCTTCGTAGATAAATTCATTCATTCATTCATTCATTCAGCACTTCCACAGTGCCTAGTATGTGCCCAGGAAGGCAAGAGATGCTTTGGAAGGCCAGTGGAGGAGGGGTAGCTAATGCTTCCCAGAGGAGTCAGAGGTCACTACACTTGAGCAAGGTACTGAAGCTCACCAGGGTCTAGGGTAAGAGGTGAACAAGTTGCAGCCCCCACCCTTGAAGAGATTTAAAGTATAATGGGTCTTGGCCATGACAGCTCAGTGCAAATATGACAACAAGTTGCTGCTGAAGGTCAAGAGAGGGGGTCCCCACAGCCCAAAGAAGGCAGCTTCACAGAGGAAGTACACTTGAGCTGAATTCAGGAGAACAAGTAATCAAACCATGGAGAAGTCATGTTTCAGGCACAAGCAACATGTACTGAGGCCCAGAGGAGATGAGAGACAACGTAGTGTATTAGAGGAACTACAGGCAACCTGGTGTGACCATAGGAGGGATGGGAAAAATAAGATCAGTAGACACCAAATTGAGAAAGATCTGGGATGCCTTTCTTTGGGGTTTGGACTCTTCCTGTCTAGATGGAGAGGTTTCGAGCAGTGAGATGGCATGATCAGCTTTGAATTTCAGAACTATTACTCGGGTGACAATGCAGTAGATAGAGCAGGTTGAAGACTTAGGGATGTCCCAGGGAGCAACATGGAAATAATTTTGAAAAGGGACAACTCTGAGAAAATAAGCCACGGGAGAGGAAGCATAGGCAGTATGGGAACCAAAAGACAGGAGAAGGGAGGCTTCAAGAGGGGTTTCCATTTTGGACATTGGCCAAAGATGTCACACATACTAAGCCTGGTGGGATTAACTGGTCTCAGGAGCCCAAATGGAAATCTGGGTAGAAACAGATTCCTATTCCAAGAGGTCCAGAGGAGTGTGGCAGGAGTAATGGTTTCTTTAGTCTTTAGGGGATTTTCCAGTTCTATTGAGGGATAATTGACACATTAAAAATGTATTTATTTAAGATGTACAACGTGATTGATGATTTGGTATACATACACATTGTGACATGGAAATCACAATCAAGTTAATTCATATTGCCATCACCTCACATCGGTTTGTTTGCTTTGTTTTCCTTTCTAGTATGGTAAGAACATTTAAGATCCACTGTCTTAGCAAATTTCAAGTATACAATACAGTATTATTAATTATAGTCGCCATGCTGTACATTACATCCCTAGTGTAGCCTTCAGTTTTTGTTCAGGCTTTCAGACAGAACTGTGCCTCAGTTTCTGCTTTTTTCTGGAAATGAGAGTAAACAACTAGCTTAGAATGGTGATTATAAAAAAAAACTAAGTTGGTATGCTGATAACAAATATGACTATATGGGAGTTCCCTTATATTAGTAGTCACTGGACCACCAGTAAAATCATATTCCCAAGAGAATAATAAGAGCACATTATTCCGATTTCGGCCAATAAGATAGCACTTACGAGTTATATAGAAATTTGTCTAAATTTTTACAAAGACTCGGCCAACAAACATAAACATTCTACAAAGGCTGAATATCTGCAAATAGTCCTCGAATACATAACTTTTGCATACGTCCAAATGCAGAGAAAAAAGAACAAACCCACTGACACATTGGATATCTCAGTAAAAATTAAACCAAGACTATCTAGTGGGAAGCAGAAGCACCCTGTGTTTATTACACAGCAAGTAATAAAAAGCTGAAGGAAACATCAAACCACATGTAGTGGGGGAGAAAATGTCTCTCTAGCTTTATCTATTCCTCTCAATAGAGACAGCAAAATTAAGACAATAAATACAAATGTAGCAGCAGTTCTAACATGTTTATTTGGCATCATGAAATGGTTCGATGGAGAGCAGGACACGTGGGCTGAAAATATTCATTTGGTGACTATCAGCATGGGAGTGGGTGCAATTGCCTAGGACGAGCCCAGAATAAGAGAGGAGGAAAGACCTTGGGGAAACACTGACATTTAGGGGCCGGTAGAGGAAGCCGAGATCCCTGAGAAACATAGTTAAAGGAGTGGAGGAACTGGCTCTATGACGTCATGGAAATCATGAGAAGGGTGTTTCAACATGAGTATGGCTATGAGGCAAATGTCACAAAGAGGTCAAAAGCGCGCTTATCTTTTTGTCCTCCCATCCTCTGCCTAGAGTTCACTACAGTGGACACCTTGTAATTTTCACGTCAGAAGAGAAAAGGCCAAGTGTCACCAGAGGTCTGTTGATGTGTTTCAGTATGTTTTCAGAACTTCCAGACTCTGGCCATTTGGTGCTCCTGGAGCAGCATGAAGAAAACCACACAGCATGCCTCAAGAAAGACTTTCCTTTGGGTGATAAACCAGATCAATTGTAGCTAGCATTCAGACAGTTTTTCGCAAGAAGGACTATGCTCAGTTCAAATGGCTCGTATCTGCTAACCATCTCCCCAAAGACTTAGCCAAGCAAAGAGGCAAATATTCAGTCTGGTCTGGTACCTTCTCAGCACTGCTGCTAATGAGCTTCAAGGCCCTGAGTACTTCCCTTGGTCCTTCTGAATCTTATTAACCTCACATATACAAGGTGACTACCTCACCCAGGAGTTGTGAGGATCAAACAATCCATGTGTGGAAAATGCTTTCAAGTAATTTAAGGTACTTTACCAGTAGAAGATGTTTACAATTACTGCCACAGATTTCACAAGCCATAAGTGAAATCACCATCATTCACTGAGATCTGTTTATGTCCCAGGCACTCTGCTACAAGTGACTCAAGCACAAGTTCACATAACTTGCATAACCACTTGAGGTATTATTTTCATTTTACAGATGAAACTGACATTTAGAGACATCAGCTCACTCGCTAAGGTCACAGAGCAAGATCACACAGTAAGACTATACAATCCCACAGCTGTGTGATTCCAAAGCCCATGCTCTTACTTATGCTTCCTCAATCACACTACAGTTTCATGTGATGTGAGGAGTTCTGAGTTACTCACAGCTTTTGCATGGTCACCAATGTTCTTAGAGCTTTGAAGGGAGTGAACTGTGCCTCTGCTGTGGTGTTTGGGAACCAAAGCCTAGAAATGAGCAGACCCTCTACCCACAAAGCAGACCTTTCAGCATGAGAATCAAGGGCAGAGGAGGGCCTGCAGTTAGAGACCAGACCTCTGGCTCCACCAGCATCAGTCTTTTCCATTCCTCCTCTCCTAAGTTTCTGTACCAGCAAATAAAGGTGACATTACTGAAGCCTTCACAATTTCAAGGGGAAAGTTGTAGGACCAGAAGGTACATTGAAATGAACAAGAGACATTGCTACAGTGGCCAGATAAGCATGTCCTAAAATTGAATTGAGGAAACTCTCCTAGGTTACTTTTCTTTTTCACTCATCTTCTTAAGTGGGAGTAAGCACTGACTCCTAGCTCGTGGTTAAAGAGAAATGACTTAAAGGCAGGCAACAAGTCCTGTGAAAATTAGGTCTTTGGTGGCAAAGAACCACACAGTTTCTCTGTTATTTCAGGGTTCTGCCCCTTTGAAAGCACCTCCTTCCAAGGGCTGTGTAAGGATAATAATATCTACCATTTGTTGAGCACTGACTATTGTGCTAAATGCTTTCATATATTATCTCATTTCATCCTCATAACAACACAGTGAGGCAGATGGTATTAGTGTCATGCCCATTTTACAGATCAGGAAACTGAGACTTGAGAAGGCTAGGTGATTGACTCAAACAAGGTTACACAGCTAATAAGTGGCCAGATTGGGATTCACATGCTGTTCTAGCTGACTCCAGAGTTGGTGCTCCTAATGCTTCTATCATAATGGACTTATGGGTTATTAAATATTTTGAGAAGTATAAAATACCACATAAATGCAAGGGGTGGGTCTCCATTCTTATGATTTCTCACTGTAATCAAGTGAATTCAGGCAGGCGCATTTTTCTCATCCTAAAATTCAGCCAGTACTGTCAGTTTTATAAATTGCTTTTGGTGAGTCTCAGCATATCGGCAGAGACGATCAAATGTAAATTTGCCAGGCTATTTTCCTAAAGCGGTCTCCTGGAGGAGGTGGTGGCTAAATCTTAATTAAGTACAATATTTCCATTAAGGTCTTAAAAGCTCACTTTTCTTCCTCTGCCTTATGCCAGTGACAAAGCGCTTTGTTACACAATCTTCTAGAAAGATGACATATCTTTCCTGTGCTAAGCAAGATGTCTACAAGGAAGGTTGCTTTGTGAAGTGGCTTTCCTAAATGCTGACTGCTGTTCGCAACCAACCATGAGCCCTCAAGGCCTTTGGAGCCCGGAGACCACTGGATTCTACGATAAAGATTCCGCCAACCCTCAAGCCTTGTACTCCTGTTTCATGGTGACTTCATCTTTCCAATTCAAAGGAAACGACCTCAAGGGCAGAGGGTGTGCCTTTTACCCATCTGAATCTCCCTCTGGGCCTCGCACTATGTGAGGTGCACAGAAGATCCTCAATCTGAGCTCATAATGCCATTGGAATTCTGGGACTGAGGAAGAGAGGCACTGGATCTGTCCTGACAACATGGTGCGGCCCATCTACTCCTTTTCATTTCTTTGTGTGTGTGTGGAGGGGGGGTAATTAGGTTTGTTTATTTATTAAATGGAGGTACTTGGGATTGAACCCACAACCTCACGTATGCTAAGCACGCACTCTACCACGGAGCCACTGAGTTGTACCCTCCCCCTACTTTTTGTTTCTTAATTGAGTTTCACAAGTAAGCTGCTCTGGGCTTAGCATTGTGCTAGGCATTGGGAACCAAAATAAGTAAGGTGATGTGGTCTGTAATATCAAAGAAGTTCTCAATCTAATGATGGAGGGAAGGTGGTGTTCCAGAGTATAGGCTCTTTCCCACGATGTGCCAGAACCCATATCAAATGGCAGCTTGGACATATTTTGCACTATTTTCACTCCAGGGAGAGTACAGCAGGGGAAGCCATGGACTAGGGAGACTTCTACAAAGTGCTCTTGTGGACTAGGGTGGCACGTGACTCTGGCACCAGGCTTCTGATCTACTGGTTCACTCCTGTTCTTTTTTTGCACCCTTGCAGGGATTCTACAGTCTATCTGGAGTGCAAGGAAGTATTTTCAGCTTGTCTTTACCCACGCCCACTGAGAAATTCCCTCTGATAACTTGTTAGTAACAGATGTTGAAATTCCAGTGGGGTCTATATATGTGCACCCACTCCCAATAGAAATGTGTTGAATAAAATAATGCCATTTGTGGCAACATGGATGAACCTGGAGATTGTCATACTAAGTAAAGTAAGCCAGAAAGAGAAAGAAAAATATCATATGAGATCACTTATATGTGGAATCTCAGAATATGAAGCAAATGAATGTATTTGCAAAACAGAAACAGACTCACAGACATAGAAAACAAACTTATGGTTACGGAGGGGGAAGTGATAAATTGGGAGTTCAGGACTTGCAGATATTAACTACTATATACAAAATAGATAAACAAGGTCCTACTGTATAACACAGGGAACTGTATTCAATACCTTGTAATAGACTATAATGAAAAAATATGAAAAGGAATACATATATATATATATATAACTGAATCACTATGTTGTACACCAGAAATCAACACATTGCAGACTGACTATACTTCAATAAAAATAAAAGTTTAAAATAATAAAAAACGTATTTTATCATCCAGTTAGCTCATTAACCTTTTCTTTCTCTTTCTTGAATACCATGGTCCAGGGTTAACAGGAGGAAAGTAGACCAGGCTAGATTAGAGGTACCTGCTGGAGGCAGGGCTGCCCTGTCTGTGTGTCTGATCACTTCTGCATAGGAAAGCACCAAGAATGCATAAAGAAATGCAAGCCTCACCTTTCTCTCCCGCTTGGGAGAGAAATGAGGTGGCCAGTTAAGCCATCAACTTCCAGAAAATAAACAAACCATCTATACCCTAACTTCTTTTGAATAGGTCTGGCTAAGTTTCGATGATTTTTGTAGGTGGAAACTATGGTGAAAGGATATAAAACTTGATGTGAGGGTTCGAGCTTCCTCTTTTTAATTCTAGACATAAATGCCACTCCTTTCTGCTAGAAAGATCTTGTCCCACCACCACCCTGGCTGGGAACAACACTCTTCCTTTTAGCAGCGGTGAGAAGAGAACCAGAGGCAAAACAGGAAAAAAAAGTCAGCTGTGGTAATGAACTATTGCCTGCAATTGGGTGTGTTACTGTGTGTGTGTGTGTGTGTGTGAGCGAGAAAGTGTGTGAATGTTGCAGTACCAGTGTGGGGGTGTGTATAAGAGTCTCGGAAATTATACATGGGTGTGTACGTGACAGTGTGTCACTATTAGCACTATTGTGACTCTGTGTCAAAATGAGTGTTTCCATGTGTAGATGAGATGATGTGTGAATATGATGGCATTAGAGTGATTGTGTCAGTGCTGAGTATAGCAATGGAAGAGAATAGAATTCTGAGTGTAAGAAAACAGAAGAGTTTAAATGGCTGAGATTGTGTTTATGGTGTGGGCATGTACAAGCGTGAACATATGAGCATGTGTGTGTCCCTGTGAGTTATAAGCCACGTGAACGAGGTGATTTCAGTGCACATGTGTTGGGAGTGTATGAAATTGAGTGCGTGTACGACCATATGAGAAACTGGCGGAGGAAAGTCAACGTAAGAATGTGTTTAGAGTGTGTGTGATTGTATAGGAATTTGATGGTTAAGGGTGACTGTATCATATGTGTGGATGTGAGTGTGTAGGTCTGACTGGGAAACTGTGAGGATGTAAGAGAGAACATAAAGGTGTGAGTGGATGAGACTGTGAAGGTGGGGTGTATGGTAAGTGTGAGTGTGTGTTGGTACAGAATAGTGAATATATAAATGGGAGTCTGTATCAGTGTTTGGCAGTATGGATGAACCTATATGCAGTGTGTTCATAAATGTGACCGTGTGTGAGGATGTGGGGGTAAGAATGATCATCACTATGAATGTGTCCAGTGTGAACAATGAGTGTGAATAAAGGAGGTAAAGATGATCGTGTGAATATATAAGAGTGTGTGAGTGGACTTGAGAGAGCGTGTGTGGATGTGTGTGTGTGTGCACATGCACGCACATGTGCATGAGTGAGCACTGGAGGGTACCAAAATAATCTGGGATGCTGAGAAACTCTCCAGGAAGTGTCTTTCTTCCCAAAGTCACAATGTGTCTAGTTTGAGGCAGGTTCCTTAGCCCATCTCAACTTCTATCTCCTCAGGGGTAAAACAGTGAGGCTAAAAATATCTACCTTGAGCCAGTATCACTTTTATAATCCAAAACAAAACCAGTAACTCTTAGAGAAAAACACCTACCTTGTAGAGTTACTATAGGATCAAATGGTCTCATGCACGTAAAATGTCTAGCTCAGAGCTGGCAACAGTGGGCACTCAATAAATACAAGTTATTATTGTGGCTGTCATAGAACACCCAGGAGAAACCCAGGGGCTTACATCTTATTTTAGCCAGTTCTAGTTACCTTCTGTTGCTCAAGCTCTATAGAGGATCCCCTGCCGGAGAGCATCTCTAGAAAGTTGAATGCATCAGTATCGGCAAGGCTGTAATTTCATACCTTCAATTTCACAGCCTAAACTCTAGAGCTTCCCCTCCATGAGAAGGCATCACAGAAACAGCTGCCACTGAGCTGCAGTTTTCCTTTGTCCTTGCAGCCCCAGGACAGGCTCAGTGTGAAAGTGAACTATGCTGCATATTCCTCCTTTGGTTTTTGTTTAGGTTGTTTGTTTTTCTTGTTAGGTTTTTTTTTTTTTGGTTGTTTGGATGTGACTTGGGCAATACAAGAGACACCTAAGTAACTGACAAAGAGACAGAAGACCAGACAGAGAGACAGAGGGATGGTAAGATACAAACAGATAGCTGGACCACAGCATATAGCAACAGAAGACCAGACAGAGAAGACAACAGAGGAAGCTGTAATGGCTGCCTGAGAGGAAAAGAGACAGGTAGATGATCAGAGAGGCAGACCAAGAAACCTGAGAGAAGTGGAGAGGAAGAGAGAGTGGCCCAAATCAAAAAGCTGCCGTGGAACTGTCAGGCACCTGCGAGAGAGACTGGAGACCTGTGAAATCTAGTTCCTACTCCTGAACAGCTTACAGTCTAGTTTACCTGCCAAGATGAATACTCCAGAAACCATGCAAGAATTAGTTAAGGCAGCAGAGAAGCAAGGGCCACACTCTATGCTAAAGACTCAAGTGTTATTGAAGAGTGGGGGAGGAAATGCTCCCTGGTTGGGTGGGAAGGCAGAGGAAAGGTTTAGAAGGTTTAACTTAAGGCTGCCAGGCCCAGAAGCTGGGATGGACGGGGTGGGGGTACACTTTGAATAGGAAGGTAAAATTCAGGTTATGAGGCAGTAGAAATTATAGGAACCAATCAGCAAATTGGTGGCATGTGGCCGAAATGCCACTTCAACATCAGGAAAGCCAGAGGAAAGGAAATGACAGCTTGATGGAAAGCATGTCTGTGTTACACTGAAGCTCTTAGATGGAGCTTGACATCTGCAAAGGACTTGGCAATGACTGTTAGGTGCTTTCTCCTACTCACTCCAGGATGTAGGTCAAGGCTGTCATTCCCATATTAGAGACTGGGGAACCAAGAGAACCAGGGCAGCTATACTGGGCACAATCCTCCAGAAAAGAGAGACTGTGCCCTGAGGCCTGGCTGGTGAGGCCCAGGCAGGGCCTTTAATATCAAGAGCTCTGGTGGAAAGGTGGCATTTACCTGGATTTGGAGATCCCTAACTCCCTGCCCTGGAAGCCATTACTCACCTCACACCGCCACCGCTGCAGGACCTCAGCACAGGTGGGTGCTGCCCATGAGAAGGGGGCGGGCTGCCTTCAGCTCCGATGGACTCAGTGCTAGGCACACCAGCTGCCACAAGATGCAAGGACTCAGCTGCCTTTTCTTGGGGGAAACCTGCCGAGAGAAGCATTGTGGGGGAGCAGGAACCTCTTTCCCTACCTGCTATTGCTCCCTCGTCCAACCCCCCAAACATCACACACACACACACTACAGTGAGTCTCAGAAACTCCCTTAAGAAGACAGAGAATCATAGTCGAGAGGTGAAAAAAAAAAGCCTTGGTATGTAGGAGTCCAGAAAAGGCAGTGAACTGGGAGTTTCAAGTTGAGAACTGCTGTCACTTCACCACTCTGGATCTGCTTGCTAGCGAGTGGAAAAGACCTGCCGTAGTCACCTTGGACAAGTGTTGGGAGCACCAATATTACAGATGTGAAGTATCTGCATATTCACAGCAGATGGTACAGTCCAGTGAACAATAGGAAACTGCAAGATGATGGCAAAGGCAGGTTTGGCTCTGAGGATACCTGAGCTTCCTGAAGACCCCGCTGTTCAGTTTATGTCATCCCTCAACTCCAAGTCTCCACCACCATTTCCATTTCCTTTTTCAACAGCTTCCTTCACTGGGTTGGTGGGCAGGGTAGGGGGAGCATTTTGAGGTTCCCTAATTTGCTATCATCTCACAGCTGCTGAGGGCCTCTGAGCCTAATCTCCACCACAGGGATGTCTTCCATACTCTTTCCTAGATTTCTTTGGGTGAATACATCCTGGGGTTTTAGAGGGTTACAATTTACCCTGTCTTCCCCCAAAGAGGGTTCCATGGCCAACTATGACAGAGACAGGGCTTCTTTACCGCTCCCCGCCTTTCTGCCTTTCCCCACAATCGCTTGAGCCTCTCAAGGAGACTGATATTCCCTTGATAGGACCCCAAGCTCTGAAATCCTTCCTAACCTTCCCCCTCTTTTCTCCATGGTGTTTGTCCTCGAAGAGCAGCACCTCTGTGCTAACTTCTAATAGAACCAGATCCAGGCTAGCACACATTCTATTAGAGGATTCCAGAATGCACAATGTCCTGATCCAAAGACATGGATGGACGGTTGGATATCTAAAGATGGAGACAGTAAAACTGAAGCCTCAGGGAGCCAAGAAAAGCCCCATTATTCCCAATTTTCCCCCTTGAATAAAAAGACCAAGCCTTACCCCAGGTCTGCCAGTTGCTGCTGGCAAGCCTCCAGAGCACGTCTGTCCCCCAGCGGCCCTGGCATTCCCTGTGAGCTTCCCACGTGCACACTCCGAGGAGCCTTTCCAAATTCTACCCACTGCGCCGCTGAGCGGTGTGCCCACCCCCTCTCCCGCTGCATGAGCTCATCCTGCCAGGGCGTGGGGTAGGGGTAAGGGAGGGAGGGCTGCCAAAGCTCCAGAGAGGGGTGGGACTCGGAGAGGGCTCAAGAAGAAGGACTATAGAAAGTCCCCTGCCCGTCCCCAGGTAGGGAGGAACACTACAGGGACTCAGAGGGGGGAAAAGGGGACAAGTGCACCAACTGGTACTAACCAAGCACCAACAGGTCTCTGTGCAAGATCAAGAGCTTTCCTTAGGGCTACCTCCACCTTCCCTCGGCCGCTTAATAACTCCATGGCAGCCTGCTTGGAACCCACAGGTTGGGCAGCTGGAGCCAGTGCACGTGCAAATAGCAGGACACGGAGCTCCACCTGGTGGCCACACTCCTCTCACCTGTCTGCGGGTATGCTGTGTCGGAAGTGGGGGGGGTGCGTCCTGTGCATGAGTACATACGGGGTCAGATATATCTGAGCTGCATCCTGCACCACTTTGTATTTGTGTGCCTGTACCAGGACGTGTGTGTGTGTGCGTACGTGCAGTGTTTATATCGCTCTGTGTATGTGACCTTGCCAGTGCCATCTTGTGCACGTGCTGTGGGTCTGCACTGTGCTGCATGTGCATTGTATCCATTCTGCGCTATGGAGTGCCTGTGTCTACCCTATAGCATGTGTCCTATGTCTATGCCACATTGTGTATCTGCATCTTGTTGGGTGTCTATGCTGCCTTGTGCGTACACTGTGGTCTAACCTCCTGCTGGAGGCTGGGCTAGAGATATGCGCACTCATCAAGTGCCTACCAGCACCACGCCTTGCTGCGTTCCAGCTTCCTGCTGGCATCTTGTCTGGGGATTAGGGCTGCCACCTTTTTGGTGGGGCAGGGAAGCTGTAGACAAACACTCTCTCTCTTCCAGGGCCCTCCCATGGCAAGTGCCTGGACCAGCACTGAAGATAGGTGGGAACGTTCTGGAACCCTTTTCAGGCCCAAAGAAGGAAACTGGGCACTAGGGGCATGGCTCCCTCTCTCAACTCCCAGCGCCAACTACGTGTGAAATGGGCCTGCAGGAAGCTGCTGCCGCCTGAGTTTCTCCTTCAGGCCAGTTGGAAGGACTAGAGCCCTTCTCCACAGGGAGTAACAGTTGCACAGGGGGTGAAGCACTGGCTCCGGAGCTGGGCCCCAGGGACATATGGAGAGCTCTGCCAAAGGTGTTCTCATTGAGGTCACTAGAGGGCGCGATTGTGCTGAATGTTAGGGGTAGAGTCTCTTGAGAGTGCAGAATTCCAAAAAGTCTGCCTGGCTCAGAAAGAGAGAGAGGGGTGAGAAAGATAGGGAAAGGATGCACACCCTAAGCCAGGCCCTTCCTTCACCCTCACCCCAAGCCCTTCTGTTCTGAGACTGAGCTAGGGAGTCAGGGCCACTAATGTGTAGCTGCTCCCCTCACCCCCACGATGTAAGATCTGTACCAGATCCCCCACAGAGCTTTGCACGAGCTTGGTTATAGGGGCAGATTCTCCACTCGGGCATCTCTTCCCCTCCTGCTCCCACTCACATGAATAAAAGTAAGGCTGCACTGCTGAGAGAGATGAAATGTGTGTAGTGGTTGTGTGTTCGTTGCCTGTCTTCCTTTCAACTGGAGAGCATACCAAAAAGCGTGATGTAGAAGGAGTAAATGGAGTGGGGGGAATCATTGCCAAGAACAAATGGACCCACTTCCTAAAATGTCACCACCACCTTAGAAACCACCTAGTCCAACCTCATCATTTGAAAGACAAGGAAACTGAGGCCCAGAAAGGGACAGAAACACTCAGACCAAAACCCCTGACTTCTGACTCCCAAGGTTGGTTCCACCCCAGCTCCTGGTCCTCTAGTCCATAAAAGACTTCCTTCTCCAAATCCAGCACCTTCCCACCCCAGGGCAAAACCACGGCCTCCACCTCCCCTGGGTGGACTCCAAGACCATCCTATTCCATCTCAGTGACCAGGCGCGCCCAGGCCTTTCCGTGATTTCCACTCCCCACCAAGAAACCGTTCATCTCTTTCCAGTCTTCAAGGTCCATTTCCCCCATCTTGCATCCCGCTCGCAAACCCAGCTGTGGCTAAGCCATTTTGCCCCTGCTCACAATCCCCTGGCAGCACAGATTGCCCCAACCTGCAGATAATTGACCGGTTGTGCAAATCAGACAGGGATCCATCTTATTGATTAACATTTCCAATTAAACTCCGTGTTAGGCTGTATGAGAGACTCCAGCAATCACCGCGGGCGTAAATGCAAATTCCTTCCAAAGTTGCAGAGCGCGGTAGGAAGCGACACCTTTCTGGGAGGAAACGGAAACAGACTGCCAGAGCCGAGGGTTCATTTGGTTCTCTGGTACCTCTAAATCCGATTTGAAAAGTACGGCTGTTAACTTGATGGAGGCTCAGACTTCACCCCTGAAATGGAGGACCCTGGCCCCGCGCTGCTGCGTGCTCTCTCCCGCCCCCTGCTGGAGAAGCCGTGTAGTGCCGAGCTAGCCGGCGAGTCCACCCCAGGCCCTGTAGAGGGAACCACCTAGACTCTGGCAGGCAGTGGGGATGCTGGGGGACAACAGGACATCTGAAGCTTAAGCTGCACCCTAAATGCCTCAGAAACTTCACTTACCTTCTAGGGCAGTGGTTTTCGCCACCCCTGGTCAGCTCGGGGTCCCATGGGCCCCTGGGAAAGAGGGCTTCCTTTTTTGAGTACAAGCAGATACCTCCACACTGGCAGCTGGGGCCCTAGACTGGGCCCAGACCCACCCCATATAGAAGTAGTCAACCTACCTGTCTCCACCAGATTTGAAGCTCCCCAAGTCCCCTTTGGGGCCCTGGCCCCCTACTCACTTCTTACTCAGGAGGAAGAGCCAGTGTTGAGGCTGTAGCTCATTGAGTTTCTTTTCCTTCCTGTGACCAAAGCTACTGGTGCCTGAAGATGGGTTACATGGGTGCGAACACTACTATAGATTCTTCAACTACGGAGAAGTTGTCCCCCTAAGTCTGGGCTGAGCCACAGGTGCCTTAACCACCAAAATTTCTCCCATCTCACCAAGGAAATCAGGGCCTTTGGGCTCCTGGTAAAATGATGTCTCTCTCTTCTTGTCTCTCCCTCCCTCTCTCTATGGATTTGTTCCTACCTACTCTATCTGATTCTTAGATCCGATTTTTTTTGCCTTGGCTATCAACTTTGAACTCATAGTAGCTTAGTCTCTGACCTCATACTAACAGGGTCTCTGATGAGGGCAGCACCTCCCCATCCCCGCAGTGATTCCTCATTTCCCTCTCCTGTCATGCCCATCCACTCCCTTCCCCCCAAAGACCTCAGCAAGCTTGTTTGCTCTGTATTCAATTTCTGCCCCCAACTAGAAGATCTGCAACCTGTGGGAATGGACAGCTAGTTGGCATGTCCTTAGTTAGGGTGTTGTTGCTTGCACCCCTATCACAGGCAAACCTCCTTTTCCTGTTAGGTGTCTTGCCTTGTAGGCAAGGCCCACTTGCCTGCCTGGAGGCTTGGAGGGTTTGCTCCCTGACATCCCAAGGTCCCCCTGGCCTCGACTCGCAGCTGTTGGCTTTTTCTCAGCATACATCCTGGTCTCTTGCCATTTTGCTTCTTCCATGGGGGAGCAGGGTAGGATATTTGTATCCAGAAACAAGCTTACATGGCTCTATCCAAGCCGGGGCTTGTTAATCATCCATGACCCTATTAAGCCCCTTTGCCCAAAGGTGTCCCTGATTGTCAGAAGCCTCTGACACATCACAGACCTGCCCAATTTATAATTTTGCTGATGGCCCAGTGAAAACCGCACTGACCTTTATACCTCGGTCATCCCAGAACAGGGCCACAGTGCTGTCACCAACAGGAATGGACCTCCTTCTGTTCCAACACCTCAGACAGCCATACAGTTGGCCTGGATTTGAGTCTGCAAAACCATGGGGGGAGCAAGACTAACATGGCTAAAGGCTTCCCTGTTGAAAGCCATTTTTTAAAAATAGCACTGCAACCGCCCCCTTCATGCCTCCCAAAGCCAAGCCACTCATCCTGCTCTCCTTCATCTCTACAGACCACAGCCTGGAACCCTCAAGTCCAGAGTCTGGCCTTGGACTCTGGAAGGTGGGACCGAAAAAACAAGTGGGGCCTCTGGCTCCCTCCCTGCGGGCACCGCCCTCCCACAGCTCCCCACCCCACCCCTCAACCACCACCTAGGGAAGGAAAACCTGCAGAGAACAAGAATCCAAAATGGTCAATCCGTCCGAAACTGTGGCAGGAATCTTGCCAGAGCCAGTTCACAATCTGAGGGCAAGGTCCCCCTGCAAGCTGAGGGGGACACGGAAGGGGGGCAGTGGACCTTATGACCCTGCTCCCCAGACAAAGACGACGGCCAACTGAGGGACCCCGGGCTTTCTAAGGACATTATTGCATCATTCCAGTCCCCACAGAGGAAGAAAAGAGTCCTCCTGTCATGGTCCTCCCACCACCAAAAAAGGGGAGGGGGATAAAGAAAAATAAAAGGGGAAAGGCGCCCGTTTAAGAAAATCGTCACTTTTTCGGTTTGCTCTGATCGGACTGTGCCCCCTCCTCCGGACTTGCCGGGGCCGCGGCCACACCCCCTCCCCTTTGGATGGGGGAGCTGCCGGCGCTGCTACAGTGGCTGGGGGAGGGGGGGCGGGAAAACGGTATAAGACTTACAGGCTGACGTAGCTTTTGGGGCGGATTTTGCCTCAAGCGGCCCAGGCCCCGGTAAACGAGTCTAGGGCTTGACCCCTCCAAGGGGCCCAGGTCCTCCGGGAATGGCCCCGACACACCCACTTGTCCGCGTTTGCGAGCCGGGATCGTGCAAACTGTTCGCTGGCTGTCAGGGCTCCGGGGGAGCCACGGAGGGGACTCGAGGCCGGGACGCCGCGACATCCATAGGAGGGTCCGGGAAGGCAGAAAACCTGCCCAGCGGCCTAAAAGCAGAGCCCAGCGGCCACCCCCTCCCCAGAGCGAGCCAAATGCCATCCATCGCGGGATTTACCTGCCACTGGTCCAGCCACCCCGTCCAGACCTCTCCTCTCCCTCGGAGCGCTGGGGCTGGCTGGCGGGGCTGGGGAGCCGCAGCCCCGCGGCCGCGGCCGCAGCCCCGGGCCCGGCCCGCTCCCCACCCCACCCCCCCGGCTCTCCTCCCGGCCCCGCACACTCGCTCCGGGCCGGGGAAAGCCGCAGCCCCCTGCGCGAAACCCCAGACGGTCCGCTGCCCACAGCTGCCCGCCCGCGGTCGAGCCCTGCTCGGCAACCGCTCCCTCGCCCTGCTCCGCTATGACGTCACCCGGGCTCTGCACCGCACGGAGGCCAATCAGAGCGGGCGGAGAAAACTAAAATCACCCTGAGTGGGCTACTGGGGACCAATCTTTTGTTTCCAGGCAGGAAGCGCCTGGGAGGAAAAAAAAAATGAAGGGGAGGGAACAGGGAGAGGGAAAGGAAAAGGAGATGGAAACTTCTACACTGTCAGGGTTGTCTAGACAGAGGTGGGGCGGTCGAGAAAGAGGCGCACCTGATAGCAAGGAGTGGAGGGGCTTATTTCGTATGTCTTCCTCAACTGCACCCCCCCAGGAAGACTGAGCTTTCAGATACATTTTCAGAGGAGGAGATCTGTCCAGCTACACAAGCACTCCTTACAGGGAGCAAATGGTTTGGATTTGGGACACCACCTGTCAGGTAAGTAGGTTGCACTGACGGAGTCTCTGGAATCCACAGTAAACTGAGAGAGGCAGATATGGCAGTGGGATTCAAAGAGATGGCAGTCTAGATACGGAAACCGCCTTTCTGCACATGAAGCACATTCTTTAAAAAGCATTATAGAAAAAGAATATCTACTTTATATATATATATATATATATATATATATATATATATATATATATACACACACACACACACACACATACACATACACATATACCGTTATATTGACAATCATTAAGATGTGGCTCTCCTTGTCCATCCTGTCCCTAAAACCTTCCATGGCATCTCTTCTGTTTAAGAAAAAGTTCAAATTTTTGCTGGTGTCAGAAAGCCTTCTAAAATCTAACTTCAAATATTATCTCTTGCTACTCCAAAATCCATCCACCCTAGGATTTGACTAGATTATGCAAATTAGGGTAAATCCTAGCAAGGAGACCATAAGCTGTCATCAAAAATGACAAAAAATACAAAATAATAAGTACATTTTGAATTATAACGATGAGAAATATGCCTGCAGAATAAAAAGATCAGAGATGAACATAAAATTATAATAGTTGGGTTAAAGAAGTAGGATTATGGGTGAGTTTTCTTCTTCACTTTCAAACTTCTTTTTATAAAGATAAATGTGTCCTCACATCCTTAAATGGTCAAGTTCGGCCATGACCCTCCCCATTGACTTTTATCCAATTTTCTCAACACTTCATAACACCCAGCAATCACTTCTCCATAATGCCAACAAAAATAAGTTTCAAGACCAAGAGTGAACTAATACATCTGCCAAAGTCCTTTTAGAAAGAGTCACACAACGGGCCTCTAGATTCACCAGAGACAACATCTGGGGGAAGCTGGAGATTGGGATGCCTCTTTGGACTAATTCATTTTAAATTGTGATGATACTGGGAATAGGGAAAAGAACATCAATGACCCTTCAGGTCTATGACAAAGCAGGAAAGAGGGAGGCAAAGACTAACTAAACTACACACTCCAGACATTTTTAAGGACCACTTTGCTTTTTACTTTTTATTTTCCTTAATTAAAAAAATATTAATGCATACATGAGTAGTACATGAATTTTGCAGAGCTGGGATTTGTGTCTAGATCTGAGTACAAAGCCCATGCTTCTTCTAATATGATGTGTGGTATTACTGATGTTAAGATACATACTTGCTTTGAAAAAAGTCTGAGTATACCAGCTTGGTTTTTTTTTTTTAAATCTGAAATTTTTAAATAGCTTTTTTGGACATGGTGGTTATTGTCTTCTAACGCAAAAACTCCCCTCACTCTCCTCACATCCTTGATTAATAGGGTGATATCAAGATGGTTCTGCTTCCAAAGATTTTACAGATATCTTTTTTTTAATATATTTTTCTCAAACTCCCAATTTATCCCTTCCCACCCCCTCCCCACCAGTAACCATAAATTTGTTTCGTATGTCTGTGAGTCTGTTTCTGTTTTGTAAATCATCAGTTCATCTTTTTTGTTTTTGTTTTTGTTTTTGTTTTTAGATTCCACATATTTTTTAAATTAATTTTGGGGCTAAAAAAGAGTAAACCATCACATTAACTTTTGTTTTTACATCATGGTAAAAGTAATCAATCTAAAAATCACTGAGATAAATGAACGTCATTTACTTTATGTTTATCTCTGATTTGTAAAATGCACATATTTGGGTTATTTTAAACAATAAGAATACTTTAAAAAAAACAGAAAGATATAACTGGATTATCCTGGCTAATGATTTACCTTGGGTCTTCTAGGTTATTGATTTAAATTGTAATTAAAAAGTATCTGATTTCACCCTAATCCTCCCATATACCTCAGCTATAACTCAGAGCTATTTATGCCATCACCACACATGGTTATTTAAACATTTCATGCATGTATGTTTTTCTCTCCCTGGTAATTACTGAAACTAGCATGGGGCCAAAATCCTATCAGGTGCTTGACAAATTAAAGCACAGTGGTGTCATAGAAAGAGGACTGTACTTAGGAGCCAGGCCCAACACAAAAGACTTCAGCCTTCCTGTGAAAGGGTGATAACCTAGATCATTCTTGGTACCATAAAGCAGTCTTTACTGCCACTGGAGTTTGTTCTCCAGGGATATAGAATAACTGCATGGGGACTTGCAGAGAAACAGAAATGTCTTACAGATTTCATCTGTGTTCATCAACTCCCACCCTCCCCTGCTCCCTTCCCCAAGCTCATTGATTTAAGGATACAACAACGCTACCATAATAACCACTCTGGCATGTGTATCCTGCTTCTTAGGTTACATACCACTTTTGTATCTCATCATTTGATCCTCACAACAACCACAACAGTGGACTGTGACAATTATTATGACCTGCATTTCACAGATGAGTGAATGGAGGTCCAGGGGTTTAAAGCAGCCTGTTCAATGTTTTGGAGAGATGGTCCTAGAAACCAGGTCCCCCACTCTCAGGCCTGTTCTTTCTACCACCCTACATGGCAACTTCGGTTGTATTTTTCCTTTGACGCCCACCAACCAACCATCCCTTTGAGTCACATGAGAAGTGAGAGGCTCTGGGATGGGGCTTGCGGTATCAGGTGTAAACTAAAACAAATATCTTAAAACTGTTCCAATCAAATCCCAGATACAGGGAACATTGCTCACTCTCATATACCATTGATGGGAGTATAAAATGGCACAGCCTTTTGAGGGGGGGCCAGCTGGCAATACTTAGGAAACTTTTAGGGCATAGGCCACTTGACCAAGCAATTTCAACTCAAGGAATTTGCCTATGGATATACTTATAAAGATATGTTCACATATGTTCATTGCTGAATTTTACACAAGCATGAAAAATCTTACATAAAGGACAACCCAAATGTCCCTCATAAAGGACTTGTTGAATAAATTATGGTATATACATGTTGTGGAATATTATATATCAGTTAAAAAGAGTCGAATTGATTCCTATGTATGGGAATCACCTTGACACCATCTTGAGTGAAAAAAGTTGTAGAACAGCATGTGTACTATTCTACACAGTATTATTTTATTTTGTTTAAAAAAGTGTGTGTTTAAGTTGGAATTATAAACACCAAACTGCTAGTAGAGTAACTCTGAGAAATAAAAAGTGGGAAGGAAGACATGTAGGTATGTGTGTAGTGGGGGACACTAACTGGTTTTTTTATATGCTTCTGCACGGTTTATACATTTTTTACTATAAGCATATACAGTATTTTGCATGTAAGAAACATTAAAATGGGAAATAGAGGCTTCTTAGGGTTAAGAAAAAACAAAAACAAACCAAACAAAAACACCCCTACTATCCCTAAAGGCATCTAAATGCCAAGGCAATGGTTCAGGTGTGCCAATAAATGCTAGGACATGCCAGGCTGGGCTGAGCCGTACCTGGACAGGCACTGGGTGCTGGGCAGAAATGTACAACCCACTGGGCAAAAGCAGCCTGGATATCCTGGCTCCCTTCCCACCCCCGACTCAAATCCCACCGCCATAAATTATTCCCAGTCATGGATCTGGGTTTCTGTGGCTCTCAGTCTTCACAGGTTTTGCTATAGCAGCTGCACTTAAAAAAAAATACCTCCTCCTGCTCTGAATACAAAAGAACCTGGCTTGGCAGCTAGTGCACAAGGAACTGGCTGGGAGCATCGTGCCCAGTCCTCTTTCATCCCGGTCTGCTCACTATAACCTATTGTCATCACTGTAGTCGGGCCCCTACTGGGCTCCTTCCCATCCCTCCCGTCTTCCACTCCAATCCTTAGGGGCTCCAGCTGTCCTGTAGAGACCACGTGGTGAGTAGCCTGCTGGGCAGAGGTCTCTTCTTACACCCCTTCAAACCAGAGGCTGGGGAAAGAGGGAAGCCCGTGGCTAGGAACACACCATCCTCTTAGGTCTTCAGATTCTGGCCAGGGAATCAGGAGACCCAGACTCTAATGTAGCCTCTGGTTAGGATACCTTAGGTAAGACTCAAATTTCCCTCCGCTTTAGCTTTCTCCTTTGTGAAACTTGTCCTGTCAATCTCCCTGGACTCCTGTATGGATGCAAATAACTAACGGAACATGAATGGATTTAACAGATTTCAGAACTACACATCTCCTTAATGGACTCGATGAATCCCCATTTACATATACTCCCTGTACGGTGGGACCTTGGAACTGCGAGGTCTCCCCTCACCTTTCTTCACTATAATTAGTGCCCGTTAGGGACCTGCCCTGCAGAGTCTGTGAGCTTTCAGGAGCCCACAGCCTCTGCCCTCCTTCCCTCCATAAGCGAGTTAGCGAAGGAAAAGCAGAAGACAATTAAATGCAGGTGGCTGTGGATGAAAATTAATGTAAGTGGTAAGTTCCTGTCCTCTGACTTGGTTTTAATTAGCTCCACTTCCATGGTCCTATGTATCAAACCACAGTATTTCATTGAACTGATGCTCTGTTTGATTTTGCTCCTAAGTGAATCACATCGTACACTCTTTCCCTACACTCTCCAATCCATGCACTGCCAGAACCTAAGCCAAACTGCAGAGTAAATCGAATTCAGAAAGTTGGTTTCATTGCTCTCTCCATTTCCCTAGGAGGAAAAAAAGAGAGAGAGAAGGAGAAAGTGGAGGACAAAATTTAAGGGACAGAGAACCAAGGAGAGATGTAGGAAACCAAATCTTAATTTTTTTTTTTTTGGACCGGCTGGACTATGATGTCATGCTTTCTCAGCTCACCCGTGATTGGCTGCTCAGTTCAGCATCTGCTGAGAGCTAAAGGCTGATTATTTGCCAGAGATACAGACCTTTCAGGGAAGCTTTGAATCATTGCTGGTTGTCGTGACAACCTGGGCAGTGTCTGCTCCTGATAACCACATAATGAGGTTGTCAGGAACAGAAGTGCCCCCATCCCCACACCCAACCATCTGAAGTGGTGAGCAATAGAACATTTCCCTCAGGAGGTGGAGGGGAAAAAAATCATCAACGGGTGTAGTGGAGATCCCCTCAGATAAGGTATGTCAGCCAAATCCTGGAGAAAATCTCCTTTTTGAGGAACTCCTTACCTGCCGTCTGCAGGTCCCCAGCCAAACCACTGTATTCGCTCTAACTCAGAGGGCTAGGGAACAGGGAGTGGAGGGGTGAGGCATCTCTGCAACCCTCCAGCAAAGCTGAACAGAGGGAAGTGTGAGTGGAATGCTAAGTTGATTAGGGCAAGGCACATTACCTCTCTTCAAAAGACACCATCACGGCATGGTCTAGGGCCAATGGAGGGCAAATGTCAAAGATGGCAGGGCATGGCCATACCCAGTCACCAAAGCCAGACACAAAGGGACCTTGAGGAGCATGGGCAGTGTGCTTTTCTGCCTGATGCTTTCATTTTCCAGGAGGTGGACACTTCACTCTCCATTATCTAGGGCTCCAGATGTTCTTGACAGGGGATATCAACTGCAGTTTTGTGATACGTTATTCATTCCTAGGACAATTTTACTAGCACCTACTCAGTGCAGAGCACACAGCTCAGTGCTACAGATGCGACACAGGTGAACCAAACTTGGACCATCTCCTCGAGGAACTTGGGATCTAGTTGGGGAGAAAAAATACATACCCAAGTAACCGTGATACAAGACAGATGTAGTAAGTAAGTATTACAAGGAAAGTCCAAAGTCCTCAATTTCAGAGAGAGGAGAATCGCATCCAGCCTGTTACACACCAGCTCCAATCCATCTTTCCAAGTTCTCCCACCAGTCTTCCCTTATACCCCAATCGTCAGTTCCATCAAACCAGTATCTCTTTGCCTGATAAGTCTTGACTTTCATATCTCTGTGCCTTTCCTCCTGCTCTTCCCTTTGCTAGCACAGCTTTCTCTTTCTTTTCTCTACCTGGTGATACTTAACATGTATTTCTCAACCCTACTCAAATGGCATCTCCGTTGATCCATAGACTGGTCTCATATTTATAACCCCACAGGTAATCTGTACCTGGTAGACATGGATGTTGACCGACGGCACTACTGGGTACTGTATTCAAATCCAGTGACATAAGAGAATGTTGATACAAACCCATTCTGGATTATTTAGGGGAAGAGAATAGGGAAAGCCACACTGCTTTTAAGAAGTCTTATTAAGATGATCAACACAAATCTGTTCTTCCGCTACACATCATCTATAGCTTTTTTAAATTCTGACATAGTTTAAGGCTCACAAGAAGTTGCAGAAATAGTACAGAGAGTTCCCAGGTAAGCGTCAATGAATTTTCCCCAATATTTTGATATATTGTATTATTTTACTTTACACAGCCACAGTACATTGTCAAAACCCTGGAAACTGACATTGATGTAGTACTACTCACTGAAATACAAGCCTTTTTCAGAATTTGCCAGTTTTACATCCACTCTCCCATTGAATAATTTACCAACTCAGCTGAAAAGTAGCAAAACTATTCATTGTAGATCTGAGCGTCAACTCCCATCCCCCTCACCGCCTCAGGCCCATCCCCCCCTGAAAAAGGCCAAAATCTGAGAGTCAAAACTTGCTCAGCACTGAAAGAGAGAAAAATCAGCTCGGACTAAGAAAACACAGTCCTGCCATTAATCAGGCTGGGAGGACAGACAAACAAAGCCAGCCGTGAAGTTAACCAAAAACAGTTTCTCCCAAGGCTACACAGTAGTTGTAGTATGCCATAATGCCCTCCATCTTCCTTGAGTGGCTACTATTTTCTTGTCAGTGACGGCCCAGACCTGCTCTGCTCTTCTCATTTATTACGGGGAATACTAGTTACTAAGCTATCCTTGCCTCATGATGGTACCCCATTCCTACTCAATCTCTCCTTCTCCTGATCCCACCTCAGAAACTGCAATCAACCCAGAACCCATCCCTCCTCAGCATCCTTCAGTGGGAATCCAAACACTGCAGAAGATGTTCCCTCCTCCCTCTTTTCAAGAGTGGCATCCTATGGTTGCTCTGGCATGGACTTCCTCGATGCATCTTGTCAATACATTTCACTTTATCCAGCTACAGTCTTGTCTCTGGTAGTCTTTGGCTCATTTAGCTTTGACACAAATAATGAGATAACCAACCCACATCTATCTGGAAGGCCCCTTGAATTATCAGGAGTTAGCCATATTCCCTTGAATCTACCTAGAGCCACATACCTAAAACTGAGATTTACAGAGTAGGTGCCTAATAAATCCTCACTGAATGGATGTGGGATTGTCACATATCAGATTCACTGGAATGATACTAGATCCAGGGACAAAAGCCCAGAGACGCAGTATTGCATAGAAGTTCAACATGCAGACTCTGAAATTAAACTGCTGGCACTCAAATTGCAGATTCACTGTTTAATAGCTTTGAGAACTTGGGCAATTTATTTAGCCTTTCTGATCCTCAATTTCTTCATCTGTGAGATGGGGCTCTAATACACCTCCTTCTTAAAGTAATCGGGAAGATTAAATATAGATTAAATGCATGTAAAGCAGGAAAGCTTTGGGGCAGTGGTTCCCAATTCGCTGCAAGTGGAGTCACCTGGTGCTTTTTATAAACTTCTGGTGCCTTACCTCCTGCCCAGAGATTCTGATTTAATTGTATGGCATGAATCTGGGCATCAGGGTTATAGAAATCTTAGGCTCTAATCTCCTCTGATTCTAATGCGTAGCAAAGTTTGGGAAGCACTGCAATAGGGATTTCATTATTTAAGGATTATCTTTCCTCCTTAGGTTAGTGGGTAACCTCTCGCCATCTTTCTCAGAGTGTCTAAATCTCACAGGGCCGGGAAGTAGAATTGGAGAATTTTCCCAAGGGGCAGGCATTTAAGTTTGATTCTCCATGAGGCTTCACCCAGCTTTTCCCTGCAATCCGCACCCCATCTGCCAGATGGTTTGTTCAACTTGGGAAAAAAAATAGCCTTTTTCTTCCACGTGCGTAACAAAGTGATGAAGACTAAATATTTGGGTAAAATTGCAGCTGTATTCATGTCTCTCTCTCCTTTTTTCCCCTTCCCAAACACAACTCAATCACACTTCAAATTAAGTGGTCTCAAGTGTGAATTTAAAACCAAAGTTAATAGGTGCGCACAGGATGGGCTGACCATTAGAGACGTGTTTTATAGAAGCAGATCTCAATGTGCTCTTGTTCTATATAATTAAGTACCTGTTGAACCTCATAATCAATCCTTATTTTGTTTTAATCCAGGAACTAGTTACAATGTTCTCTGCTGTTCACTTGATCAGGTCACTTGTGGGGGAGGGGGCACCTGAAACATGCCCTTCTCTCCATTTATTTATTTCTCTATCTACCTATTTATTTATTTTTATTGAAGTATAGTCGATCTACAATGTTGTGTTAATTTCTAGTGTACAGCATGGTGATTCATTTATACATATATATATTCCTTTTCATATTCTTTTTCATTATAGGCCATTACAAGGTATTGAATATAGTTCTCTGTGCCTTCCCCCCAGTTTCAATCGAAGAGAATACATTCCCTACCCAATAAATAATAAATATGAATTAACCGATGAGTTTTAGAGGTCAGTTCGATGAAAGTTTAAAATATGTTCGTGTTGATTTTTACAAGCGGTCCATCTCCTCCCCTCCTTATTCATGCCGGCTACTAATATGGAAAATTTAACAAATTCTGACATGCCAGGCTAAAGTTTACTGCCGAAAAGGAAAGGGGGCAGGTTGCTAGGCAAATTAATACCATAAACAGGAAAGTGACAGCCTGCTAGGGGAGGATGCTAACATGCTGTTTTTAAACGCCACTCTAACTGCATTTTGCATTCAAATGACCAATATGCTAATTACAAACCTTATCTATTTGTTCAAGGCCTTAAGAATCTCAGCAGCTCAGAACACAGACCCCAGCCAACAGTTTGACTGCAGGGTTGTGGAAATAATAACATGGCATTTCTTTAAACATATTTTCAAATTCAAGCTTCTTACAAATCGAGATTGGCCTTTCCCCCATTCAGGGAATTAGTGAGGCTTAACTGTGTTCACTATGGTGCCGGCCCCCACAAACCCCTGCTAACAAAGGCTCTGACTCCTACTTGAGCACTGCCGGTTCGGGCAGATTTCCATGGTAATTTGCCGGTTCTCTTTTGAAAGACGTGGGGCGTCTTTGTAAACGGGAGGAGGGTGTACTTTCCCACTAATCTTGGGATCGTCTTTGACCCTTTTTAATTTTCACCACCCATGTAAGGCCAGAAAGAACTCTTAACCCGGCTTTTTGTAATTTAAAAAGCAAACGCCCCCTCATTCTGTTCTGAAGAGAGAGAGGCAGAGAGACAGAGCATCATTCTCCCTACACTCTAGTTGAAATTATCAGACATTCATCAAAGCCATATTGGGGGTGGGGAGCTGAGGATTTATCACTCTTCCCCCAGGCTCTATCTGGATTTGCCTGGTGGAGGAGGGTGATGGTGAAACTACCACCTTCTAGTTATACCACCCAACCCTCAAACCCCTTGGATTTTTAGTAAAATCTAAATGATCTAGAATACCCACAACAGCAGCCTCAAATAATAAATTGATTATTTTTTTTACTATATTCCAGTTTTGTAAACCCCGCCCCACACACACAGGCACATCAGCTTCTTCTTTCTACAGTTTAAGACGATGATTCATGGACATGACAGGCCTGTCCTAAACAAAATTATAAACTAGTCTTAGTATGTTCTTTCCCCTCCTGTGTTCCATTCTTCCTTCCAGGGCTTTCTCCCAGCCACCCAGAGGCCCAATGAGCTAAAGTTGCTGCCATTTCCTTCCTGGGTCTGCAAAGAAGGAAATCTGATTGAGCTCTTCTCAGTACAGTCTCAGCGATTTCACTGATTGCTTCTTTTAGGTATCTGCATTTAGGAATGAATTGCACAGGTGAAAATGTAGAAGCCACTGCAGTTTGGGGAAGCAAGAATAAGAGGAGGATATTTTTGGTGATTTTTCTGCTAAAGACTTTGGTTCTGATGCAGGCCAGGGTGCTCAGGCATCAGAACATCATGATTTCAAAGACAGACTTTTGCATTCATACATGTAAGCAAGATTTTTCATCCACTCCAAGAAGCTTAAAACAGGACTTTTGGTTAAACAAATTTAAAATGCCTCTCAGTGCTGATGACCCTCAGCTTTATGGTTAATTGCAATCTGACCATATTAGGAGTCGAGGCCAGCACCTGCCTGAGAACACCTTTCTGCACTGCTGTGCATCTTTATGCATCCTGATTAAGAAGGCTGAGGGTGATAGTGGGGTTGGGGAGCAATCTCATGGCTATTTTAGCAGAGTCTTGAGATAACCTGGATTAAAACGGACCGGCTAAATTGAAAAGCCATTTTCTGGTCTGGGGATTTTGGTTGGCCACAATACAGCACTTTATTTTTAAATAACATCTTCATTTTAAACACTCAAATTCTCTTGTTTAAAAAATGACATTTAAAAATAATTCAGCACTTGAAGATAAGTTGGATGTTTTCAGCAACTTTTGGGAAACCTGCTTGTACTGAAAAACAAAAATAATTAGCAAATACATTTTCCTCTATGCAGATTCTCTCCCTGGCCCATTTTGGATGAACTCTGAGCCCAAAGTTGTTTCTACACTGGCCTAAAGAAATGGACGGGGCCATATATCCAATAGATCATTTGCAAAGCTTCTAGGGTAAGGGGGAGTCGTTTTTCAAATAATTTGCTGTGCCAAAACACACAAAAGAGAAAGGCACCAAAACCAGAACAAAATAAAACTTTACACATTCCCCTAAGTCAGTGAAAGGATAGTTTCAAAATTTGTGAATCAGGGAGGCAAATAAATTTCAGAAAGGCTTAGAGGCTCAAGGAATCAACTACTGAACAAGGTGTTTTGAAACTACCCCTGGGTGTGAACCAACTACGAGCTCGACACCAGAGCTCATCATTTACTCTGCTCAACTAGAAAATGATTGAGTGCCAACCATCCACATCACAGTGAGGGAGGCAGGTCCCAAGGAAGCAGCCTAGAGCAGATGACAGTATCTGACGCACAGCTTGAAATGAGGATGGAGTACGAAAATCCCAAAGGACAGAAGACAGAGAATAAGCAGCCCATGTTTAAAAGCTGCCTCCCAATTGGAACGAAAACATTTACAACTTGTGATTAGTTTTATTTCAATTCATTTCCTTTCATTTAACAGTCACTACTTCTCTTCGACAGCACAGAGAAAAGAAAATTAATTGAATCCTGTGAATCGGTTACCTCTTATACACTTTATTTTATATATAATGGATTGATGTGGCTCTGAGCTAGTTTCCCCAAAAGTCAAGTCAAACAGGCCCAGTCCCTGCCCTCTGTATGCTCGCAAACATTGATCTTCCAGGAAGCAGCAGAGATGTGTGTGCAAAAAATATTGGACAAACGTTGCGTGGTATCAGTGGCCCCCCTGTAAATATTTCATGGACACATCTGAATGGACCAACCAGTCAGTTCTCAAGCACACTGTGGAGTTGTTGAATGTTGTATCTCAAGATATGAAAGTTAATGGGTAACATGAGACTAATCAGGATGGGTACATCTGCAAGCAAAAAGCTAAAAATGATTCTGAAGTTGCCTTTATCCATGTCATGGGTAAAAGAGTTGACTGTCCATAAATGAAATAGATGAGACCCATGCCTGATGGCAAGGCCATGTTCACTGCCATCTAGCTAGTGCCTAGCACTCTGCCAGGTATATACAGGGGTATTTATGAACCAGATGAAAGACATGCTGTGTGAAAAAAAGAGTTGGCACATGTAGTGAGGAAAGCATAGGGCAGTGGTGGGTACTGCCTGGGTGGAGAAGTCCTCCCATGCTCACTGTCAAGAGCATGGCATTGCATCTTCCAGAATGAAAAACTCAGAGATGAAGTTTTATGTGTAACAGCTGATGAGAGGCCAAGAATTGGGCTATGATAAAAATAGAGGAAGGAGGAAGGACACAAACAAGAATATAATTCATCTGTTTAAATGCTTATTGCATACTGAGAGCAGCGAAGGAAGGAAGGAAGGCACCACTTAAAGAAGACGTTAAAAGAGAACAGAAAGGGTTCATGCTAATAAATTGGGGAAAAGAGAAAGAGACCAAAAACTAGCCCTGTAACAAGCGAGAGGGGCTATGGAATGAATAATGATTGAAGCCTACAAGAGTGAAGTCTTTTTAAAAGTCAGCCTGCAGAGAAATGAATACACTAATTTAAGCAAGCAGCAAGTCACGAGGCCTCACAAAAATAGCCATCAACCAGGATCAGGTAAGGGATGACTTAGGAAATGTAAACCCACTTGCATGGAGCCAGCAGCTATAATATACCAAATCGTAGGAAGGAAAGGACTGGTTATAGTTTCTGAGTTGTATTCTGATTGATGGGAAAGGAACGTCAAAAGCCAAGACAAGGAAAATAGGAAAACCTCCTTCATTTGCACTCCATCACTTTAGTTCTGTGATGATCCCAGAGCTGGGGTGGAATCAAGTTATCCTTTGCATTTCCTACCAAAGAACTGTTGGCTAAGTAAATTACTAGTGTTCATCTCAGACAGGATTTAACCTGTTTGGGAGAAGATCATTTCTTTTAATTATTTCTGTGGCATTAATTTGTATATCCATGTCCTAATTATCAACATGTCTCGTTCATTCAACGAACAGTCTTTTTTTATTAACGCCTTTTATGTGTCAGGAAGCATGTGAGGCATTGAGGAAACAAAGAGAGAACTATATCTGTATTCCTACTCTCAAGAAGCTCATACTCAGGGATCAGAGATGGAAGAGGGGGATTAGAGGAAATAGTATTCACTTAAAAATCATTATTGAATGTCTACCATATATCATGAGAAATGTTATATATTTGACATATGCAACCTGCATTTCCTCATGTACCTGGGGTACAAGTGAATTTACCATAATAGTAATAACTCAAGTAAAACTGGTTTCCCCTTGGCACAGTGGGGAACAACAGAAAATCTTTTCTTTGCCCCTTTTTCACCCCAACCAATTACTATTGCCTTTCTCTTCTTCCAAAGTAACATCCCATTGGCCAAAAGGAGCAGCTAAATCTCAAGATAAACCTGCCAGAATCAGCCCCTGCTCCTCCGTCCTCATCCCACCCTGAAAATCTTCATAACGAAAAACTTTCCAAGAGCCACTTGGTCTCTAAGTGAAGCGTAGCTATCTAATACCTAGAAGACATTTTGAACTTTTATAAACTATTAGGTCTCAAATTTCCCCAAATCATATCTGACCTTGATTACAAGTGAGATCACATACACTTTAATGACTCCCGTGTCATTTACTTGTGTCCCCCACCTGCTCAGTCCCCCTCACGGTCTCCCCAGTTATTTCTGAAAATCCCCAAGAACGGTTCTTTTCTGTTATTCTTCTACTCCCGCTCTCCTCACAAATGTCAATTGTCAAAAAAATTAACTAAACAAATGTTTCTTAGGTTCCTACTATGTGCCAGGCACTGGCGCAGTTGCTGGGAATCCAGCAAGGACCATAGCAGGCCAGAGTCCCTTCTCTCACGGACCTTACATTTCCAATGAGAGACAATCAGAAGCGCCCCTCCACCCTGCCCCAGCTGCTGGGGTGGGGGAGGCCTCTGGCTATGGGAACACAGAGGCCCCTGCTGGGGTGGGGCATGAATTCCTGGATGCTCACAGTTGCAAATCCACAAAGGCCCATAAATGATGTTGCCCTCCGTTAAGGAAGCTTTGGCTGAAGCCACCAGTGGGTCTCCCCAGAAAGGTAGAAATGCACCCCCTTTCTTTTCTTTGTCACCTGGACACTGAAACAACATTGCTTCTACCCTGTATCTTAGGGAGGCCCCATCTGCAGGCACCCCACTGCCCTAGCTCAGACTGTCCAACTCTGTTCCCGGGTTTCTGACAGTCTTCCTCATGCAACCGCTTCCTTTCCACAGATCATCTCAAGCCACTTGCTTTCTGCGATCATCTCAAGCAAATCAATATCTGGCAGTCTTCACACACCCAGATGTGTCTGAATCTCAGTTGAGGGTCAGCATCAGGACCCCTGCAACACGTGATGTATTTCACGTAATCCTTAGAATCATCTCATGAAGTCAGGCACAGTTCTTCAGTCCATTATCAATGATTCCAAATTTCAGAGAGCTCTGAAAGCCAGTTTTTTTTAAAAATAAATTTCCTGACCAAACTTATATGGTGACAAAACCTGTGAGGCTTTCTCTGTAAATATTCATGTTTCATTGCAGAAATATTCAGAAATATTGATGTGATAGATTACTGGGTTCTGTTCCAAATCCTACTAAGGATGTTGCACACCATGCAGTAGTTTTAAAATAAAAAGAATTAAGAAATGTATCTGGTCCTAAGGCTTTTGGATAAAGGGTTGGGAAGCTATTTCTATAACCAGTTTTATAGATAAGGAAACTGACATTCAGAGACTTGGCTAAGGTCACAGAGCTAGCAAATGGTAGAGCCTGGAGTAGAATCAAGGTCTTTCTGACTCCTAACCTTGTGCAATTTCCAATATATCAGTTTGGCTGGGTGTTTTTATGTGAGAGATATGATATATGGTTGGATGCTGCAATCAAAGAAAGGTTGAGACCAAGTAATCAGAGCACATCTCTAAATGCCACCTTGCAAAATTTGTGTATCTGTTAGTTAGCCACTTCGGTAATGTTTGTCACAACACTACCCTCAAATGAAGTTACTTTCTGAGAGTACATTTTAGTACTGCTTTTAGAAAACTGACAAAATTTTAATGAGAAAATTCTGAAAGGGGATCCATTTCTAATGGATTCCATGGTGTTTATCACTCTACTTTCTTGTGGGGACATGTGGACTTGCAGTAGAAAGTTTAAACTGTACTATTTGCTCAAGATAAACCACCTATGTGACCAAAAAAGCCATGCTCCAGAGATGTGACAGCTTCATGGTATATTCCAGGCACTCTAATAACCATAATCATAAGAGGTGCTACTTTTGAGAAATTACTAGGGACAAGAAACTCTGCTACATAGTTTATATCATTTTATTTAATAATCTTACAACAACCATGACATGTAGTTAGACATGGTGATGATGATGGTAACAATAACAATGTGTTAAATCTTTACAACGTGGTAGGCATTGTGTGGGCTAAATTCTTTCCATGAATTGACTCAATCCTCACAACAAACCTGTGAGACATGTACTATTATTATCCTGTTAGATAAGGAAATTAAGGCACAGAAAGCTTATAGTAATGTGTCCAATGCCATATAGCTGGTTAAGTAGTCACGATTTCATAGTGGAGCAAGGCTTAAAATCCAGTTTTATCAGTTTTCAAAGATCAATATGGCTTCAGTGGGGGTGGGTGGGGTGGGTGGGGGTGGGTATAGCTCAGTTGTAGGGCACATGCTTAGCATGCATGAGGTCCCAGGTTCAATCCCCAGCACCTCCATTAAAAAAAAAAAACCAGATCTCAGTTTGGCCTCAGTGAACTGGTTTCCTCGATGGTGTATGTGATAATTCTCCCAAACACTTTTAACATCCAGTTACATAATATAAGCGTGCAATAGGCTGTCCCATTAGGTTGGGTTACTAACATGGATTCTAGAGATATGCACTCATTAACTATGAGAACCACCCGATGACTACATGCACCCTATGAAGTATCATCGGAAAGAATATTTTAATACAGACATCAAAGGGTTGGGAAAATGGCAAGCTGCACGTGAAAGAACCACATGCTGCCCCAGAGGCTCAGAGGAATTATCAGTGTATTAAAGGATACAATGATTCTCTACAGGCAAACAGGAGTGAGTCAGATCTGCCCTCAATTATGGGAGTTAGGAGTGAAAATTCTCCCCACTAGGTGCCCAGCATGTAGTAACATAGGCTCTTTGGAGAGCAATATCAGATCAAAGTAGTGTCCAAGACAGACTATCACAAAGCAGACAAAGTGCAAACAGGGGCAGGTCCAAACATGATGTCTTCTGATGATCCTAGGACTACAGAATGGCATTTTCTTTGGACCTCAGCTGCCTCATCTGTAAAATGGGGATCACAATAGCATCCTTAGCTGAAGGAAGGGAGTTACATCAGATAGCCTCAAGGTCCTAGCCAGCTCTAAGATCTATGATTAATTTGAAAAAGCCATCTAAGACATAATGACTACAAGTACACAAAGGCTTTAACATTAGATTAAAACATTCTTGTGCTCAAAAAAGAAAAAAAGCCTTCTCTCCTCATTTCTGCCTCCAGTTCAAGCTGAATTGCAAAGATTTCCCTGAGGTGAAAGAATTGCAAAGATTTTTTTCTGCAGCAAATGTAGCTCAGTCTCAGAAAGGCAAGATGTCTCCATTTGAGGTATGCCCCAACCTGGACACATGACCAGTCATTTTGAAGTCACAGAGTACTTGCTGGTTACCTCACTGGAAGCACACACACTTCAAGACTAACCTGCTTTATTCATACAGATGATCAAATTCATCAGTGTAAATAAAGATAGGAGCTTCACAATAGCTCTGAGTTGGTGCAACTCCCCAGAATCCCAGCCAGTCTGCTCTTTTGTTTCAGGGTAACCTTGTGCCCATATAATGCAAAATCATTGTGTATTGGCTTGAATTGGTACAAAATTGACCATAAAAAAGAAAGAGCTGGAGGAATAACTCTCCCAGACTTCAGACAATACTATAGAGCTACAGTCATCAAGACAGCATGGTATTGGTACCAAAACAGACATATGGACCAATGGAACAGAATAGAGAGCCCAGAAATGAACCCACAAACTTTTGGTCAACTCATCTTCGACAAAGGAGGCAAGAATATACAATGGAATAAAGACAGTCTCTTCAGCAAATGGTGTTGGGAAAACTGGACAGCAGCATGTAAAACAATGAAGCTAGAACACACCCTTACACCATATACAAAAATCAACTAGGACAGCAGCATGTAAAACAATGAAGCTAGAACACATCCTTACACCATATACAAAAATCAACTCAAAATGGATTAAAGACTTAAACATAAGACAAGATACAATAAACCTCCTAGAGGAAAACATAGGCAAAACATTATCTGACATACATTTCAAAAATTTTCTCCTAGAAGAAATAAAAGCAAGAATAAACAAATGGGACCTAATGAAACTTACAAGCTTCTGCAGAGCAAAGGAAACCAGAAATAAAACAAGAAGAAAACCTATGGAATGGGAGAAAATTTTTGCAAGTGAAACTGACAAAGCCTTGATCTCCAAAATATATAAGCAGCTCATACGACTCAATAAGAAAAAAATAAACAACCCAATCCAAAAATGGGCAGAAGACCTAAACAAGCAATTCTCCAAGGAAGACATACAAATGATCAAAAAGCACATGAAAAAATGCTCAATATCACTAATTATCAGAGAAATGCAAATCAAAACTACAATGAGGTATCACCTCACACCAGTCAGAATGGCCGTCATTCAAAAATCCACAAATGACAAATGCTGGAGAGGCTGTGGAGAAAGGGGAACCCTCCTACATTGCTGGTGGGAATGCAGTTTGGTGCAGCCACTGTGGAAAACAGTGTGGAGATTCCTCAAAAGACTAGGAATAGACTTACCATATGACCCAGGAATCCCACTCCTGGGCTTGTATCCAGAAGGAAATCTACTTCAGGATGACACCTGCACTCCAATGTTCATAGCAGCACTATTTACAATAGCCAAAACATGGAAACAGCCTAAGTGTCCATCAATAGGTGACTGGATAAAGAAGATGTGGTATATTTATACAGTGCAATACTACTCAGCCATAAAAACCGACAACATAATGCCATTTGCAGCAACATGGATGCTCCTAGAGAATGTCATTCTAAGTGAAGTAAGCCAGAAAGAGAAAGAAAAATACCATATGAGATTGCTCATATGTGGAATCTAAAGACTCATGGACAGAGAATACAGACTTGTGGTTACCAGGGGGGTAGAGGGTGGGAAGGGATAGACTGGGATTTCAAAATTGTAGAATAGATAAACAAGATTACACTGTATAGCACAGGGAAATATACACAAAATGTTATGATAAATCACAGAGAAAAAAATGTGACAATGAGTGTGTATATGTCCATCAATGACTGAAAAATTGTGCTGAACACTGGAATTTGACACAACATTGTAAAATGATTATAAATCAATAAAAAATGTTAAAAAAAAAAGAAAGAGCTAATAGATAATCTAGTGCACTGCAGATCTGGCAAAGATGCGATGTCAGGTTCTGCTTTATCCTGCACTGTCATTAATGATACAGAAGACAGGGAGTTTGAAAACGCAGTCAGATTTAGTCTACAGAAGAGCCCAATTAAGGGTCTTCTGGATGCAAGGACATTAAAAACAATGGATGTGGGTGTGAAAGTGAAACATTGTGCTGGAGGGTGCAGTTGGGAAGAAATGGCCCAATTCATCTGGAAAACAAATTAAAATCCACCATTCTCAGGATGTACACATCAGGCAGCAGTGGGAGGAGGAAGAGACCATGAAATCTGTCTGAAGGAGGCCCCTGTCCTGAGATATGAAATACAGGCTGCGTCACAAGGCAGTGAGACTGTGTTCTTATAGATAAGGTCCAAAGGGAGATGAAATCCTCATCCAGATTGTTTAGCAGGAAGAAGATGTAGTTTGTTTTGGTTTTGTTTTATTTTGCTAAGAATATCTGGTCGTTATCCATTCATCCTGTTTATTCCTTCAGCATGAATTTACTGATGCATTCATTTTGCTTGCCTTTGTACGAAGTACTTGAGGAACTACTGTGGAGCTAGGGAAGATGCAGCCCCTGCTCTTAAGAAGCTGAAAATATAAGTGGGGAGACAACTATGCAATAGTTACAAATATAAGTAAGGAAATAATGTAGATTACAAGGTAATATACAAATCACCCCCTTTGCTATGGATACTGTGGGTTTGAAGAGCAAGAAGACAGTGGTACTGAGTAGAATAAACATTAACCAGAAGCCCTAGCCTATATGGACAGATAGATTGCTTTTTACTCCAGGACACGACTTTGCAGATTCTACTTCCTCAACCCAACATGATCTATGGGATGTGCCTATGACCAACTAACCAGGACTCTTCAGGGTAGCTGCCAACCACAACAATTAGATGAGTCAACATGATGGGTGTGTACTGCCTGGCAAAAAGGGCTCATAAGGTAAACAAACACCTTCTCTCCAACCAGGAAGAGGGAGCTCTTTAGGAAAGGAGCTGTCCTCCCTCAGTAGATCAATTAACTTTATGAAATTGACATTCAGTCTCATTTCTCATATCCTCAAATTCTTACTCCTAAGTGGTGCCGAATATTCAAAAGCCAGTATCACAAAGCCTCCAGATTGAGAAACAGACCGGGACACATACTGGGATGGGCAATTACTGTTTGCATTGATTGAGAATACAGGCTCAAACTCCAGCCATGCAGGACTCAAAAACAATTAGAAATCAGCAATAAAAAGATAACCAACTACCCTACTCCTATCACACAGACCCAACACGATGTACATCTATCAACTATAAACACAAATGCACTTCTAAACAACTCTTAAATAAAAGAGGAATTTAAAATAATATTACAAATGCTTTAAAACTGGAAGATGACAAGAACAATACATATCAAGTCCATTGGATACAATCAAGCAAATATTCAGAGAAAAGCATATGGCCTTAAATTCACCTACTAGAAAATAAAAACAAATGGAAAATAAGTTAATTAAGCTATGAATTCCAAAAGTTATAAAAAGCATAGTGAAATAAATTCATGGAAAGTAGAAGTCAGGGATTGATAAAGATAAAATCAGAAAATGGTGAAATAGAAAATAAATAAAATAGATTTGATTCATAAAACCAAAACTTTTTAAAAAGTCAAACCTTCAGTAAGTACTAACAAGAAAAAAATGAGAAGGTACAAATAAGTACTATGATGAAGACAAATAGGGTCATAAAAAGAGGTAACCAAGGTAATATTAAAAATAAGAAAGTACCACAAAGTTCTATTTAAAAGCTTTTTATTGATGTAGCATTGATTTATAAGATTAGGTAAGTTTCATATGTACAACATTATATTTCGATTTTGTATAGCCTACAGTGTGCCCATCACCAAAAATTTAGTTTCCATCTGTCACCATATAGTTGATCCCTATTACCCATTTCGCCCTCTGCTAACAGCTACTCTGTTCTTTGTATGTGTCTGTTCTACACTAATATATTTCAATGAGAAAATTTCTAGGAAAAGACAAATTACTAAAATTTACCCAAGAAGTAGAAAAAATTATAGACAGACAAAAAAAATCATAGAACAAGTTGGAAAACAATTTTATCCCTCCAAAATCTTTAAATTCCAGACAACTCCCATTTTATATAAATGGCTCCATGATATAGAAAAAGATGGGCTGCTCCCACAAATAAGACAGACAGGACAAAGCAAATGGAATCAAGCAGCTTATTAAAATGATACATCATGCCTAAGTAGTGTTTCTCCCAGGAATCTAAGGATGGTTTAACATTAGCAAATTTATAAATGTAACCCACTAAACGACAGATTAAGGAGACAAACCATACAATAATCTCAACAGATGCAGAAAAAAATTGACAAAATTTAGTACCCATCCATGATAAAAAACAAAAACAAAAACAAAAAGCCCATAGCAAACAAAGAATAGAACTTCCTCAATAAACCTTTAGAAAACTCCCAGGAGGTAATTTTGGCTACGAGCACAAACTTTGTAGTCAGACTGCTTAGAAACCTTAGAAACCAAATGGATCTTAGTTCCATCATATATAAACCTTGAGATCTTGGGCAAATTATTTAATCTCTCTGAGCTTCACTTCCTTCATCCATAAAAAAGAGGAAAATAATAGCACCTTCTCCTCATAGTATTGGGATATGAGATTTAAATGATATAAAATGTATGAAGACTCTTACAAGAGTGTCAGACAATATTAAGTACTCGATAAATGTTA
Source organism: Vicugna pacos (assembly GCF_048564905.1). Classification (NCBI taxonomy): domain Eukaryota; kingdom Metazoa; phylum Chordata; class Mammalia; order Artiodactyla; family Camelidae; genus Vicugna; species Vicugna pacos. The sequence goes on from NC_133023.1 coordinate 78,748,446, forward strand.
GTTGTTATTAGTACTACATATTGACAAAACATTAAGATGAGAAACAAGACAAGGATGGCCACTATTATCATTTACTATTCAACATTCCAATGTCCTAACCAATGTAATAAAGAAAGAAAAATAAATAAGAGAATGAAGATTAGAAAGCAAAAGACAAAATCATTATTATTTACAAATAATATGGTTATATAGAAATCTGAGATAGTCAACTGATTAAATATTAGAGACAATATGAAAGTCCAGCAGGGTGGTTAGATAAAATGTCAGCCTACAAAAATCAACAGCTTTCCTATATATCAGCAATAACTTATTAGGATATCTGATAGAAAAAAATATCACTTATCATAGCAACAGAAAGTATAAAATACTGGTTGTAAGACCCTGAAGAAGTTATTTAACCTCTCTTAGCCTCAGTCTTCTCATGTCAAATAGACAATACTATGGCCACCTCATTGGGTTCTTATGAGGATTGAATGAGACAAAACATGCAGAGTACGTAGCAGTGTTCTCCTTCACACAGACTGTGTACTCATCAAATGGTAGCATTTCTACTACTATTGTTACTATTGCTGTTGTTGTTTTTAAATTGTCTAATTTTCTTCTTCACAAAGTCCTGGTGAAAGAGGTATGACTCACAGTGCCATTCTCTTTCTGCAATCAATAAATTGTTCACAGAGTAGGAAAATTGTTTAGCCAAAGTAGGAGCATATCAGAACCCAAATCAGGCACACCGTCTGGTTTCCCTTTTAAACAACCAAGGCACTCTGATGTACAGAGCAGTAAACAGACCAGCATGGTTCAGGGTGTGTGGGAGGGGTCTGCGGTCTAGAGAAATCCTAGAATTGTGCTCTTCCCCTTGCCAAGAAAATCCCTGAAAGACCAGGAAAACCCTGGAGTTATTTAGTAGTTAAATCAAGTGAGTCTCAAAGTCCAGCTACTCTTGAGAAGTGTTGAGGGGTCTAGAGCTTCATTTCATGTGTAAGGAGTCACTGCTTTTGCAATGAATGACCAGTTTCATGTGCCCACTCTTTCCTACAAGAAGAGATGGCTTCTTCAGCAGTGGGGTGCTACTGAAAGCCTTTCTGGGGAATCTTGGTTCTCTTCAGTTAGGTTCAAATAATTTAGTGTCTGCTTGCAAGTCACTAGAGAGAAATAGATAAGGAATAAAACGGTGTCTCTTCCCTTTCACTCTGAGGCTTTTCACAGATTCCATTCAGTAATTCATTCTGATCATTTTTGTGAACCCTGAACATTGCTAGATTTTTTGCTAAACATTTTTACATATCATCTCTTTTAATTATCACAATGACTTTTGAGGTAGATGCTATTTTTATCCTCACTTGGCAGATAGGAAACTGAGGCACAGAGAAATTAAGTGATTTGCCCTAGCTCACATAGTAAATGAGGAAAGGAGCTAATATTAGAATCCAGATCTGTGGACACCTAGCTCCTTCTACTTGACCATGATTTGACTGAAGAATATCTCATTGCATTATGTTTTCCAGGTATTGCCCAAAAGTGTGAGGGAGAGAGGTTCTTCTGAGGAAAGCACATGTTAGGCACTTGGCTTCAGCCACCAGTTTTTCCAAGCTAGTGTAAGAAACAAGATTTTTTCCTTCAGGTAACAGGAGTTGAAGCTGTCATATGGCACTATGGAACAGTATGTCATGGAAAGGGCAAAGCCAGTCAGCCCTAAGCAGTGACTGCCACAATGACAGGATGATAGTCTACAAGGGAATGGTCTTTCTCTCCTGAGGCAGTGAAAGAAACCAAAGTAATTTCCTGATGGGAGGGCTCTACAGTTTGATGGAGGTGTAACAAACCACAGTTCTCTCTCTTCTGTTCCCAAATGGCTTGATAACTTAAGGCAAGCAAGCAACAGGGTCTTCAGCAGAAATCTGATCTGCTGGGACTGGACCCCTCTAGGCCAGCCTCTTGTGCCACTCTTATCCCAAGTAAGATCCTGTTATCTGATGATACTGAGCTTGTACGGTATGTACAGAGTCCTCCCTCTGTGATTTTTTCACTTCTAGGAGGTTCCGCAGATGTCTGGCTTCAATTTGCAGGGCACATCTGCCCAAAGTTCAATTCAACCCAACCAATATTCTGTAAACCATGAGTCTATGCTGCTCATGCATTCTTTTCTAATGAAGATGGTACTTGGTCTCAAGCATGGAGCTACACTCAGTACACCATACAGCCATGATTTAACAAATCTTTCACATTAGAAACTTCTTACCTTGGTGAAAATTATCTACTAGAGACCTACAGCAAGCATGCTTTAATAGTGAACATTTAGAAGCATTTTCATGAAAACAAAAAAGAAGAAAAGGATGATCATTAACAACCAATACTCCATATGGTATTAGATATCCTAGCCAATGCAATAAGACATAAAAAAGAAGTTAGGTTTAAAAAATAAATTAACAAACTATTTAGATATCATAGCACTTTTAAAAGTGATTGGGTATATGGTCACAGGCCAAAATTAATAGCTTTCTAAACACCAGGAATAACCAATTAGGAAATGTAAGAAAAAAAACCCAACCCTCTGAAATACAGAGGAATAAATCTGACCCCAAAATTGGTCAAAATTTCTCTGAAGAAAACCATAAAAATTTATTGAACAACATAAAAAAGGCCCACTTATAGATGAAAGACATGATGTTCAGGATATAAATTCTCACAACAGTAATCTTATAAGATCAACATAATGACAATCTAAATCCTGAAAGATACTTCATAAATTGGATAAGCTGATTCTGAAATTTAAAAATAAAGTGGATATGCAAGAATAGCCAAGATAATTTTAAAAAGAAACAGACAAGTTATTTGCCCTGGTAGATATCAAAGCATATGATACCTCTGAGTAATTAAAATGTATTTGCATAGGACTACACAAAAATAAATCAGTAGAGCATACTGAAAAGTCTAGAAGCTGATTCAGGTCCCTATGGGACTTTAGTACATGATAAAAGTGGCATCTCAAATCAATGAAAAGCCTGACTATTCAAAACACTGCATTTGGACAATTGGTTATTGCATCTAGACAAAAGTTTAAATAAATAACATACTTATTTAATATACATGATTTGCAAAACTAAAATTCACATAAATTGAAAGGCCTAAATGAAAAATATGGATGTAACTTCTTCTAGAATACATACTAAATACCTACAAATCAACAAGATAATGAACACAATAGCAAATGGGCAAAGAATAAAAACCAACAATTTACAGAATAGTAAACCAAAATGACCAATAAATCTGAAAATATATCCAAAATTTACTCCTAGTAGTTAACAATGAGATACAATTTTCATCCCTCAGATTACCAAAATGTAAATTTTTTAAAACCTCAAATGTTGGCAAGAAAAATGTTTAACCTGACACTACTCAAACTACTAGATTTAACCTCCAGGTTATACGTACACAAGGGAAAGAAGAATATGTAAAATAACACCATGATGAAACAATGAGACAAATACAGAATATGAAACAGTCTACAAGACAACCAACTTGGTATCTTTAAAAGTCAATGTCAGGAGATAAAAAGAAAAAAAAAGTCAATGTCATGGGGAAAATAGGTGGGAGTATTGTTCTAGAACAAGAGTCTAAAGAGACATAACAAAATGCAGAGTTTCACAAATGATTAAACTGACTCAAAAAGAAGTTGAAAAATCTGAATAGACATGTATAAGGAAATTGAGGTAATAATAAAAAACTTCCTACAAGGAAAAGCCCAGGAAAAGAAGGCTTCACTGGTGAATTCTACAAAATGTTTAAAGAAGAATTAATGCTGATACTTAAACTCTTCCAAAATTAGAAGAGGAAGGAACACTTTCTGACTCCTTCTATGAGGATACTATCATCCTGATACCAAAATCAGACAAAGACACCGCACAAAAAAAAGAAAACTACAGATCAATACCCTTTACAAGCAATAGATGCAAAATCCTCATCAAAATAGTAGCAAATCAAAGTCAGCGGTATATAAAAAGGATGATACACTGTGACCAGGTGGGATTTATCCAAAAAAGCACGATTGGTACAACATACGAAAATCAATGTAACACACCATATTAGTAGCATAAAGAGGAAAACCCCACAAGATCATCTCAATAAATACAGAAAAAGGATTTGACAAAACCAAACATTCCTTCATGATGAAAACACTTGACAAACCAGAGATAAAAGGAAACATCCTCAATCTGATAAAGGGTATCTATGAAAAACTCATAGCTAACATTACACTTAATAATGAAAGACTGAAAGTTTCCCAAGATCACAAGACATGAATGTCATCTCTTACCATTCCTAGTCAACATTGTTTGGAGATTTCAGCCAGGGCAACTAGGTCAGAAAAAGAAATAAATGACATCTTGATTGGAAAAGAAGAAGTAAAACTACCTCTATTCATAAATGATATGATTTTATATAGAGAAAACTCTGAGGAATCCACTAAAAACCTATTAGGACAAATAAATAAGAAGTTCAAAACAACTTAATATTAAAAAAAAAACAAACAACCTGATTTTTTTTAATGGGCAGAAGACTTGAACAAACATTTTTCCAAAGAAGACATACAGATGGCCAACAGATACATGAAAAAAATCCTCAATATCACTATTCATCACAGAAATACAAATCAAAACCCCAAGACATCACCTCACACCTGTCAAAATAGCTATCATCAAAATGTCTACAAATAACAAATGTTGGTGAGAATGTGGAGAAAAGGGAACCCTAGTAGACAACTGGTGGGATTGTAAATTGATGCAACGACTATGGAAAACAGTATGGAGGTTCCTCAAAAAATTAAAAATGGAACTACCATATGATCCAGCATTTCCACTGCTAGGTACATATCCAAAGAAAATGAAAACAGTAATTCAAAAAGATACATGTACCTCAATGTTCATAGCAGCATTATGTATAGTAGCAAAGATATGGAAGCACCTAAGTGTCCATCAACAGATGAATTGATAAAGAAGATTTGGTGTACAAACATACACACATACACACACACACACATACACACACAGGAATATTACTCAGCCATAAAAAAGAATGAAATTCTGCCATTTGCAACAATATGGATGGGCCTAGAGAGTATTGTGCTTAGTGAAATAAATCAGATAGATAAAGACAAATACTCTACGTTATCACTTCTGTGTGGAATCTAAAAAATAAAACAAACAAATGTATATAACAAAACAAAAACAGAGTCATAGATATAGAGAACAAACTAGTGTTTACTAGTGGGTAAAGGGAAGGTGGGAAGAAAGATAGGGTAGGGTAGTAAGAGATACAAACTACTATGCATAAAATAAATGAGCAACAAAGATATTATACAGCACAGGGAAATTTGGCTATTATTTTGTAATAATTTTAAATGGAACATAACCTATGAAAAAATTGAAGGACTAAAACTAATATAATATTGTAAGTCAACTATACTTCAAATAAATAAATAAATAAATGAGTTCAAGGTTACAGGATACAAAATCAATATAAAATTGTATTTCTATACATTAGCAATGAACAATCTGAAAATGAAATTAATAAATCTTTTCCATTTACAACAGTATAAAAATACTTAGCAATAACTTTAAACAAAGGAGTGCAAATGTTGTGCACTGAAAACAATTAAATATTGTTGATAGAAATTAAGATTTAAATAAATGAAAAAACATCCTATGTTCATGGATTGGAGGACTTAATACTATTAAGATGGCAACACTCCCGAAATTGATCTGTAGATTCAGTGCAATCCCTATTAAAATTCCAAAGGCCTTTTTTTTTTCAGAAATGGACAAGTTGATCCTAAAATTCATATGGAAATACAAGGGTCCCAGAATAGCCAAAATAATCTTGAAAAAGAAGAACTAAGTTGGAAAACTCATACTTCCCAGTTTCAAGACTTACTACAAAACTACAGTAATCAAGACAATGAGGTTCTGGCATAAGGAAAGACATATAGATCAATGGAACAGAATTGAGAGTCCAGGACCATTTAAAGAGAAAAGAACAGTCTCTTCAACAAATGGTGCTAGGACAACTGGATGTCTACATGCAAAAGAATGAATTTTGAGTCCTATTTTACACCATATACAAAATTTAAATCAAAATGATTCAAAGACCTAAATATAAGTGCTAAAACTAGAAAACTTTTAGAAGGAAACATAGGGGTTAATCTTTATGTGTTTGGACTAAGCAAAATTTTCTTAGATATGACACCAAAAGTATGAGCAGCCAAGGGGGGAAAATAGATAAAATGGATTTCATAAAAATTTAAAACTTCTGTGTGTCAAAGGGCACTATCAAGAAAGTAAAAAGACCACCCATAAAATAAGAGAAAATATTTATAAATCATATATCCAATAAGGCACTTGTATCTGGATCTTGTACAATTAAATAATAAAAGACATTTTGAGACACCTAGGGAAATCTGAACATGAACTGGATATTAAATGACATAAAATGTAGGAAATTATTGCTAATTTTCATAGAGTGATAATATAGTGTGTGAAAATAAATGGAATGTGTGTAGGAAAATGTGCTTATTTTAACAGATGCTTGCTTAACTATTCAAAGGTCAAGAGTCATATACTTACAACTTACAATGAAGTGGTTCAGCAAAAAAGACAGATGGATAGAGACAGAGAGAGAGAGAGGATAGATAAAACAAACATGGCAGATGTTAACAATTAATTTAGGTGTGATTATATGGATAGTCATTATACTATCACATTTTTTACATTTGAAAATTTTCACAATAGAAGCTGAAAAAACTCTGTGAAGGGTTGGGGAAACATACATTCATACAGTTTTAGTGGAATTTAAATTTTGAAAAGCCACATAGGAATGTAATTTTGCAGTATTTATTATGGCAAAAAAGGGGGGCACGCACTACGACCCAGGGATTTCCCACTTGTAACACTAGCCTAGAGAAATTCCTGCTCAAGTATGCAAGGAGGCATAAACTAAGGCTTTCACTGAAGCACTGTTTGCAATAGTAAAACACTGTAAATCACCTAAATGTCCATTAATAAGGGAATAATTACATAAATTGAGATATATCCGTAATATGCTCCACTATGCAGCAATTTACTGTAAATGAACTAGGTCTATGTGTACATGATAAGATCTTCAAGACAATGCAGGGTAAAAAAGCAAGTTGCAAAATAGTATATACTACTCAACATATGTGCAAAAAGTCGATACACAAAATAATCCTCTATGTTTGTATAAACCCCTATGTATGTATGTAGAAATAGAGAAAAAGGTCTTAAAATCCACACACCAAACTGACGACACCGTAAACTTAGGGAGGGAGGGAGGGAGGAGTGAAAATGAGTGTGGTGATACCGCATCCAAGACCAAAAGCCAACAGAAAGAGTGTAATGAAAGGAGAGAAATGGGCAGAAAGGCGTTCAAGGGACACGAAGGTCAGCGAGTTATAGTCTTAGTCTCTAATTTAAAAGATTGACAACAAACCTCCATGTGAAGGGTTTGTTTAAACAAGCATTTGCCCTAATGTGGTTTACCAAGGAGTTGGGGAGCAGGAGACATGGAAGATTTTATCTACCTGACTTTTTTTTGTTCAAGGTCTCTGCTAGTCCCTTCCAATTTGGCTGACACATAGCCCTTCATCTGGGGACTGGTCTAGCTCACCAGCAGCTGGTTTGGGGGCCCTGCTTACTAGAGAAAGGGGACTTGGTTCCCCAACCATTCTGTCTCAGGAGCACTGAGTCTCATTCAGGAGGCCCAGGCTCCCACAGCAGCTCTGCCTGGGGAGGGCTGCTACTACCTTAGGTGCTTCCCAAGTTTTCCTCTGGCCTAAACGGGACTGGGGACACATCAACAGTACTTTATCTGATGATACAGCAGTGACTTGTCTGAGAGAGAAGGCAAACACAGGGAACAGAGAATGGAAGCAAAGGGGAGAAGGGAGAAGAAAGAGGGGAGAGAAAGGGAGAGGAGTGCAGGCGGCGCGGGGAAGAGAGAGATGAATGTGAAGAATGGGGCCACATGCCTGGTCTGTTCACAAGTGGTCTCATGGCGTGGAGGATGCTTCTGTGAGCTCTGGGCATTTTAGCAGCTTCTGTAAGATTCCTTGGTCTGCTCAGAAAATTCAAGTTTTGCGGGCTGATGTTTTTCCCTAGCCTGGTTAGGGTTTGCTTCACAAAGTGAGGAGTGGCTGTGCGCGTGACTGTCTGATCAGCGTTGAAGTGGATTCTGGTCTGGACAGGGATGACTTAGTGCTGTGTGGAGAGCAGGTGCAGCCCTGCTCTAGTCAATGTCCTGAGTGGTTTCAGGCTTATTTGGAGTAGAGATTCGTTGTTAGGGGAGAGGCGTTTGGAACCTGACTCAGTTTAGCGGGTCTCTTGACTTATTGGAGATGGTGTTACAGATCTTGGTTTCATCCAGTTCGGCTTAAAGCTCTGTGAAGAGGTGGTGTGGCTGACCCCTATGTCCCAAGTGGACTCTGGGCTAGTAGCAGGTTGCCTCAGTTTTTGAGGTGCAGTCTGCTCAAGGGTGGCCTCAAGGCACAGGGTACATCTAAGTATGGGAGTGACCGTGTGGGTGAGTGGTTGGTGCACACCACATACCTATGTTGGAATCCTCGCTGGTTTGAAAGAGATCTGCCTAATGGCACACGCATCTAGGTGGTGAGCCTTAGAGAGCTATATAACGTTGGGTGCAGTGGTTACAGGAGACGATAATATTCAAAATACTTAACAGATTCTGCATTGACACTGGCCAATCAGTACAAACAAACAGTGGAACAAGATGCTGGAGCAGGCATTCTGCCTCCGTTGCTAGATTTTGAAGAGGTCCAGGAATCCTTAGGGAGGGTCTAGGGAAGCTGAGATGATGATGGGATGCACGGAGCATGGGGGGATGGTTTAAGGAAGTGAGTATTTTTCAACAAGTTGGGAAGAAGGTCAATAGTTTACCACCTGGTATGGCCGTAACCATGTATTCTGGGTGAATATTGGTCCTACTTATAGGGTTACTATTCCAAGCAGGAGTTGTCTAACAGCATGAGGCATTTTGAGTAGTGCCAAATAACTGCCTCATAGTTTGTGAAGAAACAGAGAGGGAGGGCCAAATTAGGGCCTTTGGAAATCCTCATCACTGCAAAGATTTTGGATGACCACCCTCGTGTTTGTAATTCAAGTGGAAATAATTCTAAACCATACAACAAGTGTAAAAAACTCCAACAAAGTTCTGATTTTTCTTATCATGACTACTTCATTTGTTAATATCAAATTTCCAACTCTTTAAAAAGTAATTTGGTTGGTGTCCATGCAGGGCTGTGCCCTAAGCACACCTTAGCTTCGGGATAAATCAGTGACAATTAGGAGCACTAGCAAGTTGTTTCGCTGGGCAGATGAGATGAGAACCCCAGTATGGGAGAGGGTTGCCTTACTGAGAGCAAAATGGCAGTATAAGCCCTGGTGACAGTGAGAGCTGGTGATGTCACCTCACAATAGACCCAACAACGGGGGACCCTCTGGTCCGACTGTCCGGTGGGAAGTGGTAGCTAGGTGGTCAAGACTGACCTCATGAGGCGCAGAGCAGCAGCACGATGACAGACTGGGTAAGGCTGGATTCACTGCATTGGAAAGTTCAGTGAGAGCTCCAGTCTGAGCAAGGGTGGCCTCACAAAGTAAAGAGTGGCTAAATAGGCCATGGAGGTCAGGGTCAAGGCTGCATAATTGTAGGGTGCACTCTGGTGGAGAGCAAACTCATCTCAGTGTGTAGCACAGCTAAGGTATAACCTCAAAAAGAAAGCTCTTACTCCCTGCACAGCTAGGGTGTGGCTTCTCCTGTGAGTGAGAGCTGAGCGATGGCGTTTGGAGCGTGGGTGAGCGCCAGGAGGGCTGCCTTGGGGGCCACACTGTGGTGGTGTGGACCTTGGTTTGAGAAGGTACTATGTGGGGTTATCCTGATCAGTGGATGAGGGCCCTGAAGGAATGCGTCAAAGAAAGAAGAAAGGCTCCAGGATGGCCGGGGCCTATCCAGTGTGGTGTGGACAGTTGTGAGGGTGAGAGGTACCCCACTGGACGTAGCTTGGTCTGAGGGTCTCTGTCTTGGTAAGATCCTGCCTAATAGTATGTAGTGTGTCAAAAGTGCCTGGTCCTGGAATGGACCTGTGAGGATATTATATCCAGACAGTTATAACACACAGTACTGTAGAAGGGCTGCCAACTGGTGACTACTGAAAGGCTTATATTCCATCATTTAATATTGGTATAGGTAGAGAAACAGAGACAACCTGATATTTTTACCGGACCTCTTCCTGGAATCATAGCCTTGTAATCCGGAAGACATGGGGCCTTCAATTCCCTATCTGCGCTGGCAGACACTGGGAGCAATCAGATGAAGAGCACTGAGAACATCAAACTTTAGAACCTGTTGGGGCCCCAACTCTCTCACCCACTCCTGAGCCAGTGGTGGAAACTCATTCCTCAACCAGGCACAGCTCTTTCCATCAAGTATACCTGAAGCTGACACCTCTCTATATGTTCACCTCAGATCCTTCTTGGAAGTAAATGCATAGGAAGGCCCTGCCTCAGGTGCCCTTCATCTCAGTTACACATGAGGGCACATTCCTGAATATATCACATGTCTCAGAACATACGTGAACCTAATACAATTGTGCATATGAGATACCTGAGCTGTACATCTATCAAAAGTCTCCACAGTAAAAGCCATCGCTGTCCATTCACAGCTCAATAACATATATAACGTGGCCCATTATGTAATAATAAGTATAAAATCTATCACAATATCCTTATCTTTTGAGCTTTTCTGACATAGATAAAAGAGTGTGGCAGTGTTGTTAAGTCCCTTCTTCCATGAAAGCAGCCAAAACTTTTACAAAATCATCCACTTCCATTGCCACTGCATCAGCTTAAGACTTTATCAAATTGTTATTTATGTAAAAAAGTCAAAGGAAGGAACACACTTACTGGAGTGTATCGGTTAAGATATTTGGTGCTGAAGTTAGAGAGCCAGGCTTCAAATTTTGTCTCTATCACTCAGTAGCTGTATGACCCAGGAAAATGTACTCACCGCTCTAAGTCTCAGCTTTGCCATCTAAAAACTAGTGACAATATTAATTGTACCTGCCCCATGGGAATCATTGTGAGGATTAAATGAAGTTGTGGGATAATGTGATTAAGAGGATTAAGACAGTATCTGGACCATAGTGTACAATACACGTTAGTTGCCATTCCTATTAACACCACAAGGTAAAGGGTCTACAAAAAAATTGTTGCCCATTATTCTGAATTCTCTCTAAGACAAAACAAACAAAAAGTTTAAGCTACATAGCTACATAAAACATTTTCTGGACACCCTCTGGTTCACATTCCAGTGTTCTGTTGTCTTAAATAACTCATCCTCCTGTGTTGATGACCTACAGATCGTTCATGACCTCTGACTCTCGCCTGCCCCTTCAATTCTTGCCCATTCACCAATAAGGAACCTAACTTAATACTAATTTCTCTTTCTCAGCAATTTCTGGAAATGGTGGGAGAATCTGGGAAGAAGGCAGGCAGGAGGGCTGAGGGTATGTGACTCTGGTTTCTGAAGTAGGCAGCAAAAGGAGCTAGGCTCAGCCTGGGCCGGGGGAGCAGGATAGATGGTACCTGCTGCCCCCAATGCCCTCCTCCAAGGCAAATGGAAGTATTATTTACAGCCACGGACTTGCTTGTCTCCCAGGCTTCCCAGTTGCTTATTTTGCAATGACCTTGGAGCTGCTGAGAATGGATTCACCATCTGAATTTTTTTGGAAGGCCAACCACTGCCTTGAACTGAGAGCTCCACCTTAGGGCCCAATCTGAAACTTGGTCTCAAATGAGATGTCTTCCTGTCTAGTATTTACAAGACTAGAGTGACAGGCTGAAAAGTGCCTAATCATTTCACTTGCATGTGAATCATCACCCTGCATTGCCTTCTCAAGTTTTTTTCCTTCTTCCAGGCAGTCAAAATTGCTTACACACACACACATGCACACACACATACAAGCACACACATGGACACACACATTTCCCATAAAGACTGCACCCACTGATGTTACACTAAGCAGAGATCAACATGAAAATGGAAAACCAAGTTATCAAAGGCTCAGATTGTGGCAGCAACATAGTGATGGGGGAGAAAAATGGGAGCTTATGATAATTATTAGTGCAGGAGGGAAAAAAATGTATCTCAATACGTTTAATATGCAAGACTAGGTCTAGAGAAAAACAAAAAGGGAGAAAATGGGCCCAAGACCTTCTTCTAAAAGCAACCTCTGTAGGGTTTTGGCTTATTGCCTGCAATGTTACAGAAATTAAATTCTTCCAGTGAAGGCTAGGGAAAGGTTTCCACTAGACAGGCTGAGTCTATCAATAAAATTCTAAGATTTGGGATCAATATTCAAATCTATTTTCATTCATCCATATATTCAACACATATTTATTGTGCCTCTACAGTGTGTCAGGCACACTTCTAGGCCCACGGAGACAGAGGTGACAAGCCACACAAAGTCACTGCTACAATGGAGCATGCTTCCTTTTTTTCCAATGGGGGAAGGAATCCTTTTCCAGAATCCAAATTCAGACTGTCTTGTCTTGTTCAGAAGGCAACAGCCCACTCCAACCACCCAATCCCACCGCTCTTTCCACTCAAACCCAAGACCCAAAGCTCAGGACAAGGTTCTAAGTCTCGGTTCTTGCAGCAGCTGAGAGCCTTGAGCCACTTGCCATCTTGTCTTCTGAGTCTCTGTTTCACAGTTCTCCTCTACCACCCTGCCCTCCACCACAGGCACCAGGTTTGCCTTGTGGGGTCTAGACACAGACATAGGACAAATAAGCCCTTCAATTGAAACAAAACCCTCATTGTCATATACTCATTAGGGTCCCTATTATATACTCTCTGCACAAGCCCTGACACTGGCCGGTGCCAATCTGCCAAGGGAAGCAAAACAATCAGTCTCTGATAGGCTCTTGGCTCCCACTGGGGGTTCAGGATGAAGCCCAGAGTGGAGGATGAGGCCTTGCTCACTGGCTAAGGGAGAGGGTAGGATAATAGTCTGAGACTGTTGCCAACAGCTCCTTCTGAACTGAGGGGCTGGACCTAGAGGTCTGAGGACCTCATCCCAGCTCTGCTACTTAGATGAGTGAGCTCTTTCATCGTGCCAAGCCACACGTTGGCAGTGAATACAAATTACAACAATGTTTCAACTGACAACATTAGCCAGACTTACAAAAAGCTTTGCGTGTCTGGATGAGATTATTGATGCTATTGCTGCTGACTGCATCGTCTCTAGTGTTTAAAGGATCAGAATGTACATGTGTGACAAGAACCTACTATACAGCACAGGGAACTATATTCAATGTCTTGTAATAGGCTATAAGGGAAAAGAATCTGAAAACATATGTGTATGTATATATGCATGTATAACTGAATTGCTTTGCTGTATGCCTGAAACTAACATTGTAAATCAACTACACTTCAATAAAAATAAAATTAACAAAAAAAAAAGAATGTGCATGTCTATTGGGAAAGCAAGATAGTGGTGATGATTTTATACTCAGGCTTTTCTCCCAACAGATCTTGGTCATTCGGAGGCCTTCTCCATTGCTTATCTTGATATTGATCCCTGTGACTAGTGAGGAGCATATGTTATGAGGCTGATGTCCGGGAGGATGACAATGACTCCTCACAGCCCACGCTTAGGGACCCCTACCTGAGAAAGAATCCACAGGATTGTTCAAGGGAGGGGGCGAACGATAGGGCAGAGGCTGCGGACTTCGGAGATGATTATAATCAACACTTTCTAGTTGTACTTCCTGGGAGCTACGAGATGTGATAAATAGATCCCTTGAACTAAGGATTTCTTATATCCTTCAGTTGCTTTGTGCTCCTCAAGGATCCAGCTCCCATTACTTTAAAGTCTCATCTCTATGCTGATGTGATCCTCCACCTCTATCTCCTCCTCCCTGCTGAATTCTAGGCCCATATTGAAAGTCTCTGCCAGAAACCTCAGGGGAGGAGTAAAAATCAACATGTTCTAAATCAAACCTGTCATCCTCCCTTCCCACTCACCAGCAATTCTCCCAAACTTTCTGCTTTGTTTTCATGGCAAGAAACTATGGAATTACCATCTATCTCTTCCTTCCACTCTTATAACTTCCAGATGGTAAGTTCTACCAATTTATTCTTTCACTTATTTTTTTTTTGATTAATGGATGGATAATTACTTATTCTTAATTGATCTGTGGTCCCAGTTTGGATACTCTGTAATAGAAGGACCTAAGAAGTCTTCTAGCATTTCCAGTATTAAATACCCTTAAATGAAATCTGGGTGGGTTTGGTCTAATATTGACTTTTTTTTCCTTTTGGCTTGCTACTGCCACCAATTTAATTAAAGGCTTTATCACCTGTCTTCTGTATTACTGCAGTAACCACTCTGCTGCCAATTAATTTATTCAACATTCATTCAGTACATATTTATTGTGTGTCCACTACATGCCAGGGACTGTTCCAGGTATGGAGGATACAAGGGCAAATAGGACAGCAAAGGTTCCTGCTCTCATGGAATGTACATTCTAGTATGGAGGGGGGCAGTAAACACTTAAAGAACAAGATAATTTGATAGAGATAACTACAATGAAGATAATCAAACAGGCTGAGGCATTAGAAAGTGATGGCAAGAAAGTAAGGCACTTTAAGTGGTCAAGAAAGGCCTTTCTGAGAAGGTGACATTTATACTGACTTCTCAATGACAAGAAGATATCTATCACATGTAAAGAATTAGGAGAGAAGCATTCCAAGAAGAAAGAAGAATTGGTGCAAGGACCCTAGTAGATTTGTTTACAAAATAGTGAGACTGAAATACAGTGAGCAAGAGGGAATGTGGCACAAACCGAGGCTGAAGATTCATGGAAGGGCCAGATCCTGTAGGGCCCTTGGAAGCCTCAGGAAAGAGTTTGGATTTTGTTTTAAGTGCAATGGGAAGCTATCGGATGGTTTTAAGCAGATGAGTGATGATCTGACTTATACTTGAAAAAGCTCACTCTAGAGGCTCTGTGGAGAAATAATTATAGACTCTATAATTAATAATAATTACATAATAATAATACAGAGGAGCAAGAATATTAGTGGGAAGACCACTTAGGAGACAATTACAGTGATCTAGGCAAAAGATGATGGTAGCTTGGACCAAGATGAGAGTAATGGAGATAGAATGGATGGATTTTTAATATGTTTTAATAAGATTGATCAATAAATAGATGAATAGGATGTGTTGGGTGAGAGAAAGTAGGATCAAGGATGAAGCTTAGGTTTTGGTTTTGGACAAATGGTACCACTTGGAATTCGACAGGGAAGCCTAAGGTAGGAACAATTTTGTGATGGGGGTGAACGGATCAAGGGGGTTTGGAGGGCCCTGAAGAGTTTTAGTCTGAGGTGCTATTAGACTTCCAAGCAGAGCTTTAAGTACATAGTAGGACAGATGAGTCTAAAGCTCAATGGAGAGATGAGAGCTGAATATATAAATGTGAGCATCATCAGCATGTAGATTTTTCAACCTATGAAGCTGAATAAAATCACTGTAAGAGGGAGTACTGACAGAGAAGGAATAGAGGACCCAGAACTGAGCTGTTGGGTGTTCCAACATTTTGAGATTAGATAGAGAAGAAATAGTCAGCAAAGGAGACTGAGAAGAAATGGCTAGAGAGATATGAGAAAAACTGGAGAGTATGGAGTTGGGAAAGTCAAAAGAAGAGAGTGTTGCAGAAAGAGGATAGAGAAATGACCACTGGCTATGTGTTATGCCCTAGCACACCAAGAGCTGTATACAATGCACGTGGAATTGCAGCATTAGCCAATCTCTGCTGCATTAAAGGTTATAAACCCTGAGAGAATGCAATTGGGAAAGCTAGGGGAATGAATACCCACAGTATCTAGTATTTGTAATAATAAATAGTCCTTACATAGTACTTTTTATGTGTCAGTACTATTCTAAATATTTTTCATATATTATCTCATTTTTCCGTACAAAACCCCTATGAATAGGTACTGGCCATATCTTTAGTTACAGATGTGGAAACTCAGGCATATCCAGGTTGAAAGACTTGCCCAAGTCACACAGGTGACAAGTTGCTGGACTGAGATTGGGACCCCCCCCACCCCACCCCGTCTGTACTCTGGCTCTATATTGCCTCATGTGATATTATAAAATACCTTATACCTTTCTAAGCCCTCTAATCTGTATCACTTGTGTCCTCACAATGAATATGTGTGATAAGCTGAGCAAAGACTATGTGGCCATTTTACAGAGGAGTAAACTGAAGCCCAGTGAAGGGAAGTGGCTTGTTTAAAGTCAAATGTTTGTTTGGCCACGAGCTTCTCCCTCCTCATAGAATAACCCCTCCCCAACACAGGACCAACTTATTTACTGCAGGGAAAACAAATGGGCCACCCACCCTTTGGGGCTGAGCCATTTCAACCTTTTCTTTTGTTGACAGCAAATAAGTACAGTCAGTGCACATAAAGCACCCAGAACAGTGCCCAACAAATAGTAAACACTCAGGACATGATAATGCCCTTCTTGCCTTTCTCTGTCTCAGCTCCCACATAGCTCACTCTGCCCACCAGTCAAGGCTCTCTTCTGGCTCCCAGTTGAGTAGGTCAGCCAGGGTGGCCCTTAAGAACAATAAGAGATGAGGTTACAGAGTGAAACTTAGATCAGTAAATGAGAAGGTCGGACTGCCTCTGCTTAGCGGCATGGCAATGGCAGAAACAAAGGCTCAGAAGAAGGGTCAAATAGAGGTGACTGATGTTGAAAAGTTTCTGCCCACTGGAGCCCCAGACCAGCAGCACCAATGCAACTGGTGTCTCCTGCTACCCCTGCAGCCTACTCCAGCTCTGATCCACGAAAACAGTAGGTGGGGTGGAGTGAAATCAGCCATGGAGGCAGTTGCCTAGAATCTTGAGACCATAATTTCCTAGAGGAAGATAAATTTTGCTCATTACACAAGTGCCTCCATAGCTGGAGGTGTGTGACTAGGCCTGACTGTTGGTGAGACATGTGGCCCCTACTTAATAGAATAGAGCCAACTTGTTTCATGAATCCAACCAATTATCTTTCTTTCACAACTTTCTAATTATCTTCCTTCTCATTATCCTGGAAAACATCAGACATTGAGTGCAATCACATCACACTTTGGGGGATAGCCAGTCTGGTGAAATCTCTGATTTAAATGAAAAAGAAACCTATAAACGTATGCTAAGTTTGCCACAATTCTTCTCAAATATCGATAGAAATATTGTACTCAAAATGTCAGAAAATAGAACTGTTGAAAATAAAAATACAACATAATCCCAACAACCTGGCAGTATCTGCAAATAACATCCTGGAAAGCATTAGCGGTGTGGTTCCACTTTTCCCTCATGTCAAACCACCTTAGCACTTCTACATTGACATTCAAGGTAATTTCATATACATTTTGGGCACTTTTCCCATTGCTTCCCCTTGTTGGCCTCCTTCCAGACACCTGTGCTGGATTATACCTGTAGTACCTGATAAGGATCCTTGGGAAGAAGAGCTAACAGCACCTATGATCTAAGATGGAAGTCAATTTCATTGCACAGGGGAGGAGCAGGGAAAAGATCTGAAGCAGTCTATGGTTGGGGTATCTGTCCACTCGGCTTCCCTTCCAGAGGCTGTGTAGACCACTGCAAGCTTTCACATCATATGTCATAGCTTGGATCTTCCATCTTCTAGGTATTTCTGAGTCTCCTATGCCACCCCCTCCCTCACCAAAAAAAAAAAGCATTCAGGTTCACAGTCTCAATGATATAGCTTAGGTGGGCAATGCCAAAATGGCAGGTTTTCTTGGAGTTTCTGTTCCACTAACTTGCAAAACACATTCCAAGATCAAATTCTGGTAGTCACAGATGACGGCACAGATGGAAAAATTAACACTTTTGTGTAAAAGTACTCCAGAACTCTGGTATGTATGCTCTCCAAAGCTGCACCTGAGGGACTGCTACTATAGGGTAGGAGATGATGGTAGACGGGAGAGGAGACCTTGTTCATCAGCAGCAGTAGTCAGGCCCCCATGGGAGCCAATAAGGCACTCGTGTATTTGCCAGTGATCACCTATTTCACTATTTCTAAGGCAACATCCAGGGAGTGACCAGGGTACTTGGACAGAAAGGAAAGGAAAAGACCAGGAACCTTGATATCACTGCTTTTGAAAAGCTGTCAGCTCTCTCTCTAGGGAGTTCCTACACAGCAGGGTGGTTAAAGAACACATGAAGAATGCAGGTCTTGTCTTTAGAGGATGTGTTATTAGTAGCCAGAAGGTAGAAGGAAAATCAGGAGCAACCAAAGGTTATCCTCCAAGCATTTGGCAGGAGTAGGGGTCAGCACATTGGGGAATAACATTCCTCCATTGTTTGGTAATCTGATGGCTACACGGTAGAGTGCAACGGATACATGATGGCCTGGATTCTCCTTCAAACTCCATCACTATTTCCTCCCAACTATTTCACTGTGTGGCTCCAGGCAAATAAGTTCAAGAAAGTTCCTTACCCACAAAATAGATACAGTCCAGCGTCCCAGACTACCTGCCTTCTTCAAAGAGTGATGACAGAACTGCCTGCAGTGTACTTCGGTCTCTTACAATGGTTGAAAAACCACCAAAAACCCCTGGACAAATACATGTTTTTAAAACTTATCTTAAAATCAATAAAAATCACACTAATTATGAACTATCAGAAAGAGAAATTAAGAAAAGCATCCCATTTAAAATTTCATCAAAAATAATAAAATACCTAAGAATAAGTTTAACCCAGGAGTTGAAAGATATGTACAATGAAAAGTGATAAAACACTGAGGAAAGAAATTGAAGAAGATACAAATAAATGGAAAGATATTCCGTGATCATGGGTTGAACATTAACATTGTTACAATGTCTATACTGCCCAAAGTGATCTATAGATTCAGCTGTGATTTCAAAGCTATAGTAATGAAAATTGTATGGTAAGGTCATAAAAACAGACACATAGATCAATGGAACAGAATAAAGAGCCCAGAAATAAACTCATACATATATGGTCAATTAATTCATGACAAGGGAGCCAATTATATGCAATGAGTAAAGGACAGTCTCTTCAGTAAATGGTGTTGGAAAATTGAACAGCCACATACAAAAGAATGAAACTGGATCACTATCTTACACAATACACAAAATTTAGCTCAAAATGGATTAAAGACTTGAATGTAACACCTGAAACCATGAAATTTCTAGGTGAATACGAGATGGTAAGCTCCTTGACACCAGTCTTGGAGATGATTGTTTGAATCTAACACTGAAAGCAAAGGCAACAAAAGCAAAAATAAACAAGTGGGACTACACTGAACAAAAAATTTCTATACAGCAAAGAAAACCATCCACAACATGAAAAGGCAACCTACTGAATGGGAGGAAATGTTTGCAAATTGTATATCTGACAAGGGGTTAATAAACAAAATATATTAAAAACTCACACAACTCAATAGCAAAAAACAACAAAAACAAACAAACAAAAAACACCAATCCGTTTAAAAGTAGGCAAAGGATCTGAATAAACATTTTTCCAAAGAACACATACAGATAGCCAACAGCTATACTAAAAGATACTCAACATCACTAATCATTGGGGAAATACAAATCAAAACTGCAATGAGACATCACTTCATGCCTGTTAGAATGGCTATTAAGAAAAAGACAAAAATACCAAGTGTTGGCCAGGATGTAAAACGAAAGGAAGCCTTGTACACTGTTGGTGGAAATGTAAATTGGTAAAACCGCTATGAAAAATAGTACTGAGGTTCACCCCCAAAATTAAGAATAGAACTACCATATGATCCAGCAATTCCACCTCTGGGTATTTATCTGAAGAAAATGAAAACACTAAATCAAAAAGATATGTGCACCCCTATGTTCACTGCAGCATTATTTAAAACAGCCAAGATATGTAAAAAGATGTGGAAGACACACACACACACACACACACACACACACACACACACAGAGGAATATTATTTAGCCATAAAAAAGAATGAAGTCTTGCCACTTGCAACAACATGGATAGATCTTGAGTGCACTATGCTAAATGGAATAAGTCAGACAGAGAAAGATGAATACTGTATGATTTCACTTATATGTGGAATCTAAAAACAAACAAATGTAAAAAAGCCAATCCAAGCTTATATATACCGAGAACAGACTGGTGGTTGCCAGAGGCAAGGGGTGGGGGTAGGGTTAGGTAAAATGAGCGAAGGGCACCCAAAGGAACAAATTTCCAGTTAAAACAAATAAATCATGGAGAAGTAACGTACAGCCTGGTGACAAGAATTAGTAATAATGTATTGTGTATTTGCTCTCTTAGCAAAGTTTCTAAGAGGGTAAATCTTAAAAGTTCTCACCAGAAGAAAAAAATCCATAACTATGTATGATAACAAATGCTAACTAAACTTATTGTGGTGACTATTTTGCAATATAAATAAATATTGAATCATGTTGTACACCTGAAACTAATATAATGTTGTATGTCAGTTATACCTCAATAAAATAATAAATAAAGCTAATGATATTGCTTTAAAAAAAGAAATTATTGTTAATGGGATGAGAAGAAAGGAATGTATACTAATAGTCAAAATATTATAATGTAAAAAAAAAGAACTAACAAGGTAGTGAGTATTATAAAACAAAACTGAAGTGATAATGGGAAACTAGAAAGCTGAGTAAACATGGAGGTAGCTTCTTTTGCCCTAAGGGCATTTTCCAATGTTAGCAAATTTGTACTTGCATGTTGAAAGCCTTGTAGGTCAAGGGAGACAGAAATCAAAGCCCAGAACAGTAGAAGGTGAGAAATACAGTAGGAAACTCTCCCCACAGAAAGCCAGGGCTCCAAATAATTATACTTACAGGATAAAGGTGAATCACACATGAACCTTGCAGATTTGCCACCTGTGTTTATATAGTCCAGAAAAAACGCAAGTCTTAAAATTGTCCTAGACCAACGATGCCCCAAGATCCTGGCCAAAGCAAACACAAATTCTCTCTCTAAAGAAAGATAACTTTATCCTGAGTCTCAAATTATTCCTACAAATAAGTTTTCAAGTACAATGACTCACAGACAAATATAACTAGACACAAGGAAATTAGGCACCATGTCCAGGAACCTGTAGAAAAAGTAAACAATAGAAACAGACCCACAAAGACTTCAGATATTGGACATATTAGAGACAGATTATAAAATGATACCTACCGTGTTTACAAAATGGAGTTAATATGTTCTAAGTTCCTGATATTATCCATGAGCAGGGTAAAGGTATGATCAAAAAACTATGACAAGTGGGTGAATTGAATACTGTTTGGACTATATCTCAATAAAGCTGTTACAAAAAAAAACTATGACAAAAAAAATGCATGCTCTAATTTTTAGGTAACAACTAAAAGAATATAATCAGCATTTATCTTCCAAACTAGCAGAGGGCAGAGAGAAAATGATAAAACAATAAAATCAATGCCAGAGGAAGCAAGAAAGGAGAGAAAAGGAACAGAGGGACAAGCAGATAGTACAAAACAAGTTAGTAGATATCCACATTGGATAATGTACATGGAAGTGCTAGGGAAGAGTTGACAGTGTTTTACAAATGCAAGAGATTCTTGTGATTTGGAAACCTTAATAGTAGTAAGCACAGAAGCATCCTCTGCTTTCAGGTCTTAACTCCTGACTGTTCATCCATCTCTAATGCCTGGGAGTGGGGAATGGTGGCTGTTCACCTGAGCCCCAAAAGAAAACCGTGACTGATTCCAAAGAAATCAGAACATAGGAGCAAAAAAGGACATAACATAGATGCAGCCTTTCCTTTATTGCCCAATTTGCTGAGAGCTGGAGACTGAGAAGCTGAGAGCATGGACCTAGGCACAGTCAGGGCCCCGGGCAGGGCCAGGGCAAGGGCAAAGGCAGGACAAAATAAAAACTACTACAAACAAGACAAACTGGTCATGTGGACACTTGACCATTCAGTGAATTCACCTTTGGAGAACTGGCTTTTAGTGCACTAATTTAAAACCGTTTGACATGTATTTGCTCCTGTGGATCTCCCCTGCCTCTTGTCCCAGGGACTTGGGGAGCAGCACAAGGGAATGGGGATGATTAGCAGGGATGATGTCATGGGTTCACCTTGAGCAGTTGTACAGGGATCCACACTTGGATGAGCCCTGCATGTGGTTTAAAGCTCTGCTCTCACTGTCTTGAAATTCTTTATTAAAAAAGATTTTTAATGGAGAATACTGGGGATTGAACCCAGGACCTTGTACATGCTAGGCATGCACTTTACCACTAAGGTATACCCTCCTCCCTTGAAATTCTTAATTTTTAAACCAAAAGCCTCACATTTCTATTTTTTCCTGGGCCCTGCAAATTATGTAGCTGATCCTGAGAGCCAGAGTGATAGGTAGGCAGCAGTAGATGAGAACAAGGGCAATGCTACTCATTGAGTTTTGCCAACCTAATGGCTCATGGATGCTCCAAGCCTAAGGCTAAATGAATGCTCAGCAGCTCCATATGCAGTTCAAGATGTGTTGAATGGGAGTGGTGACTGAGGTCCCAGGGCATCCATCAAGAACTATTTGAGGGTCCCGCAAAAAAAAAAAAACTATTTGAGGGCTATTTTAATAATACCAAACATCTATAGGCACTTACTATATATACTAGGCCCTGGGCTAAGCCTTTTGCATCATTAATTCCTTATCATGAGCAGGATACTATACTAGCTGCTGTGGGAAAAGCATAAATGCTATTTGAAATCCCCCTTTCGGGGAGTAGCTTACTATCTGTTTGGACAGAGACTTCTAAGCAGTAGTAAAACAACTGAGAAAGCAATGTAAGTTTAAGTGCCAAATGCACGACATGTCTGTGCCATAATGCAATGAGAGAGAAAGGGAGTCCATTAATTGGGGGGGGGGGCATCAGAGAAAGTTTTTGGAGGAAACTGAGGCTTGAGACGGCTGTTGAAGGAAAGATGACTCCTGGATACATCATAGGGGTTTCAGGAAGTCCAAGCAAGGAGAATGGTATGGGAGAGAGAGGGAAAGTAGAAATGCCCCCCAGTGTGACGGGGAGTGAAGGTAGGATGAGGTTGAACAATCCTGTTGAGGTAAAAGGGACATGGGGTGGGGTAAGGGATGCAGCCAGAGGTTTTGGAAAGAGGAAGGTGTGGAAGGCATCAAAAGCCATGGTTTAGACTTAATCTATAGACAGTGCGGAACGGCAGCAAAGGTTTGGGGCAGCAGAGGAGTGCCATGATGAAGGGATATTTGGGGAAGCTGAACGGAGTGGCAAACACAGGAAGTACTAGGTGAGGTGAGTGGTTCTGGAGCTTCCAGAGGCGAGTTCAAAATCTCTCTAAGGGCATCTGGCTAAACTCTGTCCCAAACATTGCCCCAGGACTGTCCCTGAGGACTACCACCCAAGAGGGTAAAGTGAGAGCAATTCTGTACGCCCCAGGGCTCTCTTCTCCTCATCCCTGCACAGCGAGGTCCTGTCTGGACCCCAGCTCTTGCCTCAGTGCCTACACAAACACTCCTAAGTGCCAAGGCGTTGCCATAGAAACCACTGCTTCAGCTTTCTCCGGAATGCTCTGCAGACATGAGGCTTCCTGCTCAGGGAAGCTTTTCGCAAATATTTGAAGAAAGGGGCCAATGCATCAGCCAGGAGTGAACATGCACAACTGGCTGGCAGGGTGGGGAGTGGGAAGGAAGGGGCTATATATCACGGTACAGGGCCCACTCAGGAACCGACCCGGCTGTGGGGGCCACTGGAAAACAAGGACCTTTTAAAGCCACGGTGCCTTTAGTTAATATGCTGGGCTCCTAACAGTATTTTACCTGTTTTCATTAGCACTGGGTTATACCCTAGGACCTGAGAGTCTCAATTGCACCCACTCCCAGGAGCCCATCAGCGACACTCTGGACTTCCCTATGATACAGCTCAGCTTGATGGGGTAAAGGCTGGTAGAACCACCTGGAACACAACAGGGCTGAGAGTTGCAGAGGGCAAAGCATCCGTAATGATGATAACCAAGAATAAATCTTAGTTTATTCTGTGATGTCACTGCATTAAGCACTTTATGGGTGTGTCCTCGTTTAATTCTCACAATATTCCATGGAGGCTGGTCCTATGAGCCTCAAGATTTACCCAGATGCTCACAGGTCATAGAGCTGGGGGTGTAAACCATGACTTGTCGTACATTCTTAACCATAATGCCTTTCTTTTATCTTTCTTTTTTTTCTTTTTTCTCTTTCTAACGATGGCTTTATTGTGAAATATAGTATGCATTAAAAAGTGTGAAAATGTATATTTATCTTCTTAAATATTTCTCTGCTTTCAGTAATTTATCCATAATGATGATGATGATGATTATAATAGTTAAGGTTTACTATGCAGGTCCTTTTTGCCAAGGAGAGTGCTAAGTGCTCTACCTACATTCTATCAAATGAAATTCTCACAACAACCCAATGAACTGGGGACTCTGTTTAGAGAAGAGGGAATTGAGGCTTGGAGAGGTTAAGTAACTCATCCAATGGAACTTGGCAGAGCAGGGACAGGAACCCAGGTCTCCCTGATTCCAAGGCCTTACTGCCATTTGCAGTCGCTGCGTGGCATCCTCTCTGGACTTAGGTTGAGACTCCTAGTGCAAGCAAACCTCCCCCCACCACTACTCTGATGGCATCTTGGAGAAAGTCTTTTGCTATATATCCACTTTGCCTGGAGAACTCCAAGGCGCCCAGCACTTCTCTCACATGCAGAACATCCCCCTGGATTCTCAGGGTCAGCAGGTGCGCCTCAGCCGTGACTCTAGGAAGTATGTGCCTCACAAAGACACCCCAGGGGCCTAGCTACTTTAGGGAAATTCATTCACCTATGTGCTTATACCTAGCTTGCCTCCCTCATTGGGATTTCAGCCCACTTCAGGGCAGCGTATACTAATACTCCATCTCCAACCATTCAGGATGCTGCATCTGTGTGGGCTACGGTCTCACCTGATTCTCCAAGTGAGAAATCATCTCTGCCCCAGTTCTCCCACCGCCCTTTGTCTGCATGGTCTATTAAAGCATCAGCCCTGTCTGCTGAGCTTAGAGTAACTCCAGCACGTTCTCTCATTGAGACCTCACCTGGAGGCATACTTCTGGTCTTTAGTGCGTGGCAGCTGGTGGAAAGTAGATGAATAAAAGCTATTTTCTGCTCAAATAAGAAGCTAAAGTCCAATGGCAGGTGCAGGTACAGCCAGGTCAGAAAATGGACAAGCTGATGGCATTAGTTTTATGACATGATAATTCCTCTCATTTAAGAGCAACAGGAACCTTACAGATGGGAAGACTGAAAATCAGCAAGCGACATCCAGCACGTTAATGAGATGGTTTCACCAAAAGCCTCTTATCAATCAGTGTTGTTCAGGATCTGACAAGGAGGCAGAAAGTAAAACTGGGTTTCAGAGTAATAGCTGCTTTGTGAGCATGGGAAGGGCAGCTAGTTGAGCTTGCCCTTTACACCGTTGAATGTCATGGATCGATTTTAAAATGTCACCCAAGGAAACACAAGCTTAAATGACAGTGATAGTGGCATAGGAGAAAGAAAACTCTACTAAGTTCCGGCTTAACCTGGTTTTATCCTAGGTATTCCTTGCTACTGACTAGCTGGGTGACCTTGAAGGATAAGTCACAGAACTTCCGATCAGGAAGCAATGGTGAAGTTCATCTTGTCCAATCCTTTCTTGATGTTTGAATATATTTAATGTTGCCAGCCTCTACTGGCATCCTGGGAGTGACCAGGAACTTGCTACCCATAAAAGCACTGCCTCCAATTCTTAATGAGCTCTCAATTTTATCTATTTTGTTATTTAACAAGCACTTATATTATGCTTTATATGTGTCAGATAGTGATCTAAGCAAATCACACATAGTAAAGTATGTAATCTTGAAAACAACCTTATGATGTAGATACTATTATCCCCATGTTACAGGAGAAGAAGCTGAGTGTCAGAGAGGCTAAAATAACTCAATGCCACACAGCCAGGGTCAGGATTGTGACTCAGGAATTGTGACTTCTCAGTGTGTGTGCTTACCCACTGCACTGTAAAAAGCTCTTTTATTGGGCTGAAACCTGTCTTCCTCTTTGTAACTTTGTAACCTCTTTGATCCTGGTACTTACTCTTCCTGCAGTCCCAATGGTTACATTAGATTTAACCTCAAAAAGACCCTTTCTATGCTTGAGTGCAAGGCAAATTGGGATGCTGGGGCCATTGCTCTAACAATGATGGGGTTAGTACCCCAGCTCAGGTGGGCCCTTTACTGTAAATGTACCAGACTGACAGAAGGAAAGAAACTCCCCAAAGTCACAGAGGGAGTTGATGATAGTGAACTTAAATCTATGTGTTTGGACTTCGTGTTAACTTCCTTTATGCTACAGTCCGTGAGGCTACCTCTATCCCTGCCCACTGCTCCCAACATGTACATTATTATCGTTGATAATAATTGTAGCTGCCATTCAATGAATGCTTACCTAATCTGTCCCTGATGCTCTGCACACATTATCTCACTTAACCCCGTGACATAGGTACCACTATCATCTTCATTTTCCAGAGATAGAAGGCAAAATATAGGGAGGTCAAGTAATTTGCTAACAGTCGAACAGCTAGATTTGAATTCAGAAATATCTGTCACCAGAGTCTGGGCTTTTACTAGCTATATTTCAGACCTCTCCATAATATTCACAAGAAGCTGGGGCGCTTTGTGAACCCCTTGTTGAAAGGAAGAGTCTTAAGGTTAAAAAAAAAAACCTATGAATACCTATACCCTGTTCCTGATATAATCAGATATTTTTTTAATATTGGAAAAGAGGAGTTTGAGAGAAAAAGAGAAAGGTAGTTTGCCTCACAGCTGAGGTAAGAGATGAGGCTGTAACTGAGGATACATGATTCCTGGGGGGAGATTCATGCCTGCTTTCATTTTATAACAGTTTTTCTCAACCTGTACTAGACACTAGGCACTGTGTACTAGGAATACAGTAGACCTGGGCTGTCTGCTCCTTGACAGGCTCAATTTTGTTTCTTGCCAGGGTTACACGAGTCTCTATGATTAAGGGGAAGACAGTATTCACTCTTACTTCTGCCAAGAACCGAAATACTTGCTTTTCCTCGAGTGGTAAAAACCACAATACCAAGAAAAGACCAGTTTTTGCACAAACAAGGGATGTGGGAAGATTTAAAAAGCCATCCACAGCAACCCAAACCCCAAATGTAAAGCCTCTCAATTTTAAGACACCTTTAGGGACTCAGAAAGCTGAAAAAAAAAAACAATCACCACAGATATGACAGAAGGTTGATAGCCTTCATATGCAAAGAGTGTGCCTATTTGTTGAGAAAAATACTGAGATGCTAATGGTCACATGAGCAAAAGACAAATAATTTCTAAAGGAGGAACTATAAATAGCTATAAATATGTGAAAAATATTCAACATCACCCAGTAACAAAATACATAAAAATGAAGCAACAGTCAAATACAAAAGTTGGCCCATCAAATAAAAAAAATTGTTTTTAAAAATGGGAGGACTCAGTGTTGGCAAAAGAGTGCCCTATGGGCACTCTTATGCATAGCTAGTTTAAACTGGGCAAGCTTTCTGTAAGGAAATTTGGTAAGTATAAAAAGCCAACAACACGCTTAGCCCTACGGCACATAATGGTTTGCTTGAGGCCTGTGTGAGGAAGCAGCTATGGGCCACAGGGCTAGCTACTTACTCAACGGACACTCAGCATACTGCTTGGACGGTCAAGTTTAGCCTCATGTAACTCTTGGTGTCTCAACCAGACTGTCATCTGGATAAAAATGGACATTTAGGTTGCTTCCATATCACAGAAATACAAAAAACCATAGGTTACAAAAGACTGTTAATCCGTCTTGTTGGCACTCTCTCCACTGCCTCTGGCTTAGACACATTGATGCAGTAAGTGGCCGCACTGGAGAGGCCGTGTGGAAAGGAACTGATGGTGGTCTCTGGAAAGCAGTGAGCCCTCAGTCCAACAGCCCACAAGAAGCTGAACCCTTCCAACAATCCCATGAGTGAGCTTAAAAGTGGAGCCCTCCTCAGTTGAGCCTGGAGATGACTGCAGTCCCTGGCCAATACCTGGACTGCAGCCTTGGGAGAAAACCTGCTCAGCTATGCGGGAACTCCTGACCCACGGAAACAGCGACAGAATATATGTGTGTTGTGTGAAGTCACCACGTTTTGGGGTGATTTGTTACATAGCAATAGATAATTAACACAATATGATTCCAGCCGGCAGCTTCATTGATTTTCTGCTTATTCATAGCAAAAACAAATCTGTGGCACAGCCCTGGAGAGAGCTGAGAAAAAGATTTCAGTGAACTTTTTAACTCCAGGGGAGAGCTGTGAGTCCGAGGATCATGTCCTGGCCTACTTCGATGTTTCCTTTGCCCTGAGGTTCTGATAGCCACATCCTAAGGCGGTGCAAGGAGATCTAGGGCCCCTCATCCTCTACTGGTCACCAAGTCCAGCATTTCTCAGTGTTTAGCTTGTGTTCAAACCAAGTGGCTGGCAGTATCAGGTCAGCTTTTCCTCACTGTCAGCTTGAGAAGCCCCTTAAGTTCCTCCCTGCTTAGGAGTTCCCGTAGGGCCCAAGTTACCTACCACACTAGGCTGTCTCCATCCTGGCAAGTGTAGCTGCTCCCCAGCCACTGCCCCAACCACAGTGCTATTTTGGAATTTCTAACTGAGTGTGGGCTGGAGTAAGTGAGGGGTTTTGACAGACTCCCTAAAAGCAATTAGCCAAATGGGAATCACTTACGCTCAATTTTCAAATGGCTAATTTGGTGTCGGGGAATCTTCTTTAAAAGGCGTGGGTGGCAGACATCCCAGAGTCTCCTCTAACTATTTCGCTAGATAGCTTAGCCAAGGGAGTTGCATTCCCACATGCTGAGAAAAGTCTTATCAAGGGGGGTCCACCTGACAGCTTCTTTTGCCAGCTCAGGTGTCTCTAAAAAATTCAAGACGGGCCAGGGAGAGTTACTCTTCACCATGTCAGC
Source organism: Vicugna pacos (assembly GCF_048564905.1). NCBI lineage: Eukaryota > Metazoa > Chordata > Mammalia > Artiodactyla > Camelidae > Vicugna > Vicugna pacos. Next base: position 78,777,615 of record NC_133023.1, read on the forward strand.
AGAAACTGGAAGGTGAGAGCTGGCCAACGTGGGGCTTTTGCAGATTAGTGCCGTGCCTGTGAGCTAAGGATCCTCCAGCCACTCTAGCCTGTGTGTCATGAATGCCTGTGTGTGTGCCTGGGTCTGTAGTTATGGGGGAAGGAGGAGGGAGAGGAGGCACATGATAAATTTGGGAATGTGCAGTCCCCATAGACATGTACACCTGAATAAGTCTCACCTCTCACAGATGTAGGTGGTGAAGGTGAAGATTTGGCTCTTGACAGCTCCATGTGACATGCTGTGGCCATAAACACTGCAGGCGGCCACTGTGTGCGCGGAGGGAGTCTATGAATGGGAGAGTTCTGCTGAACTCTCAATTATATAGAGTCGGAATGTTTCAGGGTCAGCATACCTAAATCTGGTGATAATGTATGTGTAGCACGTCTCAGATTTTCAGTGTGAGTCATTCACTGACATGTGGGTGCGTGAGTATATCTTCCTGCATGTTAGTAATGAGGGAAAAGAAGACAAGGACATGAGCATGGAAGACAGAAACTGACAAGGAACCTGTGAAGAGCCCTTTAAGAAAAGGACAAGGAAGAAGATCTGGCTCATTAAGTACCTACCTCATTAGGGCCTGAGTTGCCAGGGAGCTGAAGCAAACTAATTCATTTCCTCGACAATTAAGCCAATCCCCACCCTCTTCTCCCTCCACCACAGTAATCAGGAAAAATTGCCCCTCCCTCAGATGAAATATACACGTCCTCCATGTCTCTTACTTCCCTAACAAGTATCTGTAAGTACCTGCCTAACCTGGGCTCAGCAATGGGCACCCTTCCCTTTGTTTTTCAATATCTCCATTTGATCTACACAAGTCCACTGCTCACAGGGGCGTCCAGGGAAGAAGAATGGTTAAATGCAGTATTGTGAGCCACCCGTATGTCGATTTCTGACTGTTCCTGCAAATAACAGGAGAATTGCCTACAAGTAGAGCAATAAATGGATTATCCTGCCCCCAGAGGTCTCGCACCTTAAAGAATTAGGCTTGGCTGAAAATCAGAGTAGCTCACATAATGTTCTTTTTTTTTCTCTGCAGTTATGCAAATGGACCCCAGGTTTAATGGTCTTCAAGAGCATTGATCTAAATGTTTACAAGTCTGGGCAAGTTTTTGGATGAAAGATGCTAACATGGTGGCCAAAAAAAATGTTACCCCTTCCTTACCTTCTAGAACAAGCAATTGTAGCAAATGCAGTGTTGGGCCTCTTAACCATTTTTGTGCTATGGACCCCCATGGCAGTCTGATGAAACCTATGGATCTCTTTCTAAACAATGTTTTTAAATGTATAAAATTAAATATATAGGATTACCAAGGAAACCAACTATATTTAAATAAGCCTATTAATTTAAAACTTGTGATATAGTCACATACATGCCTTTTATTAAAATGTTAAACAAATTTTAGCAGCAGGTCTCATAACTAACGTAGTTTCAAAATAGTGATCGGCACAAATGATAGTTCAAGACATCAGCACTGGCTGTAATGTGACAGGAAAACATGTGATTTCTACTGGTGATAAAATTACAACGACTGCTAATACTATTTGGTTTATTGCCAAATACGTAACTGAAGAAAAAACTAAATTTCAGCTAGAGATTAGCAAAAATACAAATGGATTTTTTCCCATCCAAGTTCATCGACCTGACCCCTCCTGTATTCTATCCACAGATCTCTAAATTGTTAAATTCTCTTGAGACAAAGAGAGCAAGAGAGAGAGCAAGCAAACACCAAAGCTGAAAATAAGATTGCAAGAACAACCCCTAAATAAGAGAATGTTCTGACCACTGATGAAAAATCCAAGGAAGCTGAGAACAATGAAGACAATGATTATATTAGAGGCACAAGGAAACAACCATGGCAAGTACACAATCAAACAAACAACAACAATAACAATGGAAAAGCTCCTCCCACCTCTGATTTGGCTCACCAAATGTTTGCCAATCAGAATTGACTCAGCCACTGAGATTTACATTTATATGTAGGAGGAAGCCTGATCTTCTTGGGTTGGCCTCCAAGGGTTCCCAGTACCTCCCTTCTATACGAAGCTTTCTCTTACCCTCTCAAGTACTGAATCACCTCTTGCTCTAGACTCCCCCAGCCCTTTCTATCTACTTCCAATCTAGTACTCATTTGCTGTAGTCTAGCTCCCTGTTTCACATATCTATTTCTCCCATTAGATTGTGAGCTCCCCAAAGACAGGAGCTATGCTTTATTTGTCTCACAGCAGGTAATCAATTGGTATATGTTGCATGTATATGCTAACGAGTAAAATGTCTTCTTTCCAATGGATGAGCCATTTCAAAGAACTGGCTTTGACCACATGGCTAGCTCACTTTGCAGTCTGGTTGGGACAAGGGAGAGGGAGGGTTCCATGGAGATAGTTGTTTACCAGTTGCCAAAAGTATAGGACAGTCGAGAGTTCAAGGACTGCAAAATCACTTGGAATGTAGCTTAAACTTTCACAGCGAGAATATCATTCAAATGTACTGAAGCTAAGTTAAGATTCAGCATTCATACCACTTTTGGGCACATTTAAAACCTAATGAAAAAAGTGGAAAATGTCCAGGAAGTGTTTTGTGTTGACCTGAGCTGTCTTGAAGCAGACCTACTGGAAATTCAAAAATAATCAAGAAATAAGCAGACCAACTTGAGGTTTTTTTCCAGTGTCTCAGTCCAGCTCTCTATCCATCCATCCTTCCATCAGTCCATCCAACATCCCTTCAACTATACATCCAACATCTAATCATCCATTCATCCATGATCTATCCATACATCCAACATACCTTCATCCATTCATCCAGCCATCTATTTAGCCAACATAACTGGGGAAATTCAATGCTCTTGGAATCTTAAAGGCAAATGAATTCTACAGTTAATCTATCTCTCAAACTAAGCATCATGTGAAAATTCTGGTGGGGAGTGTGGAAATATGATATCTAACAATTGTTAACTAAGCAGCCCCTCTCTTAAAAACCTTCCTCACTCTTTTCAGTCCTGCTTTCCCCCTCACTGCAGATTCCAAATAATTCTCCACCATCAGTCCTGACACCCTTCTACACAAGTTTATTCTCAGTGAGCACAAGTAAGGATATGGAGAGAGGGAGGATTCCTCCTCAACATGAAGGTTGGAATTCTGTTGCAGTCTTTTGATAGATATGGAGAATTAACAAGGAGGTTTCAGCAGGATGTGGCAAATGGAACTGCATCTTAACATTGTAAATCAACTATACTCAATTTGAAAAAAAAAAAAAACCTCACCTCCTCCCCTTAAAAGTCCCTGAGGCTTCACCAGCTCCAAATTCTTTAAGGAGGGTACCAGAAGACAACCAACAGATCAAGAATAACAAATATTTGAAAACTGTATGAGAGGTTGTTGCCCCATCAAGCCAAGCCTCCAATGCAACTTTGCTGAAATTCCAGGCAAGGAGAACAAGGCAGTAGGAAATGGCGCTGTAACTCAGTCCCTCATTGGCATGGGTCTGCAATTCCTGGAGAACTGAATTAATGCAGTCAAGTGCAGCCAAGAGGGATACATTGCCCAGGGAGGGCTAGCAGCCTTCCTCCCATCCACAGGGAAGGGCCTTCACTGTCCGTTACCTAAAGGGATGTCCATTCCGTATGCTCTTTGATTCCCTTCTCATTTCCTTTTGTGTGTGTTCTATAGACAGCGTATTTGTGATTACCATGGACTACATACAGCACCCTAAAGTTATGACAATCTGCCTTTAATTGATGCCAAGTTAAATTCAAACACATAAAAAATTCTACTCCTTTACAGCTCCACCCATTCACCACTTTATGTTACTGATGTCACAAATTACATCTTTATGTATTGTGTACCCCCTTAACATAGATTTATATTTTGATGCATTTGTCTTTTAAATCCTTTATATTTTCATAGAGGTTCAAATTGCTGTGTAGCATTCTTTCATTTCAACTTGAAGGACTTCCTTTAGCATTTTTTTCAGGGTATGTCCAGTGGGAATGAACTCCCTCAGCTTTTGTGTGTCTTAAGCATGTCTTAATATCTCCCTCATTTCTGAAGGACAAATTTGCTGGATATAGAATTCTCAGTTGACAGTTTGCTTTTCTTTCAGTGCTATAAATGTACCATCTTATCTTCTGGCCTATAAGGTTTCTGCTGAGAAATCTGCTGATAGTCTTATGGGGAAATCCTTTATATTTCCTTTATATATACTTTTCTCTTGCTGATTTCAAGATTCTCTTTCTCATTCTCTTCTGATTGTTCAATTATAATATGCCTTCATTTGGGTCTGAGTTTATTCTACTTGGAATTGATTGAACCTCTTGGATTTATACATCTATGTCTTTCCTCAAATTTGGGGAGATTTTAGTCATTATTTCTTCAAATAATCTCTCTGCCTCTTTCTCTCTTCTTTTCTTCTGGGACTCCCGTAATGTGTATAATGATCTGTTTAATAGCATCCCACAAGTCCCTTAGGCTCCAATCACTTTTATTCATCCTTTTTTTGCATCTCAGGCTCAATAACTTAAAATGATCAGTCTTCAACTTTGCTGGTTCTTTCTTATGCCTGTTTGAGTCTGCCTTTGAAATCCCCCAGGGACTTTTGGAATTCATTCTTTTCCAGCAGAGCATTTTTTGTTTCTTTCCATACTTTTAATATCTTTGTTGAGATTCTCGTTTTGTTCATGTAGTTTTTCTGATGTTTTACTCTGCTCATGCTGCCATAATAAAATACCATAGACTTAGTAGCTTAAACAAGAGAAGTTTATTTCCTCACACCTCTGGAGGCTGGAAGTCTCCAGATCATGGTGCTAGCATAATTAGGTTCTTGCTTTGCAGATGACCACCTTCTTGCTATGTCTATACATAGCAGAGAGAGAAAGAAAGCAGGAGCAAGCTTTCTGGTGTCTCTTATGAAGGCACTAATCCCATCATGAGAGCCCCACCCACATCACCTCATCTAAACCTAATTACCTCACAAAGGCCCCATCTCGAAATACCATCACACTGGAGATTAGGGCTTCAATATATGAATGGGGGGGGGGACACAATTCAGTTCAAGCACTTTATTTCCCTTAGTTCTCTGTATTTTACTTTAGCCCTTTAAGTATATTTAAGACAGATGTTTTACAGTTTTTGTCTAGTAAGCCCAATGTGTGTGTTTCTTCAGGGACAGTTTCTGGAGATGCATTTTGTTCCTTTGACCAGGGTAGTTTTTCCTGTGTTTTTGTATACTTTGTGATGTGATTTTTTTTTTGAAAAATTGGGCATTTGGAAAAACAGATACCTCTTCCACTCTCTACACACCAGTGTGGAGACATTCACTAGTTGGCAGGTCCCTGAGCCTTGGAATCAAGCCGGGGGGAAGGCTTTTAAGTTCGTCTCAGCTATTTTCTGGGCATTCATCCTGTCTGGCTTGTGTATGTATAGTTTTATTATTTTATTTCCTCCAGCTGCTTTTAAATATCTTAATTTCCCAAAGTGCTTCACTCACCCCTGCTTCTTCTTGGGGGCTTAGATATTCTATTCCTCTGCCCATAATATCTTGCTCCCAGGCATCCAGTTCTCCTGCAGTGCTCATGTGCTGCAGTACCCACCACTGCCTCCATGACTTCCAGCCTGATATCCAAACTATGACACTATTTCCCATCTGAGCTCTGAGTCAGGTGATACAGAAACCAGTTTCTCAGGTAGCCCACAGACGGGCCAGAATATTGCAAACAAGTTCCACTCTGCTCCTTCTGTCCCACGGCAGGGAAACAGGAATTGGTTTTCTTCCCCCTGACCATATTGCACCGTACTTGAGAGGGAGTGAGGCAAGGGTAAGTAAATGCCATGGAATTTCCTGCCATTTTGAATGTAGATTTTACCTGATTGGGCATTTGCTTGGTTGCTACTAGTTTCCGGAATTCCTACAAAGTTATTTTAGTCACTCCTTAGTTATTTATTGGATGTTTCTGTGAGGACCTGGAGCTTCCTAGTCTACCATCTTGCTGATAACATCTATTTGCACTTATTATTAATCACTGAATAAACAATTCATGGTACATTGAAAGTGCTTAACAAATGTTTGCTAAATTGAATTTTAGTCTGACTTGCATTATTCATTATTGCTTCAGGTATATTAGACTTAAGTCCTCACCTAGCTTGTAAGCTCCTTAGGGTAGGGAACCATTCATAACTTCTGCTGTGTTTACACAGTACAGGTGCTTAACATTTGCTTATTTTGCTCAAAGTAGGTGTTTAATAAGTATTTATTGACTTTATATAACTGAATTGGCTTTTACCTCGTATCTTTGCCTTGCCTTTGCCCAGAGTGAACAGCAGACTTGGATCTCATTAGATGGTACATAAAAATAAATGGATTGGAGCCATATATTGCCTTCATCTCACTCCCAGGAGGTAAAAATTAATCTAGGTCTAGCCTCTACTCTGCCCCATGCCAAATTCACATTCGCTGCCAGACAAAAGCAGAGACTATCATCCTTGTTGAATTTTTACTATTTAACATTGTGAGTCCCAAAGGAAACACAGATTTTAGAATAAAAGTGACAGGTCAGAAACTCCTATTTATCTCGAAGAGTCCTTGGGGCAGATGCTTTAATCATCATCTCATAATTATTCTCCTCTCCCTGCCTTCCTTCCTCCCTTCTTCCCATCCTTTCCCTTCCTTCCACAAATGTGTATCTAACAACCACCATTGAACAAGAACTGATGATGCACACAGGTGATGAGTAAGGCATGGACCTTGCCCCAAAAGATTTCACCAAATAGCAATAATATCTGTGATCCTCTATTCTATCTGGAATAATGGTTACTCTTTGAAAAAACTCAAATAGCTAATTATCTCCATGGTAATAGAATCCATTTGAGGGGAGAGATGTGTCCAAGATGGAGGAGTAGGAAGACCCTGAGCTTACCTCCTCCCACGGGCACATCAAAATTACAACTATTTACAGAGCAACTACTATGAGAACAATCTGAAGACTAGAAAAAAATATTTTCCACAACTAAAGATATAAAGGAACCAGAATGAGATGGGTAGGAGAGGCAGAGACTCACATCCCCTGGGTAGGTGACCCACAAACAGCAGGATAATCACAATTGTGGAGGTTCTCTCCAAGAAGCAAAGGATCAGATCCCCAAACTGGGCTCCCCAGCCTAGGGGTCCTGCACCATCAAGACAAGCGCCTAGAACATCTGGCTCTGAAGGTTAGCAGGGCTTGCATACAGGGAATTCTGAGGGCTTAAAAAACAGCGACTCTGCTTACAAAGGGTGTGCACAAAATTTCACATGCTCCAGGTCCCAGTGCAGAGGCACTCATTTGAAAGGAGCCTGAGTCAGACCCACTTGCTGATCTTAGAGATCTCCTGGAGAGACAGAAAGCAACTTGGACTGCCCCATGGACACAGACATTGGTGGAAGTCATTTTGGGGAGCTTGTCTTACCATGAGGACACTAGTGCTGTTAAGTGCCATTTCTGAGGCCTTCTCTCTAGCCTATTAGCACTGAGGATTTACCTTCCCACCAGTAGGCTGGTATCAGTCCCAGACCTACCTCCTGCCCCATAGTCAGGCACCCCAGGACCTGGCCATGCCCTCCAGAGGGCTGGCACCAGCCCTGGGGCTCCTGACCCCACAACCAGCCACCCTAGGATGCAACCAACCCATCAGCCAGCTGGCACCAGCCTTGGGACATTCTGGGCCATACAGCCAGCCATGCTGTGACCCAGCTCTGCCCACTAGGAGGCTAGCAGCCACTTCCAGGGGCCAGCCCCACCTACAAGTGTACCCACAGTAGTCAGCCCTGCCACAACAGAATGGCCCACCAGAGCTTATATTCTCTAGGGGTGCACCAAAGATGAGTGTGCAGTGTGCTGCTGGGCCTCATAGGATGTCTTCTACATAAGGCCACTTACCCAAGATTGGGAAATATAACCAACCTATGTCATACATAGACATAAACACAAAGAATTAGGTAAAATGAGGAGACAGAGGAATATATTCCAAATGAAGAAATAAGACAAAACCTCAGAATATAAGCAAAGTGGAGATAAGAAATCTACCTGATAAAGAGTTCAAGATAATGATCATAAAAATGTTCAATAAACTCAGGAGAAGAGTTGATGAACACAGTGAGAAGTTTAACAGCTAGAAATTATAAAGAAGAACCAAACTGAAAATATAATAATTGAAATTAAAAGTATATTATAAGGAATTAATAGTAAATTAGACAATAGAGAGGAAATAATCAGCCAACTGTAAGGCAAAATAGTGTAAATCACCCAAGCTGAACAGACAAAAGAATTAAACAAATAAGGAGAGTTTAAGAGATCTCTAAACTTACATCAAGCATACTAATGTTTGTGTTATAGAGGTCCCAGAAGAAGGAGAGAGAAAGAAAGGGGCAGAGAATTTATTTGAAGAAATACTAGTTGAAAACTTTCCTAATCTGGGAAAAGAAACACAAGACATCTAGGTATAGGAAGTACAGACAGTCACAAAAAAGATGAACTGAAAGAGGTCCCCAACTAGACACACTGTAATTAAAATTGCAAAAATGAAAGGTAAAGAGAGAATCTTAAAAGCAGCAAAGAAAAGCAAGTATTTACATACAAAGAAACTCCTGTAAGGCTGTCAGCTGACTTTTCAGCAAAAATTGTGCAGGCTAGAAGGGAGTGGTACAATATATTCAAAGTGATAAAAGGAAAAAACCTAAAACCAAGAACACCCTACCCAGCAAGTCTATCATTCAAACTTGAAGGGGAGATAAAGAGATTTACAAACAAAGGCTGAAAGAGTTCAGTACCACTAAACCAGCTTTACAAGAAATGTTAAAGGGACTTCTCTAAGCAGAGAAGAAAAGACCACAACTGTAAATACAGAAGGAAAAATTTCATTGGTAAAGGCAACATATAGTAAAGGTAGTAAATGAACCATTGACAAAGCTAATAGGAAGGTTAAAAAACATCATCTATATCCACAATAAGTAGTTAAGGAAAATTCAAAACAAAAAGATGTCAAATATAGTGTCACAAACATTAAAAATGAAGGGGAGTGAAAATGTACTTCCATTTAGAGTTAAAATTCACTCAAGCTTGAGATCATCAAATTAAAATATTCACTCAAAGATAAATAGATATGAATCTCGCGGTAGCCACAAACCAAAAAATCTATAATAGATACAGACACAAAAAAAGAAAAAGGAATCCAAATATGACTCTAAAGACAGCCATCAAATCACAACTGAAGAGACCAAAAGAAGAAGGGGGCAGGGTGTGGAATCCAAAAACAACCAGAAAAAAATCAACAAAATGGCAATAAGTACATACCTATCAACAATTGTTTGAAATGTAATGGACTGAATACTCCAATCGAAAGACAGAGTGGCTGAATGGATAAGAAAGAAAAAAAGACCCATATGTATGCTATACACAAGATGCTCACTTCAGACCTAAATACACACACAGACTGAAAGTAAGGGAACAGAAATAGGTATTCCATATAAATGGAAAGGAAAAAAGTTGGGATAGCAAAACTTAGACAAAACAGACTTTAAAACAAAGACTGTAACAACAGACAAAGAAGGACATTACATAATGAGAAAGGAATCAAATAAACTAGAAGAAATAACAATTGTAAATATATATGCACCCAGCATAGGAACATCTAAATTCATAAAGAAAATATTAACAAACATAAAGGGTTAAATTTACAGTAAAACAATTAACAGTAGGGGACTTTAACACCCCATTTACATCAATGGACAAATCATCCAGACAGAAGATCAATAAGGAAACACTAGCCTTAAATGACACAGCAGACCAGATAGAGTTAATAGATGTAAAGAGAGAACACTCCTTCCAAAAGTAGCGGAATACACATTCTTTCCAAGTGCACATGGAATATTCTCCAGAATAGATCACATGCTAGGCCACAAAACAAGTCTCAATAAATTTAAGAAGGTTGAAATCATATCAAGCATCTTTTCTGATCACAATGCTATGAGACTAGAAATCAACTAAAGAAAAAAAAACTGCAAAAGACACAAATATGTGGAGGCTAAATAGTATGCTACTAAATATCCAATGGATCACTGAAGAAATCAAAGAGGAAATCCATAAGCACCTGGAGACAAATAAAAATGGAAATACAATGATCCAAAGTCTATGGGACACAGCAAAAGCAGTTCTAAGAGGGGAGTTTATATGAATACAAGCCTACTTCAGAAAATAAGAAAAATCTCAAATAACAATTTAACCTTACACATAAGAAACTAGAAAAATAAAAACAAACAAAATTCAAAGTTAGTAGAAGGAAAGAAATAATAAAGATCAGAGCAGAAATACATAAAATTGAGACTAAAAGCTATAGAAAAGATCAATAAAACTGAGAGTTAATTATTTGAAAAAATAAACAAAATTGATAAATCTTTAGATAGATTCATCAAGAAAAAAAGAGGCCCCAAATAAATAGTCAGAAATGAAAAGGAGAAATTATAACCAACACCACAGAAATACAAAGAATCATAAGAGATTACTATGAACAGTTATACTCCAACAAAATGGATAATCTAGAAGAAATAGGTATAAATTCCTAGAAATGCATAATCTCCCAAGATTGAATCAGGAAGAAAGAAAAAATATGAAAAGACTGATTACCAGTAATGAAATTGAATCAGTAATTTTAAAAAAAAACCTCCCAACAAATGAAAGTCCAGGACCAGACAGCTACATAGGTGAATTCTAACAAACATCAAAGAAGCATTAACACCTATACTTCTCAAACTATTTCAAAAAAATTGAAGTGAAAAGAATGCTTCCAACTTCAGTATATGAGACAAGTGTCACCCTGACACCAAAACCAAAGAAAGACACCACGAAATAGAAAATTACAGTTCACTGATGAACATAGACAAAAATCCTCAACAAAAGATCAGCAAAATGAATCCAACAACAAAAGGATCATATGCCATGATCATGTGGGATTTATGCCAGGGATGAAAGGATGGTGTAATACCTTCAAATCAAGCAATATGATATACCACATTAACAATTTGAAGAATAAATAATTATATGATCATTTCAATAGATGCAGAGAAGCCTTTTGACAAAATTAAAGATCCACTTATGATATAAAGTCTCACAAAGTGGGTATAGAGGGAACATACCTCAACATAATAAAGGCCATATATAACTAACTTACAGTCAACATCATACTAAATGATGAAAAGCTGAAATCATTTCCTGTATGATCAGAAATAAGATAAGAATGTCTTTTGCTCAACATAGTATTGGAAGTCCTAGCCATAGCAATTGGACAATAAAAATAAATAAAAGAAATCCAATTGGAAAGGAAGAAGTAAAACTGTCACTATTTGCAGATGAAAAGATACTATACATAGAAAATCTTAAAGACACCACCAAGAACTCTTAGAACTCATAAATAAATTCAATAAAGTTGCAGGATATAAAATTAATATACAGAAATATGTTATATTTCTATACAACAATAACAAACTATCAAAAAGAGACATTAAGAAAACAATCCCATATACAATTTCATCAAAAAGACTAAAATACCTAGAATAAGACCAACGAAGGAGGTAAAAGGTTTGTACTCAGAAAACTTTAAAACATTGATGAAAGAAACTGAAGATGACACAAACAAATAGAAAGATAGACCATCCTCATGGAATGGAAGAATTAATATTTTTTAAATGATCATACCACCCAAGGCAATCTACAGATTCAAAGCAATCTCTATCCAAATACCAATGGCATTTTTCACAGAACTAGAACAAATAATCCTCAGATTTGTATGGAAACACTGAAGGCCCCAAACAGCCAAAGCAATCTTGAGAAAAAAAAAAAATGAGAGGTATCATGTGCCCTGATTTCAAACTATACTACAAGGCTACAGTAATCAAAACAGTATGGTGCTTGCACAAAAACAGACACATAGATAAATGGAACAGAATCGAGAGCCCAGAAATGAAAGCTCACTTACATCATCAATTAATCTATGACAAACAAAGAAAGAGTATACAATGGGGAAAGGACAGCCTTTTTAATAAATGGTGTTGTGGAAATGGGACAGCTGCATGCAAAAGAATCACATGCTATTTCTCATGCTATTTACAAAGATAAACTCAAAATGGATTAAATACTTAAATTTAAGAGCTGAAATCATAAAACTCATAGAAGAAAATGAACACAGGCAGTATGCTTTTTGACATCAGTCTTATCAGTATTTTTTTAGGTATGTCTCCTCAGGCACAGAAAACAAAAGCAAAAATAAGCAAATGGGATTATATCAAACTAAAAAGCTTTTGCACAGTGAATGAAACTATCACCAAGGCAAAAATGCAGTCTACTGAATGGGAGATGATATTTGCAAATGATATATCTGTTAAGGGGTTAATATCCAAAATATACAAGGAACCCATATGACTCAACATCAAAAAAACAAACAACTTGATTCTTAAAAATGGGTAGAGAATCTGAATTGACATATTTCCAAAGAAGACATACCAAAAAAAAGACATACAGATGGCCAACAGGCACATGATAAGTTGTTCAACATTACTAATTATTAGGGAGATTCAAATCAGAACACAATATCATTCCATACCTCTCAGAATGGGTATCATCAAAAAGGTCACAAATAACAAACGTTGGTGAGGATGTGGTGAAAAGGGAACCCTCGTACACTGTTGGTGGGACTGTAAACTGGTACAGCCACTGTGGAAAACAGAACGGCAATTTCTCAAAAAACCCAAAAACAGAACTAGTAATTCCACTCCTGGGTATATATCCAAAAAAACCCCAAAGACAGTAATTCAGATACATGCACCCCAATGTTTACCAGTAGGATTTCACTTAGATGTGGAATCTAATAAATAAAACAAATGAATAAACATAACAAAACAGAAAAAGCTTGAGAAATACAGAGAGCAAACTGGTGGTTGCCAGAGGGGAGGCAGGGAGATGAGCGAAATAGATATGGAAGATCAAAAGGTACAAACTTACAGTTATGAAATAAACAAGTCAAGGGGATGTAATGTATAGCATAAGGAATATAGTCAATATACTGTAATAACTTTGTATGGTGACAGATGGTAACTAGGCTTACCGTGGTGATCATTTTGTAATGTATAAAAATATCAGACCACTATGATGCACACTTGAAACTAATATAATATTTAAGTCAATTATACTTTAATATTGGTCTGTAATTCTCTTTTTTGGTGGTGTCTTTGCCTGGTTTTGGTAACAGGGTGATGGTGGGCTTCATAGAATGAGTTTGGGACTATTCCCTCCTTTTCAATAAAAAATCTGGATCTCATGACCTCTCCCTTTGCCCTCTGGTGCACACATGCATGCACACAATTTAAGAGGCAAGCTATCAAAATTTGTCTTTGGGATTTCCATATCTCTGTTCAGTTATTCTGGCACTACCTCTTCCCACCCCAGGCAGCCAGTGCACTCTTAATTCTACCAGCCAATATGTATAGAGTTTCAGCTATGTCTGGCACAATGCCCCCACCTGTTGCCACGGAGGCGCCTCTTCCTGTCAGGGCTCTATGCTCTGTTTTCACCTCTCCAACACATTCTGTCTTATGGCCCAATTCCAAATGGCTATCCTCTTAGCTCCCAGTTAACTGAAAAAAGAATTTTGCAAAGGTATTTATGGTTGATAAATTTCATTATTGAGTCCAGACTCTGTGGGAATATAGCCTTGCTGATAGCAGCCCGAGGGGGAAACCACCTCTGATGATGTAGCAACCTGCTTCATCCTCCACTGCTTGTGTACTCATCTCTTTATCTTACTCTGTACATAATTCTCTACCTTTAGACCTCCCAACCATTCTGCCCTCAGCTGACACCCAACTGCCTCTGCCTTAGCTCAGACCTTCATCATCTCACGTCTTAGCTATCCTAATAATAGCTAACCTTTATCAACTGCTTACTAAGTGCCAAACACTGTTCAAGGAGCTTGACACAATTTAATCCTCACATAACCCTTTGCGATGAGTACTATTATTGTCCCCATTTTACAGATGAGGGACTTGAAGTACAGTAACTAGAGTCACATGGCTAACAAATAGCAGAGCCAGAACACAGAAACTTGAGGAAACTTGGCCCCACATTTAATGGCCACAATATAAGATTTCTTTAGCTAGAAGGAGAACATAAAAACAGAGTCTATAGAAATCTCTTTGCTGAGCAGCTTCTGTCTTCATCTCTCTTTTGGGGGGGGTGGGGGGCAGATAAAGTCATCATAGCCCTGGCAAGTGAGTCACTGTGAAATAAGGTAACCAGAGAAGGTTTCTCAAAGTAAATAGGACTATAATTGACCCTTGAAGGGTGAATGCAATTCAGACAGAGAGAACAGCAGTGGGGATTTCAGCTCGGGGCCATGGCGCGTGCGTGCAAAGGTAAAGAGTGGGGAATGCCCCAGCTGTGTGGGAAAGACAGAGAGAACAGACCAAGCTGCTGGAGCAAAGGGTTCTATTGGGAGAAGCCTGTTAGGGCCAGGCTAGTGCAGTTCTGAATGCCAAGCTAAGGGGTATGAATCCCAGGAGTAGACCAGTGGTCTCCACACTGTGTTCCCTAAGGCTCACGAAAGAAGGGAGGCTCTAGTACCCTCCCTCCTCGCTTCAACTAACCCATATCTACATTTTTAGAGCACTTCTATTTTTCATTTTGGGGCTTCAGCTACCCAATATTTTGCTCGAGAAAAGCATCCCCCTGCTAATTGGAAGCCAAAGAATAAACAAATGAACAGACCCAAAGAACAAACAAACAAATGAACAGACATTGAAAACGACTACTCCAGGCAATGGAAAGCCAGCTATGATTTTTGACCAGGGATATGACATGACCAGAATGGTGTTTTAGAAATACAATTCTGATGATAGAAGGTAGGGTGGACTAGAGGAGATAATAAGTAGAGGGATTTGCCGGGACCTTGCTGTAACTGTTTAAGTTGACAAGGCCAGCGGCAGTGGGAACGGTTGGAAAAAGGCTAGATGTTTGAAACATTCCAAAGGGTATACACAAAGCGTGGCTAATATAGCATGATAACTGACACTATGTGAAAGTCAGAAAGGAGTCAAGGGGTTACATCTCTAAGAAGGATATTTCAGCTGATAAGGAAAATATTCGGGGTCAGAGAGACCATTCCAATGTGCTTCAAACCATAACATGTTGGGTGATCTGTACTTCTGACTCCTCAGAAGAGAAAACCAGCCTCAATTTGTTGTTCTGGAAAGGAAAACAAACTGACACATTTATCTTTAAAAGTGAGGTGGGAAGAATAAGGAGTTATTTTTCAGGACTACTCAGAGACCAGTTA
The DNA here is from genome assembly GCF_048564905.1 of Vicugna pacos. NCBI lineage: Eukaryota > Metazoa > Chordata > Mammalia > Artiodactyla > Camelidae > Vicugna > Vicugna pacos. Next base: position 78,792,999 of record NC_133023.1, read on the forward strand.
TCGAATATTCCTGTCTGACAACGAGAGATTCCCTTGGGGGTCCTTCGGAAAAATGGTGAGAAACAAGCTTAGAGAAGAGAAATGTTCTTATAAGCCTGCACTGTCTGTGCAGAGCAATAACTGTTTTAGATTGGGCTCCAACAAATTGAGACTGGGAGCTAAAGGGCAGCCACCAGATTTAATTCAACGGTCTCTAGAGCATCTAGCACATTACTGGTGCTCAATCAGTGTTAAATCAGCCATGGAAAGAAGCATAGATCCCTATGCCTAGAGTAAAAGAGAAATTGGGTTAAGTCAGATGAGACTGAAGCAGAGACCTAATGAGAAATGGAATTAAGATTTGATATTACACCCCTTTTCTACAAGTGGAATGAACACTGGACAGGGAATCCCAAATTCAAGGCTTAACCGTATTGCCAGGTACGTATGTGACTTTGGACGAGTCACTTCCTACTTCAGGCCTAATTCTCTCTGTTGTCAAAGGAGGAGAGTGATTTCTGTCATACGAGGCTGCTGGAAGGGTGGAATTTGATTTTTAAAGTGCTTTAAATAGTATCAAGTACATACACAGCAAAGTATTTTGATCCTGATCTTACCTGCCTGGATAATGGTATGTGACAAGAATTTTAATAAATCAAACCTCCTATCAACATCTTAACACTTTGTTACACAAGTCTGACAGAACTTTAGAGTGAACACCCATGTCCCCACCATTCCTTGGTTTTTCAAGGCACTATTCAGCAATAGTTCTGCAAAAGCAGTTAGCAAAGCAGACTGATATTCATCATTTTCTGTCATTTGTGCTAATCCTCCCATTGTAGCCTCTCTACTCCCTTTGTATTATCTTGCAAAGGAATCTATCTGAGGGAGAACCCAGAACACATTTGTTGCCAACAAAACATATTTTCTCTTTGCTTCTCGAGGTTGGACCTATGGTGATCATGGCTAGAAAAGGCAGCAGAATAATTGGACTAGATCAGTGAAGGAAGGCATCTGCAAGATTTGGTCCAGTTGGATAAACTGCAACCCACCTCTCTCTGGGATCCTGTTACTGAAAGCAAATTCGAGTCCGCAATACACCATGAGGGCAAACAAACTGAACTTCGGAGTTTGGAGCAGAGAAGGGTTTACTGCAGGGCCAAGCAAGGAGGACGGGGTGGCTCATGCTCAAGAAAACCCTGAACTCCTCAAAGGGTTTTAGCAAAACATATTTAAAGGCCAGGTAAGGGAGGGTGGTCGCAGAGTATGTGATCAGCTCGTGTACAATTCTCTGATTGGCTGATGTTGAGGGAATAGAGCGGTCAACACTGTCAACCCCCAGGTGCCAGAAGGTCTGGAGGCTATTTGCTCTTGATCTTCAAGTAGTTAATTTCTTCCCTTTGGTGGTGTTTTTTAGCATCTGAAAAACTCAGGAAATACACATGAGATACTATTATTGGAAAGGAGCTACAGCAGAGGTTATGGGGGAGGGGTCTGTCCCAGGAAGGCCCCACAGGGTCCTGCTTCGTTATGATCCCACAATAGAGAAGATAGTATCTCTGGATGCCCACTGCTTACAAAAGTTCTTTTCAATTCATACCCTTTACTATCAGAATCACTGATTACTGAGAAGACAAATGTAATCTGCTTAACAGATGAAGAATAAACTTTTTGATAATAAAACGAGGGAATCAGAATGCTATTTATGAAAACCGGCCAAGCAATCTTGCCATAGGTAAATTCAAACCTGCTGACCCACCAATCTTCCCACCAACAGTGGTAAACATGCCGGGATGAATGAAGACGGTGCCCTTTTCCACAGGAATGGCCACTAAGTTCTACACAACTTGAACTCTCATCAATAGATGAATGGCTAAATAAATCCTGGTATAATCAAATTACGGACTATTACGTAGCTGTTTGAAAGGGTGTAGCTGATCTATGACTACTGATGTGCTGGGCGGTCTGTGATGTACTCTTAAGGGCATAAGCCAGGCTGCAGAGAAATGTGTATGTCATGATCCCATTCTAGTACACACACCAAAATCTCCAGTAGATGTGCTCCATGCCTGCATGTATCTGCAGGCGCTTTGGGAGGTTGTGGAAGGATTCAGACTTAGGCTGTCACTATTGCTTATTCTGCAGAGAAAGAAAGTGCATTGCTTATTTTCCTTTGTTTTGCCTGGGCATTGTTTCACTGATGGCACTGAAAGTGTAGAACATTTACAATTTCTGAAAAAAGTTTAATAATTCTTAAAAAAAAAAAACTTTACATGGGACTTAGAGGACTGCTTCCCTCCACTGCTTCCCTGGTCTTTCTGCTCCCCTGTCCTTTATGCCTACATTGAGGGACAATAAAAGCTATTTCTTGCTCAGAGAATCTTGCCTCCTTTGCTGCTGAATCATTTGCATGCCAAGAGAGGTGAAGGGTGATGAAACAGGTAGGTCTTGAACTAGGCTTCATCCCCTTGCCCCTTCCCAACATTCCTGGGAAACAGAAATAACCAACATGGAAAGTCAGACACAGTCCTGTGTATAAACAGCTCCTGTGTGAATAAGAGGCAGCTGTGTTTCCAAATCACGCCTTCATTTCAAGGAATCAGGGCAACTGGCCAGCCCTGTGGTCAAGGAGTCCGGACCACCCAAACTGCCTGGCCCCTGCTGCTGCCTCCCCAACTTTTGCATTCTGCCCTCCCACCAAGAATAACAACCCAAGTCTCAGAAAGAGTCATCATCTTTCGAGCACCCACTGTGAGGCTGGCACTGGCACTATGCAAAGCATTTTCAGCCAGATCATCTCAAGTTAATCTGTACCACAGCCTCTGTGATTGATAAACTGTGATTTTGCAACAACAACAAAAGCAATAGGCTGGAGCCATCGTAGAACCCCATCGTACTGGGTTTCTTTAATCCTTTAATGTACCAAAGGCCTAGGATTCCCCTAGTGTTCTTCCAACTACACTTGATGAAAGACACAGATATGGAGATCAGAGAAGTTGGCTAATGCTTAAAAGATCACATAGCCTTGAAGAGCAGAGATAGGAATGGCTTGTCCAGGATTTGATTCAGCCAGAGAAACTTGCAGCTTCCCAGGGTTATTACAGAGCACCCAAGGAGCTCTAGTTCCTAACTTGCAACTGTGTGGCTCTTACACAATCCCAGGAAGCCATTACCCATGATAACGATTCCTGACATTGACATTGCACTTGACATTTTGCAATAAGACAAGAAAATTACCCCAATTATATAGAGGAAGAAATGCTTTCAGGGGGGTTAGGTGACTCATTCAAAGTCATAAAGCCAGGAAATTCATGAGCCAGGACTAAAATCTGAGTAGTGAATGAGGGAAGCTACCCGTTTCTTTTTCCTGTTCGACCAGCTAATTAACATCCATGCTGGGATTGTGAGGGCACAGTATCACTTGGTGTAAAACACAGATTTTGTTACTTTCTCACCATGTGACCTTGGACAAGTCACTAATCAGCTCTGTGCCTCAGTTTCTTCATCATAAAATGTAGATACATAATAAAAATGCCTACCTCCTAGAGTCACTGTAAGAGCTCTTCCACGAGATAACTCAGAGCAGTTACGAGAGTTTTGAGCATTTAGCACAGTGCTTGGCATGCTGGAAGAACTCAGTACCCATAAACTATTCTTGTTATATTTAAAAATACTCAAGATGTGACTCTTGCTCACTAGCACAAATACAAAGTAGGTCTTTGTGAGGCTGTGGAGGCTGCCAAGTTTATTCTGTAATAGATGCTTTGATACAGAGCAAATTTATTCATAAGGACAAGGAACCCAAAGATGGAAGGCGTGATAACAAAGAGGACTGCAATTCTCAGAGGCCGTAGTCGGTAATAATCCCTTTCACGTTGTCTGCCGCCCCTGGGGCCACTGGAAGGCCAGGCGACAATGGGTTGTGCCTGCTTTCAGCCATGGCAAGAAGTGGCTTCACCTGCTCCAACCCACACTCTACCGGTGCCACCCTTTGGCCTGGCATCTTCCCAGTGGGTCAACAGCCCCTGCAAACGTAGATGTCAGCCAGAGGCACTTACCCCCCATTGCCCCAAAGGGCAGAAGAGGGGAAAGAGATGGTACAGTTGGAAAAACGGGGAGGAACGAAGTGGGAACAGGGACAGTGACAGGAAGAGAGACAAAAATAAATGAACACTGCCTTCCTCCGGCAGGTTACAGGGGTAACCGATTCTAAACTCAGGGTGCAGTGGCAACACAACACTGTGAATGCACTGAATGCCACTGAATTGTTCACTTTAAAATGTGTGTGTTATATAAATTTTACATCAATATAAAATAGAACCCAGGGGCTCACAGCCCCATGGTCCCAGAGAGAATTTTATGCAGACACTGGCCCTGGCCTGGGGTTCAAAGAGCTCCTCGTGGGCAATAAATACATATTTGTGCATCTCCTATAACGTGCCGCCTCTGGGCTGCCCACTCGTGTGGTGGTAGTGCATGAATGTGCGTGCGTGCGTGTGTGTGTGTGTGTGTGTGAGAGAGAGAGAGGAGAGAGAGAGAGAGATTTCTCAGAGTAGTTCCTGTGATTCTTGACTGGGAATTTTCTCCAATAAGAACAATAATAACACTTAATTCTGGTTTAAGTGATGAGCCCAACTTTAATCCTCACAGCAATCCCCAGAGGCAGGGATTATTATGACACCCTTATGACAGATGAGAGAATGGAAACCCAAGGAGTTCCAGGAGTTGCTACAAAGTCACTCAGTAAGTGACATGGAAATGCTAAAATTCAAACGCAGGCAGCGAAGCCAGCTGATGACTGCGCCTGCTGCAGAGAGCTCGCTACTTCCTGCACCCAACACCTACTCTCTGCCAGTGCCATGGAGACACCAGAACAGCCTAAAGGCTGTGGCCTCCGCCCTCAAGGAAGTGACAACACAGATGGAGGGGTCTCCTGGAGGAAACTGCAAAGGACCATTTTAAAGAGTGCTTGGCAGCTAAGTCAATCTACTCATCGTAAGTGCTCAGAGAAGAGCTGACAATAATAGTAACAATTATGATCCTTCACATTGGCTGAGCACTTTTCTAGGTACCTGAGGCATGTTTAACATTCCTGACCTTATTTATTCTTTATGGCAAACCTGGGAGTTATCCACTGGTACCAGCCTCGTTTGAGAGTAAGGGAACTGAAGCTCAGAGAGGTAGAACAAAGTAACTTGTTCCAAGTTGCACAACTAGCAAGTAAGGGTGGACTGGGTTTGAACCACTGGGTGTTTACACATAGAAGAAACTCAACAAGTCCCCATCAAATGAATGTCTGTCTTCCATCTATTGAGCACCTGCTCTGTTCTCTATCTTATTTAATGCTCACGACCCTATGAATTCAGTGCTGTTATCGGCCCCATTTTACAGATGAGGCACCTAAAGCTCAGAGATGTTAAGTAACTTGCCCAAGTTCACACAGCTATTAGATGGCAATGCTCTGATTCAATCTCATGTCTGCCAACTCCAGGCCTTTCTCAGCTGTCTTCCAGAGCCTTCTCTGAGGCTGCTTATTCAGCTGCCTCCTTCTGTGCATACATGTCAGTCGGCCTTGATTTGACTGTAAACAAGGGAGATACAAATAACAGGCTGGCCTCTAATTCAATGCATGGAAAACACGATCACAGCAGGCAGGCAGAGGGGAAGGGCGCTACCATGGGGGAAGATGGGGGCTGAGGCATGGCAAATTCTGATGGAAGCAAGGCGATTCTCCATGTGCTCCCCCCAGGGGAGAGACATTTTGGCTCCTCTAACAGCAAAAGCAACAAACTCAAAGCATGCCACAGCCAACAACAAACGGGAATCTTCCTTGGAAATCTGTTTCTAATAAACGAGTCCCACACAGGGGAGGCAGCCGGGTTCAGGCAGCCTGTACCCTGACATCTCATTGGAATGATGCTGCTCTCTGCAAGAGCCTCAGCTTGGCTCCAACTGCCACCCACGAGGAAGGGCTGGACTTCTCCCAGGACCTAAACCCTAGGCTTGCTCTGGAAGAGACTGCTTCATGCCCCCTGCGATTTGCTGCCAGCTTTTGTTCATGCTTCTTCTGTTGGGTGCTCTGTTCTGTTCTGGGGATCAGAGTGACTCTCACAGGGCCAGATCCCATGGCTCACAGGGTGATGCTGTAGTCAAGGGGTCAAGATGATGGACTGCCAATCCACGGAGCTCGGAATGCCCACCCTTCTTCAACTAGAGAATTCTCCCACAGTGCTGAGCCCAGAGGAGATGGTTCCAAAACACTTGTTGATTGATTGACAGATTGATAGTGCAGTAATTCAGTCCTAGAGCTTTGCTACTCCAGGTGTGGCCCATGGACCAGAGGCATGGACATCACCAGAGAGTCAATTAAAAATGCAGCATCTCAGGTCCCAGTGCATATTTTCTGAATCAGAAACTGAATTTTAACCAGACCTCCAGGAGATTCATATGAGCATTAAAGGGAGAGAAGTACTGGTGAAGGACAGTGGCTCAGAAAGGCTTCCACTGCCACCGCTGGACAATAGGTCCTCATTCCCTCAGATTTTATGAATCCAGTGATTTCCAAATCTGCTTGTACATTATTTCATCCGAGGAACTGGGGTAATTTTTAGAATTTTTTTTTAATTTGAAAATAATTTTAAGCTAACAGAAGAGTTCTAAGAATACAAAGAACCCTTGTCAGCAGGGTAAGCCTTCACCCAGATTCACCAAATGTTAGCATTTTGCCATATTTGTTGGATTCCTCCCCCTCTGCATTTCTACATGGTATTTTTCCCTTCAATCCATTTGTGTAAATTGCAGACATCATGTTCTTCACCCCTAAACACTGTAGCATATATTTCCTAAGAACAAGAACATCCTCTTATGTAATCACAATATGACTATCAAGTTCAGAAATTTCTATTACCTAATATACAGTCCATATTCAAAGTCAACTGTCTCGATGGTGGCCTTTATGGTAATTTTGTTTTCTATCTGGAGAGCTTTTAAAAAGTGCCAATGCTGTGGCCCTAACGCCACACCACTGAAGACAGAATCTCTGTACGAGAGGCCCGTGTGTATACATTTTTAGGCTTTCCAGGAGATTCTAATGTGCAGCCAAGGCTAAAAACCTGTGGGCTATAGGCTTTTTCTGTGATCCTTGTGTATATCACAGGGGTAGGAACCCGTGTCGGCGGAGTGATCCCTGAGTGTAATTTGTCTAGGCCTCGTGTCTCCTTTAATCTGCGTGCTGCCATCACTCACTGCCTGTAACATTCCTTGGGCTTTTCCTCACCGTCTTCGGATGCCACCTCTCTAAAGGAAACAAAACATTCATTTTTTTCATCTTGCTATTTCCCAGACAGCTACTCAGCACAGTCCTTCTTTCTCTATAGAAAATGAAGCCTCGAATGGTCTACTCCCTGGGCTGTGTTCTCCACAAAGCTACGTCTGACAAGTTGGCTACATCACCTGGAATTGCAGAAGAGCAAGAGCAAATAGTGGGAAAAGAAGGCCAGGGATACAGCAAAATCAATTAAGGGGAGGACCAAGTTTCTCTTTGAGTCGGCCACAAAGTTTCTCTAGAGTTCCAATGACGGCTTGCTTCTAACTAGATGGTTCTCAAATTACCTTGGCTTGGAACACAAGCCGGTGAGGTGAGCAGATGTAGCAATCCCGGGCTAGAGTGGACAGGAAGGTGATGTACAGATGGGAAGTGACTGGAAAATTCAAGCTAATCCCATGAGCCAGCAGGCTTTTACATTTCCTGAAAGAATTTGGGTCAATCTAACTGGTCGGTTTAATTGCTTCAATGGATCTGTTCTGTTTCCAGGCGTTAGCAGATGAAGGGAAGTCCTGGTACCAAGAGTTCACAATATTTGCGTACCTGTCTCCCCAGCCCTGAAACAGCACTGCCACCATCACCTCTGCACCACCTCCCACCCAAACATATGGTTCCCTGCAGCCAGAGAAAGTCAGCTTCCTTTGAAAAGGCCAAAACAGAGGAGGCTGAGGCCAGATTTGTATGTGTTTGTGCATCTATTCTAGACGAAAGGTGAAGGTACAAAAGAGATCATTTGGCTTCAAAGATGCTTTGTAAATGCCTGACAAATCGACTGGCTTTTAGGATGTATCGATATTCTTTAATATTCGAGAGAACTAGCCTACTCAGATGGATTGCTTTAACAGATGCATCTTTGCAGTTAGTCAATGACAAAATATTTGTGAGTGGTTAGTGTCTTTCCTCTTTGCAGGAACTCTATAATGTGCTAAATGAGATCATTCTCTCCGGCCCAGGACTCAAGAACATTTTGAATTGTGTTCATCCCGATTGGGAACTAAAGAATACTCAAGTTATTGCCAGAGTCCAAATGGAGGGCACTTGTATTACTAAATGACTGTCAGAGGATTCCTTAATTAGGGCCCGTGTACACAGCCATTGCCATTTCTAATCATCTCTTTCATCAGAGGACTCCCTGTCTTATTACAGGTTTTGGTCCCTGGCAGTAAGACAGAATGTGCTTAAATTTATCAAGTATGTGTGAACTGCACACATCTCAAATTTTCATACAAAAAGACCAGCTTTGGGAAATGTTTTCACAGAATATGATATCTCACATAGGTTAACTCAAGCTAACAAAAGGCACTGTTTTTCATGTTAGAACTGTTAAAAACTGGCTAATAGTCTCCAACCATGAATTTTCATTTTCTGGTTATTTAACATGTATATTAAATATAATATATGCATGTATACATGTATGCATTTTTACATTTAAAAGATATACATTTAATATATATTATGTAATATAGTATATTAATATACAATGTATAATATATTATTAGTTACAGTAATAATATTATATATATATTTAAATAACAAATTATATAATGTATACATATAATTAATATATTATTATATAATTATATGGTATATCAATATAATTAATTATATTAATGTATTTTATAATTATATATCAACATTATTATAATACATAATTTAATATATTTATATATAATTTATATATATTTATATCATATTATTATATTATATTAATATAGCTAATATAATTTAATATTATATTAGATAACCATGATATTTAATTATTATATAATAATATATTAATCTATAAGAATATAATATTACAATGCTATATATAAATATAATATTGTGTACACACACACACATATCTACCCATTTTAGGATTTTTTAACCTGAACTCAGGTTTGTAGGTAATAATGGAGTTCAGACGCACACTAACTCAAGTATCCCTGCTCTGAACCTGACTCTGGCCCAATCCCTTTCAGTTCTTTGGCCACTGTCATAGTTAAGATCCAGTAACTTCTTAACTCTCCCTCTCTCTTATCACCCTGCTCCAATCCATCCTCCAAATACACATATCCCCAGCCTTCAGAATAAAAGCCTCAAATCCTTAGCTTGGCATTCAAAGCCCTCTCAACAACCTAGTACCAAAGATTACTTCCACTACTCGCAGTCCTATACCCTGTGCTCCAGGCAAACCATCGCACTTGCTGTTATGAACCCAGGTTGCCAAAGTGTTTTGGAGCACTTGCCGTGTGCTAGACACTGTGTTGGACAACTTCGTATATGATGTCATCTACTCATTTCCACAATCCGATGAGTCATGTTATATTACTCCCATTTTCCAGGTAGAGAAATGGAGGCCAAGAGATGTTAAGTAACTTGCCCAAGGTCGGGCAGCTAGTGAAGCATGGCGTCAGGGTTTGAAGCCAAGCAGTCTCACTCTAGAGCCTGTTCTCTTTACCTAGGCTGCCTGAATATATTTTGTAGAACTTATCCTGCATTTTTGGCCCCCAGCATTTTTGTTCATAAATATGGCAACAACCCTCCTTCCTCCTCCATCATCTCTGCCTGCTTAAATCTTGCCTAGCTCAAGTAGCACCCCCTCCATGAAGCCTTCTCTGACTTCCCAGTGCTAAAATTCATTCCTCCCAGTTCCGGGTTCTCATAGCATTGGTTCTAGCACTTACACTACTTTTTGTTATTGTAGTTACCTGAACGTGTGTTTCCTCCTCCTACGCATCTCCACCTTGTCGTATGGGAAACCAAGCTCCTGTAACCCTGAGATGCTGAAGGCAAGAGAGTGCCAATCAGGTGCATCACCAGGGATGTGGCAGAGGTGGGCAATGGGGTAGGTAATCTCTAAGCTCCCTCCCAACTCAGAGGTTGTATGATCCCACATGGCAGTTTCCCTGAGGGCAGGAGTGAAGCCCCCACAGCAACAAGCAGCGCAACTGGCATGTCCCTGGGGAATTGCTGAGTTGGCCAAAGTACGTTATCTCCAATGCACAAGTGGATGAGCAAGTACTGGCTACACTCTCAACTCCCTATTTGTGTATGTCTATCCATCACTGCCATGTCTGTTTGAAGGTGACCTTGCTCTGCAAGTGTGGCTCTAGAGCTGCAGTCCTTTTCACAGCCCTTCCCTTCAAAGATGGTCCTTCTTTGTGCTGTGCCAGTCAATGATCCGAAAGCATATTGATGTTTGCAGCACTCAGCGTTTTGCTTTCCGCCTAGGCCTAGGCCACACTTGAGTGTGCATCAGGGTCACGTAGAGGGCTTGCTGAGGCACATATTGCTGGGCCCCAGCCCCCATTCAGTCCAGGGTAAGACCCAAGAACTGGCACTTTTAACGGGTTCCCAGGTGATGCGGATGCTGCAGGTGCCTGGACCACACTGAGAACCACTCTCTAGACAATGGCTTTACTCACAAGTAGATGGCTTTCCTCTGACTGCTACCCGCTGCATTTGAGGGGCCGGTGGGGATGGAGTGGGGGGGACGAGCACCAAACTGGGAGCCTGAAGACCAGACTGAAGCTGTGTTCTAGCAAGCTGTGCGACCTCGGGGAAGTCTCAGCACTGCTCTGTTTTTCTAACTTCCTCACAGGCACAAGGACAGAGTGAAGGTGGTGACTGCTACTCGTGAGTATTTCTAAAATTCTGAGTCTGTCTGTTACTCTTGTCCCCAGCCCAGTCTTAGAAGCTGAGAAGCCAGATATCCCCAGAGCACCTCCTCAAGCATCCAAGTGCCCACTCCTGTCCACCATCACTCCAAGGTAGAGAGGTCCACCTGCTTGGGGATCTCCTTCTACAGCTATCCCAGTGTGTGGAGCCCAAAGAGCAAAGTTGGCGCCTCCCTCTTGGAAATCCAAATCTGCCATGGGTGTCTTTCTTAACAATAATACAGATATGAATACCTTACACATATGTAATATTTTACATTTTTGAGAATACTCTCCACTAAATCCTCTCATCCAATCTTTCTAACACTCTAAGGGCGGAGCCAGCATGCTTGTGCGGATGAGTTGAGATGTTCTGAAAACACCACTGCTGTCTACAAGCCCCAGTGCAGTAGGCTGGCTTTCCCAGTGTGGATTTCTGCTTCTGCACAGTTGGAAGAAGCATTATCCTGGGCCAGGGCTGCCAGCTGACGCTCCAGGGACCACCCCCTCCCCGACACTTGGCCCATCTTTTGCAGGAACACAGCAGGCCAAGGGGCTGCTTCCCGTGCGACATCATTGCCTGCATTCTGTTTAGTGTGTGCATCACTCAGCCTGAAATATCCAAATGATGTTAATTGGACGACTTGAGGACTTTTGATAATAAACATAAACCAAACCAGAAAGATGTTCTAGATTGTTCATCAACCCCACTTATTAGTCCAAGAAAAATCAGCGTACCATTCTACACTACCAATTACACTTCTCATTAAGGCGAAATCATGAAGATGTCTCAGGCCATGCTATCACTGCCACACTCGGCATTAATTAGAGTTCAACGATCAGAGAGGAATAAAGCACAGGAGACTCAGAAACGTGTTATGCGTCTTAATAATGACTTGTTTCCGTGTCAGAAATTGGGCAAGGAGTCTAGACATCAACGATTTCACTTCCCTGCTCTTTTCTTTCCCTTCATGTTCCTGTCATGTGACTCAGCTGGAAAAAGAGGACAATGGCAGGTCCTCTGTTTGGTGTCTATCATTTGACTTCCCTGAGCCTTCCCCTGTGGCTAGTTTCTCTCCATTATCTTTAGGCTCACAGGATGAGGCAAACTAACCTTGCTCAGCTCTGTCCTCGTCACACCAGGCTTCCTGCTAGTCCTTGAACCAGTCAGGCCTCAGGGCCTTTGCACCAGCTGTTCCCTCTGACTGGTACACTCCTTCTTGGGGCTCTTGCTCCCACTTTTGTTTAAAATCTTCATTCAAATGTCTTTTTTTTTTCAGTGAGTCCTTCCATAACCATCCTATTTTTAAATTACCCCTCTCTTGCTCCTTGCCTGCCTTTCTTGCTTTATTTCTCTCCATCACATCCATGGCCTTCTAACATATCATTGAATTTCCTGATTACTTTATTTATTCCCTTTCTCTCTACCGAAAGGTAAGCCCCAGGAAACCTGGGATATTTTTAACTTCTTATTTTGAAATAATTTTATTAAATTAATTTTTTTTTCTTAGAGGATAGAGTGATGATATGTTTATTTCTTTTGTAGCTTCTTTCACAAAACTGAATATTTATAGGTTGCATTTTTAGAATACTTCGAAGGCAGGTTCCCATACAAATTCTTTGAGATGCATTATTATTGGGTCTCATTTACCAATGAGGACACTGCAACTTAGGAAGGACAACAGATACCATCAATGCCCTTCCTCTATCCCTTTGGCGTTTAACATTTCTGTGCCTGCCAGCCTGCTTTCAAATGGCCAAAAATAATGTTAGACTTGACAGGAAAATTATAAACACAGCACAGAGAATTGCAATATAATACTTGCCCAGCCTCCCCTAATATTAAACACCTTATATAGTAATGATAATAGTATGGAAACCAAGAAATTAATGTTGATACAATACTATTAACATACCTACAGGTCTTACTCAAAGTTTCCCAGTTTTCCCCTAAAGGTCCTTTCACTATGCCAGGATCCAATTCAGAATCTCATACTGCACTTGTTGTCATGTCTCCTTAGCGTCCTCTAATCTGTGACAGTTCCTCAGTCTGTGTCTTTCGTGACCTTGACAATTTCACAAGGCCAGCTCAATTACTTTTGGAGAGTTTCCTTCAATTGAGGTGCATCTGATGTTACGTCACGGTGAGGTTAAGGTTGTGTATTTGGGGCATGAATACTGCTGAAGTGAAGTTGTGCAAGGTGGATTTTTTTGACTGTTCCCTGTGGTATCCCCAGGTAACCAGAACAGGCCCTGACACAGAGGAAGCACTTGGTACTTGTGAAGACACAAAGGGATCAGACACCCAAGTACTCACGCTCCTCTCGGGACATGGGGAGATTACGTTCTGTGGAATATCATGGTTGTTGGGAACATCTTGTGGCTTTGAGGAAGGGGAAGGTAAGAGAATTGAGATGGGGTCTTCCCTACCACAAAGCTAAACAATAACAGATGAAGGAACCCAAGTAGCATGTAGCCCAGTGAGAGGAAAAATGGTATAAAAGTTGGACAAATTGATAGCAAAAATTATTTTTTACTTTAAAAATAGTAATAACCTCCTGCTCACTATAGACTAAAAGTTTGGATCCCCCCAAAATTCCTACGCTGCAATCTAATCTCCAACGCCGTAGTATTTGGAGGTGGGGCCTTTGGGAGGTGATTAGGAAATAAGGGTGGAGCCCTCATGAATGGGATTAATGTCCTTATAAAAGAAGGCCCACTGAGCTCCATTGTTCCCCTCTGTCATGGGAGGCTACAACCAAGGAGAGGGCCTCACCAGATACCAAATCTGCTGGTACCTCCTTGATCTTGGATTTCCCAGCCTGCAGAGCTGCAAAAATAGATTTCTGTTGTTTATAAGCCACCCAGTCTATGGTAGTCTGTCGTAGCTGCCAGAACAGACTAAGACATGCCCCAAATAAAACCCGTTACCTCACATGTGTAAGTAGGTGGCTCAGTCGGCATGTCCTGAATTCACAATCTGGCTCTGACACTTAACAGCCAGGTAATGAACAAACCTCTTAGCCTCTCTGGGCCTCATTTTTCTCATCTGTAAAGTGGAGATACTGTTAATATTAATATAGTAGGGTTATTTCTGAGGATTGATGGAGATAATACATGTGAGAAGCTTAGAGCAGTATCTGAAATATAATAAGCACTCAATATGCATTATTAGGTAAATTTCTCTACTTTCCAGAATACTATCCAATAAGTCATCTTATTAGATATTCAAAGTGATTCCTTAGGGGCAGAGGCTATTATTACTTTCATGGACCGATAAAGAAATTGAGGCCTAGAAAAGTGAAAGGATTCATCTAGGGTCTCCTAGGCTAATGAGTGAGAAAGCTGGAGTAAGATGTAGGTCATACATTTCCTAGTCCAGTGCTGTTTCTGTACCCCCTAGACATCCAGTAGAGTCTCACTAAATGCCAGCGGTGACAAAATGAGATTTGAGGCCTAGATTTACCTGTATGCATCACATTCTTTTTGGTGCTGGACAAGATCTGGGACACTCTAAACCATCTAGGACCTTATAACAGAAGTGAGGGAGAAAGAGAACAAGTACTAAGATAGCCCAGCCACTACCAATGGAGTAGCGGCTATACTGACAAGCACAGGCAGCTTCCATCTTATACCAATAGGGTTTCCAGGATGGTTGTTTGAGCCACAGTCGGTATTTTCCAAGGGCAGTATCACTGTAAGCAGAGGTAAGCACCCATGTCAGCCTATCAAACATGCCAAAAGCAGAGCCCTGCTACTGCTACGGAGTCCAGTGCCCAGGTTTTCCTGGAAGAGGTGAATGAGACAAGACTGGGGAGGCAGACAAAGGCTGGGTTCTGCCAGGCCTTGATGGCCCAAGAAGAAAATCAGATTTTATTCTCAGTGGGATGGGAAGCCACTGGAGGCTGTCAAGCCAAGGAATGACATTATTTGATTTACATTTTTAAAAGAGCTCATTGGTGGGGGAGGATATAGCTCAGTGGTAGAGTGCATGCTTTGTGTGCACGAGGTCCTGGGTTCAATCCCCAGTACCTCCATCAAATAAAAAAAAATCGAATTACCTCCCCCAAAATAAAACAATTTTTAAAATAAATAAAAAATTAAAAAATAAAAGAGCTCATTGATGCTGTAATGGAAAACCACGCAGAGTGTGATTCTGTAGTGAGAAAGAACTGGGCTTGAATCTCAACTCTTTTCCTTCATAGCTTGAATCTCTTCTGTTCAATAGAGGCAATAATAGTATTCACCCCACAGGGCTGCAGTGATACAGCAGACAATGTATGTACAGGGCTGAACCCAGTGCCTGGCCCATAGTAGGTGCTCAGTATGGGTCAGCTACAATTACCATTATTAATTATTAGTAGTAGTAGTTGTTGTTGTATTTATTATTATGTAACAACTTTGAGAAACTACAGAGGATGTGGTCCAGATCAGGTATTAGGGCAATGTGGGTTGAAATAAACTTTTTGGACTCCTAAGACCCCACACAATGGTGGAGTCTTTGGGTGCCAGGTGAGGAGATGGAAAAGGTGTGTCTAGGGGTGCTGCCAACTAACTATGGGAGCTTCCCTGGCCCTTCTTCCAAACTCAGGACATTTCCTTGCCCCTGGCTATGTCCCTGCACAGGATTGTGTGTGGGCATACGGTGAGATGACAGAGAAGGCATGGAAAAAGAAGCATCCTTTCCTCACCTTTTATGTCAATTCCCAGAGTCCCAAAGAGTTCATTCACTCAAAAGTGCCTCTTATGTGCTAGCCCAGCACTGGGCCATGCCATCTTTCCAGCAATAGCTGAGTCACAGGAGCCATGGGGAAGCCTGACTGGGCCGCCCCACTGGGCTGCCTCACTGGGCTAACCCATCACCTTATACAGTGAGGATTGTGCAATGAGGCAACTGGAAGGAGCCATGTCCAAGGCTTCTGGGGGCGACATAGGCATGGACTTCTCCTTCTTGGACTCTGGTTCAGCTGTCCCTTGGCCTGAGCTCCAGGAGATTATGAATCACCCTCCAGCCAGCAGGGGCAGGCTGGGCGAGCTGCGTGACTCCGGTCTCACGCGAACCCTGTGCCGCACAGACCACGCCCAGAGAAGGGCGATGACGCAGGCGCAGAGAGGGTTCCCTTCTGACATACTCCTGAGCTTTGAGGCTTTGTCTAGCTGCACCCAGTTCTTATAGTCCCAAAGCCTGTCAGCTCCCTGGAAGGGATGATTGCAGAGACACAGCATGCCCTCTTGGCAAAGGGAGTTGTGCCATGCCAACCCAGGCTGAGGCTGTCTGGCCCCAGGGTAAGCTTGGTATGCCAGGAGTGTGGCAGGAATGACTGAAACTAAAGCCAGGGTGCTACCCAATTCCCCTGCCACTTTATCCTCCTATTACTTCTTACTCAACTCTTTGACATTTACTTGTATTTATTCCTTCAATCATTTGATCATTCACTTGTTTGACGACAGTTACTGAGTGCCTACTCTGTGCTAGGCACTGTGGGAGGTGATGAGGATGCATGAAACAGAGTCCCTGCCTTCAAGGAACTTACATTCTAATGTGGGGGACTCGATCATTCTCATGAGAATATTATTTCTCCCATCCAAAAATTAACAAAATCTCTCTCAACTCTAATCAACCCTCCAGATACTGCTACTGCCCCATTGCTGCCCTCCTCTTTCTACTAAAACCTTGAAGCAACTGTTTATACTCATTGTCTCCAAATTCTCTTCTTCCACTCCCTCCTGAACTCATTTTAATCACTGTTCTAATCAAGATCACTAGTGACCGACATGTTACAAAATCCAGTGGTCATTTTTCTGTCCTCCACTCGCTCTTCCTTGAATGACCTTCTTCTCTTGGCCTCCAGGAAGCCACATTCTATTGGTTTTCTCCCTCCTGTTCTGGCTGCTGCTTCTCAGTTCCCTTTGCTTGTTGCTCTTTGAATAGATGCTTCAAAATTATCGACTTCAAAACTAAGCCCTTGATATTTTCCCCAAAAACCTACTCTTCCCACAGTCTTTCCCATCTCAGTTAAATGGCAACTCCATTCTTCCAGAGTCGCAGGCCCAAAAGCCGGGTGATGTCCTTGACTATGCACTGTCTTATGCCCAACAGAGTCAGCAAATCCTGTAAACTCTGTCAAAGGACATACAGATTTTGACCATTTCGAATTGTCTCTTACATCACTGCCATTTCCACCACCCTTCTCCAAGCCATCATCATCTCTCACCTGGATTGTTGCAGTAGCTCCCTAGCTGGTTCTGCTGCCTCCACACTTTCCCCTCTTTGGTTTATTCTCAACATGGCAGATAGAGTGAACCTATTAAAATCTAAATTAGATTATGTTACCTAGAAACTCTTCAATGATATATGCTACATTTTACTCAGAGTAAAAAGCCAAAGTTCTTACAATAACCTTGAAGTTTCCACATTACCTGTCCCCCATTATTTCTCTGAATTTGTCTCCTACCACTCTGCCCCTTGTTCTCAACTCTCCAGCCACACTGGCCCCCTCATATTTCTCAAACACACCAGGTATGATCCAGCCTCGAAGCCTTTGCACTTACTTTTCTCTGCCTTGAATGCTCTACATCCGGATCTAAGACCTCTTACTTCGTTCAGGTCTTTACTTGAGATTCTTCTTTCTAGGCCACTCTACCTAAAACTTCTCTCCCAACCCCCTAAAAAATCATAGCTCCATTTTACACTTTAGTTTTCTCCTTAGCACATATCATTATCTAACATACCATATGTCTCAGTCTGCTCAGGCTGCCATGACAAAATACCAGAGATGGGGTAACTTAAACAACATACATTTATTTCTCACAATTCTGGAGGCTGGGAAGTCTAAGATCAGGTGATGGCAAGGTAGGTTTCATTCTAAGGCCTCTTTTCTTGCCTTGTAGGTGGCTGCCATGTGCTCACGGGACCTCTTCTTATGTGTGTGTGGGAGAGAGGAATGTCACGGGAGGGAGAGCAAGTTCTCTGGTGTCTCTTCTTAAAAGGAAATCAATTTCATCAGACCAGGGCCCTACCATCATGACCCCATCTAACCCTAACTACCTCCTAAAAACCCCATCTCTAAATATCATTGAATTGGAGGTTAGGGCTTCAGTATGTGAATGGGGGTTTTATTTATACACACACACACACACACACATACACACATATATGTATTACTAATTGTCTTCCATATTAGAATGGAAGTTTCATCAAGGTTAGGATTTGTGTTTATGGTGTTCACTATTTTAATCCCTGTGTTTCGAGTAATGCTGGCCATATAGTAGGCTTCAATAAATATTTACTGAAAAATTGAATGAAACAAGCAAAATAATTACAGCTTGTGATAAGTAATAAGAAGAAAATAGACAAGCTGATAGATTAGAACAGCAGCTGCCAACCTTGGCTTCACATTAAAATCGCCCAAGGAACATTTAAAAATACAGATGATAGCCTGGGCCTCACCCCCAGAGATTCTGATTTACTTGGTCTAGAAGGAGCCTGGCCATTTTTTTTAATGTTCTCTGAATGATTTCTAATGTGAAACGAGGGCTGAGAACCAATGAGTTTGAGATAGTATCATTTAAGTGGAAACCTGAAGGAGAAAAGGAAGCGTGGGAATTCCTGGTCGATTCCTCGTGCCGGGCAGAATGAGAATGAAAGCACTGAAGCAGGCATGAGCTTGGTGTGTTCTCACAACAGAAGGGCAGTGTGGGTGGTGCAGAGTGGGCAAGGGGAAGAGTGAAACAAGATGAGTTTCGAGAGAGCCACAGAGGCCAGGTTAGGCAGGGTCTTGTAGACCATGGGAAGGAAAGTGGACCTTGTATGACATAAGATGGGAGCCACTGAAGGGTTTTGGGGAGGGGAATGACGTGATCTGATTTACTATTTTCTAAATATTGCTCTTGCTGCTGTGTAGAGGTAATGAGTGAAAGTAGGGAAACAACTTAGGAGGTTGTTGTGGGAGTCTAAGAGAGACTTCATGGTGCCCTAAACTAAGCTGGGGCCTGATGGGACCCATCAGGCCCCAGCTTCTGATGTCTAAATGGACAGGTGTCCCTGTCCATTTAGACATCAGAAGCCTGAGAGTGACACACAAATCTCTTCTGCTTAGATAAACACACACTCAAGGCCATTGCTTTCTGGAAACCTTTCCAAAGTTAAGATTCTGTAGATTGCTAATTCTGGTTCAGTGGTTGGAATATGTATGCCATGCCTCGCCCTATGGACAAGGCCCTATTGATCAGTTAACGGGAAAGATGCTTTCTAACAAGAACACAACACAATGATAAAGAGATTTTTAAATATGACGGCAGTATTCATTCATCTAAATTCTAAAGAGCCCCACTAATCCCCAGCACTGGGTCTTTTATGATTTTTAGTTGCATAGGTGGGGGGCAGGTGAGAAATGAGAGCAAGAGACAGAAGGAGAAAACTCTGCTCTCAAGGGAAGTTATAAATAGAGGGGATCAAGACATCAACACAAATAGAAGTAACACAAGATATAACGAGGTAAGAAGCCAAAGGGAGATATAAATACAATCAATAATTGCTGTCATTTATTTAACACTCAGTTTACGCGGAGCACTGTGTTGGGTGTTTCACATATGTTCTCATTTAATCTTCGTAACTCTACGGAATAGGTAGTATGATGACCCATGATGATAGCAGCTAGTATTTATTGAGTGCTTCATATCAGCCAGGCATCAGGTTAGGTGTTTAAAAATATCTTATACAGTTTTATCTTCATTCTATAGATGAGGATAATTAGGCCCAGAAAGGATCTCTGACTTATCTAAGATCACAGAACTGGACAGGTACAGCTTTGATATTCAAACACAGGTTTGACTCTCAAGTCCAAGCTCTTAAAGTGTTCTGGAATTTCAGAGTAGGTGACTCCTACCTTGTTCTGGGAGGTGCATGTGTGCAGGGAGGAAGACCTCATGGAGGAGGAAAGGTGTGAAGATGAGAAAGCAGGGGACTATAGAGCGCCCAGCAAGTGGCCTCACTTGGCAGAGCTGAGAGTGTGTGATGGGGAAGAGTGGCTCAACAGCAAGGAAATTCTCCTCCTTTCTCTCACTCTTAATCACCTCACCTGTGCCAGCCAGAGGCGGAGCCTCCCATGGAGCCTGTCTACCACTCAAAACTTGATCTTGGGGTGCCTTGGTTCTTGGTTCTCCTAAGGTCCCTGGGAGCTCAAACCACTTTAACTTTACTTCAAGAGAGGACAAGGTTTAGATTTTCAAACTGAAAACAAGATGAGTAGGGAGTTGGCAGCCCCCTTCTTTAGTTCTTCTTTCTTTGGTAGAAGCAGACCTTGGCACTTTTAGAACACTGAAAACAAGATCCAAAAAGGACGAGGAATCCAGAAAAGCCAACAACCAGTACCCACCACAACACCTCAAGCCAGCAAAGAAAGTTCATTATGCAACACTGCTTACAACAGCAAAAATTTGCCAATGATTTAAGTGTCCATCAATACAGGATTGGTGAGATAAGTTAGGAAACACACACAGAAAAGAACACTACGTTGTCAAAAATTATGAGGTAAAACTGTATAATCTGACAAGATGTTTCCAAAAGCTTGTAAGTAAAAACAGGTCACACAACATTCTCTAGAGTATGATTCAATTTAAATCACAGATATCACAGATCTGTGTTTATGAATGCACAAAACCATTGACCACAGTTATCTGGCAGGTTGTCAGCACAAAAAATTTCACTGGGACTTTCACTTTCTAATATACATACTTGTGTACGTTGTTGACCTTTATAACAAGCCAATATTACTTATATAATTGGGGGAAAAAAGTACAATAGTTTCTATTTTACAAAACAAAAGGCGCCATCTTAGAACATCCTCCATCCATTTTGTCTTTTGTAACCACAACATATCTTGGATTCAACAGTACATCTGAAATTGTCTCCTATAACTTTCTCATGAATGAACTAAGTTAATGCAGGAACATATTAACCAAATTACAGCACAAGTCAAATAGATTGGCAATTGATCAAAGAATTTAACACAAAGCAGTAGATGGCAACCAGTAAAAAAGTCACCAGAGAAAGGCCACAGGGCTATTCCACTTTTATTAATAATTTAAAAGACACAGAAAATGTACTTACCACGTCTGAAGATGACCCAACGTTGGCAGGGATATCAAATATGTTGAAGAACAAAATTGAGATTGAAAACGAGCTCAGATGGGCTGGAATACTGGGCTAAAATTAAAAAAAAACATACAGTGAAATTTGTAAGATAAAGAAAAAAATCCTCAGTTAAAAATTTAAAAGTCTATTTTTGCGAGGCCAGAGTAAGGGAGGCATGGCCCAGCAGCAGCTCACATAAAAATGAACAATCCAAAAAATATCTAGGGGGTTGAGTTGACCCATAGCGTAATTTGAACCAACAGTTTAATGTAGCTAAATTATTTAGCTGCTAAAAAGGAAGCAGAATTTTAGATTGGATTAATCAAAGTATGGTTTCTAGATCCCAAAATATAACTGTCACACTGAAATCTCTGCTGTTTCCTCCTGGAGTCTCCTGTTCCAGTCTATACACCATCTTTTAAGAAGGTCATGGAGAAAGTGGAACACCTCCAGAGGAGGGTCACAAGATTGACAAAGGGGTTGGAAACCATCCCATACGAGGAGTGACTCTTGAAGAGACCAGAGACACGGAGCCTAGAAAGGAGAAACATCCAGGGAGATATAGGCTACTCACCTGCTTTCAAATCTCAAAAGTGTTTTCCTATGAAAAGTAGGCACTTATTCTGGATTGCTCAGGTAACCGAACTAGGATTACTGCCACCCAGTGGTAGCAAGGAGGCAGATTTTCAATAAACCTGTCAAAAGGCTTTCTGACCTTGAGAGGGTCCTGCAAGAGGCTGAGCAGACTGGCGTGGCAGGGAGTGTTCTTTTAAACTAAGGCTGGATGAACAGATGCCCAGTGGCAGAATCACAGTAACCGGCTCTAAGAGATTACGTCTTTCTCCTATTCTCCGTATCCTCCTCTGGACCAATGAGCCTTCTCTCTGTAGTCTACAGAGTGCTGAGGACAGCTGGGCAAGAACTTGAGGCAGCCCCCTTTTGATTATTGTTGTCCAAGGCCTATGGGGGCAAACCCAGTGCTGACAGTAGAGCCAAATGGCTGATGTAAGTCAGATCATGCCCCTTCCTAGACAAGATCTTCCAGTGGCTTTCCACAGAGAACCCCCTTACTCCTTACCATTTCAGAACTCTTTACCCCCTCATCTTAAGATTTTCCACCTTAATACTTAATATCATGCAATATAATATTTCATACTTTTATTTTGATTTCCTGCTCCCTCTGTTGGGCTATAAGTACCTTAAATGCAGGGATCATGCATGTCCTGTTTCCAGTTGAATCTCAGCCCCTGGAACATTGGTAACACATAGTAGGTGCCCAGTAAATGTTTAATGAAATGACTGCTGCATCCCAAATACCTGCCATTTTCCACAGTCTTGATTTTCTCAACAGAAGACATTTCAGATTTAAGAACCAGATCTCAAAATAATAACAATCACTTGGATCTCAGTAGTAAGATTTGAGGTGATTTTCTTTCCGTTCTCAATTTCCCCAATTTTTTGTTATGCAGCCATATTATATTAATGATTACCTGGCCATAAGGATGGTAGTAGCTAACATCTATTGAGTGATATCCGTGTGCCAGGCATTGTGATGCGCCCTCTAATTGGATTAACTCTTTTAATCCTCACAATAGTACTTTTCAGTTGGCACTAGTATTATTCCATTTTGAAGACCAGGAAACGGAGAAACAGGGAGGTGCTATGACTTGCCCAAGGCAACGCAACTCTATCAGCAGGCTCTAAAGCTCATGCCTTTACACCCAGACATCAATGTAAGACGAATACTAATCATGATCATAATGACAACTAACATTTCTTTAGTACTAAGCATGTATCAGGCACTGTGATAAATGTTTCAAACACATCACCTCCTTCAATGTGCAGGACAGCCCTATGAGGTGGGAACTATTATTATGACCACTGTGCAGTCCGGGGCCCGCCTGCAATGTAATCAACCGTGCCCACTGCCCAGCTTGGACTCTGCTTTGGTGTCCTGAGAAGCATGCTTTGTTTGATCTTCTTTTTCTGAGTTCCAGCCACGTGGAGAAGCAATCATCTGCCAGTCACGACTTGAACCCTCCTTACCTGTGTTGTTGTCCCTTTCTAGAATGTCCTTCTTTCCTCTGTCAACACAGTCCTACAATTTTTTTTTCAGACACAGCTCAAATGCAACTCCCTCCAGGAATCCTTCAGTGATCAGCCCTTTCCACCACCATCTCCTGTATGACACAGTCTATACATTTCATCCTGCCTGGTCATCTCTGGCTTTCAGTGCTGGCTCTCTTCCCACTCATGTATGTCCCTTTTTGTCAGCTAGACTATAGCTCATGGAGGCAGCTAGGTCTTGAGGTCCTTGGCATGCCCAGAATAAATGGTCTGTTAACTTGCACACAGTAGATGCTCAATAATTATTTTGCTGATTTCTTAATGATATTATACCCTCATAGTTGTAAAATGTTCTCTTTTCAAATAACTCTCACACATATGATCCCACTTTTGTCTCGTAGCAGCCCTAAGATCTAGGAAAGGCAGATCTTATTTTTCTCATTTTCACAGTTAAGTAAATTGATGGCCAGGGAGGTTCAGTAAGTTGTCTCAGGTCACACATCTGAGAATTCAGCCCAGCCCTCCGGACTTGAAGCCCCAGATTCTTGACCCTAGACCACGCCGATTCTACTGGAAGATACCGCTGGCTGGAAGCAATGCTAATAACATTCCTCTAAAGACCTCATCTTGATTCTATCACTGGAGCAAAAGCAATAAAGAGCGCCAAGAGGCAATATCCACAGTGGAGATTGGGAAGGCAGGTAAATTCATACACTCGGAGGTGAGAAGTGCCTGGGGCTTATCCGATATGGGTAGTGATGACTGTCTTATATTCTCTGTGAGGGGGGCACTCGGGACTGAACTGAATGCTGTCCTCTATACAGGGCAGAGCAGCTCAACTCTCAGCAGAAGAGAGGCAGCCCAGCAGGCACAGGGTGAATGTGAGAGCACTTGGAAGCAAGAAAGCTGGGTTCAAGATCCAATTCTGCTACAAGCTAGCTGTGTGACCACAGGGAAAGTACCTAACCTCTCTGGGGCTGTACTTCCTCACTAGAAGACATCAATTGACAAGGCCTCTTGCAGCCCCAATGTTCCACAAATCTCTGACAGAGGTGATCCACAGACCAAATCTGGGCCATGAACATATTTTCTTTGGCCCAAATAGTACTTAAATTTTTTTTTGATCTGGTAAGCAACACTTAAAAATCTGAAGATTTTACATAAACATTCAGATTTCCAAGCTCTCTAGAAAAATCAGAAGATCAAGTAACAATTAAAAATTGGAAGACACCACGTAAGAATTGATTTACAATCTTTCTAGAAAAAAAAGATCTGGACACATGGGGTTAGTTTTGTCATCTGTTTATTACTTACAATATAGTATGTTAGGTTTTGATAAGCACCACAGGGGAAAAATAAAGGAAATAGGGAGTTTTGAAACAGTAGGGGTAGGGGATCCTGCAAGGCCTACAGTTTATAGAAGATGGTCTGAGAAAGCCTTGCTGCCAAGATGAGCTATTCCCAGGACCACAATGGGCTGGAGTCCAGGAGTGGCTGCTGCCTTTAGATGGGGCACGTGGGAGAAAGGTTTAGGGCTGCTAATACCCTCAGGTTATCATATGATCCAGCAACCTCACTCCTGGGCATATATCCAGAGGGAACTCTAATTTGAATGGATACATGCACCCCAATGTTCCTAGCAGCACTATATATAATAGCTAAGACATGGAAGCAACCTAAATGCCCATTGACAGAGGACTGGATAAAAAAGATGCAGTATATATATATATATATATATATATATATATATATATATATATATAACTCAGCCATAAAAAAATAATAAAATAATGTCATTCCAAGTGAAGTAAGCCAGAAAGAGAAAGAAGAAAACCATACGATATCACTTCTATGTGGAATCTAAAAAAAATGGTACAAATGAACTTCTTTACAAAACAGAAACAGACTCACAGACATAGAAAACAAACTATGGTTACCAAAGGGGATTAGGGGGATAAGTAGGAGTTTGGGATTAGCAGATACAAACTACAATACATAAAATAGATAAAGAACAAGGTCCTACTGTATAGAACAGGGAACTATATGCAATGTCTTGTAATAACCTATAATGAAAAAGAATATGAAAAAGAAAAAGTATATATATAACTTAATCACTATGCTGTGCACCAGAAACGAACACAACATTGTAAATCGACAAATCAACTATACTTCAATAAAAAAAAATACCATGTGGGGAGTAAGACTCTGACGTTGGTTGATATAAACTGAAACAGAGTTTTAAGTTTATTATTTGATTTCACAGAGTCTACAAAAGAGTTTCAAGTGGTAAAATAAGTATCAGAATCTGAGAGGAGAGGAATGAACTGTGGATACAAAGCGCTCACTAACCAAGTGCAACTAAACACCCCAATCCACCCCGATGCATTTTCTGTCTAACGGGGGTCAGTGCAATTAGCCTGATACCTGTAGCGATACCCCAACCTTGCCCGTAACATCTCAGACCAGGGCCATTACACGATATTAGAACTCATTATAATTAGAGAACAACCAAGCATAGCATGGGAGAGGTGGGGAGAGGAGAAATGGCTCCTACTCCATTCTCTTTAGGCCATTTTTGTCTGGGTTGGGACTTGACAGGTGATTTCTCTGGATACTAGTGTTTCCAAGTGGAAGATAGTATCCTCTAGTGTATTTCCAACATTTTGGACCATGATCTACAGTAAGGAACACATCACATTTAACATTCTTATAGCATATATTATTGAGTTATATATATGTTGAGTATACAACAAATATGACATGAAACAATAGTTATCCTGTGTATAGTGTACACTGCTATTTCCTAGTCCATTCCTTTTTTTGTTTTTTAATCCTTATCACTACCCACTAAATCGATTTTCTGAGCTGGGTAATTAATTGGCAGCTTGAAAAACACTGCTCTAGACCAATGGTTCCCAAATTTGGCCCCACCTCAGAATCCCTTGGAGTCCTTGTTAAATACATATTCTTGTGCTCCATTCCAAATCTACCTATGGAATCAGAATTTCTTCAGGGTGAGGCCCAGGAATCTATATTTTTTACTAAGGACTAGCTATGCCCTGGCATTAAGGAATCACACTTCTCTTCAGGACACAGAAGGAAATAATATCAGTAACAGTCATGATTATCAAATGCCTACTTCACACCAGTGCAGCCCTCATAAGAGCTTTCCACTCATTGTGTCTCACTTAAATCCTAACAACCCCACTTTATAGATGAGGAAACTGAGGTTCCAATAGCTTCCAAAAGGCACAGACAGGTTTAGGAAGTGGTGGGGCTGTGATTGACGAGGGCTCTGTTTCTACCTTTACTAACCCTTCCCACCTTCTCCCCTCTGTAGTTCCAGAGACCTTGGATCTGTTCTAGAATATTCTATACCAATTCAAATTCCAGCTCAGGCACCAAGATGGTTCAACCACCAGAGGCAAGGGGCGGGCATAAAACAACAACGGTAATACTTTGCAATTATGTTGAGTTTCCCTGTTTCCAAAACACATTGTGTGTATGTTTTCTCCACATTTATGCCTTTCAGATATCCTGTGAGGCAGAAGAGGCAGGTAAAAAAATGAGACCTGAAGAAGGGAAGTGACTTACCCAAAGTCTCACAGCAAGTTCATCACCAAGCTTTGACTTTCCCAGACAAGGTCTATTCCTACACTTGGGCTGGTGTTCTCCAGAGTTCCCAGCTCCACCTCATTTCAAGTCTATCTCCCTTTAAGGCAAAAGAGGAAGAAGAGCTGGAACTTTCTGCCTCCCTCCCTACAGGATTTACCATCAATTTCTGAAATGAGCACACTCTGTATATACACTGCCTGAGGGACAGGTTGCCCCAAACCTCCTCCACGGGGCTGTACCAAGGACTGGCTGCGTTTCTATTTTTGTCGCGCAATTTGTACAGAAGCTCTGCACTGTGCTTCAAAGGAAAATAATGGATTCCATGATGAAAGAGAAAGGCCACCATCCCTCCTACAGAGGGTTAAATGCCACCAGCCCCTAGCAAAAGCAATGTTTGGAAGACTCTGCCGAACAAAACGTTGTGAGCCCACGGAAAACCTCAGTGGTGAACTGGACCAATCTCTGCGATGTCAGAAAGGGGCTGGAAGGATGAATGACCCCCATTTAGCCTCCTTGGCTGAGGCTCTCCCTCTGTTGAGAACATACCCTCTGTTTCTGCCTCAGAAGGAGGTGTTGTTTGCAATGTGTATATATTTATGTGGCAAATGACTAGCTATTTATCAAACACTGTATCGATTCTAACATTTTTCTTCACCCTTTCCCCTTCACAATGCAGGTTGTTCTGTCTCTCTCCTTAACAGCTCCCGAGGATAATCTAATACAAACACACACACACACACACACACACACACACACACACACTCGGTGAAAATCAAAGCAAGCCATCTTTCTCTTGGCCTTAGTCTTCCCATCTATAAAGTACATGGATTGAACTAAATGGTCTGTTAGGCCCTTTCTCTGGCTCTAGGATTCTACTAAATGTGTGAGGAAAGCCCTATGTATAAGCCCACAAGATTGTGATTCAGCCTCTGATCAGGAAGGGGCAAACTGACTGCAAATTGTGTTTTCAACACTCATCTTTGGTTAAAGAGGGGTTTAAAAAGTGAGAGAAAGGAAAAAGAAACATTTCTATTATGCCTCTGAGCATGCTAACATCCTAAAGGTGAGGATTATTCTGCTTTTTCTCTCTCTTGCTTTATTTTGTATTCTCTTTATGTGGTAGTCAGGGCTGCAAAGCCTGCCTAGTCAGTTGCCTCTTCCCCGCGCATCAATTTCTCATCCCATGTGAAGGTGCCGTGTGCAATCCAGCCATGTAATAGCTGAGGTTTCAGCCCTGGAGGGCTTCAACCTAATGCCATTCTCACCTCAGTGGAAGCGCTCCACTTGATGTCAGAAAAATTGGAAGGTGTTAAATTTGCTTTGTGACTGCAACTTCCTCTTAGTTTGGGGAGGCTGGCTGAGGATTTGATGGCTTTGTAGATTTCACTATCAAGGAAGTATAAAGTATCTCAGCTTTTAAATTTATATTGTCAATCACCAAAGTTGCTCCTTCCCCTTGGGAACACTAACTAGATCTGCAGTTGCTGCTGCTGCTTGCCAACACAGCATGTGCCCCTCTCCTACCTGCTTCCAGGGGCTGGGTTCAAGACAATGAGATTGCATTGGGGAACCACTCTCAGGGCATTTCGAAAAAGAAACCGGGGCGGGAGGGTGGGTGCGCGGTGGTAATAGCTCAGTGGTAGAGCACATGCACGAGGTCCTGGGTTCAATCCCCAGTACCTCTGTTTTTAAAAATACATAAAAGAAATGAATAAATAAATGTAATTACCTATTCCCACCAAAAAAAAAAAAGAAAGAAAAAGAAAAAAGAAACCAGAGGAAATGAGAGTATTCTCACTCTTCCACAGTATATAGCCCAGAGATGTAGTTCAAACTGCCTGCATTTGAATCAAGTTACTGAATCTCCTGGGTCTCGGTTTGCTCATCGTCAAATGAGAATAATACTAGCCTATACACCTCATAAGGTTATTGTGGAGAGGAAAGGAGTAAAGCGCCTAAAGTGATGCCCACTGCATGCTAATACCTCAGTAACTGCTGGTTATGCTGACTATAATTCCTCCCCGCCAAACCGGTCTTTCCGCTTTCTGATGTTCAAACAGCCTGCATTTTCTGGCCATCTCCTTTCACCAGAGGATCTGAAAGCACACTAGTGATGGGGCTGAGCTAAGGTTCATCTTAGAGCCATTTGGGTGGGTCAAAATTGCCCATTTTCCTGTTCATTTATTTATTCACTCAGCAAGTATTTATTGACCACCTGTTACACAGCAGGCATGGTACTAGATGATGACCTAGAAGTGAACAAGATAGACTCCTTGCTTAATAGAGTTAATGCTCTAGAAAGAGGCGGGGAAGACGTGGTACAAAGACAAATGCAATGACTGAGACAGGGATGAGCTTGCAGGCTCCAGGGACCTGAAGTCAGTATGGCTGGGGTTGAGGGGGGCTGTGGGAGAGGGTGCTATGAGATGATGACGCAGAGGAAAGCAGGGGCTAGACCATTCAAGCCTTCTAAGCCAGGTAAGGAATTTTGTCTTCATCCTAAGAACATCGGGAAATAAATAAAAGGTTTGCAGTAAAGGATCAATATACTCAGATGCTTGGTAAAGTTCTTGTTGATCGTTCTGCGGCGTACAGATTGTTGAGGGGCAGGGCTGTCACTATCTGATACCGTGTTTTTGTGTGGATTCCAAAAAAGACACCCCTTATTCAAGTTAAAAAAATAATTGGGCTACAGCCTAGTCGACCTTAAGTCCTGCCCAAGGGAGTTGACCAGTGTCCTGGCAGGCAGCAGCCTCACCTGTGTGCGCCCACATTCCTCTTACTTATGCATTTCTTGTCACTGGAAAAATAGACCATCAACAGCACTTTGCACTTGACTGTTCCACCACCTTCTCCCAGATGAGGCAACTGTGGGTGGGGGGGAGGGACTTTAGAAAGTGAGAGCAACAGGTGGTGAGTGAGAGAAGTGAACTCAGGGGACTTCCAGGACTTGGACAGGACAAAGCCCACTTATGTGTGCCACTGAGTGTGTGTGTATGTGTGTGTGTGTGTGTTCTTGAGTCTGTACAAGACCATGTGTACTGTTAGGGGTTTATGTAGGAGCAGGCTCTCTTCCTCTGCTCTCAGACTTGAAGCCAAGAAGCACAGAATGTCTGCACCCATCTGTACCCTCTTATATAAGTTAGTATGTGTCTATGATAAAAATGGCACAGCCAGAGTTATGGTGCCCTTGTGTAGTATGCAACCTGAACATCCATACATGACAGCCCTTGGCAGCAAGAGTGGAAGCAAGTAGACTGGTGAGGAGGCTGCTGGAGTGGACCGGAAGAGAGATGATGGTGGCTCACACGAGGTACTAAACTAGCTGAGGAGGCAGTGAGAAGTGACCAAATTCAGCATCTATTTTGATGGTAGGGCAGCAGGACTTGCTGATGGCTAGGATGTGGTACATAAAGGGAACAAGAGGAATTCAGGATCATGACTAGGAGCTTGACTTAAGCAACTAGGTAAATGTAGTGCCATTTACTATGTGGGACTGACAGGAAGAGGAGCATTGTAGGAGAAAAATCACAAGTCCTGCTTTGGGCGGCTTGCAGCGACTCCAGCTGCCCACCTAAGCAGCTGATCTATCCGTTTCTGTATCTTAAGCTCTTTCCCACTGAGGATCTGAATGCACAAGGGGCCTCTGGGAAATTGGTAATCCCTGATACTCATCTTTGCCTCAGCAGGTTTCTTTTTTGTGTCTCGTTTGGCCTGAGATGAAATAATGATTTCAGTTTGTTACTACCAGTTTTTCAAGATTCCTCATTTATTTACAAGATCCTGAGATCTATCTCTCCCTCTCTCTCTCTTTTGCTCTCCCTCTCTCTCATGCACACACACACACACACACACACACACACACACACACTTACCATCTCCAAATGTCTCCTTTTCTGAGATTGCTCTTTGTCAAAACCCAAAAACCTTCCACTTTGAGGAGTACGCCTTCATTCAAGGACAGGGATTCTCCATCTGCCACCACCAAGCAGCCCAGAGCTCCACCACTTACCCCAAACCCTCTCCCCAGCACAGGAAAAAGGTTCTTGCAACATGGAGCAGAGCCAAGTGAGCTGAGAAAATGAGCCAAGTACGGAGAAATTAAAGAAAGTTCTGCTGACTAAGGGGGAAAAGAAATTAATCAGGAAATCTTAAGGTCACTGCAATCTCTTTGATTGCATTAACATCTAATAGCAGAAGACTACAGATTGATTAGTGCTAGATCGGGGGCGGGGGGCGAGGATGGAATGACGCTGGAAGTGTAGTGCCCGGAGCTGCATCTTCCATACGGAGCATTAATGCCTGCAGATGAAGCCAGATCTCCCACTTCCTGGGCCATGCACATTCCCTTAGAACCCACTTCACCCCTAGACCTGTATCAGGCCATGTAGGTAGCAAATACCTTTCATTCAATTGCCCCCTTGTACATTATGCCCATCCTTCACACTAGATCACGCTCTCCCTTTCCTCCAAATACCCTTTCCTTGGATCACCTAGGGAAGGTTTCTGAAGAATGAGTCCCTCATGCTGATCCAGGTAAGTCTTTGAGGCCTTGCTCCACCAGCTCTGATTCTTACTTCCTAGAGCTCCTTGCCCCTTGCTCTTAATGTGCCCACATTGCCAGTAGAGGAAAGGAGTCCACCTTTTTCAATGACAGGTTGGGGACCTGCCCTCCATAAGCAGAAGACGCCACACCATGGTAGTTTTGCCTCATTCCAGCTGGCAAAACATAGCGACCAGAACCGCATGGGGCCTTTTAGGAGGTTACCTAATGTGGCCAAGCACATGAAAGGCAATATCAATCAGTAGCAATTGCAGCTCCAATTTCAGCTCCAACCATGTGCCAAGCAGAGGGCTAAGTGCTTTATAGCGGTCACCTCATCTAATCCTTGCAGGAAGGCAGGCAGGACTAGTATCACCATTTCATAGCTGAAAAAAATGAGGCTCAGAGACATGAAGGAACTTGTTTGAGGTCCCACGGCTAGAAGTGAGCAAAGCCAGGATTTTAAAGCCACACCTGTCTGACTTCAGAGCAAGGACCCCTTACCAGCTGAGTGTGCCGTGATGGAGCCAGACACATCTCTGTTTTCAGCCTGTCTTCCCTTCACAACACATGTATCCAAAACCATTGTGATGACTCCCAAATGCCTGACTCTAGCCTTGACCTCTCTAGTCAGCTTCAGTCTTAACCAGCTCCTTTCTACTGGATGGATTCTTTCCACTTCCATCTCCTATTCAAACTTAACATGCCTAAAACTTATTGTTTCTTCCCAAACAGCTCCCCGTCTAGATTTTCCAGGCTCCTAACTTCAGGACCATCCCCAATTCTTCTCTCTCTGACCACATCTAGTCAGGCACCAAGTTATGATGATTTTTCTTTCTACAGCATTTCTTGAATGTACCCTTTCTTCCATTTCAAATGCTCCTTAGACACCTTTTGAGTCAATTAACCCCCCCCTCCACACACACACACACACACATCTCTCACAGTTCCCATGGGTCAGAAGTCCAGACACGGTAGGTATGGCTGAATCTTCTGCTCAGGGCATCACTAGGCTGAAAAGATGTCAGCCAGGCTTGTGATTCTCATTCAAAATTTTATTAATATAAAATGTAAAAGTGTAGTATGAAGAATTTCCATATACTCTTCACTCAGATTCTTCAAATGTTAACATTTTACAACATCTGCTTCATCCTTTTCTCTCTTTTTGTACATATTTATATTCACAAGCACTATTATTTTTCTCTGAACCATTTGAGAGTAAGTTGCAGACACTGTGCCCTTTTATCCCTAAATAATTCAGTGTATATTTCCTAAAACACACACACACACACACACAAAGGTATTTTCTTATATAGCCAGTACAATTATTAAATCAGGAAATTAATATTGATGTAACACTATCATCTAATCAAAAGAATGTGTTTCAAATTTCATCAGTTATCCCAATAACATCCTTTAGAACAAAAAAAACACAAAATTTATCTGGTATAGGATTCAAACATGGATCAATTCTCGAATTTAATTATCATGTCTCTTTAGTATCCTTTAACTGGAAACAGTTCCTTGGTCTTTCTTGTCTTTCATGACCATGAAATTTCTGAAGAAGACACTGGCCTCTGATTTTTGAAACACTTTATCTCACAGTGGACAGAAGAGCAGAATATTCCATAACTTCCCAACTATAGAATCATCAAACATGGAAGGAAACTGAAAATAACCTATTTACTCATCTGGATCCCAAGCTGTTTTCATGCACTCCTGAAAATGTTATAATTTACTCAACATCTTTCTTTAAATTAGTTCACTTTGTGAACTTAACTACTGTGGTAGACAAAATTCTAAATATGATCTCCAGTGACCCTTGCTTTTGTATAATCCTTTTCCCTTCGAGTGTGGGTGGAACTATCAATTTGATGAGAAATCACTCCAACGATTATATTAGAGTACATGCAAAATGGAGATTGCCTGGATGAGCTTAATCTAATCATATGAACCCTTTAATAGCAGAGAGTTTTCTCTGGCTAGTAAGCAGGAGAGGAAGTCAGAGATTTGAAGCATGAGAAGGATTTGACATGCCAGGTTTCTAGGTCACTGGCTTTGAAGGTGGAGCAGGCCATGTAAGAAGAAATGTGGGCAGCCTCTAGGAGCATAGGGACACCTGGCTGACAACCAGCAAGGAAGTGGGGACTTTAGACGTATACCTTCAAGGAACTGAATTCTGCCAAAAACCTGAATGAGCTTGGAAGTAGATTCACTGACAGAACTTCTAGGTAAGAGCCCAACCCAGCTGACACCTTGAACAGAAAACCCTGTCAAGTCTACCAGGACTTCTGACCTACAGAACATAATGGAGATGAAAAAACAACAGGCTACACTGAAAATCCAAAGTATCAACAGGCTACACTAGAAAAATGATACGACCATGTCAATTGATGCAGGAAAGCATTTGACAAAATCCAGCACCCATTCATGATTTAAAAGAAAAAGGAAAACTCTCAGAAAGCTAAGACTACAGGAGAACTTCTTCATCTTGATAAAGAATATCTACAAAGACAAAAAGTAAACAAACAGGATCCCCACAGCTAGCTAATTGAAGCAAGCAATATCTAAAAAGGATTATATACCATGACCAATTGGGATTTATTCCAGGAGTGTAGAGTTGGCTTAACATCCAGAAAACAATTAATGTAATGTAGCACTTCAGTAGAAAAAAGGACAAAACCCACATGCTTATCTCAATAGACACAGAAAAATACATTTGACAGAATTTAACACCCTTCACCATAAAACATTCAACAATCTATGAAACTGAAATTAAAAATACAATATCATTTTAAATCACTCAAAAAAATGAAGTACTTAGATTTAAATCTAACAAAACCTATACTTTGGACTTGTATGCTAAAAACTGAAAAAGCAATGATGGAAGAAATCAAAGGTCTAAATAAATGGATAGACATACTGTGTTCATAGATTGGGAAACTCCATATAGTGAAAGGGTCAATTCTCTCAAAATTGATACACATGTTTAATGCAATTCCTATCAAAATCCCATCAAGATTCTTGTGAATTTAGGCAATATTATTCTACCAATAAATTTGGAAAGACAAATGACTTAGAATAGGTAAAAATTTTGAAAAAGAATAAAGTGAGAGGAATTGCTTTACCCAATATCAAGACTTACTATATAATTTCAGCAATCAAGAGAGCATCATATTGGCAGAAGGAAAGACACAAAGATCAATGGAACAGAACACATAAACCAGAACTAGAACCACACAAATATGCCCAACTGATTTTTGACAAAGATGCAAAACAATTCAATGGAAGAAAGATAGCGTTGGCAAGAAATGATAATGGAGTAATTTGACATCTATAGGCCAAAAAAAATGAACCTTGACCTAAACTTCACATCTTATACAAAAATTAACTCAAAATAGGTCATAGATTTTGTACAGTTTTACAAACTATGAATGGTTTATAAAAGACTTTTGAAAGAAAACATATGAGAAAATCTATAAAAGAAAATCAATATATTGGACCTCATAAAAATGAAAACTTTACTCCATGGAAGATTCTGTTAAAAGAGTAAAAAGACAAGTTAAATCTGGAGAGAAAATCTTTTCAAACCATGTATTTGACCAAAGACCAATATCTAGAATATATGAAGAACTCTCAACAGTAAAAAAACAGAAAATTCAATTAGAAATGGGCCCGAGACATAAACTGGCATTTCCTTGAAAAGGATGTTTAGATAGCAAACAAGCACATGAAAAATTGTTCAACATCATTAGCCACTAGTGAGGGAGTCACAAAATGGCTTCCCTGATCCTAAGACAGCTTACAGAGTTCATTGTGATTAATTTGTTTTCTTGCAGTTCTTTCTGACTGACTAACCTGTTTTACTCCTTGCTACTGCTATTGTTTAACTTGATTGAATGATTAAGTGCTCAGCAACCCCAACCCTATGATTTATGCCCTACCCTAAATAACTTATATCCAAAACCCAGAAGCTATTTTCTAGAAAGAAGGACATGGAATGGTTAACACTGAAGGAGTGGTCGGATCCTCTAAGAGCCCCCGTGACACCCAAGGGGTCAGACCTGATAATGTCAAGGCCACAGGCAATGACCTACTTAACAGACCACCAGAAGTTCCCGAGACACAAGATAAACTTTTGTAAAAGATTATTGTTCATTATCACTGATATACTCTGTCCCGTTTGCCTATATAATCACCAAGCCCCAACCCAAAGATGGATTCATAGTTTCCAACGCATTAGCTTGCTATGACTCCCCTTTGCTGGGCAAAGCAATAAAGCAGCTTTCTTCTTTCCTCCCCAAACTCTGCATCCGAGTTTGAATTCACTTTTTAGGGTGCAGAGGCTGATTTTTAGGCAACACTAGGAAAATGCAAATTTAAATTGTCAGATATCACTACACACCTGGTGAAAATAAAAAATAAATCAGTGGCAACACCAAAGACTGGCAAGGATGCAGAGAAACTGGATAGCTCATCTAGTACTCATGAGAATGTAAAATGGTTCAGCCACTCTGGAAAAGTTCAGCAGATTCTTATAAAACTAAACACGCATTTACCTTATGACCCAGCATGCATACTCCTGGACATTTATCCTAGAGATGAAAATGTCTGTCCACACAAAAACCTGTACATAGTTGTTCATAACAGCTTATGTATAATAGCCCAAAACTAGAAACAGCAAAAATATCCTTCAATAAGTGGATGATTAAACAAACTCTGATCTATCTATATCATGAAATACTACTCAGCATTAAAAAGGAATGAATTATTAATACATGCAACAACTTGGACGGGTCTCTGGGGCGTTATGCCGAGTAAAGAAGTCAATCTCAAAAGGTTACATATTATATTATTCCATTTATATAACATATTCAAAATGACAAAATTATAGAGAAGGAAAATAGATTAGTAGTTGCCAGAGGTTAGGGATGAAGAGGAGGGGAAAGCGGAAGTAACTATTTGGAGGTAGCAGGAGGGAGATCTTTGCTGTAATGGAATAGTTTTGTATCTTGACTGTGGTGTTGGGTACATAAAACCACACATGAGATAAATGGACATAGAAATATACACACACATTGTGTCAAAGTCTATTTCCTGTCTTGATATTGTACAATGGTTACGTAAGGTGTAACCCTTGCGGGAAATCAGGTGAAGGGTACACAGGACCCCTCTGTAATATCTTTACAACTTCCTGTGAATCTATAATTATTTAAAAGGTAAAAGTCTAAAAAATTGTGGCTGATATATACATTTTGTTTGGCATTTAAAAGAAAATAGTTGTTGAGAGATTTTGTAGAAACAACTGGATTTCGATTTTCTCTTGCAAAGTCCTGAGACATGGAAACCCTGGCCCACATTCCCAGACTTTTCACTGCTCTTTCATGGGGGAATTGCTCTCTCCAGCCATCACAGTCCTCACCCAGATCCTGGCAGTCATTTATGCTACTGGCCGGGCCCCCGAAGTCATTTGAGTTTGTGACCTCTGGTTATGCCTTTGTCCCCAATCCTATGCTTGTCTGAACTTTTACCTATTTCTATTACAGCCCTGCCCCAAAGGAACCCTGCATCAGAAGCCTCCAGTTCAGGACAGATACCTCTAGGCCTCACATTTCTCTTATCAGCTCTGACTCCCCTCCCTTGTTAGTCCCCAGTCTGTTTCCTTTTGCCCACTTTCCCCAAGCTTTGTTCTGGTTCTTGCCCCTTAAGGGAAACCTTTAAGATATTAGTGGTAGAGTGCATGCTTCGCATACATGAGGTCCTGAGTTCAATCCCCAGTACCACCATTTTTAAAAAATAATAATAATAAAATTTAAAATTAATTAAAAATTAAAATTTAAAAAGTTAAACACTTTTTTCAACTATACTGTACACCAGAAATTAACACAACATTGCAAATCGACTATACATCAATAAAAAGAAAAACAAGATCGGGATCCAGGCTGCCTCACTCTGGAACTGGGCTTCTTAACCACAGTGCTATAGGTCTCCTGTCTTTCTGTGAATGGAAGCTGGTTTTCTTGTTCCCAAAGCCTGGTGCTGAGGCTGAGCAGAGGGGGAAGGGGACAAGATAGCCTGCTGGCCTTCCCACGCCCTCGGGCTCAAAGCAGCAACCTCCAACCAGAGAAGGGGCGCTTGGGGGTATCTCAAATCAGTTTTGATCTCCTGCTTAGGGACCGTGGGCTTAAGCTTCCAGCCCTTTGACTCTCAGTCACTTTGACCTGTCCCAGAAGAAATGCCACCTGGATTTTCTGATTTTCCTCTACCCCATTTCTACTTCAGGCCTTCTCAAGGCCCCCATGGCCTTCAGGGCAGTCAGCCTCACACCGGCCAGAAGAGACAGCTGTCTGAGGCCAGCCCCTTTGTTCAGGAGAAGCTGGTCAATCAGCAGTAATCCCTGATTCACAGTGATAATCAGCTCCCTGTCTGGACAGTCAGGGCTGGGCAAAATAACAAGTGGCGCCGCACCTGTTCTGGGGGTCTGGCACTCGGAGAGCAAGCTGCTATGAATGGCCCAAACCCCCACCCGGGCAGCAGCTGCAGCCTGGAATCGGGGCTTTGTTAGCATAAGAATGGAGCCGGCCACGCCAGCCAGCCAGCCAGCCAGCTTCCCCTTCTCCCTCCTCCCCAGCTTGCCTCGAACACCAAATGGGCCACCCTCATTGTGAGCAGACTGGCTTTGCGTTTCTATTCTCAACGGTGCTGATCAATTTTTCATTTAGGGGAGAAAGAGCACCTTCCTGCTTGAAAGAGCAGACTTGGCCCAGGTGGAAGCAGAGTCTGTTGATCTCACTACTCACCGAGTTCTCACTCTCGGATGGGGTTACCCTAGTACAGGACACTAGGAGGCACACCGCACAGAGGATAACACAAATGGTGCCCCCTGGAGTTGTGCACAGTACAGGCTGTGTGGCCCTGCTTCAGGGACAATTGGAGACCAGAGAGTTCCTATAGAAAGGCCTCTGGCCCCTTACTACCCCATGTGGTCCATGGACTTGCGACATCAGTAGCATCCGGGAGCCTGTTGGGAATGCAGAAGCCCAGGCCCTACCCTGAGTCAGCAATCTGGTTTTAGCAAGATCTGGTGAGTCAGCGGCATATTAACGTTTGAGAAGTACTGGGCTAGAAAACAAGGCTCTGAGTTTCCAATTCTTACAGACTTGAAAGTGTTAGAGCTTTTGAAATCAGAAAAATCATAGTTCAAATCTTAGCTTCATCGATTACTAGGTGTGTGACCTCAACCAAGTCACTTAACTTCACTGAGCCTCAGTTTCTTCATCTGTAAAAGGGCAAAAATGATAATCATGATAGGGTTACTGTGAGGATAAATAACAAAAATGTTTATGAAAGTCACTAGCATACTGCTGGTGTATGGTCATGTTGCAATAAAAGCTAGCTCTTATTTTTATTTTGCCCCCCTGATAAACAACACTATTCTGCCAACTTCAGATGATTCAGATGTTGCCTTGCCCAGTTGTAGATTCATCAGGAATTCTTCTTCTGCTGCTGTTATGGGAACTTAAAGCAGTATGTTTAATTAATAACACCCCACATCTATATAGAACTTTGAACTTTTCAAAGCATTTCCACACCCACTATCTTCCAGCATCAAAAACTCAGGGTACCAGAGCTGAAGGGAATCCTAGAGATCATCTAGTCCAACAGTCTCCTTGTTCCAATGAAGATAGTTCAGTGACTTGCTCAAGTCACACAGTACATTGGGAGGTGCAATCGGCATTGAAACCTGATTCCCAGGTCAGTGCTTTTACTATTAAGCAGTGTGAACAAGAAGGTTTGCTTGGGGCAAAAGGACACTAGAGGCACAAGTCAAGCCAGGGTGTGGCTACAGATGACTCACCCATGAACATTCTCTAAACTAGGCAAATTAAGACGATTTTACAGCATGGGACTGGGAACCACCAGATTTGTCAATGCTAAAATTCCCTTTATGTAAGTGAGAATGTGCATGTTCCTTTTTCCTGAAGGCAGCTGAAAAGCCTTCAGCCCGAACTCAATCCCAGTCTGGAAGAACGAGTAAGGGCCATTGTCCATGAGCTGCTCTGAGAACTAAGTTCATGGGAAATCAGTTCCCACTGACGCCACAGCATTGGGGGCTGGATAGGGTGTCTTAAGGTTCTCCGAGTTCTGAGAAAGGGAACAGAACTTCATTTCACAAAGTAAACATGTAGCAATCTTTGATTCAATGAACTCTTCTGTAGCTTTAAAAAAGACTCTTTAATCATCTGGAAGGGTATTAGAGATAATGTCAAGTAGAAAAAAATGCAAGTTAGGGAACAGTGTGTAATTTAATATCTGAGGCTGACCAGGCATGGAGGCCACGGGTGTTCTTCAGGCAAAATTCTTCCATTTTCGTGTCTATGACAGGCACTAGCAACCCTGAAGGGAAGAGGAAGGGCCTTAGAACCCTCACCAAGAGTCACAACAAGCTGTGAGAGCCCTCAGTCTGGGCCTTGGCAACCAAATGAACACATCTGGAAGGGTCAGAGTTCCTGGATACAAGCTCTGTGAAGCTTTCATACTCCTGACATAAGAAATACTCTTCTATTCCAGATAAACAGTGAACTTGTTAAAGTTTGTTGGGGAGATCAAGGTCAATGGCATTCCAATTTTCTTCTGGCTTCACTCGAATGGAAAATGTCTTACATTGCCCAGGAATGATAAACAGACACAGAGCATGGTTACCCTAGTTAAATTCAAGAGTTTGGCCCGGGAGT
This sequence comes from Vicugna pacos, assembly GCF_048564905.1. Classification (NCBI taxonomy): domain Eukaryota; kingdom Metazoa; phylum Chordata; class Mammalia; order Artiodactyla; family Camelidae; genus Vicugna; species Vicugna pacos. Next base: position 78,833,035 of record NC_133023.1, read on the forward strand.
GTAGCCCACTCAGCACCCTGCCCCTCACCTTCACTCCAGAACACACACAGCGATCCAAGAAGTATAACTTGAACATCACTGCTGTTAAGTCCTGGGGAGTTGTTGATGGCATATGAGCAGGGCAGTAACATGGTAAGTTTTCAGGGTAGCAGGATTATTCAGGTTTGGAAGACAGCTTTAAGGAGGCTGCTACAGAGCCAGGCACTCCAGTTAGGAAGATATTGTAATGGTCCAGGTGAGAGACGATGGGAACCCAGAGACAGGGCAGTCAAGAGGCAAAGGAGCCAAGAGATAAGAGATGTTTGGAAGATAGGCTTGGGAGGAACTGGTAATTGTAGAAAGTGAGGGAGAAAGAGAAATCTTGGATGACTCAGGTTTCTGATTTAGTGGAGCCGAAGTATATAAAAGGTCACATTCAGTTTTGGACCCATTGAGTGGAATTTCTAGGCAGAGACAGCCCATGGGCTGTTTTATAGATGGCTCTAAGGCTCATGAGAGAACTCCGTGGTGGGCAGTTATAAACACATAGGTGATAGCTAAAGTCGCAGGCATGGATAAAATTTCCAAGAAAAATGTGAAGTAGTGAAAAAAGAAAGAGAAAGAGCTTCCTGGGAACACTTATATTTTGGGTCTAGGAAAAGAAAGAAAAGCTCAAGCAGCAGCCAAACAAGTAGGAGGTGAATCAAGAAAGAACAGTGTCATGGAATTCACTGGAGAACAAATTTTCAGGAAGACAGGCAGTAAAAATTAATGACTCAGAAATACCAAGTAAGTCAAAGACTGAGAAATGTTCATTAGATTTGTCAGTTGAGGAATCACTGGTGTCCATGGCAAAAGATGTTTCAGGAGAGTGATGAGGACAGAAACCAGATTCCAGTGGACTGTGGAAGTGAGTGGAAGGAGAGGGAATGAAGACAGGCTACGTACACTCCATGTTCAAGAAGCTTGGCTGTGAAGAGAAAAAGAGACAGAGGGCAGTTGCTGGACAGGGAGGATATAGGGCTAAAGAGGAGGTTTTTAAAGGTAAAAGAGACAGTAGGCATTCTGAAGGGAGCCAATGGTAAGTAAGATGCTGAAGGTCCATGAAATAGAGGAAAGTTTTGGTAGAGGCAGAGGAGACAATAGAATCTGTGCATATATCCGGAGGAAATTCTAATTCGAAAAGATACATGCACCCCAATGTTCACAGCAGCACTATTTACAATAGACAAAACATGGAAGCAACCTAAATGTCCATTGACAGATGACTAGATAAAGAAATTGTAGTGTGTGTGTATGTGTATATATATATATATACACACACACATATACATATAATGGAATACTACTCGGCCATGAAAAAGAATGAAATAATGCCATTGCAGCAACATGGATGGACCTGGAGACCATCATTCTAAGTGAAGTAAGTCAGACAGAGAAAGATAAACACTATATGATACCACTTATATGTGGAATCTAAAAAATAGGACACAAATAAGCTTATTTACAAAAGAGACAGTCTCACAGACATAGAAAACAAATTTATGGTTACCGAGGGAATGGGGGTGGGGAAGGATAAGTTAGGAGTTCGGGATTTGCAGATGCACACTACTATATCTAAAATAGATAAACAACATGGTCCTATTGTATAGCACAGGGAACTATATTCAATATCTTCTAATAGCCTATAATGAAAAAGAATATGAAATGGAATATATATATATGTATAATCAAATCAGTATGCTGTACACCAGAAATTAACACAACATTGTAAATTGACTATACTTCAATAACAAAATAAACAAATAAATAATAAAGACACTGCAGTGATGAGGAATATGGGATTAACAGATACAAACCACTATACAAACAACAGATAAGCAACAAGGATTTACTGTATAGCACAGGGAATTATAGCCAATATCTTATAATAACCTACAATGGAATATAATCTGCAAAAACCTTGAATCACTATGCTGTTCGCCTGAAACTAACACGATATTGTAAGTCAACTATACTTCAATTAAAAAAGGACATTGCAGTGAAAAAACAATGGACACAGATACATCTAGGTTTGAGGCAGCAAGACAGGAGTTTGAAGCCCTGGAAAGCTCTTATTTTCTCTGTGAAATGGAAAATGAAGCCATCTTCTAAGACAGACAAGGACAGGAGTGGAGGTGGAGGCTGGGGGAAGGTGGTGGAGTTTGGTTTAAGCACCAAGAGGAATATGAGATGTAACTAACTAGGATCACTTTGTTAAGATTTCCAAGTAGTTCTAAGGGAACAACTGCGATAGGTTTCCTGCCCAGGTGTGCAAGTATAGGAAGAGAAGAGGCAGATGTTGGATTAATCTGGTTGTTCATTAGAATCACTGAGGAAGCTTTAAAAAGACCAACATATGGGCCCCATTCTAGGTCAATGAAATCAGGCATCAGCATATCTTCAAGCATCCCAGGGAATTCTCTTGTGCAGCCAGGACCAAGATCCATTGGAATGATCTATGGTGTGGGCTTTGCTGAACTACTAACCAGGCAAGAAAGGTGACACGTGAGAACTGCTGGGAAAGATGCACTGTGGGGTTTAGGAGGAAGAGGAAAAGAAGAGAAGCCAAAAGGATTTATATCCATGAAGAATTAAGTAGAGTCAAGAGATGAGAAATTTAGATAAAGCATAATTTAGATAAGGTGAAGAGAACGGAGGAGTTGGATGTATAAACTTTGTGATCATTAATACTTGAGTTTAAGATTTAGGAGGTGAAGCAGTTTAGGGCAATGAAAAGAATAAGAGAGGGGTTGTCAAGGGAGACAGGTGATCAAAGTGGAGAAGAGGTGAAGGTGGACGGAGTTAAGTGAAATCAAGTAAACGTCAAATGCAAGTCAGACGCTTTCCCATTCTCTAGCCAGAACCCTCCCTTCCAAATGCATCATCTCATTCAGATTAAGAGCCAGAGTCTGTACAGTTTCCTACAAGGTCCAATAAGACCTGGCCTCATGTGCCTCCCTGACCTCACCTACTACTCTCCTCTCACTAATTCAGCCTCAGCCATACTGGCCTCCTCCTAGTCAGGTACACTCCTGCCTCAGGGCATTTGCACTTGCTGTCATCTCTGCCTGTAATGTTCACAAACAAGATATTTACATGCTAGCTCCCTCACCCTCTCCAAGTCTTTGCTCAAATATCATTTGCTCGATGAAAGCTACACTCATTGAAATTCTTTCTCTCATAAATAAAATTGATCTCCCTCTCCCAACATTCCCTACCTCATCTGCCCCACTTAATTCTTTTCCGTCTGTTTATTACCATCTGACATCCTATGTATTATTATTTATTTGCTTACTGATTGGTTGACTGTCTCCCCGACTTCTGCCCTCCTGATCATAAGCTTCTTGTGGGCAGGGATTTTTGTCCTTTTGTTCACTGTTACAGCTCTCACACCACACCTCTAACAGAGCCCAGTACATAGCTCCACTCCATAAATATTCGTCAGAGGAATGAGTCATGAGTCCAGAATGCTGGATGGGTTGTACACTGCAGCACTCAAGTCATCCAGGATAAGAGCAGGACTCAGGTTGGAGAGGAAAGTAATAAGCCAGGTATTAAAACCCCAGGAAAAGTGTGGGTGAATGAGGGAAAGAGTTGACAAAAAGAACAGTGGGCATTATGGGCAGCATGTGCCTCAAAGGAACATTTATTTAAATTTAGTTTTAAAAAATCTATTTTTGAAAACAATAATGAATTTAGTTGCTATTTAATTCTGTTACCTGTTGGTTTCTTTTCTTTTCTTTTTTAGGATGGACACAAAAGGCCTGAAAATAGTGCCAGGAAATAGGAGAGTGTGGACATCACCCCTCAGCTCTGTGGTGTGTGCAGCCCAGGATGAGCAGCTGCCAGAAGATGGCTGTCAGGTAAGGAAGCAGGTTATCAATGGTTAGTAAACCTGGCTGCACATCAGCATCACCTGGGGTGGCTCTTTAAAAAGTAGAGAAGCCCAGGCCCCACTTCCAGCCAATTGAATCAGAATCTTTGGGGAGGGAGTCAAGGCTTCAGTCCTTGTTAAAAAGCTCCCCAGGGGATGCTGATGTATAGCTAGCGCTGCGATGTGCGATGAGCTGAGGTAGGTGAGGGAAGGACCAGGGGAATTTGTCGATATGCAACATGAGTCTCAAATGGCACAGACGAAAGCCTGGGAGAGATGACGGGGGGTGAAGAGAAAGCACCAACATGCATGAGGATGAAATGCCCCAGGAGAAGGGAAAGGAGCTCACATTCAGAGCAGTGGCAGAGGATGGCATGAATGGAGAGGCATTAAGGTCTCAAAATTCTGAGTAGACTCCTAGTGGAAGGAAATCACGAAACCAACTAGGGAGGTGCTGATTACCACCCAGGCAGGGCCAGCTCCAGATTTGGAGCTTTCAGAAGGTACAGCCAGGTCCAAGGGGATGGAGGGCGGGGACGTGATTAGTGCCTGCATGTTTCTCTTGGTGGCCTTGGAGAACAGGAAGTGAAGTGGACCCCTAGATGTTCACTGCTACAGGCTGTGTGTCCTGTAACTGATGACCAGGTCAGTATTGGGTCTCCACCACCAGAGATGGAAGGTGAGGGAAGTGGGGAGCAGTCATAATGGCGTTTCTTAGAGTTAAACCCCTGGACACGTGGAGGACAATGGTTTCCATGCTGTGCAAACAGTTGGGTGTAGATGCCGAACAAGTTTGGCTGCTGCTTGAGCTTTTCTTTTTTTTCCTAGACCCAAGCAAGATCAGGTCACTTACAGTGTGAGCCTGGAGGCAGGGAACTGCTGGGTATCCTTCATCCCACTGAGATGCTAAATCCACACCCATCCATCTCCAACATCCCCTGGTTGGGTATTAGATTGCAGGGCAAGGCCCATAGTTCCCCTTTGAAAAACAACCTCAGAAGCTTGTGGGTACTGGCCAGGGTGCCACCCCTACAACTAACTCATCCTTGAGGGCTTCCCTAAAATGGACCTGTAGTGTTAGTTAGTTCCCAGGTGCCACTGAAATGTTATGGATTCTGGCCTCCGGGCCTTTCCCACTCTGGTGGTCAGACTGTTACACCTCTTTTTCAGTGACTTAACTGAGGGTCCATGTCTGTCTACAACTGTGTGTGTAGTTCTTGGGGCCCCTGAGACTGACTCCGGACTTGTGCCTAAGGAGGGAGCAGGGATGGGCTGGATTGTGCCCAAAGAGCTAGCTGTCCCTGCTGTCAGTTTCAGGGATGATCTTGGAAGCCAGGACATCTCACTGCATCTCACTACACTGCATCTTCTGGCTCACCTGCACCAGAATTTCCTGAGATGCTTGTTAAAATGCTGATGCCTGAGCTCCTGCTTCAGAACTGCACAGACAACTCTCTGTAGAACTTCTGCAAGAAGCACATAAAAACTGTGGTAGGGCACCTCCTTTATGTTTTATCTTGTTTAGACGGGGTGACCAACTATATTTTGTCTATTCTCTGCCTAAATCTAAGGTTCCGTAGTGCGCTATCCATGGTATGTGCTTATAGATGCTACATACTGAAACCCATGGCCATGAAGGCCCATATCTGCCTGAATAACTCAGACCCTCAGGCCACTTTTCATCCTCTGCTTTGTGCATCCTGAATTAGACTGCACACTCCCATGAGGCCATGCTTCTGTGAACACATAGCATTTACTGCACTGCTGAAGTGTATTTGAGGACCAAGGTTAGGTATGCCCTGTGTATCATGCTGACATGCCAGCAATTGTTCAAAAGGTGATTAATGATTGAATGCTGTTCAAAGTCTGTATCAAAGTACATATCTCTTTGAGAGTATGTCTTATCTTAAAAAAAAAAAAGCTTACTCCAGAGTCAGGTCTGATGCCTTAGTGAGAAGAGTAAAGTTCAAAGAGAAAGGAGTTCCTTCCCTTAATTGATCAACCAGTCTGTCTTCAATACATCATGTCTTGGTTGCTTTGGGAATACAGACATGAGTAAGACATAGTCAGTGTCCTGGAAGAGTTTAAAACCTACCTAGGGAGACAACAAATACACTTGTGTTAACTATCATCAAAACAAAGTAGTATAGGATATATGCTACATAAGCATTGTGGACCAAATGTGACACAGGACAGCTCAACTCTCAATCGGCTTCAAGATAATCCCCACGTGCATCAGTGGTACTGCCACCCATCACACCAGACACATGGAAGTCCTCCTTGATTGCTCCCTCCCGTCAGCGCCCATATCCAGTCCATCAGCAAGTCCTTTTGGCTCTAGCTCTAAAATGTATCTTGCATCTGCTCACTTCTCTCCATGGCCACTGCCACCCACTAGTCCAGGCCACAGCATCTCTCTCTCTCTCTGGATTACTGTCCTGGCTGCCTATCTTGCCCCTCTTTCCCTTCTTGCCACTCTCCAGGCCAATTTTGTGTAGCAGCCAGAGTACTATTTTAAACCCATAAATTAGATTATTTTGATCCCTCACTTAAACACGTCAGTGACATCTTGCTGCACTCAGCACAAAGAAGGAATTCATGACCATGACCTGCAAGCCCCTGCCTGGTCTCCGGCCTCACTGAGAATCACTCTCTCCCTGGTTCACTATCTCTTGTAGTCGGTTGAACATGGCAAACACTCACCTCAGGGGTCTGCAAAAGTTGTTCCCTCAGCAAGGAATGCTCTTTGTTATTATTTATTCATCTTTCAGGTCTTGGTTTAGATGTCACTTCCCCCAGAAAGGCCTGTCTTCATCCCCTCCCATCGAAATTGTCTTCCTTGTTATTGTCTGTCATACCACCCTGTTCTTCTCCTTCACAGCACTTATTACAACTTACAAAGCTGACCCTTGAACCACACAGGTTTGAGCTATGCAGATCCACTTATACGTGGATTTTTTTTCAATAGTAAATACCACAGTACCACACAATCTGCTGTCGGTTGAATATGTGAGTGGAAACGGCAGATATAGAGGAACTGCACGTATGGAGGGCTGAATATAAGTTATATGCAGATTTGCAACCATGCGGATGTCGGTGCCCCAAACCTTGCATTGTTCAAGAGGCAACTGTAATTATGTATGTCTGGGTTTGTTTGTTTCATGTCTATCTCCTCCACTAGATTATAAGCTTCAAGAGGGCAGAGCCTATGTCTGTTTTTTTTAATAATCATATTCTAAATGCCTAGCACCAAACCTAGTATATAATAGATGCTCAATATGTGTCTTTGGGATAAAAGGATGAAAGAATAAAGAATAAAGAAGTGAGACGGCCTGAGAAAGATTTCTGGAGAAGAACCAGTAGAACACCATGAACAAAGGCAGGGAAATGGGTATTTCTATGCAAAATGTATTCTGGAGATGAGGGTAGCCCAGTGCGGCTGGAGTATGGGACCTGTATTAAGTACATACTATTGGAAATGTATGTGGTAGTCATTTATAGTCATGTGGTAAAACTCCAGGCTAAGAAGTGTGACTTTTATTTGGTAACATCCACCAGCCCACTACCCTATCCTGATCTCAGCTAGCCCCAAAACAACCCGGGGGAGTGGGGCAGAGTGTACCACTCTCCCTCAGCTGCAAGTAGCTAGGGGTGACATGGCCCTCAGAGCTCCAGCCATGGCCAGGGGCCCAGCAGGATTTAGAATGAGCAACGTCTGCTGTCCCCAAGCAGCTGGTGGGGAAAGGGAAGGGGTGGAGAAGAAGGGCTTGTTGTCAAAGGGCATCCAAAGTCCTCTTGGGTCAGGCAACCCCTTCGGAAAATTCCACAGATGTCCAGGTTCCCATGGGGACCCTTACTACTCAAGGCTGACAGGTATCTCTGGTACTAGTAATAGCGCCTACCTCAAAAGGCTATTCTGAGGATGAAACGAGAAAACATGCATAAGGTGCTGAGCGCAGTGCCTCACGTGGTAAGCACTCAGTAAATGTGAATTCCTCTGTCAAATGGGAACATTAAAGGTGCCTGCCTCACAGGGTTGTTGTGACACTGAAATGAGATGATACACGTAAATACTTAGCCTAGTGGCTGGCACACGATAAGCACTCAACACGTGTTAGCTGTTACTACTGTTAATAGTGTCAACAGCAGCAGCGACAGTAATATTGAACAGTTCAGGGAAGAAATAATAAGGGCTGAACTAGAGCAGAGACCCTGAGGAATCCAACGAGGCCTGCAATGGTCAGTCACTGTGGGGCCCCAGAGGTGGGGTTTAATGTATATAGAGAAAGGCCCAGAGACTGGGACCCAGCCAGCGGTGGGCAAGGCAGGTTGCTTGGCCACCAGGCTGAGGCAGGTGATGCCCTGGGAGCTGGCCCCCTTCAAGGCAGGCCCTGTCACCAGGGTTCAATTCCCAGCTCTATCGATCAGGTAGGAATTGTCACTATGGCAGCATCTGCTCGCCTTACTTGACGTATTACTTGGGGAGGAGACACAGGCCGGTTGTCTTGGAGGAATGCCAGAAGGGAATACATGCCTGGCAGGGCTGCCAGGGGAGGCATGGGAGGGTCAACTAACAAAACTTTGTGCTGCCTGGGGCCAGGCTCCTATGAGAGTTGCTAAGCAAGGTCTGCTTTGTCCCCATTTTGGTTACTTTGTGGACCATCTCGGGGCCTGTGAATTCGCTGCCATCCAGAAGCAGCCCGTGTTACATTGGGCAGTGCTTTTGCAGGAAGCCCTCTCAGTCTCAGGAGGTCCCCATGCAGAAAGGCCATGCTTACCCCTCTGCTGACCCCAAACAGTGGTACTTCTGATACCTCACAGGCACCAGAAACCTCTGCTGGGGTGGGAGTGAGGCCCAGAAGTGGCCACGACACGGAGCAGCCATGGACCAGAGGGCCTACAGGGTGACTAAGTTTGGCAACAGACTGATAATAACAATACTTTTTTGAGCACTTCTCAGTGCCAGGCAATGTGCAGAGAACTTGGCAGGAATTAGCTTGATTATTCCTCAAAAAATCTTAAGAGGTAGCTACCATTATTATTCCCTCTACACAAGTGGAGAAACTGAAATATAAAGAGGCAAAGTTGTAAACTGACTATAACTCAATAAAAAATATAAATAAATAAATAATTGTTTAAAAAAAGAGGCAAAGTGACTAATCCCAAGTGCCTGGGCCAGGACTCCTTCCTCTCCACAGACCTCCATGAATTCGTCATAATAAAATAAATAGCTGGCATTTATTGAGCATTAAATATAGGAAAGACCCTTGACATATGTTATCTCTTTGATTCCTTCCTATAACCCTATGAAGTGGGTACAATTGTTACTCTTTCCATTTGACAGAGCGAAGGCAATTAGGTAGTTAAGAAACCTTCCAAGATCGCATAGTTAGTGAGAGATAGAGCAGGGATTTGAACATAAGCAAATGATTCCAGCTCTCAGTCCTTTAACCTTATATGACCTTCTCTTTTTCTCCAAAACAGTTCTTTTACCAGGGAATATCTGAGGACAACCATGATCATATATCTTGACCCATTTGTTTTCGGTGATCTGCTTGCTCTAGTATCTCCACCAAAAAGGGTAAATTGAGATCATTCCAGACGAACTGAGGCCTCGTGAGGCCAAGTGACTTGTGCCGCATTAGACACGGAGCAAGTGACTGAGACCATACAAGACCTTGATGCCTACTGACTCTCATGACTGGAAATGACAACAGAGGACAGACACTGAAGAGAAAGGGTGGAAGTCTTCCTCTGGCGCCTCCAACTCAAAAGAGCTTTTAGAGAAATTATAGCTGATGTAAGATCTTTCCAGAAAAGAGCCAAGAAAAAAGAAAAAATATTGTTTTCATGTAGCAAGGTTAAATCAATTCATACACTACAAAGTGCAAACTTGGGCTCCTTCAAATGGGGCATTAGGTTATGGTTTGAAGATGGACTCGGTCCTATGGGTATATTCTGGAAATCTCTGTGCATGGATTTGTTGTGCACATGAGCCTGAGTCATGTTCAGTCTGAATTCAATGAGTCTGTATTGGTGGATGCCAAATATTCCTTGCCTCGTGCTGCAAGTTTGATAATGAGAATCAGACCAGAAGGGCTAGGGTGAGCTGGAAACCCAAGAATCTCAGCCAACAAGACTGTTGTTCAGCCTACTCTGGGCCCTCCCCCTGGCTATCTCCCCCTTTATAGCCCCCCTTCAGCTGAGAACATCCAGGAAGTGATTCCCTACCTCTGACCATCCATAATCTTGGCACCAGCTGGGAGTGGGAGGAAGCAAAAAACCAGTGGGTTTCACACCCCTATGATCTATAAAAGTAACAATAGTCACAGGGGTCTCAGGAATGTACTTCTGAGTGACAAAATTTATGGGTTTACTCAGTTTCCAGTTCTCAAGAATCAAAACCAGTCTCCCAGGCCCACCCTAACAATGATATGTCATAACCCTGGCAAGAGTACTCTGCCATTAAAACCAACCCCTCCCTGCTTCTTCTTGCTGTTTACAGTTACTTAGACTCTTCAGGGCCCAGACTCTTGACACCCAAGAAAATATGTTGCTTCATCCATTTGCCTTTGGTACAACACAGCCTCATATACACCATGGGGAGCCCTTGATAGTAGACGATTCGGGTTAACCATTCAGGCCCCAGGACCAGACAGATAGACCAGTTGTCCTCACCAACTGACTGAACTTGTGCACATCTCTTGGCTGCTCTGAGCCTCAGTTTCCTCCTCCATGATATGAGAATACTAATAGTACATACCTGATGGAGTTGCGGAAGGGATTTGATGAGATAATGTGTGCCAAGAGGGTCGTGCAGCACCTGGAGCAGGGCTCAGTACATGGTGGCTATATATAAAAAGGAAGACTGGCCGTCTCTGAAAGTTTGCCTCGGAGAGCATTTCTCTAGCTCCAGTTTCCCCTGTAATGAAGTGACGGGCTGAAGGCTGAGACACAAGAAAATAAATGGGGCAATGGGGTATATACACTGATGCTGACCCCTTTCCCTTTGGTATTTAGAGGGCAGGACAGTATTGAGAGAGGGCTTATGGCTGAAGGAAATAAAGTCAGTGATGTGATGCAGGGAGGGGTGATGGGTGGGGTGGAAGTGGGAGATGAGGGCCTAAAAGGCTAGGGTGCTGAAATGCCATGAAACAAGAGAACCCACTGCCACACTGTGAGTTTAATGAAGGAAAGAGAAACAAAAGTTTATGAAGTCAAAGGAGAGATAGAAACTTCGAAAGGGAGTCAAAGGAGAGCTTGGGCAGAAAGGGTCTGAGTTTTGGAAACCACTTTGTCCTTTCTCAGAAATGTTTTGACTGCAGATTCAATGCCAAAGGGCCTGACATACACTTATTATTGAATAACTGGTCAGTTTGTTCATCTAAACTTGCTCTTATTAATAAGAACATTCTGCTCTCCACTCACCTCTGCAGAAAGCAGCCCCAGGGAACTAGGTAAAAAACCAGCCTCCCCAAATGCAGCCTCATCTCACAGGTTTTCTAAGCAAGAGCTACTGGGAGATGTGGACTTCCCACTTTGGAAAATGGTTTCATTCCCTCAGGCCAGAAAGCCCAGGGGATCGCGCCTCCTGAAAGTTCCCGCAGGAGGGGGTTACAGCCTTCTCTGAATCATTTAAAGAAGCTGGTTAACAGATTTCCTTGGTCCAGTCTTGGAGTTTCAGATTCAGTTGGTTAAGGTGGGGACACCGACATATTTTATAAATGATTCTGTCATAAAGCAAACTTTGACTCTGGAGACAAGTGTGCTTTGTTTAAATGGAAGGCACTACACTATAGATAGTCTATCCTTAACTATGTCCTCATTTTATGTTTGAGGAATCTGAGGCTCAGAGAAATTGAAGCCCTTGTTCAAAGTCACACAGCTAATTAATAACAAAACCAGAATTGGAATTCAGGTCTTCTGCCTCCCAATTCACTGTCAGCGCCATTTACCAACCCTCTTTGCCTCCTAATAAGATTGTCCTTTCTAGTTTAAGTATGAGGACAAATACGTCCCCTCCTGATTGTAATCAGAGTTAAAAAGCAATGCTACCTTTGCAGAATAATTCATTAGGAAACAAAATATGGCAATCCTCAGTTCTACTAGAAGCATCAAGCAAAGTTTTTTCATTTTTATTTTTTTGATGGAGGTACTGGGGATTGAACACAGGACCTTCTGCATGCTAAGCATGAGCTCTTCCACTGAGCTATACCCCATCCTACCCCCAAGCATAGTTTTAAAAAGAAAGGAAAATACAGCCTTTCCCCTTAAGACCAACCATAAGGAGAAATGTGTCACATGATTTATGTGTAGAGACCATATTTGTGGCTATAATGTTTCAGTTTTAAATTATTCAGCATTGAAGAAGAGACAACCTAGCTTTAAGATGGGACATTCATTACCTTAACAACCAAAGCCATTTTTTTTTCAAGGCAGCAAAGATTAATAATTACATTATCTGGCCATCAGTTCCCCTGTGAACTATCCTTACTCTAGTCCAAACCTTTAAAAGAAAAACAAAGCAAATATTAGCTAGGATCTAAAGCCATTTTCCAAATATCAAGATTTTGAGGTAAATGGGAAACCACAAATCATAACTGTCAATAGTTCAAATAATCCAAATTATTCCTTTGGGAACAATAACCCACCCATCTTCTGACAGCTCAAAAGCATCCCAGGGGTGGGGTAAATACCACAGTAGGTAAAGTGAATTATGGGTAGGTACAAAGGGCATTCTTAAATATATTGAATTGGAAAGCTGCACTTTAAAGGCATCTAGATCCATCCCTAGAGGAGAAAATCTGCCAGATATTTTAGCTACGAAGTGTTGGGGAGGGTGTATATCAGGAGAGTTTTCCAGCAATGCCCAACTCTCAGAGCATTTCTCCTTTCTGTGTCTTCTCCATCTGTAAAATGGGTAACAACCATCACCACTCTTCCATCCCCACCCTGTGCTCAGCCACCCTCAGAGGGTTTTAAGATGGCTAATATCGCTCTCGCTCTTCAGACAAAAAAATAATTCTTAAGCCACACAAACGACCACTGTGCTATCCCTTTTCTAATACTTGGAATATATCCTTGGCCTAAAGCAAACACCAAAATTCTTTGGCAGGAAGGAGATACAAGAAAACGAAGAAAGCCCAGGCAGAGTGAGGGGAACAGCTACACCTGGACCTGTTTGTCACTATTCCCTTTGCAGAGGGTGACATCACTGTTTATTTCTATTAGAATAACTTCTCATGGGAGGGCCTCAAACTGGTCCTCTTCGTAGGGAGGCAAGTGGGATAGAAGCCGACTCCTACACAGCACTCTGCTTCTGGAAAATTCTGGAACCAATCTAGCTGACTTCAGAATTCAGTGAGATGCAGCAGTAGCTTTTTTTTCCCAAGTGTTTTACAAGGTAGATCTCTAAAGTTCATTTGCCATTGTCTGCTGCTGTGGCTGCTGCCAGCAGAAATGACCCTAAATAGCCATTCATTTCACAGTGAATTTAGAGGGACTTGATGTTGGAAAATGCTTTCGACACAGTTCTAGTTGGAAATGAATTAAAAAACATGTTTGCTTAAATAATTGAAGGTGAAACGTGTATTACATGTGTTTCACGTGTGCAGTTAGGGATTTCTGCTCCAAGCCTTTTGTAGTGCCAAATATGAATTCCTGCCTAGCACTTGATTTAAGAAGCAAAACCTGAATTATCAGAAAACATCAAGAGGAGGAGTAAAGTATACGTTTATACACTTCAGTTGGGGTGTAATTGGTAAAAAAAAAAAAACACTTTAGAGAGCGATTTGGCAATATCTAGGAAAAAAGTTAACTGAACAAACCCAGTCCTACAAATGTATCTTAAGGAAATAATGAGACAAATGCATATAATATAGTCCAGGGACATTCATTGTGGCATTGTTGAAGTGCTCATAAAGGAATAGAGTGACAATCATTATTTTTAAAAGCTGTAAACATTTCTGTGCAATGAAAAACACTAACATCAAAGTCAAAAGATAAACAATAGACTACTTACTATATTTGCAACAGATGTAACTGCTAAATTGTTACTACTCAAAATATATAAAGAGATCCCAGTTATCAACATGAGAAAGAAGAACCCAGTAGAATAGGCAAAGGATAGGAAATGGCGATGCAGAAGAAATGCAGATGGGTGATAAACATTTGAAAAGACATTCCACTTCTCTAGCTAGCTAGTACTCAAAAAAATGCAAAGAAAAAAATTTTTTCAGCTATCACATTGTCAAAGATTGAAAGGATCAATGTAATGCAAATCGGTGAGAAAAAGCATGGAGCAATGGCCATTGTTGGGGGGAAGGTAAGTCTCCGTGGCCTTTCTGGAGGGCAATCTGGCAGGCTCTCTAAAAATCAAAGATGTGCAATCCAAACTCTTGGAACCAACAAAGTCACTACTGTGAATTTGGACTACAAAAACGGTGGTGACCAGTACGGAGAGATGCGGGTAAAAAGAGGTATGCTGCACCAATATTTAATAATTTATAAAAAAAAAAAAGTGAAAGAATGTAAAAATTCATCAGTAAAGCACAGATTAAAGAAATTAGGTCACAATCATTATGATAGAATACTATGCAACTGTTAAAAAGAATGAAATAGCTAGACGCATAGCAGCAGGAAAAGACAGAGTTCAGCGAGGAACATATTGTAGAACAGCACATGGAGTATTGGTCACATCTTTCATTATTATTTCAGGCACATGAATACATATGTAAATATTCATAAAAACACACACAAAATGAGATATCCAAATTGTGAACATGGTGGAGAATCAGTAGTGGAGAGGAACATTCTCCCTTATATTCCTATTTTTACAAGCATGAGCATGTATTATTTTGATAATAAAAAATGCTTTTTTTAAACAAGAAGTGAGCCAAGCTGTGCCACTCCCCCACAGTGTCCAGCTCCCACTCCCAGCCTCTAAAAATGTCCCCTTCAAGACAGGGTGTTCCAGCATCTAAGACAATTTCAAATCCCCAAAGCCATGAGCTTTTGCTGTTTAGAAGTTGAATTAGGATCAGAAATGCTGAAAAGACATGGAAGGGTTGTTGCATTCTTTGCAAAAAGTTTCATGCAATTGTGGCATGATTGACACCCCTTCTAGAACACCCTCCCTCTCCCATCCTTCCAAATCTCCCACCGTTCTTCCTGCCACGCCTACTTTCCCCTTTATCTCTTTCATAAAGTTGCGTGCGAGAAGGGGCAATGCCTAGGTTGTTTCAATTTGTTTTTTGTTTTTACCTCAAGTCCAGGATTCAATCCATTCTTTTACACTAAAGAAATCCCACTCTAACCCCCTTCCCCTGCCCAGTCTATTTGGCACAAGGTTCATTCCAGTATTTCCAATTCCCTCCAAGGTAAGGTTGACAGTTCCAGCTCTGGGAATCTTTGGTAATTAGGGAGCATCTACAAATGACCCTAGGCTGTGTAGCAACACCAACAGTCAAGCCAGCCAAGCAGGTGCCCTAGACCTAGATGGCCTTGAAACTACATGCATGTGTTAGTGGATGCGAACCCGTCTTTCAGGAGGGCATTGGTAGCTTTCTTTCATCAGACTTTCAAGGAGGTCCTTAGTCCACAAGATGTTAATAATGACCAACATGGAGGGACTGGGGTGACAGAATCACCCACTGGGTATCCAGGCAGAACACCCAGTCCCCCGGTTTCCAGCTGGCTGCGGGGCTTGGTGAATCACACACCCGTACACTCAAGAGGAATGGAGATAGAGAGAGACAGCGAAGCATGGCCTTTCAGGGCTCCACTAGAAACCTGCCCCTCTGCTAAAGCTGCCACAGAAAGCCCACACAAGTCAGGCCGGCACGTGACCTCCAAGTCCCACTGAAGGAGCCACACTCCCCTGCAGTACACAAGACAACTAGGTCTAGTAGAAAGAGCACTAGGAGGCAGCAGATCTGAGTTTTAGCTTTTGGGATGACTTCTGTTCTTTCATGTGGTAGCTGTGTGACCTTAGGCAGCTCGCCTCACTTCTCTGGTCCTCATTTTCCTCATCCAAACAGAAAGTTTGCACCAGAAGAACTTCAAAAGGCACTTGCAGCTCTACCATGCTATGAACCTCCCCTCTCAGACAGGCACTTCCACTAAGCTCTCCAGAACAGAGAATGACTTCTCTCTCCCTTTCCGGTATCACATCTTAAAGACACACAATTTTCTCTCGTGGCTAACCTAAATCCTTCCTGCTGCAAGTGAAGCTGGCCGCTGGCATGCAGAGAATGGCTGGTGTGAGTACAGAGCACTGTGGACTACTAACTCGACTGCCTCCACATTAGTCTCTACCCCAAACCAGTTTCCAGTGATTCTTAGCTGTTAATCCTCAAGAACTCCATTCTTCTTTCAAGGCAGCCTTGTAAAGAAAAGAGGGGATTAATGAAGAGTCAAGGGAGCAAGGGAGGGTCAATGGTCACATGAATGTTTTTTCTTTTGCCTTTAAATTTCCTTAAAGATGGCTATTGGCAAAATGGACCCCGGAAATTGTGCTCAAGAACTGCAAACAGACTCTGGCCCAAATGGGGCCCTGGGGACCCTGGAGATGAGCCCTGCAGCAGCCAGCTTTCCAAGATGACCCTTTAGAACTGCTTCTGCAGGAGGATGAGTCTGATGGTTAAAAGCAACTTTCCAAGTACATTTAATTCCCACCTCCTGGGTGCTCTGGTCAGCAGGGTGTGTTTAGATTGATGGGATTTTTCTTGAGGCTGTACTGATGATACCTCTGCACCAGGAAATTAAAGGCCACACTGAAATTGTCAGGATGTGAAAGGAAATAAGCCCAGAGAACTGAGTCACCCAAGGTTGAATAAGGATAGGTCTTTGCAGTCAAAGCAGAGCAGAGAACTGAGGCCGTCTGCCCAGTAACAACAGAAAAACAGGACAGGGGCCTGAACTATCAGGATACCTGCCTCAATTCTTCACTTCCCTTTCATAACAACCTGGAGTTTATAGAAAGCCTTTCTTCTAAGGAGCACAAAATACTTGCAGAGATATTATCTTAGTTGTCATCACACCATCACAGTTGGTGAGAACAATGATTATTATCAGCCTCATTCTACACACGCAGGAAGGAGAGTCTAGGGGGCTGAAGTGACTCATCCAAGTTGACCCAGCAAGATACTACTGACAGCCTCAGCGGGAAACGCTCTTGCCCAGTGTTGCCCAAAGAGTGTTCTTCCTCACACCAGCCCAGCCAAATGCTTGTTGGTACACCAGGTTCTGTGGGCAAATATGCCTGGGAAATGCTATATCGGCTATGCTCCTGGAGAGTCACAATATACACTAGCCCAGTGAAGGCTTTAAGAAGTTCTGCAATAAACAAACCTGTTTCTGTTTAAGCAAGAATTTCTCAGAGTAAACTTGACCACAAAACTCTGTGTGTGTGTGTGTGTGGTGTGGTGTGTGTGTGTGTGCTGTGGTGTGTGTGGTGTGGTGTGTGTGTGTGTGTGTGTGTGTGTGTGTAACACCTACTAACATCCTATGGAATGAGTCTTTTTTGGAACCCACATTGGGAAGCACTGTCCTAGCCCCTAGACTAATCTGAGTATCAGCATAGCAAGAGAGCAAATTCCATTCCAGCCTAAGCTGTGGGGGAAGTTTTTTAGAGATATTGCCTGATACCCTGGTATTGACAGCCAATGAGTAAAGGACCTTGATGCACCCAAAGGGCCCCAGGCTATCTTTTCCTCTGCAGCAGGGCATTGGCCAGACCAGGGAGGAAGTCGATTCAAGATCACCTCTGTCTGCTGGCACTCCTTTCAAATAGAACCCAGGGCTATTTTTGGTCTTCATTTAAAGGAGGAGATGCTCAGGATGCTGGTCCAAACCCTCAGAGCCCACACTCATTTAATGAGCAGAATTTTGTGCCCACCAGGCACTTCCAGTAGAAATCATCCATCTCTTAGGTTCGTTTTCAGGGCCATCCATCAGCCCATGCAATCAGCACCAGCACAACGAAACAGGAGACTCGGAATGTGCCCCTATTCTGGCTTAATTGCATGAGTATTGGAGTAGTCATCGTATCCCCATTTCAGAACTAACATACGGCACAGAAATCTTCTGCTATTGTTAATTACCAGTGACACTACTAAAATTACCTAAAATGTAAAACTCCCTGAAGATCCTGTCCTGATTAATTTGTATTTTATATTACAATTCAAGTGATAAAAAAATCACAATGGATTTAATATTTATCTCTGCCATTTTCATGTTTTCTTTTAGTATTTATTAGACATCCACCATGAGGGAGATGCTTCCTTTGAAACTGGTAAATTTGTGTGCAAAAAGTAAGTGTAATGCGAGTATACCTTTCTGTCTCTATCCACTGTCTATGTGAACAATTCTGTGTAAGTGGATTTTTGGTAAAAATATTCACTGTAAAGGTCACAGGGGCACCGTTATTTAAGATGATCTGATTATGAATCCTTGGGTAAAGCAACAAATTCTGCAATGTTCTCTTACTGTTCATCTAGTTCATTTGCCTTGTAAATCCATACTTACACATATCACATCTGCTTCAAGCAAAACCCACTAATATTAACAAGTGAGCTAGGCATTTCTTAAGATGAGGATGTGCTCTGATCCTTATCAGTCTGCAGCACTGGCTCCTTTTGGATTCACCATTAATCACCATCCCAGCCCAGGGAGATTCATTCTGAGTTTGTTGAGAATGTGACAGTAACACTTCTGAGAATTCCCTGTAGTCTTACTTAACTATGACTCCTCTGCCTTTATACATGCTGTTCCTTCAACTTAGCCACCTGGTGAATTAATTCTTCAAGATTCACTCAAATGTTACTTGCCCTGTGAAGCCTTTCTTGATCGTACTCCCCACCCCCAGCCAGGCATCCCTCTTCCATGCTCTCAAAATACCCTGCCTGGCTCTTGTCATCCTCTCCTATAATTATCTGTTTACACATTCTATCTTATCTATCAGACTGTGCACTCCCTGCGAGCTGAGATGATGTTTTATTCATTTATTCATTTCTGTGCTTCCAATCCCTAACACCACTGGCACATAGCAGCTGTTTCATAAATGTCAGTTGTTTGACTGAATGGTCACTGTCCTTAACAGCACATTTTGAGACCCTGAAAAGCAATGCTTTATTAAAACCAGAAATTAAAATGTCAAAGAGAAGGTTTACCAGTTTTGTTCATTTTTCCTGATTTCTTCTCTCTTTGATTAAAGAAAAAAATGACCCTGCCAATTCACACCTTATGGGTCAAGGAAAAAAACAAATTCACAACTAATACCTAGTGCTTCTGGTATGTCCTTTTTTTTCCAAACATACAGCTACATCCTAGCCCACCACTAACACCACTGCGGTGAAGACATGAGGATCCACTAATTAAATGGGGGGTGACGTGGGGGGGGTTACTGTAGGGATCACTGTAAGAGCTTTGTATCCTCATTGGCTAAGAGAGGGAAACCTGCTAAAAAAGTTGGGCATCTTGAGGGGAATAATAATGATGTCCAGTAGGACTTGGTCAACCTGGCTAGAAATTCTATATCCAGAATGTCTGAGCAACACCCCCAGCTGAGGGGATTTCCATCACTTTGAAACCATCCTTACCCTTCCAACGTGGGCAGAACAGGTTGGACCTGATCCGCCTGCGTGTTACTGCAATCTGGCTTGGCATGGGATGATACCCAAGGACATGTAATGCCAGGAGTGGCCCAGCCCCATGGCGCAGACACACACACACACACACACACACACACACACACACACACACACCCCACTCCAACTCACACTCACTGAATCCCACACAAAACCCTTACCATCTCCCACATCTGCATTCCTGGGTGCCCAGCCACACACGGGGAGTGCCCCCTCACAAGCCCTCACTTCTCTGGTTTGCTCGGCCCACACCCCCACTCTACCGGCAGACTGCAGCCGGTTTTGTTGTATGTAACAAAGCCCCATGCACCCAGGTGCCCAGCTCGATCGACTCCATCCATCTCTCCCCGCCCCCATCCATCATCTCCCAGAACAAGAGAAAGCTCAGCTCTGGGAAGTGGATGCGGGGAGTGGGGGCGCAGAGAAAGGGAGCTTTAGGGGTGGGCGGGGGCAGGAGTCCGGGCGGCTTCAGAGCTCTCTCGCCATGAAGCGAGAGGGACGGCGAACAGGCAAAGGGACCGAGCTGCCTTCCCAGCCCATCGCACCCCATCTATTCACAGAAAAAGACCAAAAACTGAAAAATAATCTACCCTCCCGTCAGTCCCCTGCCCTCCCAGAGGCTCTTGGGGCCACTGGCGCTCCAGTAGCCCGCAACAAAGCGCCCCCGACACAGACCTGTTCCAGCCCCTTCGTGGCCGGAGCGGAGGGGAAGCCGCTGCTGGGTTCTGCCCTTCGCCGCCGGGCAGCAGGCGCCGGGGATGGGAGGAGCAGGAACTGGGAGAGGAAGGAGGACGAGAGGGGATAGAGACGCAGCGACGGCGGCGGCGGCGGTAGGAGGAGGAGGAAGAGGAGGAAGAGGAGGAGGAGGAGGCGGTGGCGGCGGCTGCTTCTGTGGCAGCTGCGGAGGATGCTCTTGAGAGGGGCAGGGCTGGGTGCACGGGGCGTGGGCTCACGTGCGCCCCATGGCCCGGGGATGCGCGCGCGTCTGGGTGTGTAAGAGCATTTGGGTGTGTTTTGACTGATTATTCCAATTCCGACCTAGTCTGGAACTTGTGGTTCCTGCAGCCAGGCGGAAGTGATACCTTTTTAGTCTCCCAAGCTTGCCTGTACTGGCCAGGGGATGGGGGTTGAGGGTGAGGGAGGGAGATGGGGCAAAAGGGGCTCAGTACTAGGGCTCCAGGCCTGCCATTAATGTCCACACCCCTACCTTCAGTCTTCTTTCTGAGCACTGGTGAATTGCATTCACATGTATCTTTGGAAAGCCTATAGCAAAGGAGAATAGAAGAAACCAAGAGACCAAGGACAGTCACCATCACTATGACATTGTATTGAGTGAGCACTCACATGATGCTCAGTGCTGTCTGGACTATCCAGAAGGCAATTTCTGTTCTAACTTGAGATTTTCTTTCATGAATTGAGGTGTCCATAACTTCATATAGGATCTACTTTCCGCCTTTTCTCCTGTCTCTCATTTCACTGCAAAATCTCCGTGCTTGTAAGCAAGGTGGCTTTTTATTCTGCTTACCCAGCAAGTATTATCCAGATCCCTGGCTTCACTGGTGTAAAGGGGCCACTTAATCCTCATGCCACTCCCCCTCTAGGAGTGGGGTGCTTAATTTAGATGAGAACCAAGGCTGATTTCCTGGAAGTCAGAGCATTGAAGATCATCTTGGATCCAGCTGGAGACTCAGTTTGGATCTGCACGTCTGAAGTTAAGAAAAGAGGAAATCAATTGTGAGAGGCACAGTTCTTCCATTTGATTGAATCCTTAGTGAACCCCTTCCTGGGAGCCCTGCTGAAAGTCTCCTTCCTATTCGTGACTTTTTGAGTACCTCCCTCATCCTGCCTAATGGCTTATGCTTATAGAGCACTTTGGAATTTACACAGCACTTCCTAATAATGAAATCCCTACCATATCATCTCTGTGAATTAGGCAAGGAAAATATCATTATTTGTATTTTACAGATGAGGAAATAGATTCAAGCAAGATTAAGTGGACTTGCCTAACATTATAGGCTAATAAATGGCAGATTCAGAATTGAGAGTCAGGTCTTCGGGTTCCTAAGGCAAAATTCATTTTTAGTTGACACCTTGGAAAGAAATTTCAGACGCATCTATTGATCTCCACGTTGGAGAGTAACAGTTTAGTGCCTTCGCTAAATTGAAATTATTAACTAAAAGTAGATTTTGAAAACAGTACTTCAGTTAGGTCGATACATTCAGGTGCAACTCACAAATTAGTAGGCAGAAAAGAGTTAACAACTTTTCGACCTCAGCCCCAATCGGCAGACATAACTATTCATTTGATTCTGCTACCAGCTACTATAAGAATACTTTGAAATGACGGTACAGAAAGGACAATAGAAAGAGAGTCTATTTGAATTTCCTGGGGCAATAATCTTGGAAGTATTTCCCCCAAGAGCTAGATCTTTGTCCTCTAAGTCATGAGCATGAATCATTGTTTACCACCGGGGAGGAAAACTCTCCCACACAGCAGCCTAGACAGTCCCAAGAATGTGCAGATGGATATCAAGGAAAAGAGGCAGGCTAGTGCAGTGGGCAAAAACTCCACTCTGGAGCCAGACATCCCTAGTTGGAAAATCTTGATGAATGACTCAATATCAATGATCCACTTGTAAAATAGGTAGAGAAGTCTGAGAACGATATGCAGTGATACAAGTGCCTGAGACATAGCAAGGCTCCATAATGATAGGTATTCTTATTAGAGAGAAGAAAAGCAACAACTACCTGAATGGGTCTTTCTTCATTAGAAGCAGAAATCCTTTGTTACTAGTGGTACATTGAGAGAATGCAGAGGAAGAGATTGCTTTTCTCCAGGACAGAAGAGACCAAATGCTGATGATAGGAGATAGATGTGATGAACAGTTAGAGAGGAGGGATTTTCTGCAACTACTGAGGACAAGCATGGAACTAAGAAGAGAACAGGATCAGAAGAGGATGATTAAGAAAGGGCATCTAGGATTGGGCAGGGGATTGTGACCAGAGTCTTGCTATGCATGGTTATTGTGATAGATTGGGAGTATATGCCTGCTAACGGTTTTGTAAAAATGTACATGGTTCACTCAAAGGGGTGTTTGGGCTCTTCTAAACAAGTTCCTGCTTATCAAAAGACGTAATAAAAACTCCATTCAGAATCTTTCAGAAATACCTGAATCTGAATTAGTCCCTGAATTAGCCAGGGACTCCCTGTTCTGATTTGGTACCAAATAGAGATTATTCTTGTTTGAGCATTGCCAAGCACAGAGAGGTTGAGTCATAACAATGCTCAGAGCCAAGCTGCAGAAAAATTGTGAAGGAGGTGAAATCTGTCTCAGACACCCTTTCAGTCTCTCTGTGTTGCACATTTTTCTTCCCACTTAAAAATCTCTGGACATCAAAATCCCTGCCTTTCCCAACCAGGACAAAGTGACCTGATTTAGTCATTTATACTGAAGTGCCTTTATATGTTTCTCCTCTCAAAAGGAAGACTAGCAGGAGGAAACAACGCTAAACCCAATGAAATGGATCATTAACGGTTGAAGTTCAGGCATTCTGGGTGGTAAATATCCCTTGGGTGCCCTCAAGTCATTTAGAGATGAGATTCTCTATGGATAAGACCAGACCTTGGAAACTTACATTCACATTGTAACAGAAACGCAGCACAGTAAGAGGCATTAGTTATTCTTTCCAGTCCAACCCTTTTGTTTCACAAGTGATTAAACCAAGGTTCAGAAAGGTTAAGTGACTCTTCCAAGACCCCGCTTAGCTCCAAAGGAGAGCCAGGACTTGAATTCCAAGCACAGGGCTCTTTCCACTACACTGTACTACTACTCCATCCTCTGGGAAGAAAACCAGGAACAATTGCTTAGAACTGATATTTGAGATTTTATTCCAGGAACATAGGGATGGCATGGAAATAAACATTGAGACCAAAAAATGAAAGTGCAGTCCTCTTTCTTGCTTCCTTTAGCTTTCTCCTCAAAAGTCATTTTTTTCCTAATAGCTATTTCAAATGAGACTGACATGTAGAATGAATGGTCTGTGTGATTCCAGGCACCTGAAACTGGAACTGATATTAGAGGTATAAGACTAGGCTGAGGGTGTACAGAGTCCAGGTCACTCCCAGAATCTTTTTTTTTAATTGTGGCAAGGACATTCAACATGAGATCTATCCTTTTAACAAATGTGTAAGTGTACAATACGATATCACGAACTATAGGCACAATGTTGCACAGCAGATCTCTGGAACTGAGTCATCTTGCATAACTGAAACTTTGTACCCTTTAAATAGCACCTCCTTATTTCCTCTCTGCCCAGTCCCTGGCAACCACCATGCTACTCCCTGGATATTGGCACCCACTGGGGTACTGGTAAGGATTGCATTTAATCTGTAGGCCATGTTGGGTTATCTGGACATTTTAACAATACGAAGTCTTTTTAATCTGTGAATACGAGATGTCCTTCCATTTATTTGTGTCTTTTTATATTTCTTTCATCAATATTTTGTAGTTTTCAATGTACCAGTCTTTGACCTCTTTGGTTAAGTTTATTCCTGAGCATTTTATTAGTTTTGAGGTTGTAGAGGGTATTGTTTTCTTATATTCCTTTTTGAATAGTTCATTGTTAGTGTATAGAAATGCAAATGATTTGTGTATCTTGATTTTGTATCCTGCAGCTTCACTGAATTCATTTATTAGTTCTAACAGTTTTAGAGGGGAGTCTTTAGGGTTTTCTACATATAGGACCATGTCATCTGCAAAGAAATAATTTTACTGCTTCCTTTCCTATTTGGATGCCTTTTTTTGTCTAATTACTCTGGCTGGGACTGCCACTACTATGTCAAACAAAAGTGGCGAGAGTGGGCATCCTTGCCATGTTCCTGATTTTAGAAGAAAAGCCTTCGGTTTTTCACCACTGAGTATGATATTAGCTATGGGCATTTTGTATATGGCCTTTATTATGTTGAGATGATTTCCTTCTTTTCCCCAGCTTTATTAAGTTATAATCAAAAAACAAAATTGTATATATTTAAGGTATACAACGTGATGTCTTGATATATGCATACACTGTGAAATGACTACCACAATCAAGCTAATTGATACATCCATCACCTCGTATAGTTATCTTTCCTTGTGTGTGTGGTGAGAATGCGTAAGATCTACTCTAGCAAATTTCAAGTATACAGTACAGTATTATTTATAGTCACCATGCTGTACCATTAGATCCCCAGAACTTATTCATCCTGCAAAACTGAAACTTTGTACCCTCTGATCAAGGTAATTTCCTTCTATTCCTGGTGTGTTGAGAGGTTTTTATTATTATTATTATTATGAAAGGATGTTGAATTTTGTTAAATGCTTTTTCTTCATCTGTTGAGATGATTGGGTTATTTTATCTTTCATTCTGTTATTGTGGTGCCTCACATGAATTGATTGTTATATATTGAACCATCCTTGTATCTCAGGAATAAATCCCTGTGATCCTTTTAATGTGCTATTGATTCTGATTTGCTAGTATTTTGTTGAGGATTTTTGCATGTATGTTCGTCAGGGATATTGGCCTGTCATCTTCTTTTCTTGTGGTTTCTTTGTCTGGCTTTGATATAAGGGTAATGCTGGCCTCATAAAGTGAATTTGGAAATGTTTCCTCCTCTTCAATTTTGGGAAGAGTTTGAGAAGAATTGGCATTAATTCTCCTTTAAATGTTTCATAGAATTCACCTGTAAAGCCATCTGGTCCTGGGCTTTTCTTTGTTGGGAGATTTTCAGTTACTGATTGAATCTCCTTACTAGTTAGAAGTCTATTCAGATTTTCTATCTTTTCATAATTCAGCCTTGGTGGGTTATATATTTCTAGAAATTTATCCATTTCTTCTAGGTTATTCAATTCATTGGTGTATAATTGGTTTCAGTAGTCTCTTATGATATTTTTTATGTGGCATTGTTAGTCTCTTCTTTCATTTCTAATTTTATTTGGGTTTTCTCTTTTTTTTTTTTGTTAGTCTAGCTAAAAGTTTATCAATTTTGTCTCTTTTTAAAAACTCTTAGTTTCATTGATTTTTTTTCCTATTGTGTTTCTATTCTTTATTTTGTATATTTCTGTCCTGACCTTTATTATTTCCTTCTTTCTGTTAACTTCTGGCTAAGTTTGTCTTATTTTTTTGGTTCCTTGAGGTATAAAGTTAAGTTGCTTGAGTTCTTTTTTAATGTGGGCACTATTGCTAAAACTTCCCTTTTAATACTGCTTTTGTTGCATCCCATAAGTTTTGGTATGTTGTGTTTTCCTTTTCATTTGTCTCAAGATATTTTCTAATTTCTCATTGATTTCTTCTTTGGTCCCTTGGCTGCTTAGGAGTCATTCCATGAATCTTGCATTTTTAGAATAAATCCTTGTTATGAACATATTATAATGAGCCTCTACTCAAAACAGGGTACCAGGAAAGTTTTTAGTTAGTGAAAGTTTCCAGTTTGTTGGGGTCCTGTTAATTAAGGTTTTACTATAATCTCAAAACACAGAAAGGATTTAAAACAATCTGACCTTTAAAAAAATAGAACATAAAACTCACAACTATTTAGTCTTGCTTTCCTCTGTTTTATTGCCATGTTTCCTATCTATGCTGTTGACGGTTACTTGGGATTAAAAAGTTGTCACAAGATTTATTAACTAGTTTCTCTACTCCTATATGTGTTTGAAATTTTCTACAATACAAGCATTAAAAAAAAAATGACATGATCTCGGTCCTCTAAAAACTGGAACTCAGCATTGGATTGATCTTGGATATCAATTAGTGCTATATACAGATTAATCAGTCTAACTTTTCTGGAGGACAAGGTGGCAATTTATATCAAAATTTTTTAAAAGTCAGTGTGACAAAAAAAAAGTTTCCCGAGACAATCTCCTAAATTCCATAATTGGAAAAATAGTCAGAAGGCCTGGTTTCTCTTCCCGATTAGATGACTTATTTCTATGGACAAGTTCTTTGTTTCAGGACCCAATTTCTTGATCTACAAAATTGATAACAATTTTTTAAATACATGTTTCCTTGCAAAATTGGGAAAGATAGAAAGCTTTGGGAAGAGTGCCACATAATCCATGCTTTTCAGCTATTGATGCTGGAGGCAAAATATAGTGAGTGTGGATAATGTATATGGCCCTTTGAAAGTTACATTATAAAGGAAATGGAAAAGTATTAATTTTAGACTATTTAAAGCATACATGTTAAAATGGCAAGAGTAATCAACAAAAGTATAGATATGAAATATATAACTTTCAAATTGGTAGAGAGAAAAATGGAATACAAAAGAAAAAAATGCTTAATTCAAAAGAAGCCAAGGAAAGAGGAAGAGGGAAATGAAACTAAAAAGGACAAGTAAAAATCACATAATAAGGAGATAAGAATAAATACAAATATCTAAGTAGTCACTCTAAATATAAATTGGTTAAAGTACTCAATTAAAATATCAAGGATTGTCAGAATGAATAAAAAATAAATCCCAGTTAAATACTGTTTATAAGAGAAATACTTTCATTTATACTTCAATGTAAGGGCATAGAAAGACTATATTTCAAAAGATGAAAAAATATTACTGGGCAAAAGCTGACCAAAAGAAATATGAAGTAGCTATTTAATATAGTATTTTTAAATGTAAGGCAAAATCATTACTAGAGATGAAAAGAGTCACTTAATGAAAAAAGTAAATTCAAGCAGGAAGATATAACGTTTCTAAATGTGTAATTGCTTATTAACATGGGTGAAGTTTTTTTCAAAACAATAATTGACAGGTCTACAAGGAGAAATTGCTAAGCCCACTACCATAGTGGGAGATTTTGACACATCTTTTTTAGTAACTGATACGTCAAGCAGAAAAAAAAAACCCTAGTAAAGATGTAAAAGACTTGAACAGCATAATTAGCAAACTGATATAATAGATACATATTTAGAAAATTTCAGCAAACAATTAGAGAATATACATTACTTTCAAGTACATTTGGAGCACATACAAAAATCAACAAATTTTAAAGATTTGGTGTTGTACCAGACCAACTTCTCTAGTTACAATAAAATTAAGTTATAAAGCAATATAAAAATAACTAGAAAAAAGTTAATTTGTTTGGAAATTTAAAACACAATATTAGACAACTTATAGGTAAGAGAAAATTTATAATGAAAATTAGACATGGAGCTGAATACTTGGATGTGAAAGATAATGAAAATACTGCATATCAAAATTTGTGAGATGAGCTAAAATGATATTTAGAAGGAAATTAATAGACTTAAAAGCTTTCACTAGAAAAAAAGAAGGCTCAGAACTAATCAGTTAGACATTTAATTTAAGAAATTAGAGAAAGACCATCAAACTAATCCTCAGGAAAGCAGAAGGAAGGAAATAATAAGGATATAAGTAAGAATCAATGAAATATAAAACAAATACATAGCAGTATCAACAAAAGCAAGAATTATTTCTTTGAAAAGACTAATAAAATGCAAAAACCTCTGGCAAGATTAACCAAGAGGCAAAAAGGACAGATAATGCAAATATATATTTTGGAATTTAAAAAGTGGGAACCAGAGGTTAAACAGAAACCAATAATATAATATAAAGAAATTCATATCAATATATTTGAAAATGTGGATTTAAAAATAGATATATTCTTAAAAGAATACATTTTAGTAAAAATGACTTAAGAAATAGAGAATTCAAAGAGTCCTGTAACCACTAAAGAAAATGAATCAGTACATAAAATTGTTCCCACAAATAAAACACCAGATAGGCTAGCTCTACTAACCTTTCAAGAAAACTATCATTCAATATTATCCAAATTTTTCCAGAGAAAAGAAAGTTAGTAACACTCCCCAAATTATTTGGTAACAAAATCTGACCAAGACTATATATAGAAAAGAATGTTACAAGTCAGTCTCACTCATGGTTATAAATATTTAAAAATTAGCAAACTAAATTTAGCAATGTATAAAAAGATGATGAATAGTTACCAAGTTGGGTCTATACCAGGAATGCAAGGTTGGTTTGAAGCATTAATTAACATATCTCATCATATTAGCAGATAAAGAGGAAAAATAATGATCATTTTTACCAATATGGAAAACACATTCAATAATATTTAGCATTTATTGATGATTTTAAAAGTCCCTTAGCTAATTAGGAATAGAAAGATTCTTCCTATACCTAATAAAGGGCATCTATGTCAATAAGTATAGCAGACATCATACTGGGGAAATGCTGAAAGTATTTCCTGTAATAACAGAAACAAGACACAGATGCCGCCTTGTTCAGTCAGTGGAAGTTCCAGCAAGTGCAGTGAGACAAGAAAAAAGATAGTTTAAGGAAAAACAAGGAAAGAAATGGTAATTATTTCAAGTTTGTGCAGTATATTTTATATCTGTTATACCTCAGTAAAGTAGTTTAAAAAACTTTCTGCCTTGAACTTGGACTAACCTGAGCCAATCTGTCCTTACACAATTTAAACTAACACTTCTAGTATTGAGGCAGATTGATCCTAATACAAGAAAATCACAGCCCAAGTACTTCTAACTATATGCCTGTCTCTTACAGAAAATGGCCCTAGTTGCCATTAACTACTTGGTGTAGGAAGAGGAAATGCTGGCAATTAGAGCTGCCTTTCAGGCATGGTTTCTCTGCACCTATAATGATACAGTACAACCTGTGCATTATGATGCCACTGAAGCAAAATTTGATGCTCAATTTTGCCAGATGAAATGGCATTGTTCTAGAAAAGACAGACTTTTCATAGCCGCTCTGTCCCATTGAGTAGATATCCAGTCATGTAAGTCTGGGTGCAGCCAAGACTTCACCCTAAGAGAACCTCTGATCTGAGAGTTTTACTGTCATTATTGTCAGTTGCACCTAATTGAGGCAAGTGAAACAGACAACAGACAGATATCGTTATGCAGGAGCACTGGTGATGGACCGGTTAATGCAAAGCGGACAGAGGGGTCTGTACTAACTATTTGCTGGTAATATGTCCTGGTACGAGCACTGACTCTGTCACGGTGCCCTATTCAAAACCTTGAATGCAAGGACTTATGATGTCCCCTTATCTGCCATCAGCACTTGAAGAATTTACACTCTGATCCATTGACAGATGATTGGATAAAGAAGTTGTGTTATACATATGTAATTGAATACTATTCAGCCATAAAAAAAGAATGAAATAATGCCATTTGCAGCAACATGGATGGACCCAGAGATTATCATACTAAGTGAAGTAAGCCAGAAAGAGAAAGAAAAATAACATATGATATCACTTCTAGTGGAATCTAAAAAAAAAAAAAAAGAGGAGACAAATGAACTTATTCACCAAACAGACTCACAGACAAACTTATGGTTATTAAGGGAGGAAAGTGGGTGAGGGGTGATAAATTGGGAGTTCAGGATTTGTAGATACTAACTACTATATGTAAAATAAACATCAAGGTCCTACTGTATAGTACAGGAAAATATATTTAATATCTTACAATAACTTACATGGAAAAAGAATATGAAAAGGAATATATATGTATAATTGAATCACTATGCTATATACCAGAAACTACCACAACATTGTTAATTGACTATACTTCGATTTAAAAAAAAGGAATAGATCTGAAAAGACCAACAGACTAATATACTCATTACCAACTCTCAAACACATCCTTGATACCATTGCTGTGGGTTTGATTAAAATCCTACTTTCTCTTTCATGATCATAATACTATCTTAGTTGTAGTGTAGTGTAGACATCTTTACCAAAAGGCCATCACAATTGGCAGTGTTGCATAATGATTAGGGGAACGGGCTTTGGAGCCAGAGAGCAGTTTGAATCTCTGCTTTCTCCTTTGTTAGCTATGATTTTGGATGAGCCACTTAACCTTCCTAAGTCTAGTTTCCTCACCTGTAAGATGCAGATAATAACAGTCCTCACCTCACAGAATTATGTACAATATGTGTAACACATTCTTATGTGTTTAATTTTTACACAAATAATACATGAATATATTCTCATTGGAAAAAAAATTAAAATACATAGCAGATGTACAAAAATTTGTATGTGCATATTTGTAGTAACTTTATTCATGATAGCTAAAAAGTGAAAACAACAATACCAACTGATAAATGGATAAATAAAATGTGGTATAGCCACACAATGGAATACTATTCAGCAATAAAAAGAAGTGATATACTAATACATGGATGAACCTTGAAAATATTATGCTATCTTGTATAATCCTATTTTTATGAAATGTTCTGAATAGTCAAAGTCATTGAGACAGAAAGTAAATTGGTGGTTGCCTAGGGCTGGGCATGGGAGCAGGGTTGAGTTGGGAAATGGGAAGTGATTGCTAATAGGTAAAGAGTTTCTTTTTGAGGTAATGGTAATGTTCTAAAATTGACTGTGGTGATGGTTGCACAACTCTGTGGATATACTGAAAACGACTAAATCACACACTTAAATGTGTGAAGTTTATTTTATGTGAACTATATCTCCATAAACCTGTTATAAAAATATGTAGCAGATAAAGACCCCCTTCACAATCATCTGTGTCCTCCTTCCCCTTCTTTTCATAGGAAGTCTGGAATGTATCACTCTAGATCATTTAAATAAGTGTTCATACCTATGTGTACATATACAAATATATGGTTTTATTTTGTTTTAGTATAACATTGTGCATTTGTTCTGCAACTTGCTTTCTTCATGTACCAATGGAGTTCAATTCTTTTTGTGTCAGGACACATAGCTCTACCTCATTCATTTTACATGCTATATTCAGTGTAATGTAGTTGATGGATGAATCATAGTTTATTCACCATTCTTCTATTGCTGGACACTTAGATTGTGTCTAATTTTTTGCTATCATAAACAGCATTTCAGTAACATCTGTGTACATGCTTATTTGTATACATGAAAAGAAAGTGTCTAGAAAAATATAGTACTTCTAAAGGACATGTTATATTGAAGAATGAAGTACATTTAATTTTTTTTTATTCTAACAAACTGGCCTCCAAATGGGCTATATCAAACTACATACCAACAAACAGCTTATACATATAAATTTCTCCTCACCCATTGTCTATTTTTTGAGTTGTTTTGTTTTGTATATTGAGATTTGATAGTTCTTTGTATATTCTGGATGCAAGTCACTTCTCAGATATGTGATTTACAAAGATATTTTTTCTCATTCTCTTAGGAATGTTTTTTGAAAAGCAGAAGCCTCAACTTTTGTAGAAGATTAATTTTTCAATTTATTCTATTATGGATCATGTCTTTGTTGTTGTATCCAAAAACTCCTTCCCTAACCCAGGGTCACAAAGATTTTTCTCCTATGTTTTCTTTTATTAACCTTATAGATTTAGATTTTACATTTAGATTTGTTATCCACTTTTAATTTTTGTATATGGTTTGAAGTTCATGTTTTACATGTGAATATCCAATTATTTCAGCACCATTTGTTGCAAAGACTATCCCTTCCCTATTGCACTGCCTTTGCACTCTTGTAAAAAAAAATCGGCTATCCATAGTGTATGTGTAGGTCTATATTTGACTCTCCATTCTGTTTATTTCTTCAATTTTCCTTTATGCCAATACCACACCATTTTTTTTACTGTACCTTAGTAATAAGTCCTATAATCATTTAGGGTTAGCCCTCTAATATTTTTCTTTTTTAAAGTTATTTTGGCTATACCAGGTCCTTTGGATTTCTATATGAATTTTATAATCAGCTTGTCAATTTCTATTTTTAAAAAAGCTTCCTGGAATTTTGATTGGAATTGCCTTTAATATATAAATCAATCTAGGAAAACTTGATATCTCAACAATATTGAGAATTCATCAATGGAGAAGGTATATTTCTCCATTTAATTAAGTCATCTTTAATTTTGCTCCACAGCTATTTGTAGTTTTAAGTGTACAGTTCTTTCATATCTTCTAGCAGATTTATCTCTTTTTCATATTTTTGTCCTACTATAAATATATCTTCTGAATTTACAATTACTGATTGATTTACTTGATTTCTGCCTCTTGATTCTCTGGCAACATTGATAAACTCATTTAGTTCTAATAGCTTTTTTATAGATTTAATCAAATTTTCTAAATAGATAATCACATCATCTGTAAATAAAGACAGCTTAATTACTCTCACTGTCCAATATGGATACCCTTTATATCTTTTTCTTGCCAAATTGCACTATCCAGAAGCTCCAGTACATTGTTGAATAGAAGTGGTGAAAGCAGACATCCTTGCCTTGTTTTTGATCTAATGGGAATAACATTCAGTCTTTCACCATTATATACGATGTCATATACAAGTATTTCTCAGATGCAGTTATCAGGTTGAGGAATTTCACTTCCATTCCTAGTTTTACTGAGAGTTTTTTTTTTAATCAGGATTGGATGTTGGGTTTCATCAAGTGCTTTTTCTTCATCTATTGAGATAATCATGTGGTTTTTCTTCTTTAGTTTGTTAATACAGTGAATTACATTTAAACCAACCCTGCATTCATGGAATAAGTCTCACTTGGCAATGATGTTTATACTTCTAATATACAGTTGGATTTGATTTGTAAACTTTTTTAAAAGACATTTTTCCATCTATACTCATGAGGAATAGTGGTTGGTAGTTTTCCTTTTTTGCAGTGTCTTTTTCTGGTTTTGGTATCAGGGTAATTCTGGCCTCATAGAATAAGTTGGGAAATAACCCTTCCTCTTCAATTTTCTTGAAGAAAATTTGTAGTTGATTTAGTATTGTTTCTTCTTGAAATATTTGGTAGAAGTGAAGTCATCTGGGCCTGGAGATATATTTATGGGGCTGATTTTAACTACAATTCAATTTCTTTAATAGATCTATGGCTATTCAGGTTATTTCTTTTTCTCTCAAAGCTCTGTCAGCTTTGATAGTTTGTGTCTTTCAAGAAGTTTATTCAGGAGGAGGGTATAGTGGGGAGTTTCAGTGGTAGAGTGTATGCTTAGCAGCCAGGGTTCTCTTAAGTTAGACAGGCATCGATTTTTGGTTTTTATGATATTGGTTTGGATGGTGTAGGGCTATCTATGCCTAGGAGGCCAGAGATGAAAAGTGGCTCCAGCTGCTAGAAAACTAAGACCATAATGAGAACCAGGTAAACCCTTTTCTCTCTTGCAAAGGTTAATCTGAAAGTCAGTGAGTGTGGTAAAATGGGGTGGAAGACAGCAATGATATTCTACAAACTTCAGATATCAATAGACCACTTTGATTGACCTGGGAGTCCCAATCTGGCATGACTGGCACTTTGTCAGGCACTATGTAGACAACTTGGGTGGCCAATCCTTTGCTCAAAAAAGCTATTTTTGAGCTTTTCAAGGTCTTCCCAGAGATGGGGCTACTTCAGATGGCTCAGAACTGCCCTGACTTGGGGTTCTTTCAAGGTCAGCTCACGGGGGTACATTAGGATATCCTCCAGGTAGGTAAAAAACCCTCTGTCAATGAGGGTGTATAATATCCAGGGTCAGCCAACTATAGCTCATGGGCCAAAATCAAGCCACTCTTTGTTTTCATTTGGCCCACAAGCTAAGAATCGTTTCTACAGATAAATATTTGCAATTGATTTAATGGTAGGTAATGGTAACTCTAAAACCCAATTAAGTGAAATGTTACTTCAAAAAAAAAGATAACCATTTTTCTCATTAGTAGGTTTATATTATCAAAATGTATATCCAATCATTATTGCATTTGGAATTTTTTCCAGTAAAAATTTGTGGAAATTCTTTTACTTTCTTATGATATAAACACCTACATATTATCCTTGAATTTGCTCTTGGCCTCCAAAGCCTGAAGTATTTACTGTCCGGCCTTTGCAGAAGAAATTTTGCTGACTCTTGTGTAAGATAATAAAGGTAACAATAACTAATGCTAGCTAATATTTAGTGGGTGCTTATTATGTACTCAGGCATCATTCTAAGAAGTTTTCCTGGGTTATTACCTTTATTCCTCACAGTCTTTCTATTTGCTATTATTTTGATTGTGTTCATTTTACAGTTGTTAAGATGGAAACACAGAATAGTTACATAACCTTCCCAAGGCTGCAAAACTAGAAAGTGGCGGAGCCAGGATTTGAATTCACAGTCTACCTCTGGAACCCAAGCTGCCAACCGCTGATCTATAGACACAACGTGTCAGGCCTTACACGGGCCCAGAAGCTGAACAGAACATTCAGACTGGTCAAGGTTCCTGGAGAAAGTCGGCCTCTACTCCTTGCTCTGTCTGTTCAAGTTGTAGACCTCTCCAAGGTCAGCCCAGTGCTCTGAGAGGTCGGCGATCAGAGGAGTAAGTGTACTACAGCTGCCGGAATCATGGCAGAGAGGCAGCATCCTGTTGTTCTTTTCCACAAGGAGCGGCAGAGATTTTGTGGGGGTTGAGAAGCTTGGGGAACCCCTCCCGCAGACTGGCTGCTGCAGACATTCAGAAGACCCAGGTGTTGGATTCTAAGGGGACGTGTTGGGCAGACAAATGAGCCCTGAGTACCAGGATGATCTCCGATCACATTCACGAGAAGGCCATGGTTAATCTTCCTCTGTGTTCTCAAACACCCCTGGGCCCAGGTGTTCAGGTGACAGATGGGTTAGGCCCCAGAGTATACAAATAACCCTGGAAGCAGGATACAGAGGTAAAGTGAAGACTATGAATTTTCAGAGTGAAAGGGCATGAAATATGGTTTTTCCAGCCAGCAGAAGCCAAGGACCAAAGGTAGTTCTTTCTGAGAAGCTGAATTAGCAGAGTCGAAACCTCTGACTTAAGAAATTTGAGGCTCTCTAGGCCCACTCTAGTTATTGGGGATAACCTGGTATAGCCAAGTCCAGAGCTTTAAGGAATGGCCCTGGTGCTCTTAGGGTGAAAAAAAGACTTTGGGTTTTCATGAGTTTAAAGGATTTAAATATTGCTGAGTCAGAGAGACACAACTTCAGGCCCCAAAGGCTACACCAGCAGATCTCAGGAGCTCATTCAATGCCCCAAACACAACCTGCATGGCCTTTTTCTGTCCTCACCTCCAAACCAGCAGTCTTCAGTATGCCTTGTAGCAACAGTCATGCTCCCTCCAATAGGAAGAGCTCTGTATGCCCGGTGTCACTATTACCACGGACTTGAACTCTGACCTACTTTCCTCTTAGGATCCCAACACAACAATAATAATAAACAACACAAATACTTGATAAAGCACTTAATATGTCCCATGCACGGTTTTAAGCAATATGTGTGTGTGTGTGTGTGTGTGTCTTCCAACATCATCTCACAAAACTGGGTCATTGCTTCTCTGTCTCAAGGGCCTACCTGGATCAGGCACCAGTACTCCTCATCCTGGGATCTTCTGTCTTCACAGGCTACCTTGAGGACAGGAACCAGGCACACTTATATTTGAGTCCAGGCCTTGCTAGTTCAGGAGCTGTGTGCCTCCAGGCAAATTACTTAAGCTACCTGAGCCTCAGTTTCCTCATCTGTAGAACAGGGATAACAATAGTTCCTACTTGTAAAGGTTGTTGTAAAGACTGGATTAAAGAAGTTAGTATATCTAAAGCACTCAGAACAGTACCTCGTAACACACATTAGCTCTTGTTGTTACAGTGCATAAGATACTGTGTGAGATATAGGGACTGCATATCTACTTGGATGTATTTCCCACTAGACTATAAGCATGGTGTGATGATAGATGCTTAACAATACACTCCCTTGGGAAAGAAAAAAAACCCTGAATTTGTAAAGCTTAGTGATTTACATGGAATAAATACTCTGACAGTGGCCGATTTTAGATTTATCAACCTGATGTCACTTGAACAGAGCTGGAAAGGAGTGTTACTGTAAGTGACTTGAAGGCAAGGCCCTGTTTTCAGCACTGAAAGTTTTAGCTCTCAACACCCCATATCTTGAGGAAATTGGGGTGGTTGATCACCCTAGGCTGACTTGAATTATTCAAGTAGTAGACTCAGCTGTTCAAGAAACATGGACTTGAATGATTGCTAGGCATTTTGTGGGATATAGCAAAGCAGGTACTCCCAGCTTTGGCGCATGTCTGGTGGCCCAGTGTATGGATTTGGGCTTCAGACACTGGCTCTGCTACCTAATAGCTGCTCTGAGCTTCAGTTTCCCCATCTGTATAATCAGAATAAAAGTACTCACCTCCTAGGGGTGCTGGGAGGGTTAAATACAGCGAGGAGTAAGAAAGTGCTATGGGCATTTCCTGATTCACGGCATTCAAACAGTTTCCACTGTGCCTTTCTCTTTTTTCCCCTCAGGCCATACCATTGAGGATTTATTTTATTCTTCTGGTTTCATTGACTCACTGCATTTGGATTAAAAGAGAAAAAAAATGAGATGAAGCCAGGAACTGGAGACAGATAGCAAGCTGGAGGAACCAGAATGGGACTTGCTTTGGGAGCCCAAACTTCACATGGTTTGGCAGAGTGGACATCACCCAAGATAATCTGAGGGGCCTCCCTGACCCAGGGGCCCCCATGGGCACACACAATTCCTGTCACAGGTTTCTCCCAAGAGGGGCCAAGCTATATGGGAAAACAGGTCTTAAAGGGACCACATCTTAAAATGCATAAACCTGCATCTCAGGTTAAAAAAAAAACATAAACAAAGATTCAGGACTTACGGGAATAAACCATGGGATCCTGGAGTGCGGGAGAGGGGAGAGAAATGGAAAGGGAAAATGAAAACAGCCAAAGACACATTTCTCAACTAACTCAGTTTTGCTGAAAGCTGTCCCTGATGACACAAATACAGAGCTTTCGTCTTTTATTTTGTTTTGTTTTTAGCAAGATATGCTTTTCTGAAGAGCAAAAGGAAAAAAAAATCCCCAATTCTCCAGAGTTAGCCAACCGTGCTGCCGAAATAAGAACTGACATGTGACCCATACCCAACCTAGGGGAACGTCTGGAAATCAGCATGCCACCGTTTTTTTGCTGGAGTAAATACCTACCAAGTGAGGAGACCTCAGCTTGAAAGGAGAAGACTGACACTTCTGCCATGCCAGGTGACAATTGCATCTCTCCTAGTGCTGGGGAAAGAAGGCTGCAATCAAATCTTTCTCACCCCACCA
The DNA here is from genome assembly GCF_048564905.1 of Vicugna pacos. Lineage (NCBI taxonomy): Eukaryota > Metazoa > Chordata > Mammalia > Artiodactyla > Camelidae > Vicugna > Vicugna pacos. The sequence goes on from NC_133023.1 coordinate 78,870,662, forward strand.
CCTGCCATATGGTGTGTGCTAACTGGAGTGAGAGAAAGTCCCATTTGAGAATGTGACACAGAGAGCTTTCCTAGCCTCTGCCTGTCAGTTCCTGGGTTCCCCTGGGATAAAAATATATACCATTCATTGTAAAAGTGGCAGTGCCTTACTGTGTAATTGTGGAAGAAATTGCAGGGAAATAACAATAGGTAACATTTATCAAGTGCTTACTACCTGCTGGGCACTTTATATTTGTCTTATTTAATCCTCATAACAACCATGGGAGATATTACACCCATTTTACAGAAGAGAAAAATGAGGCTCAGTGGAGGAAGGGCAGTAAAGCTGCCTGAGATTGTACAGCTAGCAAGCGGTGGCTGTGGGATTTGAACACCGGCCAGCCTTGCCCTAGAGTTTAGCCCATTACTATTATGTTGACCTTCACCACCATGTAAACCCAGGGAGCCCTTTTCTCTACGCCTTCCAAGAGCCCAGTCATACCCTTCATATCTGGTGCTAATGATGTACTGCCCTGGGCAGAGAAGAAAGAATTGACATTCCTCAGCTTCTTTCTGGGTTGTCTTAAATGGCTAAAAATAAGGTGGGGAAAGTCTCAGCGTCCACACTTGGCTACAGGCTAGCCAGGGCCACCACAAATAGATGCGCATTTCTTGCATTCCACAAATGCACCCAGCCAAGCTGGAACAGGGGGCAAACTGAAACAGAAACAAAGCCCTTGCCCCACTTGTCAGGCTAGTGGGAGGGGGCTTTTCTGTAATTTGTCCACTGGGTGGGGGGTAGTCTTTTTGTCATTGGTGCAAAGTGGTGCTATGGGCTAGCTTGAAAACAAAACAACCTGTTGACACGCTGATATTCACTATGTCAAAATGAAGTCCTGGTGGTGTAAGGGCTGCCTTTGTAAATCTGTAAGTCTGCACTCCAACCCTCCTCCAGAAAGCAGCTTCCTGATCTTCCCAGCTCTGTCCCTCCACTTTTCTGCCCTGAGCAATGTCATTAGTGATCTCCAAGCTAGGGTGCCCACCAGCACAGATGGCGTCACTGGATGAATTACAAAAAGGCAGCCCTGCTAGGAGGTCAAACTAGGGGAAAGATGCCCCTTTCTCAGGGCTGATGCAGACCCAAGCCAGAGCACAGAGCTTGGGAAATGGGGGTGCAGAGTGAATTTCAGCTCCCACTCACCTCCCCTCCAGCCAAGTGCCCTTGTGGAGGAGACACTGACTTAATCTGTTACAGTGGCCCTGCTCCAGGCCCATCACTGCCAACCCACAAGGGTCTCTTCAGCTTTTGATGTCCAAGAACAGTCCATATATTTGAGATTTAGAAAATGAATTACTTTGAAATCATCTCTGGATTACTCCCCAGCTAGATCATAAGGCTATTGAGAGCAAGACTGATCAGGTGTCTATTTCTATACTCCTCACAGCACCAGCCCTGGTCTGGGTGTCCAGGAACCCGTTAATAATAAATATGGAAAGAAACAGAACTGTGGTCTGGCGGGGTGGGGGACACACAAAAACGGGAATTGTTTGTGCCCAGAAATGATGCTGCAGATACATTCAGAAGCATCTGCCTATACCTGGTCCACCCCACCCTACCCTGCCATCATCTAACATGCTGCTGCCCATGTCCAGCCTTCTTATATAACCTAAGTCTCCCCACTTCATATTGAGCTAAAAAAAAAAACTTAATTAAAGGCAAGTTCTCCCTGGGAACCACAGAGGCTGTGACTGGCCCAACTCTTATACAGCAGATTCAAGTGTCTTTTGTTGTTCTCTTTGGAGACCAGGGATGAGTGATTGGCATTTTGCTAATATCCAAAGGAGCCTCCATCTGCCAGGGCCCGTGTAACTCAACCACTTCTGCATGTGCTCACTGTAGCAGGAAACACAGACTACTGTCTATAAAACAGGAGAATACCTCCGGGAAATGAATACTCCTGAGAATGGCAAGGTTCATATCTTGAAACTACATTTGCAGGCACTGAGGAAATCTCTACTAATCAGCTGAAATGGAAGTCCATTTTATTTCAGAGTTCGACTGTAGTCAATATCTGAAAAGGTTTTCAAACAATGAATCCTATTAAGCACTGAATTAGGTACCCAAGTGCTAGATGATGGTGGGGTATATAGCCCTGTGGGGTGAGAAAGGACATAGTGTGTTCCTAGGTGTTTAAAGAACTATTGGGGAAAAGAGAAGAAAGCCCTAAATACTTCCACTCCTACTCTACGTTGAAATTCTTTCTTTCTTGGGATTTTTGTAAATTGTGGTAAAATACACACAACCCAAAATATACCATCTGAACCATTTTAAGTGTACCATTCAGTAGTGTTAAGTAATTCCCCTTATTGTACAACCAGTCGCCAGAAATCTTTTCATCTTACAGAACTGAAACTCTGGACCCTCATTCCCCCCTCCCTTCAGCCCCTGGCAATCACCATTCAACTTTCTGTCTCTATAAATTTGACTACTCTAGGCATCTCATAAAAGTGGAATCACATACTTCCTTGGGATTTTTATACAGACAGTAGAGATCATTTCTTACAAACATTTCTGGCGATAATGCCTGAATTTGAGTCTTAATAAGCCTCCCTTTGGCAAAGCCTTTAAAGCCTAACAGATTCTGTCTGTAAGAAGTCTTCCTTTTCTGCCTCTAAAATGTTAGTGATTATTGAGCCTGTATCTTTGGTCCTCTGTTCTTAATCTACAGGTCTTTCTGAGCAATTTTATCCACCTCCCCGCACCCAAGGTATCCATATACTTTTTGGCTTTAGCCTCCTAAATTCATACTCTCCATCCTAGGTCTCCCTCCTGTGCTCTACATCAGTATGTTCAACTGCCTACTTGACATCTACACTTGGATGGCTCTTAGGTTCCTCAGACTCAACATGTCCAAAGCTGAACACATCACCCACCCCACTGCAATTTGCTCTTCGAGCTGTGTTCCTTAGGTCAGTGAACAATTCTATCCACTTGCCTATCCAAGCAAGCAAATTAGGACCATCCTTTTTTCCTACCTCTCTACAACCTCTAGTATCTACTCAATCATCAAGGCCTATAGATCCTACCTTCTCAATCTCTTGCTTATCGGTAACATCTAAGAATAATGACGTATATGGTATTTGTTTTTCTCTGTCTGACTCACTTCACTTAGTATGATAATCTTCAGGTCACCCATGTTGCTGCAAATGGCATTATTTCATTCTTTTCTATGGCTGAATAGTATTCCATTGCATATATATATATATATATATATATATATATATATATATATACACACACACACATATACCATATGTTCTATTTCAATTTTTTTAAAAAAAGGATGATGACACAAGGAAGAGCATAATTCACTCCACATGGAAAGTAGGCAGAGAGGGCCTCACAGAGCAGATGCTTCAGCCAAGTACTGAAGAATGAGTTGTAATACACTAGGCAAACAGGTGGCTGGATCATTCCAGGCAGACATAGGAACCCCTGTAAAGGTACATAGGGAAGAAACAGCATTTGCAGAGAACATCAAATAGTTCAGTGTCACTGGAGCAGAGAGTGAATGTTGGGACACGTGAAGGGAAATGTTATCATGCATGGTTCCTGGAGGGCTTTGCACACGGTGTGTTGGAGTCACATTTTTGCAATGGAGAAACAGTGAAAACTTTTACAGAGTCATAAGATTATGATTCCAGATTTCTAGTGGTAGCCCGGGGTGTGAGTTGGAAGGGAACACCGTGATGCTAACACTCAACAAATAAGGACATCTTACATCACTTACTTTTTCATGCCCCACATCCTGAAGGATTTCTCTATGTCCTGTTGTACGCTTCACTTTTGAAATTGTACCTCATTTCCTTTGACTCCTACCTCCTTGCCTTATCTCCTATTTAGAGCCTTCCTCTCTATCTTTAAACTTGATGCTTGATATTATCCCTCAGGCACTGGACTTGATGGCACTAGTTGGACTAGCATTCCTACTTATTGAACTCAACCCCTGCCCCAACACATATTCAAACACAGAGGAGTCTGTGGGTCGTCTGCTGGGATATCCACCAAGTGTTTGGCAAATAGAAAGACCAAGTCCGAAGGCTCAGAGTTAGGACTGGAGGGGGTATACAAAGCAAGGGTTTCAAAATGAGGCTGAGATGAGATCAAAGCAAGAGGAAACTAAAGCAGGGTTGGGCTAAGGTGGGGGAACTGTGCTGAGTAATTGCTGCAAACAGTTTTTTGGTGTCTGAACCTTGATCTTATAATCTGGCTAGTGATGGAAATGTCAGTGTGTTGGGTTAATTTGAAAAACAGAAAGCAGGGTAAACTCTTCCAACCCTTGGCCACAAACCCCATTGCCAATATGGGCTTGAGCTTCCTTGGGTCTATCTGGTGGAGGAAAGGGACCTACAATAGCTCTTCTGGGCCTGCTTTGTCTCATGTCTTTCCTCTCCACAGCCCTTTAAGCTGAACTAACCCATCTATGCACTGCTTCTCCACAGGTCTGTAAAGGCAAGCCACAAACCCCTACTATATAGAAATCAGTCTCTGATCCTGATTACTCATTTCAAACCTTGTTCTTATTCTAATTTTATGTCCGTCCAGTACTAAACTTTTCTTGGAACCACTGTCTTGATTTCTGCTAAGCATTGGGCCTGGTCTGCTAAGCATTGGGCCTCGGTGGCATTAAACCTTCAACTCTGCAGAGTGAATTGTGGCTTAACTGCCCCTCTAGTTCTTGGGACCCTTGGCTATGAAAGGAAGACTCCATTTATACTTTGGCCCTGCAGAATCCAACCCAATTTGGACCATAGAAATGACTAGTATATTAACTAGCCTGGGAATGTATTATCTCTCCATTGAATCCCCCCGAAAGGAGGATGTGGATAAAAACCCTTCCATGTGTACCTAGTTTTAAAGTTCATGGAGTCAACAAGAGCCTACCATTTTGGGATGTCCAGACTAGCTGGGAGGATATGTGGGGGTGGGTGGGAGGCTGGGCAAAGGCACAGTGGTAAAGAGTGGGAGGAGAGAAATCTTGACAGGAGAGGAATACAAGAAAAAAGTGGAAGATTTGGTAAATGTACACAAACTGTGATAAAGACCAAATAGCCCAGTGTTGAATAACTTAATGATATTGAAAAGCCCAGGAAAAGAAATTAGGTATTAGATTAGTTGTACAGCTATAGCTGAAGAAGGGGCCAACAGTGTCTTAAGCTTGAGTCTATGGCTAGGTGCCCAAGATGGCTTATGTTTTGTACTATTCCTTGGAATCTTAGAAACTGTCCTGTGGTTCTGCCCAGGTTCAGAGACAGAAGGTAGTAGAAGTAGAAACCATGGTTGATGTAGAATAGTTTGTTCTTTTATAAAAGTCAACTTTATTGAGGTATAATATGTATATAATAAATACAAAAATAGAATATATATTACAAATGTGACATATATATATATATATATATATATATAAATAAAACATATAATAAGCTACAACAAATATCCATGCACATATTTTTGCATGGGCATATCTTTTTTACTTGTGTAGATGTGCCCAATCTTGAACAGTATCTTCGCTTAAGGAGATGAGATACACTGACTTAGGCTCATGTTCTATGGCTGTACCTAGAGTCCGTGGTTTGGACTCATCTAATCCATACAGAGAGGATGTGGGGTGGGGTTGGATCCTCAAGAAGAGGGAGCAGATATTGAGGAGACCAGCTTTAAATGATCATCATCACAGTGCTTATCAGGAAGCATTTGTTTCATACCCTCTGGCCATAGTTCAGGTAGGGGATGGGCTGTGGATAACTGGATATGGAAGTGTGAGTGTAACGTGCCATTGCACGTCAATAAAATTTTCTGAAATGAGGTTTCTTGGAACTTTCACTCTTCCCATGGGAAGGAAGCTAAACATCTCTGTCTAATAATAGAACTGGCCTCCCTAACTTGCCACTCCAAGGGACTTCTATCAGCACTACCACAGTCTCCATATTGTTGCCCATAACTACCAATCCTTAATTTCCTAAGCCAGCTGAATATTAGGCACTCGGTAAATAACTGTGGGATAAAGGAATGAATGGCCTTCCAAGTGTGCTCATGTCAACTTGAGAACTAAGTGTGCATATATCTTCTCAACTCTGCATTGTCACATGCATCGTGTGAAGTGATGTCACATCGATGTCACTTCAGTCATCCATAATAGTATTTACACTGCGAAAATTGTCAAACACAGAATGTGACAATGAATGTATGTATATTCATGCATAACTGAAAAATTGTGCTCTACACTGGAATTTGACACAATATTGTAAAATGACTATAACTCAATAAAAAATGTTAAAAAAAAGAAAATTGTCAAACACTACAAATTCGTTTGCCCCCCTGGAGGGCCAGTTGTTACACATTGATCAGCAAACCACAGTTTATACCCTTTACCTCCCCATTTTTAATAAGTCCTATTTGATTTTTGGAAACATATAATTTCCTTTTCTCTGAACCTACAATTTTTGAGGATGTTGCTTCAGGGAATTGCTTTTTTTTTAAGTGGAAACAAGTCCTTTTTTAAATTGAAGTATAGTTGATTTACAATGTTGTGTTAGTTACTCACAGACAGAAAATGAACTTATGGTTCCCAAAGGGGAAAGCTTGGGGAGGGATAAATTGGGGGGTTGGGATTAGCAGATACAAACTACTATATACAGAATAGATAAGCAACAAGGTCCTACTGTATATAGCACAAGGAATTGCTTTTTTTTATAATAATTTATTTTCTATCTACCAAATGTGTTATTCTTTTTTTAAACATTTTTTATTGATTCATAATCATTTTACAGTGTTGTGTCAAATTCCAGTGTTCAGCACAATTTTTCAGTCGTTCATGGACATATACACACTCATTGTCACATTTTTTTCTCTGTGATTTATCATAACATTTTGTGTATATTTCCCTGTGCTATACAGTATAATCTTGTTTATCTATTCTACAATTTTGAAATCCCAGTCTATCCCTTCACACCCTCCGCCCCCTGGCAACCACAAATCTGTATTCTCTGTCTATGAGTCTATTTCTGTCCTGTATTTACACTTTGTTTTTGTTTGTTTGTTTGTTTGTTTTTTAGATTCCACATATGAACGATCTCACATGGTATTTTTCTTTCTCTTTCTGGCTTACTTCACTCAGAATGACATTCTCCAGGAGCATCCATGTTGCTGCAAATGGCATTATGTTGTCGGTTTTTATGGCTGAGTAGTATTCCATTGTATAAATATACCACATCTTCTTTATCCAGTCACCTGTTAGGAATTGCTTTTTGATTCCAAATGATGGCACAAAGGGGCAAAAAGCATCCTGCCACTTTGGCCTGTCTGAGTATAAGGGACATCCCCCTGATCAGAACCACAGTAATCCTTCTGACTCAACTAGTCAGAGGAAAGGTATCAGAGAAGCTTTAGAGTCCACCCAGCTCTTTGGGGCTTCTATTTACATTTCCCAGAGGAGGGCTGTGGCAATGTTGTATGTAGACACCCTGCCAAGTGACAGCCCAGCTTTGGAACTGTGGAGTTTCAGTATCCAATCCTGAGCCTTTGTTGCCAGAACACCCACTCCTGTAGAAAATCACTGGTGATGGCTAGCAGTAGTCCTGCTTCCATGGAAGACATTCTGTTCAGGGAACGTTGGACATAGTACATAACTAAGGTCTTGATTGGCAGATAACAAAAATGGTAACAAATGCTCACATAGTTTTTACTATGTACTAATCATTATTTTTAGTGTTTTACCTACATTAACTAATTTAATCCTCACATGAACCCTAAAATGGGTACTATCATATCCCTATTTTACAGATGAAAACATAAGGAAGCGTAATGAACCATAAAATCTTAAGTAACTTGCCTAAGGTCGCATAGCCAGTAAGTAGCAGAATCAAGATGTAGACCCAGGCAGTCAGCCTCTAGATCTTATACTCTTGGCCACTACACCATGGTGCCTACTAACACGACAATGTGGACAAGTCTCCTGCCAAGGCACACAGTGCACCCTTTGACAGAGCCAACATGTGCTTAGCACTTCCATTCAGGAAGATCTTGTCTGCTAGGGAATTTCAGTTCCCGGCATGGAGCTGAAATGAAATGATTTTTCCTCCTGAGCACAGTTCTGAGACAATCTCAAGAGTACAGATCCCCAGCCACCCTCACCACCACCCCTGAATTTCAAAAATGGCAGACCCAAGGATAGAACACATTAAGGGTTGACTTGCATTTTCCAATGCAGCTGTTGACATTCCCCCTCCAACTTGCTCTAAACTCAGCTGCCTGCACATACCACTCATTGGCAAGTGTGGACAGTGTGTGCGCAAAGGCTGGGAAAGCATTGTGCCTGTTTTCCAGAGGGTCTGGTCCAGTTGTGGACTGGAGCTCACTTGTACTTGCTCATGAAAACCATTGTTGAATTTTGATTAATGTTGCAAGCTGGTTGTAAAACACTACCATCATTAAAAATTAAATCATATAAATTTTCAATTTAAGTATAAATAAAGGAGGGTATGTGCTTAGCATGCACGAGATCCTGGGTTCAATCTCCGGTACCTCCATTAAATAAGTAAATCAATAAATGAAAACCTAATTACTCCCCCCCCAAAATAAAAAAATAATAAAATAAATAAACTTAAAAGAACCCAAAAGCCATAAATCCTCAAAATTCATTACATCCTAATTATTTCACTACCTTGTATCACTATCTATGCTCCTGAGGTGCATGGCTGTTGTAGCAGTACGGTGAAAACAGCTATGATGGTATGCTCTTCTGTATCTCTTCCCAACTCTATGTTTAGTGATGTCATGTTGGTAGCTTGACGCATGATGGCTTGAAACTGGCTACAGTGGGAGGACTTATACAACGAAAATCAGCAAACAACAAATTGGGGCTTTTCCTTCTGGAGCTGATTGTTAAACATTTGCCAGGACACCACTAGTTCCCATGTCCCGATCTACAATGGCATTGCCCTCTCTCACTAGGTACACGTTCAGCCCAACAACATGGAACATACAGGCCCATCTGCTAGCAAGTAGGAACTCAGAGTAGCACGCGGTGCTGTACCTCCAGATCAAGGCTTGGACGTTCCTACTTTCCCAACACAAAGCCTCACTGATCTCAGATGACATAGCAATGGCAGTTAGTCCCCAAATAGCCACCTGCTTCCTTCCACGTACCAGCCACTGTTTTAGGTACTGGTGATAGAGCTGTGAACAAAACAGAATTTTGTCTGCTAAATTTCTTCTTGGGGTCTCATTCTGGCTGAGGGTGGAGGAAGACACAAAATAAACAACTAAGAAAATATATAAATAAGATGATTTTGTGTAGTCATATGATACACATAGGGTTGAAGGGCTTTGGGGCAGTCACTTTAGATTGGGTGATCAGGACAGTCCTTTCTGATGGAGTGACATTTAAGCTGAGATCTGAATGATGAGAAGGAGGCATCCAGGTAACAATCCAGAGGAAATTATTTCTAGCAGGAAGAAAAGCAAATACAAAGAACCTGATTCAGGAATGAGCCATGCTTGCTCCCATCCTAGTGGTTATGATGCAGGAAAACAGATGTGGGGCATAAGGAGGGCCGTGTCCCAGGCTTCGGTTGAGCCCCTGGGATGTGCCCCACCAAGTGTGGGTCCTTGGCTTTGCACAGGAAAGAATTCAAGAGTGAGCCACAGTTGAGTAAAGGTAGATTTATTTAGAGAGATACATACTGCATAGAGTATAGGCTGTTTCAAAAGGTAAGAGGAAAGGCCAAGATGTGTAGGGGTTGGGTGCTCAGATTAGAGTAAAAGTGGGTACACACTCCATAGACAGTGTGTGGGCCATCTCCGAAGAGGCAGAGAGAGAGAGGGGCAGCCAGGAGGTGCCTTGTTGCCAGTTTTATGGACTTGGTAAGTGGAAGGACCAGTCTAACTAGCCTGGGGAAGGGGCTAGGATTCCCAGGAAGTCAGCCATTTCCCACTCTTTGACCTTTTGTGGCTAGCCTTGGGATGGTCATGGCACCTGTGGGCATGTTTTTTATTGTGCTAATATGTTACAGGGAGCATATAATGAAGCTCAAGGAAGTCAAATCTCCTACCATCCTGAGCCTCAGGGCCTACTGGGGGTTGAATCCTCAGTCACCCTGATGTTAATTGTTGTGTTGTTCCTTGACTGGCTGTGCCCTGCCCCCTTCCTGTCTCAGTTATGAGGGCAGGTTCTGAACTGGGCCCACTTGGGACAGTTACTGACCCCGTTATCCACTCTGTGACCCTAGGCAAATCATTTAATTTCTCTGATTTAAATTTTCTTATCTTTAAGTTAGGGATAACTGTAAAACAGGCATCATAAGTAGCTATGAGGCTTAAATGAAATTACGTAAGGTCCTTAGCATAGTGCCTGGCACGGAGTAAGTAATCAATAAAGGTCACCTGTTGTAACCATTATTTTTTTAAAAACTTGATATTTACTAAGATTTGATTTTTCAAGCCACTTCACTGAGGGAAGATCAACGTACAAAAAGCTATACATATGTAAGGTACGAACTTGATGAGTTTGGTTATAATTATACTCCCATGAAACCATCACAACACTCAAGGCCATAAACTTACCCATCACTCTCTAAACTTTACTCGGCCCCCTTTACTTTTTAAAATTATTTTAAAAATCAAATTTTTTTCTTTTGCAGTAAGGTCATTTATAAGGTCGTTTATAACCTACCTTCTTAGTAAACTTTTAAGTATATTATACAGTATTGTTAACTATAGGCCCTATGTTGTACTGTAGACCTCCAGAACTTACTCATCTTGCATAACTGAAACTTTGTACTTTTGACCTACACTTCTCTATTTTCCCCTCTCCCAACCCCTGGTTACCACAATTCTAATCTTAGTTCTTTGACTCTCAACTATTTTAGATGCCTCATAAAAGTGAGATCATGCAGTGTTTATTTTTGTGTGTCTGGTTTATTTCACTTAGCATAATGTCCTCCAGATCCATCCATGTGGTCACAAATGTCCTTCTTTTCCCAGGTTGAATAACATTCCACTTCATGTATATACCACACTTTCCTTATCCATTCATCTGTCGATGGACATTTAGGTTGTTTCCATATCATGGCTGTTGTGAATAACACTGCAGTGAACGTGGGGATACAAATATCTCTTTGAAATCCTGATTCTAAATTCTTCAGATGTATTCCCAGAAGTGAAACTCCCAGATCATATGGTAGTTCTATTTTTCATTTTTTGAGGGACCTCCATGCCAATTTACATTCTCGTCTTATTACTGTTATTGACAGAACTGATAGGCACTGCCTGTGGAGGGGACAGGCAACTGTGGAGACCTTCCATTAAGCTGTGAATGAGAGAACGTGCCCAGGGGCTGGTACACCCTTCCCCTGGGCCCTCAGGTTTTTGTGGCTAGAGATCCTCAGAGTGGTTACCTCCTTCAAAATTCAGGTTTTTCAATTTATAACAAAACAGTATAGCTACCCAGTGCCTCGTGTGCCCCCTCAGCCCTGGATCACACAAAACACTGTCCATCCTGGGGAGGTTGGGGGCACCAAGTAGAAAAACTGTCCTTACACCGAAGGCACAGTTCAAATATTCCGTGTTAGACCCCAAGGATGAGATACCAACCTGCTGCAGGGATTTATCTGCTTTCCTTAACGAGACCCGGGCTTGCGTTCTAACTTGGAAAAATGAAGAGTTCTACACTTACCTGAATGCAGGTGACATGAACTTGACATGAACACCACTACCTGCTTATGCTGATTTCCAGTCTCCGGGACCAGCTCTGTGAGGCATCATTATGAAACGGGACCTCTAGAGGCCTACAGTAGTGTTCGTTTCCTGGGGGGTGACAAATAGAAGTTGCACCTCAGCCAAGGCATATTTAGCGCAATATGATTTGGCCTAACCAACATCCTGAACATCTTTTAGCACCTAGTGGAACAGAAGAGAGCACAGCATTTGAGACTGGTTCAGCATAGTTGCTCAGAATATGGCTTCTAATTCCAGACTGCCTTGGTTCAAATCCCCACTCTTCCAATCACTACCTATATGACCTTTGGGCAAGTTACTTAAGCTTTCTGGGTCTTAGTTTTGCAATCTACAAAATAGGGATATGAATATGACCAGGGATATAATAAGTACTCAATAAAGGTTATACATTATTTTAATGATCAACAGCTCATATGACCTCCCGCCCAGTCTGTTCCCTATCTGGATCTCGTTATATTTTATTTTCTGACCTGCTTTCAGAAACAAAGCAAAGTAAAACAAAGCGAATATATAGTCTGGCAGGTCCATTACTGCCAGGAGTGGCATCACCCTTGAACATACACTGCAGATTCCAAAGTCTAGAGTTAGAATTCTTCTTTTTTTCAACTTCATTGAGGTAAAATTGAAAAAAAAATTGTATATATTTAAGGTTAAGACATAATGGTTTAGTATACATATATACATTGTGGGATGATTACCTCAGTCAAGTTCATTCACAAATCCATCACCTCACATGCGAGAACACAAGATCTACGCTCATAGAAAATTTCAAATATACAGTACTGTATGCTCAAGCCTCCCAAGATGGCTGTTTGTTTGCCCTCTTTACCATCCCCTGCCCCGCCAGTCCCCACTTTACCTGCACCCCACTCACATAACTGACATTCCCCTTAATCTAGAACCCAATCAGTAAATACCTACATATTTGCCCTCCAGCCTCAGCTAGTGATTGTTCTAATCTTTAGATCAAAAAGGCTCCCCTTTGATAGTTTAACAAAGGGAAGACCTCCGCCCTATGAAGGCACATAGCCCGAGGGGCTATAATGAGTGCCCTGCCCCTCTGCTGGTTTCCCTGGTAATTGATGGGCCATTCTGAAATCAATTCCCCCTGTAACTGGTATTCTCTTATTCTCCCCCCCACCCAGCAAAGACTGCTGCTGTGTCCTGCCTGCTATCTGGCATCCATGGTGGGCTGTCGCTCCAGGACCCTTTTGCTTCAGACATTTAAGATCCACCATCTATTAAACTGTTGATGTCTCTGTCACTGACTCCAGACTCTTTCTTCGGTCTTGAGGCTGGGCAAATACAGGGCTTGCAGGCCTGCCAGGTGCAGCCCAACCAGTACAGTATTTCCTAGTAATCATGCTGTACATTAGATTCTCAGAACGTCTTCCTCTTATAACTGGAAGTTTGGAGACTGTGACTAACATCTCACCATTTCCCCAACCCCAAACTCCCATTAACCACCATTCAGTAAGAGATGGTCTCTTGTTCTATGAGTTCTACTTTTTTAGATCTCAGAGGTTGAATTCTTGAAGCAAATCCTGTCTGGCCTAGATACCTACCAGGTATAATAACTCTTGAGCAAGCATGTCTATAAATGCCTGGAGTTCACCAAATACTGCTGAGTATTTATTCACCACTTCTCGGTTCTGACCTGGCTAATGGGGGGACCTCTTATCTAAGAGGAATGGATCCTCTACTCTATGATCATAACCATGTTTGTTGCCAGCGATCAGATTGTCTCGTCACAGAAAGAATTCAGAGACGAGACGTGGAGGTTAAAGTAAAGTGAGGATTTATTAAGGGATAGATAGTATGCTCTCAAGGGGAGAGCGGGCAGGCTCAGGTGAGCAGCTGCCCTGAGTTTCTTTGGCAAGTTGGTTACATAGTGTGTAAAAATGAATGAGTGGAATATTTATTGGGAAGGGAAGGGTTTGGGGTCTTATTCCCTGATTTTCATCCCAATTCCACCTTCCTGAGGGGAGGGGGGATTTTTCGCCTTATTTAGTCTGGATTGGAAGTGTCATGGCGTCAGTGCATGATGGGTACTTCTAATCTGCAAGGCTAATTTTATTGAAATGAGGGCACAACGAGCAGGGGGTATTGTGGTTGTCAAGACCCAGCCACAACTAGCACAGGTGGCTCAGCAGGGGCTGCAAAGGGTTGACTGTGTAGAAAAGCACCTCCTTGAGTTTCAGGATCACTCATAGTTGGCCTTAGGAAGTGAGGAGCATCCACTTCCTGACATTATTTCATATATCCAGTTGTTTGTGGCTTATTCCGAACCTAAATATAGGGCCTTCAGGAAACCCTGCAACTGATATGACACGCTCAGAATACCATGGACTCTGACACCTGTATCCAGGTCAAAGATAGGTCCAAGCAACTCAAAGACTAGTTTCTTCCACTCCTGACACCAAAATGCTCCTGGGACACCATCACAATCAAGTTCCTTCTTAATCTGGACCTTTCTATAGCTACAAAGCCATCCTTGTGATGGCAGTGGGTATCCTAGCAAAAAATGTTATATATTATATCCTGACTCTGACTCCCATCCATAGCAGCCATTCATTCTTCTGAAGGATGAAAAGAAGCAAGCCATACAAGGGACATGCAAGCAGAGGGAAGAGCAAGTGCAAAGGCCCAATGGCAGGAGAGGGACTAGGTTTCAGGAACAGAAAGAAGAGGCTGTAGTATGGTGAGTGAGTGGGAGACTGGCACGAAATGAAGATGTAAAGGTAGGCAGAGGCCACCACCACCTTGTTTATCTTACAAGATCCTTTGCCTCTGTGGACTTCCCAGCCATCTGGCCCAGCTTCATCCATCTGTGTACCATCCACCTACAGACAGACTCAAAGAGTTTAATCAGTCCAGTGCTAGAAGAATTTCTCTGCTGCTATTCCGCCTACAAGCCACATGACTGATCCACCTACTTCACCGTGGCAGAAGTTGCCTATAACGTCTCACTGTGTTCCTGGTTTGGAAACACCTCTATTCTAGCAACTAGAGTCTTATCCTTCACTACTTTTTTCACTTCTAGCATCAGGGACATCCTTATAGGCAGTTTGTACCCTGGGGGAGCTGTACGATGCCTAGAAATCCCCTTAGGGCATCTGTTGGTAGGCCAAAGACCAGTACAAAAGATAGACTTACTGGGACTGGGCATGGGGTGGGAGAAGATTGATGGGAAACTTGATATGGAAAACAATGTCTGGGTTGCCTCTAGTCATGTATTCACCATGCAAGCTTAAGGATTACTGCTTGTAACCTTTTAAGAATATCTATTATCAACCCTATAGCTCTCTGACACCAGCATCTTTCTGACTCCATGCCCTTTGGTGAGCATCAAAGCTTTCTAGACATGTTCCTGCTACACCAGACCTATGAAGAGCTCATCTTCCATTTTGCACTCGGTGGCCTTCCCAGATAACCTAGGATGAAAAATAATAATGCATCACAGAGAGAGAAGGTATAGGGCTCATGTTGATAGCATGGCTAGAACTATACCTGGCCTGATGGGAGAGTAACAACCAGTCTTAGGATTCAACCATGCACCTCTTGTCAGCAACAGGCCAGAACTCATAAGGCAAGTGCAAGAAAATCCTGGTATCCATCCTTTGTCAGAAGAAATTTGGAAGAAAATAGTGTCCATTCTGTTGTTATCTATTTTAATGCTTCCAGAAGAACCACGATGGTGGTCATGGGACCTGATGAAAACCCACGGAAATCATCTGCATTCTGGCATGGTCATTACTCCAGGCCTCCTTCCCACCCGCCTTTCTGTGTACACAATCTAATCTCCGTTGATTTCCATCTCCCTCAAATTCATACCTTGACTGCTCCTCTTGGTTTACACGCATGTGGATTAGAAACTTGATTTTGGACTGTCTTTATGACTCTGACCTGGAATTCCCTTAGGACAATTCTTCCAGTAACTTCTCCTGGACTCCACTCAGTGCAATAATCATAATGAGGAAGAATAAAATGGGGAGGAGTTAACATTCATTGAGCTAGTACTAAGTATCTGGCATGGTGCTAAGCATTTCCTGTTCATTATCTCATTTAATCTTTGAAAATCTCTATGAAATACTTACTATCATTATCCCCATTTCATAGATGGGACATGTGAGGCTCACTAAGCTTAAGTGACTTGCCAAGATCATACTGGTAGTCAGAGACACACAGAGCTAAGATTCCAGCCCAGATTCATTTGACTTCAGAACCCCTACCCTCAACCATATTTTGTCCCTGCCACATGTCCAGCCTGGCCTGCAGCAGAGGAGGGGAATCAGACACACCACAGCCGCATCTAATATTGCATCCCCTCTAAATGTGGCCAGCATGACCATCTCCAAGGCCATGGGCACTGCATACAAGGCTGCTAATCAGTGGATGAAGGAAAATAATTCCAGGTTTGCCTGCCTCCCACCCCTGCAAACCCCTTGTCTTGGCCTCTCTTCCAGTTACCTTTGTGTCTTGGGTTCCAGCTTTCATCCAGACCCATTTGTGTTTAGTGACCTTGTAGTCCTAGATATTACCACTTCCAGTTACCGGCTGTAGGCTAAGCCTCCTAAAAACGTAGGTGAGAAGCACTGTGGCCCCAGCATCTAGCCTAGAGATATGAGATGACTCTCACACCACATGCTCAAGGGTATCATAATTTGCTCTGCAGAAACCACTGGAACCAGGGAACTTGTATGGCTTCCTGCTCACAACAATTGAAGCTGAGTGTCTGTGCTTGCAGTCCAGTTTGTCTGTCCATATCTTCTGCACGTATCAAGAACATGGCTGCCATTTATCCTATCTGTAAATTAATGACCTGTTCTGCCAGCCACCCTATGAGGGTCAGGCAATGACAGATAACCCCTGATGGCCATGCCTGGGAATTATAAGATGGCCATATCAAGGTGAACATGAGGGAGCACAACTAAAGATATTTTTCATGGCCAATTTTTATCAACTATGGTTAAACTTGATGAAACAGAAATTGGATCATCCACTACTCTTTTTAAATCTTTTCATCTGGAAATGTCCAAATGAGTGCATACAGCTTCCTAGGCACTGTATGACAGTAGCTTTCTTTTTTGTTTGTTTGTGGTTTTTTAGGGTAGGGGGAGGACTAGGCTTATTTATTTACTTATTTTAACCAAGGTACTGGAGATTGAACTCAGGATCTTATGTATGCTAAGTTCACACTCTACCACTGAGCTATACCCTCCCCTGACAGTAGCTTCCAAATGTTTTTTAGGATCGGCAGTAAAAACTACATTTTACCCACTGTTCACCTTTCCCCTTGGTCCTTCAGGGTTTTGGTGCTGGAAGCCCACAACTTTAAGCCACTTTCTGAAAACACCATGTTCTTCCCTTCATGTTGTCTCCTCTTCTCCTGGGCTCTATCTTATTTATCATAGCTCTGGAACCTTGAAAGTAATTTTACCATGAAAGCAGACCTGCCTCTGAGCCCAGGTGCCTATGTACCCATCTTGCTCTCTAAGCCAAAGACCTAAGCATTCTGAGTACCCGAGCAACTGGTACTCTATAGCTTGATGGTTAAGCACAGAAATTTTGGGGTCAGTTAGACTAGAGTTTGAATCCTGGCTTAGCTTCTCATTAAAGTGACAGTCTCTGCCTCAAGTTTCTCCTGTAAAATGGAAATGATGATAAGAATTGTGCCTCTTTCATAACATTGTTATGAGAATTATAAGAACTAATTCACAGAAGTCCCCCAGGGTCTTATCAGTCATTTAGCCCGATTCCCTCATGTTTATAAGTGAGAGTGCAGGCTCTGCAATCAGATAGACCTGATTCAGAGTCCAGCTCTTTCACTTGTTACCTGTGTGACTTTTGGCAAACTATTTACCTCTGAGCCCTTCTCTTTCCCTGTCAAATCAAGGTAATAAGAGAGCTGTTGGGAGGATTAAATAATGCATAGTAAAGTGCTTAGCATAGTTTCTGGCACTCAGGAAATTTTAGCTATTGGTATAATTGTAATAATCACTATTATTATTACTATCACTACTATTGTTACTATTATTAGTATAGTGATGTGTTGAGGGAGTCCTCAAGTCCACCATCCTCATCAAAAAAAAGGCTCAAAGCTATTATTTTTATTTTTTATTACAGTAAAATGTACACACAACAAAATTTACCATATTAACCACTTGAAAGTGTATAAATCAGTGGCACTAAATACACTCATAATGTCGTGAAATTATCACCACTGTCTAGTTCCAGAACATTTTCATCACCCCAAACAGTAACTCCGTACACATAAAGCAGTCACTCCCCATCCTCCTTTCCCTCAGCTCATGGCTAGCACTAATCTGTTTTCGGTTTATATGGATTTGCCTATTTTGGATAGTTCATATAAATGGAATCGCATCATATGTGGTCTTCTGTGACTGGCTTCTTTCACTTAAGATAATGTTTTCAAGGCTCATCCATGTAGCATGGATCAGTACTTCATTTATTTTTAAAGCTAAATAATGTTCCATTGTATGTATATACCACAACTTTATTCATCTGTTGATGGACATTGAATTGTTTCCACCTTTCGGGTATTTTGGCTATTGCAAATAGTGTTACTATGACCATTTGCATACAAGTGGTACAAGTATTTGTTGGAATTCCTGTTTTCAAATCTTTTAAAAAATGTTTTCTAAATTTTTTTTAGGGGATGGACCTCATGCATGCTAAACAGACACTCTACCACTGAGCTATATCCTCCCCTCCCTGTTTTCAGTTCTGTTGGGAGTGGAATTACTAGGTCACATGATAATTCTATGTTTAATTTATTAAGGAACTATCAAACTGTCTTCCACAGCAGCTGCACCTTTTTACACTCCCATCAGCAATAAATAAGGGTGTCAATTTTTCCACATCTTCACCACCACTTCTTGTTTTCTATTTTTCTGATTATAGCCACCTAGTGGGTGTAAAGTGGTATCTCACTGTATTTTTGATTTGCAGTTCCCTAATAACTAATGCTATTTTGCAACTTGTCATGTGTTTGTTGGCCATTTATTTATCTTCTCTGGAGAAATGTCTATTCAAATCCTTTGCCCATCTTTTTATTGTAATTGGATTGCTTCTCTCTTTTTTTCTTATGCATTATTATAGTTCTTTATATATTCTAAATAAAGACTCTTAACAGAAATATGACTTACAAATATTTTTTCTCATTCTGTAGGTGTCTTTTCACTCTGCTGTTAGTGCCCCTTGTACACAAAAGTTTTTACTTTTGTTGAAGTCCAGTTTACCTATTTTTCTTTCATTGTGCTTTTGGTATCATATCTAAGAAAGCATTGCCAAATCCAATGACGTAAACATTTATCCCTATGTTTTCTTCTAAGAGTTTTAGAGTTTTAGCTCTTATGTTTGGGTCTCTGATCCATTTTGAGTTAATGCTTGTATACAGTATAAGATAAAGACCTACTTCATTGTTTTGCATGTGGACATCCAGTTGTCCCAGCAACATTTGTTGAGACTGTTCTTTCCCATTGAATGATTGTGACACCTATATCCAAAAAGCAATTGACCATAGATGTATGAGTTAGTTTCTAGACTCTCTGTTCTGTTCCATTGATCTATATGTCTATCCTTATGCCAGTACCACAATGGTTTGATTATTATAGCTTTGTAACAATTTTGAAATCAAGAAGTGTGAGTCCTCCAACTTTTTCAAGATTTTTTGGCTTTTTGGGACCCCTTAGAATTCCATATAAATGGAGAATAAACTTTTCCATTTCTGCAAAAGGACTGTTGGGATTTTGATAGGAATTGTATTGAATCTGTATATCACTTTGGGGGAGTATTGTCACCTTCCAATCCATGAACACATGACATCTTTCCATTTATTTAGGTCTTTAATTTCTTTCAGCAATGTTTTATAGTTTTCACTGTACAAACCTTGCTCTTATTTGGTTAAATTTATTCCTTAGTATTTTAGTTTTTCTGATGTTACTGTAAATGGAATTGTGTTTTTAATTTCCTTTTCAGACTGTTCAATGCTAGTATACAGAAATTCAATGATCTCTTGAAGAAAAATATTTCAAAGCTCTGCTTCTTCCAGGACTACCTTGATTCTAATATTGTCACCTACAATCTCATCTTTGTTTGGAAATTGACAATGGAAAATAGCCTATAAGAATGTCCCAAGTAGTCTGAATACACTACCATGCCCTTTGATCTTTGTAATACCCAGTCATTGTCCATCAACAAATAATCAGTATTCTACACAACCACTTGGACAGAAGGTTATTGTCTAGTTAGAAGACATTCTCAACCATCCCTCCCTTTGGACCAACCATGAGATGTTCGTATTTAAAAGACGTGAAGTCTAAATCCTGAGCCAAGATTTATTCAGCTATGATGTCAGGGGTCAAATGACATGTGTCAGCCTTGCTGGAATTGCACTCACCTGAGACCATCTAGACATTCCTTGGGATTTCTGGGGTATTAGCAAAGATTCAATCTTTACTTCTACACCATGACTGTCTATATAACCAGACTCATCAAACAAGGGAGGAGTTTATCTGTATCATGACCTTTTGTATCCACCCTTATTATCTTGTCCCCTTTTACCATCACCTGATCCTAAACAGACAAAAGCCTTTCACATTGCAGTGAGAGCCATCCTGTCTGAAAAGGACTTAGTGACATCCATCCCTACACTTATTTTTTTGGGAAGCTTCTTCTGGAGTTAGAGCTGTTTGATCACCAAGGTCACCTGATGTTGGTGTGCTCTCAGACCACTGCAGCCTGGAGCATAAGAGATGGAGGCATACCATGAAATAACAAGTGTTGGCAAAGCTGCGGAGATAAGGGAACCCTTGTGCACTATTGGTGGGAATGTAAATTGGTACAACTGGAAAACAGTATGGAGGTTCCTCAAAAAATTAAAAATAGAACTACCATATGATTCATCAATTCCATTTCTGGGTATTTATTTGAAGAAAACAATAACTGTAATTCAAAAAGATATTTGCACCTCCATGTTCATAGGAGCATTATTTACAATAGCCAATATATGGAAACAATCTATGTGTCCAATAACAGATGAATGTATAAAGAATATATGATATGTGTGTATACACACACACACACACACACACACACACAATGGAATGTTATTCAGCTATAAAAAAGAATGAAATCTTGTCATTCAGGACAATATGGATGGACCTTGAGGGCATTACCCTGAGTGAAATAAGTCAGATAGGGGAAGACAAATACTATATGACTGCACTTATATATGTGGATTTTTTTAAAAAAAAAACAAACTTGTAGACACAGAGAACAGACTAGTGATTGCCAGAGGCAGAGGGTGGAATGAAGATGGGTGAAATGGGTGAAGAAGGTCAAAAGGTACAAATTTCCAGGTATAAAATAAATAAATCATGGAGATGTAATGATGTAATACACAGCATAGCAACTATGATTAATAAACTTGTAGTGCATATCTGAAAGTTGCTAAAAGAGTGGATCTTAAAAGTTCTCATCACAAGAAAAAAATCTGTAACTCTGTTTGGTGATAGATGTTAACTAAATTTATTGTGATGATCATTATGCAATAAATGCAAATATTGAATCATTATGTTCTGAAACTAACATAATGCGTATGTCAATTATACCTCAATAAAAAATGGTTAAGAGACAAAGCCATAAAATCACCTTGTACCAGATAAGTCATTCTAGTTTCTTCAAACATGTGATCACCAGCTACAATTTCAAGTTGTTCCTGGGTTGAGGGGTGGTTCTGCTCCATTTTGACCACTTTATGGACCCATTCCAGCAGACTGACACTTACATGTAGCATATCAATGAAATTTTAGAACAGGATTTCTCAGTTGAGGTGCTATTGATATTTGGGCCAGAAAATCCTTTGTTGTGGAAGGTTGTTGTGTGCATTGTGGGATGTATACCAGCACCCCTAGCATCTACCCACTAGATGCCAATAGCACCTCCACCTCCACCCCATTTATGACAACTAAAAATACCTTCAGACATTCCCAAATGTGCCCCAGGGGGGCAAGTTCACCCCTGGTTGAGAACCACTGTATTAGAGGAATACCTCTTCTGCCATACCACCTAACAAAACACAACTTCCCTCAATGCAACAGAGATGCACTTAAATCACTGCAGCCCATCTCTGAAAACACCCTCTTTCATAGCAACCATAGTTTCCACTGCTACTATCCCACACTCGCGGGAGTCAGACGATCCCTGTAGAAACTAAGGGCTGCTCTGAAAGACCCTCCACCTTGTCAAACATTGGTAGAAGGAGGATGCCAACTAGAACCAAATCACAAGGAAGGCCATTTGAATGGACCATACCCTTGGGTCCTCTTCCAGCCACTACTCTCTACTCATCTGTTCTAGAATCTAGAGGGTTACGATTTGGGACTGAGGTGACAAAGGTTGTCAAGTCCAAGCTCTTCCAGCTCAAGCCAACCTTATGCATATCCAGCCAGTCTTGCCTTCCCGCTAGCACGCCAGCAAGAGGTCAACAATCTGAGTTGAGAAATGTGAGTTTATTAAGCAAATGATGCTGGGTTCAAGAAAAGCTCTAGGAATTGGCACCCAGAAAGTGGTAAAGGCCCCAGAAACAATCAAAGAACCTAAATGGCTCTCCTGGAATTGTGCAGTACACAGCATGCCTTTACAGTTTGCAGAGATGCATTCTAATCCCTGGATCCTCCCAGACACTTTAGAACCTTCTACCAGGCAAATTCTGAGGGAACGATGGCTCATTCCACCTGCAGCAGAAGCCCGCAAAGAATGAGTGAGGTTCTTTACACATCAGTCCCTTTAACTGCTCCCAGCATGCCTGTGCCAAAGGCCCCGACAAGTGTCTGAATGCAAGCCAATTCTTCTGGGTTTTATCCTGCCTTTTACCAGCTTCAAAGCTCACATAATGGCCTCCCTTGGCCCTACCTGTGTCTCTCATCTCATCCCATGCCACTCTTTCTCTTTGATCATCATACTCCAGCCACAATGGTCTCCTTTTTATTCTTGAACATGCCAAGCCCTTTTCTTACCTCCAGGCCTTTGCATTTGCTGTCTTCTTCCTGAGACTCTCTGTCCCCATACACTTCTGACTCCTATTCATCCTTAAGGGCTCAGCTTAAAGATTACTTCCTCAGAGAGTCTATCCCTGACCTACAGCTTAAATCACTATTCTCTCCTGTACCCCCACCCCACTCTTCCCTCCCATAGAGCTCTGTACTTTTCCCTGTAGCACTTACCACACTCATTCAGATTTTGTTTGCTTGTTTGTTTACTGTCTCTTTCACTGGCTTGAACTCCGCAAAGGAGGCGATGGTGTTGATTTTTGTTCACCATTATATTGTATCTTCAGTGCCCAGCACTGTGCCTGACATATGATATACTCTCCAAAAATTATTCTTCAAATAAATGAATGCGTACAATTCAGAGTGTCTTCCTTATGACACATAGATTAAATTAGCTGAAATATTTAATTTTGAGAAGATCAACTGTCAATCTGTATTTAATTTGACTCCACCATCTTTTCCACGGCTAATTTGATCTCAGGTGGTTAAACTTTTTGATGAAACACAAATTGGATCATGTCATTACCTTGCTTTCAATCCTTCAGTAGCTTGCTGTGGCCTACAGAAAAATGTCCAAACACGTTAGCAGGGTTGACAAGTTCCTCTGTGACAGTGGATTTCAAACATTTTTGACTGTGACCCACAGTATAAAATAGATTTAACATTGCAACCCAGTACCCAGCACTATAAATATGTATATAAATAACTTGAAAATTAAAAATATTTACCTTTACTACAGGCAGTGCATTATATTTTCTATTATATTCTAGTCCGTATCATTTAATAAAATGGTGGCCATGACTCACCAAATTAATTTCACAACACACTAATGGGTTATAAGCTGCAGTTCAGAAACAGTGCCGTGTGACTTGAACTCCATCTCCAACCCCTCAAACCATGCTCAGCTCCTCACAGTGCCCCTCTTAGGCCATGCCATCTCGCCTTTATTCACACTGCTCCTGCCACCCGGACGACACTCATTTCTCAAAACTCAATTCAAGGCTCAATGAAGCTGCTGGCATCTCCAAGGAGAAGTGAACGCCTCCTCCTCCGGGTCTACCTCGTCTCACTTTTCAGCACCCGCTATCAGTATCCTTTATCAGAATACTTAATAAAAGATGTTGTTTGTGTTTACCTAGCTAGTTCCTCTTCAGCTCCAGGTTGACTAGGTGGGGGTAAAAATGCATTGAATAATGGAAAGCTCTTGGTCCTTTTTTGTCTAGCAAAGCCATTCAGTGATCCTTGGGGATCATGAGGTATCCTCATTCTGATTCCCATTCTTCTACCCTTACTACCTTGTTAACAAATCACTCATAAAAGTGACAGACTTGGTTTGTGTTCCAGTGGAAGAACTTAATGAGCTCCCATACATTGCTGGAATGGAAGGTGAGTTCTTATACTTTTTCTTCCATACTACACATTTACCATTGGGTCTAGTATTCTTCTCCAGATGGCTAAGGGCTGGTGAGAAGATGTAATAGACCCGTGGTGGTGCCTAGGGGACTTGGGTTGGACATAATGGTGGGCTCAAGTTTGCCAAGTCAGTACCATTCTGACTTTGGACACTGTTTCTTGGTTTGGGTTCTGTTCTTACCCTTTGCAATTGAAACGTTTACTTGGTTTCCTTGGCTTGACCTTTCATACTCCATAGGTTTAGACCCTCTGCTGTAGCACTTTATGTTCCTGACTGTCTCAGGGTGAGGAATGGAAATGTCCAAAACAGAACTCCATCTCTATCCCAAAGAACCTTGTCCTCCCTAGATTTCCCACTATCAATTAATGGCAACTTCACATTTCAAGTTGTTCAAGCAAAAAAACTCAGGCTTATCTTTGATTCCTCTCTTTTCCACACCATACCCAGCATGTCAGCAAACCCTGTACTTTGCCTTCGAAATATATCCACAATCCAATTACTTCTTACCGCCTCTACTGTTTTCATCATAGTCCAAGCCTGCATCATCATGATAAAAAACAGCTTTACTGAGATACAATCCATGTACAATTTACCCATTTAAACTATACACTTGAATCATTTTTAGTATGTCCATAGTGTTTCATAACCATCACCAACATCAATTTTAGAACACATTCATTAACCTCAAAAGAAATCCTGTACCCACATATTTGTCCATCCCCCAACCCCTCTCAGCCTTAAACAACCACTAATCTACTTCCTGTTTTTATAGATTTGCCTGTTCCGGACTTTTCATATAGAGTCTTACACTGTGTTGTCTTTTGTGATTGGCTTCTTTCATTTAGCAAAATGTTTTCAAGATTCATCCATATTATAGCATGAATCAGTACTTAAATTCTTTCTATGCCTGAGTAATATTACGTTAGATGAATACATCACATTTTGTTTATCCATTCATCAGCTGATGACACTGGGGTTGTTTCTACTTTTTGACTATTGTGAATGATGCTGCTATAAACATTCATGTACAGGTTTTTCTGTGGATATGTTTTCTTTTCTCTTGGGCATATGCCTAGGAGTGGAACTGCTGGGTCACATGGTAACTCTGAGAAACTGCCAGACTGTTTTCTAACTCTGTCCTCTTTTGCCTGAACGAGTTCAATAGCTTCCTAATTGTTCTCCCTATACTGCTCTTTGGTTTATTCTTACACAGTAGCCAGTGTGATTCTGTCATAACCTAATTCAGATATCTCCCGTATAGGAGGAGGCAAAATCCTAGAAGCTCTGTATGATCTGGTACCTCAATTACCTCCCTGACTTCATCTCCTGTTACTCTCCCCTGCATTCACTTTGCTGCAGTCATGATGGCCACTTCCTTATTCCTCTAATACACCAGGTATTCTCGTACCTCAGAGTTCTTGTATGTGCTGTTCCTCTGCCTTAAATGTTCTTCCCCTGTCTGCTCCATCACTGCCTTCTGGCCATTGCTTCAGTGTCATCTGCACAACAAGATCTTTCCTGGCCACCTTATTTTTACCTCCAAATACATCATATCGCCACTTCTCTGCTTAATTCTTTTTTCTTTAGCACTTACAACTATCTTCCACACTATGTACTTCACTTATGTATCTAGTTTATTGTCTGTCTCCTGTACTAGAGTGAAAGTTCCATGAAAGCAGGGATTTTTAAATCTATTTTGCTCATGTTCACTCTGCGTACCCAATACCTAGACCACGTTCGTCCCATAGTAGACGTTCAACAAATCTGTGAATCAATAAATGAATGAACGATTGAATGCATAGTTAAGAGCACGAGCCTTAGAGCCAGACAAACCTAATGTCATATCTCAGCTCTGCCACTTACTAGCTGCGTGACCTTGGCCAAGTTTCCCTGAGCCTCAGTTTCTGGGATGACTCACAGGGCTGATGTAAGAATTTTAATGAGATAATCTACGTGAAGCCTTCAAAATAGCTCTTGGCATACAGGAAGTATCAGTGGCCTATAAAATGAATAATTATGAAATATTTGAAAACACAGAGGATGAATTCCTCAGCCTTGTCTGGTTGAGGCTGGACATGGTGTCCTCAGATGCAAAATGGCAAGAACCCTAAACAGTGGGGGAGGGTGGAGCTCAGTGGTAGAGCGTGTGCTTAGCATGCACGAGATCCTGAGCTCAATCCCCAGTACCTCCATTAAAAAAATAATAAAATAAATAAATCTAACTACCTACCCTCCCCCAAAATAAAAAAAATAAGGCTACAAAATAAATTTAAAAGATAGCATCCTGAACCAGCAAAAGAATAAAGAATTCTTGGTGGCTATAAAGTATCACCTGGGGGTCTTGGGGTCTTGTCCACTTTCCTAGTTTAAACATCTCTTTCTGCATGATCTCTAGGAGAAGAGACAAGGCTTCATCTGACTCCAGCTATGTTTGAAGACTATTCACCTCCACACAATCCTTACACATTTTGACTTGGCTCACTCATTCATCCTTTGCTATAGTGACCATCCTGTCACAAGAGAATCCCTGAGAGGGATCTTCCCAGAAAAATGTTGTGAGTCTAACTTTGCTGGAATTTCCTCAGGAGGCAGCAGGAACTGACTTCTATGCCCAGGAGCAACTGGTGAGAATTCAGAATTATAATGATGTGGCGTTTAAGGGGTGGGATGTGGGAGCACTGACACCCTAGCACAGCGGCTTTCAAACTTGAGCCTGCATCAGAATCGCATGGAGGGCTTGCAAAAACACAAATTATTGAGTTCTACCTCCAAAGTTTCTGATTCAGTAGGTCTGGACTAGGCCCCAAGAATTTGCACTTCTGACAGGTTCCCAGGTGCTGTCATACAGCTGGGGAGCTGGGGGACACACTTTGAGAATGACTGCTCTAGTCCAACCTCAGCCCTAAGCTTAAGAATCCGATTCAGTAAGTCTGGGGCCCTGCCGGGAACCTCCGTTTTAAGCAAGCACTCTAGGTGGTTCCGATGCAGGTGTTCTTTGGACCCACTACACTTTGTGAAGCCTGGTATTTGTGATGTCCAGACCCTATTCCTTGAAGATATCGGTTGAGTAAGTTCTGGAGTGGAGTCCAAGAATCCATGCGCTGAACAAGCCCTCAGATGGTTCTGATGTACATTTAAGTTTGAAAGCCATTGGCTTATCCTGTCATCAGTTAGCTGGACTGATGACACAGCTCTTTCCTGTCCTTTGAAAGGCACAACCAGGAAACGTAAAGAGAAGGGATGTCCACATTACTTAGCGAGGGATGCATAGAAAAGGCCTTTGACAGAACTACTTTGTGGAATAAGGGCCATTGTACAGGTTGAGGCAGCGAAGAGGATGAGGTAGTTAAGTAGCTTCAAGGCACAAGCAAGGTGTACCAGGGAGACCGATTTTTAGCCACTTGGGCAAGAACTGCTGTGACAGACTGCAGGCAGACTCTGATTCGTCCTTCAGGACCCTGCTCTGAAGTATCTGATGCCTGACACTGACCTTTGCAGCTTCCCTAGGGCCAGTTCTAAGTTGTCTTTTGGACAACCCTTCATAGAGAATTCTAACAAACCAGGATTGAGAGGAACCTCAAAGTTCATGCACCTAGCTTCCCCTTGTGGCATTAGGGATATGGAGACTGAGGCCCAGAGAGAGAAAGGGACCAGGGAGATAATAAAAGGCCACACCCCTGCCAGGAAAGGTGTCCTGCACATGATCTAATAATAGCAGTTAGGAACTGTGTTAGGTATTTGACATACATTATCTCATGTAATAATCATCACAATCTCATTGACAAAGCACTACTGTTATCTCCCCTACAGCCTAAGACCTAGAGAGCTTGCTACAAGGACGTAAGTTGGAGAAAGCAACAGCCTAGTGAACAGTGCCAGTCCCCTGATTGGTCACAGCAGTGAATTCCAGCCACCTAGCAACCGTATTTGGGGAGGAAGGCGGTAGCGACTTCATGACAGGGGCCTGGGGAGGAAAGGAGACAAAATGGTAGCCCGCGTGATAACTGCGCATGTGCAGTAAGGGGAGAAGGGGGCAGCTTCACATCCAAAGGAGGCTTTCCTCTGCCCAGAGTGGGAGGGGGGGAGCGTGTACATTTGGGACTGGGTTAGGGAACAGGGAGGTCTGGGGGCCCAAGCAGCAAGTGGGCGGTGATACATTTGAGGAGTCGGGACTTCACACAGCTAGGGAGCAGCTGAACTAGGGGTTGAGCTCAGATCTCTCTGAAGCCAAAGCTTCCGCTCTTAACCTTTACATCAGTGCGTCTCAAGATTTAGTGTGCCCCAGAATGGCTTGGAAAGCTAGTTATAAATCCATGTCCCAGGGCCAAACCCACAGAAATTCAGGTCCAGAGAGTCCTGGATTGGGGGTCAGCCAGCCCCTCCAGGAGATTCTGCTGCAGCTGGCCCATGGCTCATAATCTGAGATTTACTGTCTTGGACGTTCTAACAGATCAACACCATTCCCAGGCCACAAAACGGTGATCATCGTAAACATCCACACGAAGACAAGCCACGTCTTCCCTTGTCCCCTGAGCTCTGCACCCTGATGTCTTCAGCCCTGGTCATTACCACACTGTTCACCAGAAGGGCACTACGCCTCAGGGTCTTCAGAACCAAAAGCTCTGACCACAGACCCCAACTCATGGACTTTTCCCTCTTGATACAAAACGGTACATGGTGATCACAGATGGCACATGCTTACTGATAACCCATTAATATTTCTGGAATTTTGTAATTCACACACGGTAAAAGAAAACCCAAGAAGGTGGGAAAAGCCAGAAAATTAACTGTAGGGACTTCTTTCTCACTTCCCATCCCTCATCCCTACTCATTCCCTCTAAAGAAAACCACCATCAATAATATCTTGTGTAGCCTTCCAATATTTTTCCCTTATCAAGCACTGACTTTGGGGGCACTTTTCAAATCTACCCGTGTGCTGTCCACAGCTGGGTAATTAGAGTTAACACTGAGTAAGCCTTCCATGTGTGCCAGTCATTTTATACAATCATTTCATTTAATCCTCACAACAGCCCTGTGAGTTTCCGTAGTGTATCATTCCCATTTTACAGATAGGAAAACTGAGGCTCAGAGAGAATAAGTAATTTCATTTGCCCAAAGTCACTCAGAAAATGCATGGCAAAGCTGGGACCTAATTTTCTGTGTGTCCAGAGTCTACATATTTAACCACTGAGCTCTATTGCCTCTTGGTAGCATATAATAACAACTGCTAATATATAGTGCATTTATACCACATGCCAGGCACTATTTTAATTACTTTACCTGCATTGCCTAATTTTAACTCTTACAGTAACCTGTGGAGATGGGTATTATTTTTGTCCCCACTTTACAGATAAGGCAGCAGCGGCACAGAGAGGTTAAGCAACTTGCCCAAGAACACACAGCTGGTAACAAGCAACACTGGGATATAAAGCTGGGCAGTGTCCCTTACACACAATGTGTGCGGCCTCCTTAGGCAGAAGGGGCACATAAATAAGACTCATAAAGCTTCAGACCTCAAAACAGATGAATTCACAAATAACCGCTCCTGCTGTCTCCTGGCCAGAACTTCCCCTGTCACAGCAACTGTGACACCATGCAATGCTTTCCCGCACCCTCAGAGGACCTCATGATAAACCTCTGAGGCCAGCTGACACACCTGCTGATCCACAGCGGCCGGCTGCATGACCCAGATCGCATCAGGATAACGACCTGGCAGACTGCTCTGCTCCAGCTCTGCCAGGCTGTGGCCTTCTGGCATTCCAATCCCTTGATTGGCTTCTTGCGCAGCCTCTGGATCTTAAATGTCGGTTTGGGACTGAGTCTTTCTAGTACCCCAGCTTTACTGTTCTCCAATGGAAACTGCCTTGGCCAGTCTTCCAGGGTTTATGGTCCAGCTTATCTCAGTAGGAATGCCTACTCTTCCTCTAGAGCTGTAGGACCAAATCTCAACCCCGGCCGCTTTCCCATCTTTCTGGGTGGGCCAGCCTCAGCTTCCAAACCTCATACAGTGGGGACTCAAATAAGTTGCCTCCAACTCAGTGTTGCTTCGCAGAGCTGTCACTTGCAGTTTAGGGGAAGGAAAAGGCCGATTTCGCTTGACAGGTGCTCATTCTGGCAGCTGAGTTGGTCACGGATTGACCAGAGTTACTCCTCTGCGGGTGGTGATGCCTGGGGTGCAGCTGCTAAGGGCTCTGAACCCTGCCCCTACGCCACCTTCTGGAGAAAAGAGGGAGTGATCTCAGAAAAAAAAAAAAAAAGAGAGAATCTAAAGCTGCAGCAATCTCTGGCCCCCTGCCCCAGTTTTCCTGCTTTGTGCAGGAGCCTGAACATGGGGGTGTAAGAAGCAGAGAAAGGGGGCTGCTTTAGCAGCTGGTCAGATTCCTTTCAGAGTATTCTCTGGATTTCCAGATCCCCCTCATCTAAAAGCCTCCTTGAGAGGGGTTAGCCAGCACTGCAGTCTGCAGCCCCCTAGCCCAGCGATGCTCTAAATGCAGGGCTTCTTAACCTGGCCTCCACACATGGGGTTCATCCACAGACAGCATTAGAGAATCTGATACAGAAAACACATTTTTGTCTTTACTAACTTCTAACTTCAGTTTCCTTTCATTCAATGTAGTGTTTCCTTCCATTATAAACAAGCAACAACCCGTGGTGGTATTAGCAGTGCCTGTGACTTTGTCATCAGTGGAAGTCACAGATGGCTGCCTATCACATTACAGCAGCTGCAGATATCTCCAAGTAATGTCCGTGCTCATCGCTGCTTCGAAATTATGGTAGTAATGAGACCTGCTACTAGATCTTGTTATTTAATGTGTGATAGAGAAGCACATATACTGCTATATTGCAATTCATTTTTAGTATTTTGATCACTGCATTTCAGTACAATAGGTTTCCTTTTAATTTCTATATATTCTGTCTTATGCACTTAAAAACATTGTTCTAAAAGGGGGTTCTGTCAGCTTCATAGGCCTACTAAAGGGCTCTGTGGCACCCCAAAGTCAAGATCCCAGCTCCACTCCCCACAGCACGGCGCATGCCACCAGATGGCGCCATTGTAGGAGCCAGAGGCCCGGAGGGTACCCAGCACCGAAGGATCCCACGTGTAAAACAGTCTATCTAATAGTCACTATTCCCAAGTTGCTCGTTGTCCGGGCCCAGTTAGGACCCTCAGAGGGCTGAAAGCCCTGAAAAGACTATGGTGTCCCCTTCATACGTAGTTCAAAACAAAAGCAAAACTAAACTGTAAATGATTCTACTGCAAGTCCAAGGACTGATTGTGAAATTCCGGCTAAGGCCTTTGAAGTTGAACATCTCCTGTGCCCTGGGTTTAGTCTACCTATTAGGAAGCCCAGCATGGCCTGCTGGTAAAGGGGTAACTAAGCCAAATCCTGCTCTGGACCCCAACTGAGCCCTAGCACCCCTCCCTCCAGTCACAGTGTGTCGGCCACCAGCAAATTCTAGGACATCTGGTAACTACTTCCAGATTTCTAAGAGATTAAGGGGCTTTGGAAAACTCTGTGGACCCTGCCCAGCCAATTTACATGGCTTAAGCCAGCTCCAGCTGGGGTGAAACCCTCACTGTGATTCAGAAAAAGAATAACCACTGAAGTACACGTAGGAGTCCACACCTGGCATTGTGTAAATGTTCTGGCCAGACATAAGGTCACTTGCAAACCTTACATCTCAGCTTCAACCCGCTTCTTGGTCCCTGGCCTCTCCAAACGATGAAGCCAAATTTCTATCATCCTCAGGGTTACTGTAGCCTGTACATCTCAGAATTTTGCTTGCATTTGCCTCTATGAACATTCCAGCATGAATTGCTGCCAAGCTTCATCAGACCCTCTACCTCCCCAGCAGGGGCTCAGTACTCTTTGTAGAAGGAAAAATCAAGAACTCTAGCTCTGCTAGGACTCTGTAGTGTCAGTTCTGTGATGATATGAAACCCTTCCTAATTTGGATAATTCCCAGCTTCCTTGACAAACCCCCAGGGAAACTAAGGCAGTGTAGAGTTAGACTTCCAGGACATTACACCCCTAATCAAATCCAGGAGGGTGACCAAAAACCTCCACTATTTCAGAATGATTCCAGACAATTCCTGTATCTGATAATGACCGGCAGCTTGTACCACACCTCAGCTTTTCAAACAACTGAAGAACCAGGATCCCACCAGACTCTCTGTTTTCAGACTCTCTGGCTTCATTGTTACTGCTTCTCTACACCATCAAGTCCTTGATTCAGCTGCCCTGGACCTGCTACAGCAATGCTTACACTGGTACATGAATATTTTACAAATGGAGAGTTCCTTGACCTCTTTCTACCTGCCCAGGGCGTCTGCTTGGAGTCTGGTAAGAAAGAAATCCACTAATTTGGAGAAGGAGCCCTCTGAACCGGGCAATTCCTGCCTTCCACCGGGTACTCTTTCAGCTTTCTCTGCTTGCTGTTGTCCTGATCCCTCCAAGTACCAGGAAGCAATTTAGTTGGGGCCAGAGCCTACACTGGAGAGGGCTAGAGCCTTCTATCACACAAAGCTGGAAAAGGCTACCTTTAGGAAGGCTGGGCTTGGGAAGAGGGTAGCAGGGGTGTACTCTAGCCCTTTGCAACCTGGAGCCTTCAAGCCAGCTGGCGGCTCCTGCCCCATGCGGGCCACTGCCACCCATCAGCAACACCATTCTGGGTCCACCCTTTGTTTACAGCCTAGGTACAATCTACCTCCTTACAGCTCTGTGCTCAACCCTATGTTTTTAAAATGTTAAGTATTCTAACAAATACTTTTCGTGACACCTATGTGCCAGGCCCCATTTTAAGCTCTTTACAGATAATAAATCATTCTATTTTTACAACAATTCTCTGCCATAGGTACTATTTTTATTTCCATTTTAGAGATGGGGAAACCAAGGCACTGAGAGATAAAGTAACTCACCTGAGATTAAACCGCTGAAAGCAGCAGTCAGAATTCAGACCCAGGAAGCCTGGCTCCACCTTCCAAGGGCTTAACCACCATGTGGGGCGATGATTTCCCTTTTAAGTTCTAGCCCACAATTCCCACTTTGCGTTTCATTTGTTCCCACCCATTCTAGAAAAGTGTCCTGCCTCTTGCCACCCAGCCACCAAGACTTCACCCAAGCAGAGTGTCAGGAGAACTGGTCGTCTCTCCCCACCCCTCGGCCCCCAGGTGTAGTGAGGCTCCCTGATTGGGATTCAAACACAGGCGCGGGGACGAGGGGAGGAGCAGGATGCGGGGCTGAACTGGAAACCCTGGCGGTGGGGAAGAAGGAGAGGTAGCAGATACAAGAGGAATCTCCTAGGAAAAATCAGTGGGATTGTGAGGTGTGAGGAGGAAGAAATCAAAGAGCATCTCCAGACTTCTTCAGAGGTCATCTTCTGGCTTGGGTGACTGAGCAGGTGGGTGGTGACACCAGAAGGAAGAGCTTATTGGCAGGGAGGGGCGTGAGAACAGCAGGCACCCACGGCGCATGCGCCATCCCAGGTTGCAGGCGGGCACTGATCGGTGTGCTCATTTCACCGACGGAGGGCATGTGAGCCTCTGAGATTCGAAGGAACTTACCCAAAGCCACACAGTAAGTAGCCAGGCCAGAATGTAAACCCAGTTCTGTCTGACTTCACGTCTGCGTTTTAACCAGCTGGATGGAAGGAAATCAGCCTGTATTCAGACCCCTCCCCTCGCTCTGCTCGCCCCCGTCAACCCCGGTTGTCGTCTGTCTTAATGCTTCCTTATTTGCTGCCTTTCCAGAGCCTTAATTTTGGTTTAGGCCCCGACACTGGCTGCCTACCTGGCTGTGACTCCTAGCCTTTCTCCAATCTTCAGCGTGTGGATAACTGCCCTCCTACCGTCCCCCCCAGCCCCCGCGAGTCCCCACTCCACCCCTTCCCCGCATTGCTTCATCCAGACTCATGACTCAACGGGATCTACAAGTTCTAAGACCCTTCTCCATCCCTCCCCACCCCAACTCTGAGTCTCCATTCTTGGATTCTTCTCTTCCAGCCTCACCCTGTTAATGCCTCTCAGGGCTCTGACTCAGTTTCCCCCTTGAAATTGTCTGTATCAGGGGATTCTCGAATCCGGTGCTCTGCATGTATCTGAGTGTGCAGGGATTGGTTCCACAAGGCGGGGAGCCCTCCTAGTTATCTAGTAAAGAGAGGCTAGATGTCCTCAACATCGCTGGACCGTCCCACACAGCAAAGAATGCCCTGGCTTCTGCCTAACTTTTGAATGCCCCCTCCCGCACCCAATCTGTCATGTAGATTTAAAAAAAAAAGTCTGTTTATAATGATCTGTGCTTAGAACATAACTCTGCTTTACACATTAACACAAAACATTTTTTTGCATGGTTTTAGTATATGCTTGAAATTTCCCAGAATACAACTAACCATGTAAATTGAGAGAAAATTGAACTTTGTTTTGTTCAGAACTTTCCCAAGAGCTATTTAACATTTTTTAAGATCAAGTGGCTGACAGCAATGCTGCTTATGGTAATTGAGTCACTAATGCAATGCCCTGTGAGGGTCTGCATTTGTAGCATAACTTGTACTTGTGGTGTTTCTACCCAAAGGTGCAAGTTTCTTCCTGTTTCCTTAGGTCTTCTAGTGTGGTGTGGCCTAAACCTTTACTGATGGGTTAGTTATAAACACTTTCCTTTATTTCTCCTTAACACCACAGGTAGACTTCTCTCTCTCTCTCTCTCTCTCTCTCTCTCTCTCTCTCTCTCTCTCTCTCTCTCTCTCTGTCTTTCTTTCTCTCATGCATACACATATACACACAAATACATAAAATTATGTGTATAGTAGGTACACTACATTGTCCATGATTTTTCTTGTTTCATTTCAGGATAGCAAAAGGGTTGTGGCAAATTATTTGTTAAAAATGCCAGCACAGTGCCCAGCACTGTTTCAAATTCTTTTTTAATTAATTAATTTTTATTGAAGTACAATCAGTTTACAATGTTGTGTCAATTTCTGGTATACAGCATAATGTTTCAGTCATACATGTACAGACATATATTCGTTTTCATGTTCTTTTTCATTATAGGTTACTATAAGATATTGACTACAGGTCCCTGTGCTATACAGTATGAACTTGTTGTTTATTTATTTCATATATAGTAGTTAGTATCTGCAAGTCTTGAATTTCCAATTTATCACTTCCCACCCCCTTCCCCCAGTAACCATGTTTGTTTTCTATGTCTATGAGTCTGTTTCTGGTTTGTAAATAAGTTCATTTGTGTCTTTTTTTTTTAGATTCCACATATAAGTGATATCATATGGTATTTTTCTTTCTCTTTCAGGCTTACTTCACTTAGAATGACAATCTCCAGGTCCATCCATGTTGCTGCAAATGGCGTTATTTTATTCTTTTTTTGCTGAGTAGTGGTTTAATTGTATAAATATACCACAACTTCTTTTATATGTATATCTCACTTAATCCTCACAAAAACCAAGTGAGATGAGGATTATTTTCACTTTTATTTTGCAGATAAAGAAATAGAGGCACAGAGAGGCAAAGTAACTTGCCAAGGTCACACAGCTCGTAGGTGATAGAGTAACAATCTGAACCCAAATCTGTTTGACTCCAAATGCAGTGAGCATTCAGTTGTTGGCATATGCAGTAGATTATCTGTCCTGTTTCTTATTAGTGTTAGAACGAACTCAGGACAATTCTAAGGGTAATATATTGCAAAATTCTTTGAAGATTCCTAGCAAAGTACAGAGAACCCCAGGAGGATGGCAAATACTCATGTGTACATTTGGGTATGTTTCTTTAACACGGATACAGCCAGTCAAGTGACTTGAGTCAGATTGAAAGCTGTCTTGTTCCTCAATTGTTTCTTGCATCCAATCAGATAGTATCAGGCCCAAAAGTAGCTCTGTGCCAACCACACGTTCCATTTGAAAAAATAAGGTATGTTATTTGATGTTGAATGTGACCGAACAGATTCCATTTGGACTCTCCTGGGAAACCCCCACCCCATCAGCAACCAGCCGGGTCCATAGGACTTAGGTGACTCCTAATTGAGATACTCAAACCTTTATTGTTCTCAATTAGCAAGATATATCGGGTGAAAATGCACGTCACACATTTGCCTTATTCAGAGAAATTGGCCATTCATCCTGTTCTGTGTAGGTGCAGCCTCAGCGGTTTTCTCCACGCCCCAAGGGAGAACCGCAGAGCTCATGCTCAAGCATCTCTGAACTCTACCACTAGATGGCAGCGTTCTCCAAGCTTTGAGTCGCATAAAAGGCCAGCTTTATTTAATGCCATTTTTTTCATGCGTCATAGGTCGAATTAACAATCTTTCCTGCCACCAGAAGAATGCCCAGATGTTTTCCAAGCTGCAATTTCGGGAATGTAACTTGCCTTTGGCAACTTGTTGACGTTGGAACAGTAACCTTAATCCTGTTCGGTACAGCTGGGTTTCCTCTGTTTTCGTTCAAATACTCATTGAGCACATACTATGTCGCAAACACTACGCTAGATTTTGGGGGTACAGAGATGAAGCCAAATAGGTTTGGCTCTTAAGAAAAGCACGGTCTAGTTGAGGAAACTGATGCCTGAACAAAACATTTTTATAGTAATATCCTAAGCACGGGATGGGGTACCCACCTCAATCTGGAGGCTCAGGGAGGTCCTTCTGGAACAGGTGACACTGAAAGCTGAAGCTTGAATAATGGGCAGATATAAGCAAGGGAAGAATATGGGAATGGGGATTTGGGGCAGAGGAAACACAGAGCAGAAAGCTTGCAAGCCTGTGGTGTGTGCTGAGGAACTAGGTGGGAAATGCCAG
This sequence comes from Vicugna pacos, assembly GCF_048564905.1. Classification (NCBI taxonomy): domain Eukaryota; kingdom Metazoa; phylum Chordata; class Mammalia; order Artiodactyla; family Camelidae; genus Vicugna; species Vicugna pacos. The sequence continues at coordinate 78,907,726 of NC_133023.1, forward strand.
GCACAATAAGAGAACACTGTATGAGGGTTCGGGGTAGGTAGAGGTCTCGTCGAGGAATGCAATAATCATGTCACAACTAGGTACCGATTTATAAGACCATCTGCTCCTCCCATCTACTTCCTGAGATAAGAGCATCACAATCTTACCTTGAAAAGGAGCGATCTCTTCATTTCTCACAACCCCGTGTTGCAATGAAAAATAACTTTGGCAGACGTGTCTTGAGCCTTTGCTAAGTACTGAACACTGTGCTACGAGCTGCTTCATGCCTGGCTTTTTTTCATATCAGCAATAATTCTATGAGGTGGATACGCTGATGCTATTTTTAGCTTCATTTTACAGATGAGGAAACCTAGGTTCAGAGAGGTTAAGTGACTTGCTCAGGATCACACAGCCAGCAAGTGATGGAGCAGGAATTTGAATAGAAGCATTTATTAGGTACGGAGGAAGTACAGGAGAGAGAGAGAATCACTGATAATGTCAGTAAGCATGGGCTGACAGTGACAAGGAAGACTTTCTGGCAGAGGTAGTGCTTAAGCTGGGTTTAGCCAAATGGATAATAATAATTAATGAGAATAGTTAATATTTTTGAATATGCAGAGACTCTGTGCTGAGTGTTTTATAAGTATGACCGTTAATCGTTACGACAACCCTAGTATTCTCCCCATTTACAGATGAGGACACTGAGGCACAGAGAAGTTAACTAACTTGTCTAAGTTCACGTGGTCAGTAAGTGGCAGAACCTGGTGGGGCCAGGAGGCCTTGAGTGAGTGGTGGACATGAGTGAGGACATTTCAGGAAGAAGATTCAACGTCAGGGCATGATCTGACCCGGAAGGTTGGGAACTCAGAGCAACTTGGAATGGCTTGAATAGAAAGGAGGCTGCTAAGAGGTCAGAACTGTGAGACTGGAGAGGCTCGCGGGGTCAGAACTGTGAGACTGGAGAGGCTCGCTGGGTCAGAACTGTGAGACTGGAGAGGCTTGCGGGAGCTATATTGTGAAAGGCCTTGGGTGCACCTTGGACTTGACATTCAAGGAGCAGGAGGTGGGGAAGCCCCGGAGAATTGTCAAAGGGGAGAGATCTAATCCTCCCGATACAATTTTTTCCTTTCACCTGCAGGTAACTCCTCCTGCAACACAGACATCAGGCCAAAGCTTGTATTTTTTCTAAATGTGCATAACTGTACATTTCCAGATGCTAACCGTGGCAGCTGTGCTCGAAGACAGAGGTGCTCCCCATGAGGCCCCTGGCCCAGCAGCGTCGACCTCAGCTGGAAACAGGTTAGAAGTGCAGTTTCTCCAGCCCCATCCAGGACCTACCGAAACAGGAACTTCAGAGGGAGGGCCTAGCAATTTGTGTTTCCACGAGCCTTCAGGTAATTCTGAGGTACACTAGTACTTGAAAACCACTATCTTCTACTGTGGCTTCAATATCACATGTGTGCGAGATTTATTTCCTCTCCAGCTCCTTGAGGTCAAGAGCCATGTCTTTTATCGCCTGGCCCTCCACCTCCATCTCCTGCCCCATGACCCAGAACACCATGCATATGCCAGCTCTGGTGCTGACTAGCTGGGTACAAGTCCCTTATTCTTTCTATGCCCCAGTTTAATCATCTGTAAAATGGGAGTAATAATAATAATACCTAGCTCATTCGGTTGTTGTATCAAAAGAGTTAATGCAGGTAAAGCTATTAGGGCAGCTTTGCTTTTCTCACATTAAGTACTTAATTTTATATATGATGCATTAGTGGTACTTGGTGTTCAGTAGGTATTAGTGAATTGATTCAAGGAGAGTAGGTTTAAACAAAGAGAGGAGAGACCAAGAAAAGTCAGATGGGCTAGTAGCGCAGAGAAAACAAGACAAGAACATGTGTTTCAGACAGATTCAGGCTGCCCCACAGGCCATCCTAGCTCTCCGGGACCCTTTGCAGGGAGTCAGAGAGAAGGAGGAAGGGAAGAGAGACCAGAGAGGCCTGGTTTCATTGTATGAAATATGCAGAAGAGACAAAGCTATGGAAACAGAAAGGAGGGTGGCGGGTGGGACTGGAGTGTGTCTGCTGGTGGGTAGGGGGATTGCTTTTGTGGGGGACGAAAGTGTTTGGGACTAGCTAGTGGGCGTGTTTTCACTTCGTGAATATACTCCAAGCCACTGGACTGTAGACTTTCAAAGGGTCGATGTTACGGTGTGTGAATTCTATCTCAATTTTTTTAAACTGTTAAAAAAAAAAACAACCCAAATAAGCCTAGTTGAGCTGAGAAGAGAAGTCAGGACCTTTTCCATTAAGCCCCAGGAAACCAGGCCCAGAGCAGGTGCAGAACTGAGACCAAGAAAGAAAGAGTCTTGTGGCTGGATTTTGTTCTAATTTATTTGCTTGCCACCTAGGGGCACCCAACTCATTTCCTGTGTCATTATTTCTAAAGACATAAAGAAAAGCCTGACGTGTTCATTAAGACCCACCATATCAATGTCATAAAATTGAACTGCAAGAGAAAGGCATAACCTGATTGTAATAAAAGTGCAACCCCAGGTTGGCACATCATGGGGAATCTCACAAACGTGCGTCACGTGCATGAGTTCAACGTGGGTGAAAATATCAATCTTTATTCTTTCCCCTAAGGCCTCAGGCAGCATAACCTAGTCAAATAGTCCTGGAAGATCTAATTATATCCCCACTTAATTTTCCCTCCCAGCTTTTTAGAGTTTCCAAGAAAATCATTCAACGATTACTTTGCTGAGTGATAAAAGCAGCCTCATGCCTTTGTAATACAGGATGGATGAATTAGGACTTGGGGAACTTCTGAAGTTTTGATATATGCTCAACATTGTTAATTGTGGTAGGAGAGGCCACTTTATTTTATTAAAGATAGTCTAAACATGTCTGCTTTATAGAACCTCTCTGTGAGAAGATTGCTTACTGCCAAGAGAGTTCTACCAGGAAAATCTAAGACACGAAGCAATGAATGCTGGGAAAAGTAATTTAAATGAAGGCAAAGAGGAGGACATACAGTCTAGTGGCTAAAGGAAAGGATGCCATGTGCCACAAACCTAATTTTATTAGGTCTCAATCCTAAACCAAACTAAAAAATATGAATTTGCATAGTATAAGGGTTGAGCACGTGGATTCTAGAATTAGGCTGCCTGGGTTCAAATATTGATTCTGTTCTCCTGACTTCCCTAAGACATTAGTCCATTTCTTTCTTTCATAGTCATTTCCATAATCTTTACTGTTATGACCTCAGTCCCACTAGATTCTAAGTTCTGTGGATAAGGCAAGGGGCATGTCTGCCTTGTCATATAGTAAATACTTAAAAAATATTTGTAGAATTGACTAGAACCCTTAGTTTTGTGTCCTGGGCAACTTACCTCCCTAAGTCTTGGGGTGTTTTTCCATCTATCAATTGAGGATGATTGTCATAGCCACTTAATAGGGTTGTTGAGAGAAATCTACATAAAAGCACAGTGCCTGGCACCCAGCAGGAGCTCCAAAAATGTTCCCTATTGTTATTATTATAAAGGAGATTTTCTACATAAGCAGTACACGGCTACTGGAACAGGCAACTGAATAGGCTGGAATCTTTTCTTTAAAAGTGGTGTTTTCTTTGTTTGAAAAAATCATCTGAAACAACCCTACAAAGAGTGTTAACACATAAATTCTGCATCATGGATACTTTGGTGTTTTATTTTCGTATTCTCTATATTTTAATATGTGTGGTAGTTTTAAAATGTGTGGCCCCAAAATCTTTGACACTTTTCCTATAGATAAGGGGGTGACTGTCTCCTCTTGTAGCATTTTTTTTGTTGTTGGTATTTTCAAATTGTGCTATTTGGTTATTTTTTCCTCACTGTATTGGGTTATAATTGACAACATTGTACTATATATTTAAAGTGTACAATGTGATGATTTGATATATGTATACACTGTGAAATGACTACCACAATTAAGTTAAGTAGAACATTCATCACCTCACGTATTTATCTTTAGGGGGGTGTGTGTGTGTGTATGTGTATGGTGAGAATGCTTAAGATCTTTAAGTCTTTCTTTCTCCATTTGGCTTATTTTACTTAGCATAATATCCTCTAGGTTCATCCATGTTCCTGTACATGGTACAATTTCATTTTTTATGGCTGAATAATATTTCTCTATATATGAATTCATATCTATTCTTATTCATGTATATATATCCAAAATGTGCATCTGTACCACAGTTTCTTTATCCATTCGTCTGTTGGCTGATACTTTAGGCTGTTTCCATGGCTTGGTTATCGTGACTAACGCTGCGATGAACATGGAAGGGCAGATAGCTCTTCAAGATACTGATTTCTTTTCCTTCAGATGTATCCCCAGAAGTGGGATTGCTGGATCATAGGGGAGTTCTATTTTTATTTTTTTGAGGAATCTCCATTACTATTTTCCATAGTGGCTGCACCAAGCTACATTCTCACCAACACTGCACGAGGGATCCCTTTTCTCTTCGATAACACTTGTTATTTCTTATCTTTTTGGTAATGGCCATCCTAACAGGTGTCAGGTGTGAGGTGATTGATTTGCATTTCTCTGATGATTAGTGATGTTGAGCATCTTTTTGTGTACCTGTTAGCCATCTGTGTGTCTTCTTTGGGAAAATGTCTGTCTAGGTCCTTTGCCCAATTTTAGTCAAATGATGATGATGATGATTTTGCTATTGAGTTGTAGGAGTTCCTTATAACTTCTTATCAGTTAGATGACTTGCAAATATTTTCTCCCATCCCATAGGTTGCTTTGCACTCTCTGTTGATTTTTTCCTTTGCTGTGTAGAGGCTTTTTAGTTTGATATAGTCCCACTTGTCTACTTTTGCTTTTATTGTCTCTTCTTTGGTGTCATATCCAAAAAAATGATTTCTAAGACCAACATCAGGGAGATTTTCCCCTATGTTTTCTTCTAGAAGTTTTACAGTTTTAGGTCCTACATTTAAGTCTTTAATCCTTTTCAAGTTAGTTTTTGTGAGTGGTGTAAGATAGGGGTCCAGTTTCAGTATTTTGCATGTGGATATCCAGTCTTCCCAGTACCATTTATTTAAGAGACTATCCTTTCCCCATTGTATTTTCTTGTCCCCCTGATCAAAGATTAGTTGAACATATACACATGGATTTATTTCTGAGCTCTCTATTCTGTTCGATTGGTCTGTGTGTCTGTTTTTATGCCAGTACCATACTGCTTTGATTACTATAGTTTTGTAGTGTAGCTTGAAATCAGGATGTATGATACCTCCAACTCTGTACTTCTTTCTCAAGGTCATTTTAACAATTTGAGGTCTTTTGTGGTTTCATAAAAATTTTAGAATTCTTGTTGAATCTTGCAGGCTCATTGTACCCCATAGGATGTTGTGGGTGTGACTCTATGTAGGTTCTGAGGCTAGATTATAAAAGATGATTTCATTTCTATTTCGCTTGCTGGAACACTTATTCTTGGAGCCCTGAGCCACCATGTAAGAAGTTTGACCATCCTGAAGCTACAGGACAGTAAGGAAGCCAGTCATGTGGATAGGACACATGTAGGCACTTTGGTTGGCACTTCTAATCTTTGAGTCTCCCCAGCCCAGAAACCCAGCATGTGAGTGGACAAGATTTTAGATGATTCCAGCGCCTGCCATCAAGTCACCCCCACCTTTCAAGTTTTCCCAGTGGAGGTACTCCACGTCATGGAGCAGAGAAAGCTCTCCCCATTGTGCCCTTTCTAAATTCCTGACCTGCTGATTCCATGAGCATAAAATTATGGTTGTTTCAAGCTGCTAAATTGGGTGGTCATTTGTAACAGCATGTTTGAAATATTTCATCATTTTTTTCCCAATCTGTATTTATTTTAAAAATTGAGGTATAATTGACATGTAACATTATATTAGTTTCAGATGTGCACTATGATTTGATATTTGCATATATTGCAAAATGATCACCACAATAAGTCTAGTTAACATCCGTCACCATACATAGTCACAAACATTTTTTTCCTTGTGGTGAAAACTTTTAAGATCTCTCCCAGCAACTTTCAAATATGCAATACAGTATTGCTAACTACAGTCACCATGCTGTACATTACATCCCCAGAACTTATTTATTTTAAAACTGGAAGTTTATACTTTTTAAATGTCTTTACCCATTTTGCCCACCCCTCATTCCCTGCCTCTGGCAACTGCCAATCTGTTCTCTGTATCTAGGAGCTCATTTTAAAAAGCATTATTATTTCATAATTTAAAAGGAAGATCATTAAAGGACCAGATTCCCTCTCATGCCACCACCTCAATTCAGATTCGTGCACGAGGTAAGATATGCCTCAAGAGTAGGTCGCCGTATCATGATGTCATTTGAAGGGCACTAAATCTCCAAAACCCATCACCCCACTTGAAATTCTAAAATGTTCCCAATCAAGATATTTTTGAAGTCTTTTACCTCCAAGAGTCCACTATTAAAAAGTAAATAATCCCCCAAAGGCATGGAGGTGGGGGACAAGAAAGGAGGGCATTTGACCTGGGCATCGTTTTCACAAAAGGCTTTGACTTTAGACTTTTGAAGTTATCACTAAATGAATTTCTTGATATACAGTGGGCAGTTATGTGACAAGAAGAAGATATTCCTCATGTAACTTTAAACTTCTGTCTGATCACCTGGCCCACTACCTGTACTGCACTTTGAATTAATTTTTAAAATAAATCTGGCAATTATCTTGTGATTAGCACAATAACCTTGTAGAACATTGCCATCTGCTGTGAAACACATAAATTAGAATTAGGCTATAGATATGAGTGATTCATGGTCATCAGCCAAACCCCTAATTGGCATAATAGTCATTGTTATATTAAAAATCCTGCGACATTATTTAGCTGCAAAGATTCCAAACTTTTGCATTGTTCAAAAATACGTTAATCAGTAACTCTTCGTGAACAGATAGAAACAAATTGATGCATTTTTTTTAGTTCAAAGTGTAATCGTGTGCCGTGTAAACACTGAAAATACCGCAGTTTGAGCAACCTGTTTGGTATTTGGAATATATATGTATGAAGTCTTAGTACCTGGAAATGGCTATTGTGAGTCTGGCTCTCTGAGAAGCCACAGGTGATGTTAAAAACTATCATTTGGTGGAGGTGTGGGGCATTCAGTTTAATGTTGGAGTTTACGCAGGAATTATCTTTGAAATCCTTTCTAACCTTGAGGTCTGGTGAACGTTTGACCTAATTAAAGCCCCCTGGAGGGGAACTATCGGGCCTAGGAAGGGAAAGGACTAGAGACTGAGGAATCTCTTCTAACACTCCTCTCTCCATATTTTTTCTGGGGCTTCCAGAGGGAGGAGGCCCAGGGGGCTGGGACAGACTGGATCACCCTTTTCTGAATGTGTATGTCGTGATGCAAAATTCAACTCCCTTCTGTGAATCCAAACAGGGTAGCAGCACACAGGGTTACCATGGCTACTGCTCTATTGCACAAGCTCCCGTCTGATGCCAGGAAAGGGTGTGTGCCAAACTGTGGCCGGCCCATTCGCTGCAACTCTAAGCCGTCTTCGGAAGCTCCCGAATAGGCTAGGCAGTGCCGGCCAGCAGAGGGCGCTACACGGCCTGCCGTCCGGCCCCAGGGGCTGCCCTGAGGGGCCTCCCCCTGCTGCTGTCGTTGCTGCTGCTGCTGCTGCCGCCGCCACCTTGTGTCCTTGGAGGAGGAGCGATTGCTTCCTGAGAGAACAGCTACACCTTTCAATGGGAGCGAGCTCTCCCAAGAAATGGGTTGGCTTGGTGTCCCGCCACATCTCTCCCTGGCCACTGACTGGCCTTCCCCTGAGCATGGCTGGGTGGGGGCCACCCCCTTCTGTGTGCCCTTCTTCCCCTCTCACCTGTGTTCTTCCTCTTACTTTTCTGTTCTGAGCTCTTCTCTTCCTTCTCCGCTGGCTTTTGGCTTCTCTTCTTTCTCTTGGGCTTCCCATGACCCCCTCCTCCTTTCCCTCTTTTATTGCCTTTTATTTGATCCTTCACTCTTCTCTGACTTTAAAAAAAAATCCCTCTCCTTTCCTTCTGCTTTCCCTTTTCTCCTCTTTCTTGTTCTCTGATCATTTATTTCTCTCTTCTTCCCTTCCGACCTCCTAGCTCATTTTGATCTACTTCTTCCTCCCCAGCATGTGCTCCCTGGTGGGCCCCTGTAGGTATAAGAATTTCACTTTCCTTCTTCAGTATCTTTTCTTCTTCCTTCTCATGGCTTCTGTTGGAAGGAAGTAAGCCCACTGGTTAAGCTCCCAGTGACCTTTGAGGTCACTCACATCTGGAGTCAAACTGCATTTTATCAAGCTGTGTGACCTCAGGCAAATCTCTCAAGTTCTCTGAATCTCAATTTTCCCACCTGTAAGTTATCGGCCTATTAATGCCTATTTCATAGTTTGACTGGTGCAGGGGTGATGGTAGGGAACACATGAGACAGTGCTTACAAAGGACTTAGCGCAGTGTCTGGAACACAGTAGGCCCCCAGTTAATGATATTTATTAGCTTTCTGCTCTTATTTACATCTTCTCCATGGCTTCTCGGCCTCCCTTCTCTCCTTTTCCTTATACCATTCCTTCTTTCTCTCTCCTTTGCCTCTCTGGCCATTTGTGTGTGTGTGTGTGTGTGTGTGTGTGTGTGTATGTGTGTGTTATGTGTGTTTCTAGGCCCTATTATTTTCTGCTTTTATTTCCTTTCATTCTCTTTCTTCCCCTTTCTCTCCATCTTTGGAGCTTATTCAAGTATTTACTCTTCCTTGTCTTTCTTCCCTCCTTATGCTTAGTAATTACACCATCAATGTATGCTTTTGATTAGTAATAGTGAAGGGCACTTGTTAGGTAACGAAGGCAGAAGCCTTCTTATTTTGATATCAACAAAGAGAGGCTTCAGCTAGACATCGAGTGGTCTCTGGGACTCCGAATAGGAAAAGAAATAACATGAATCTGGGCTAAGTTGACCTACAGAGTTGTTTAAGGCCTGCCTTACTCCAATTGGTACCTTACAAGGTGTTTGATTCTTGCAACAGAACTTCTGCAGACCCCTTCAAATTTCCTTCTAAGAGTACACTCCTGATGAGGGCTTGGAGATGGTGCTATAAAAAGATGATGCTATGATAATGTTTATATAATGATAACAGAGCAAGCTATAATCCACCACCCTCTCCTTCCACTGGAGAAAAAAGGCCAATCACAAAGAACAACAAAAACAGAAACAAACAGTGTATTCATCCTGATTTGTTGCTGTGGACTTTGAGGTTTGATTCTGGGATCCTGGGGGTATGGTGGTACCACTGATAAACATGGAGAAGTTGATGTGGGGAAACAATTTAGAGTGAAAGAGGCCTCTCAGTTTAGATACGTTGAGCTGAAAATGGTGATGGACTCTGTAAATGACAATGCTCTCTAAGCAGCCCTGTAAAGTAGGAAGGCAAATGCTCCATCTGCTAATCGAGCAAATAAAGGTTCAGGCAAATAAAGGTTCAGGCAAATGAAGTCATTTGCTCAAAATAAATAGCAATGGTTCTTCAATTTTAGCTTGTATCATTTGGTCGTGATAGGGCTCAGGAATCTGCATTTTAAATAGTATTTCAAGTGGCCCTGCTACAGGTGGTCTTTGCACAGAGCACACTTTGAAAATTTCAAATACATGCAGTGGAGGGAGTTTCATGTGGGGAAGACGATAGATGCCAAGATGATGCAAAGGGAAGTGGGTCAGAGACCAATCTGGCTAGCTCCTCACAAATGTTGACTGAGGAGCAGCCCAACCCAGCCAGGCCTTTGGTTGATAAATAGGTCCAGTCCCTTCCATTTCAATTCAGTCTTCTCTGGCCCGACAGGTAAATAGATCATATATTTCCTTGAACTGCTATATTATGGTCTCATCTTTGGTTGTTGGTATCTGGCTTGGGGGATATGAGAAGTAATCAATACTGGAGCACGAGGGGGCATTTGGTGTGTTGGGATAGGGCAGCTGGGATGGAGACAGAGATGGGGGCTCTGAGATTTGCATTGAGCTTTCACAGTACAACAGTCCCAAAGATTGCCACTTTGAGAGATACTGGTCTCATGTCGGGCGAGAGGTCAGTATTATAGATGTACATTTCAGACATATTAGTATGGATGATGTTATACCTTCACTACATACAGTGAAATAATTTGGACACTATGCTATTTATTTGTCAGTATAGACAAGTGATCTGGATAATTCAGGCCATCCATAATGATTGCATGAACTACATAACTAGCAAGTCACTATCTCACTTCACATTATTGTAAACATGGTTCCAGTTACCACTTGAGAACATTGCCTTGGGAAAGATCAAGTGAAAAGTGAAAAGATCCAGATAAAGTGAGCTGTGCTTGAAAAGCCATAGATCTGAGGATTGCTGTGAGATTGTAAAATCAAAGGCACACTTGGCCAAAAGAGGCATAGACTAGGGGAGGACAGCTTGAAGCTCTTTAAATTTCTGGAGAGACCAATAAAAACTAACTGACTTCTTCCGTATAATCCACAAACAAAGGGTTACTCAATGAAACTGATGGCAAATAAACATGGAATGAGTAAAATGGATCATGTCTTCCTGTAGTATGTCACCCTCTGTGGAAGTCACTACTGTAAGAAGTTGTAAATGGAAATGTTGGGACCATACTTTAAAAGTGGATATATATACAAGATCTTATGGTAGCTCACAGAGAAAGGAATGTGACAATGAATATATATATGTTCATGTATAATTGAAAAATTGTGCTCTACACTGGAATTTGTCATAACATTGTAAAGTGATTATAAATCAATAAAAAATGTTAAAATAAAGTGGATGACCATCTTCATATGTACTTAATCCTTACTAGTCACTTGTGTTATTTCATTTTCCTCTGTTTTTTTTTCATTTTCATTGGAATATCAATGTCTTTGTTATTGGCTTGTAAGAACTCATTTATGACTAAGGATGTTAATCATTTGTTATGAATTGTAAATGAAATACCATGCTTTTTACCATGAGTTTACTATAGTGTTTTATATTTTTTTTTGTGTATTGAAATATAATCATGTTGTGTTAAAAAAAAAGGTGGATGGAATAACTTTATAATACGTGCTGATAACATTTGCATCTTTGGCCCAAGATAGGGAGAATTCATTTTTATGCTTCAAATTCCAAACCTGTAACTTGGTGGGTGGTGGGGTGGGGAGAGGTGTACAGCTTTAAGAAAGATTCATGTCTCCTAAGAAGAGCAATATACAATTAGCACGCACTGTGGGTTTTCTTTGGCTGATCTGGGTCAGCGTACAGGAGGCTGGATCTGTTTGGCTCTCACTTCTCTTGGAGACATTTTTAACTTTGCTGAATTCATGATTCATAGAATCACAGGACCACACAATTCAGAGTTGGAAGCATGCTTAAAAAGGACCTAGTTCAACCCTGTAATTTCTCAGATGGGATTCACAGTGAGGAAATGACTTGCTTAAGATCATAAGCCTAGTTCTATGCATGGACAAAGGTAGAAATGTAATCAGACTAGTTATTTGATGTGATATCGGTAAAATATTCAGATGCTTGTCTGAATTGACCAGATCAGTGGTTCTCAACACCGGCTGCAGAAGTGGCATTCAAAATATTTAATAATAGGTACGGTACTGTGCACTGACTAATTAGAATGGAATCTGGCTAAATGCTGAAGCAGGGTTCTGGAGGACTCCTGCTGGGCAGGCATTAACCGTTTAGCAATGGATTCTGGGGATGTCTGGGGGTTCTGGACTGAAAGAGATGAGATGCCCAGGGTACTCAGATCTCAGGACATTTAACAACTTCATTGAAAGTATTTCTCAGTGTCTTCACAACTGCTGTGGGCTATACCAGTGAATCTTGACCGAATAATCCAATTTGCTTGGCCTGCACACTAGAATCATTTGGGGAACCTTTAAAAATATCAGTGTCCAGGTAATTTTAATGTGTAGCCAAGGGTGAGAACCATTGGACTAGATGTTCTGGCATCTAGTTCTAGAGGCTTTGGACACATTTCCTTTTAAGCTTAACTCACACCCATTACTCAGATACATAACTAAGCCTGTTGGACTTCTTCTAAGACCTCTGAACTTAATCTTGGGTCCTAAACAAATATACCATGGCTTGTCTAGAAAGGCCCTGATGACACTGCCTGAGCCCCACTTTCTGTACAAACTCTCTCAGCACTAAGCTGAGGTCATCATATTTGATCTGGATAGAACGTAAAACAAAACCCCATACAAAGCCATCTTCAACTGTACAAGCCAGAATTGATGCCTTTGTGTGTCCATTGCAATTTTCCCTACACTGTGAGCTTGCATCTCTGCAAGCTAATCCTTCTCAGTTGGATCCAGGGAAGGATTTTAGAGCCTGGGATAGGAGGTTCCATCAGATGGGGCAGGGCCCCTGAAAAGGTCCTTTGGACAAGCTGACTACATCCTTTATCCAAGAATATTCTGAAATGGAGTTAGTGATGGAGATGGGAGTTACCGGATACATGGCGGGGTGGTAAGAAGTGTGAGGGGACATGTTATAACCCAGGGAAGAAAATGAGAGCGGGAAATTCAGAAACTAAATATGGGTGAGCATGAAAAAATCAGACACAGGAAGAGCTGTGGGGAGATAAGGGACATTTCTTGATGAATCATAACAGCCATTTTTTTTTCTCCAACATTTTATTAGTGGTATTTTAAAACATACAGAGAAGTTGAAAGAATTTCACAGTGAGCACCCACATACCAAACACATAGATTGTACAATTTACATTGTACTTTGCATTATCACACACTTCATCTCCCTAACACTCTATCCATTTATCATCTATCTTATTATTTTGACACATGTCAAAGTATATTGCAGACAACAATCCACTTCTCCCTAAGTACTTCAGCATGCCTATCAGGAACTAGAGTTTAGCATTAGTTTAGGGTACTTTCTTCTTTTGAGATTAAGGTTACATAAAGTAGGGTATATGCATCTTCAATGAACCACCAGTGAGATATGAAAAATTATTACACATGTGTAATCCAGACCCCTTTCATGATCTAGAATATTACCATAACTTCAGAAAGTTCCTCAAGCCCTTTTCCAATCCCCACCCTTCTCTCTGCCTCAGGCAATCAGTGTTTTTTTGTTGGTTGGTTGGTTTGTATTTTGTTTTTTTATCATAGATTGACTTTGCTTTTTCTAGAACTTTATGTAAATGGGATCATACAGTTCATACTCTTTGGTGTAAGGATTCTTTCATTCAGGATAATATTTTTGAGATTCATCCATACTGTTGTTGTGTATCAGTAATTCCTTCCTTTTTATTGCAGAGTAGTATTCCACTGTAGGACTATACTGCAGAGTTTTTTAAAACATTTATTGATTTATAATCATTTTACAATGTTGTGTCAAATTCCATTGTAGAGCACCATTTTTCAGTTATACATGAACATATATATATTCATTGTCACATTTTTTTCTCCGTGAGCTACCATAAGATCTTGTGTATATTTCCCTGTGCTATACAGTATAATCTCATTTATCTATTCTACAATTTTTAAATCCCAGTTTATCCCTTCCCACGCTCTTCCCCCTTGGCAACCATGAGTTTGTATTCTATGTCTATGAGTCTGTTTCTGTTTTGTATTTATGCTTTGTTTGATTTTGTTTTTGTTTTTAGATTCCACATATGAGTGATCTCATAGGGTATTTTTCTTTCTCTTTCTGGCTTACTTCACTTAGAATGACATTCTCTAGGAACATCCATGTTTCTGCAAATGGCGTTATGTTGTCCGTTTTTATGGCCGAGTAGTATTCCATTGTATAAATATACCACCTCTTCTTTATCCAGTCATCCATTGATGGACATTTAGGCTGTCTCCATGTCTTGGCTATTGTAAATAGTGCTGCTATGAACATTGGGGTGCAGGTGTCATCCTGAAGTAGGGATATAAGCCCAGGAGTGGGATTCCTAGGTCATACAGTAATTCTATTCCTAGTCTTTTGAGGAATCTCCATACTGTTTCCACAGTGGCTGCACCAAACTGCATTCCCACTAGCAGTGTAGGAGGGTTCTCCTTTCTCCACAGCCTCTCTAGCATTTGTCATTGGTGGATTTTTGAATGATGGCCATTCTGACTGGTGTGAGGTGATACCTCATTGTAGTTTTGATTTGCATTTCTCTGATAATTAGTGATATTGAGCATTTTTTCATGTGCCTATTAATCATTTGTATGTCTTCCTTGGAGAATTGCTTGTTTAGGCCTTTTGCCCATTTTTAGATTGGGTTGTTTAGCTGTTTCTTATTAAGTCGTATGTGCTGCTTATATATTCTGGAGATCAAGCCTTTGTCGGTTTCATTTGCAAAAATTTTCTCCCATTCCATAGGTTGTCTTTTTGTTTTAATTATGGTTTCCTTTGCTGTGCAGAAGCTTGTAAGTTTCATTAGGTCCCATTTGTTTATTCTTGCTTTTATTTCTATTGCTTAGGTAGACTACCCTCGGAGAACATTTTTGAGATATATGTCAGATAATATTTTGCCTATATTTTCTTCTAGGAAGTTTATTGTATCTTGTCTTATGTTTAAGTCTTTGATCCATTTTGAGTTTATTTTTGTGTATGGTGTAAGGGAGTGTTCTAGCTTCATTGATTTACATGCTGCTGTCCAGTTTTCCCAACACCATTTGCTGAAGAGACTGTCTTTATTCCACTGTATATTCTTGCCTCCTTTGTCGAAGATGAGTTGACTGAAAGTTTGTGGGTTCATTTCTGGGCTCTCTATTCTGCTCCATTGGTCTATATGTCTGTTTTTGTACCAATACCATGTTGTCTGGATGACTGTAGCTCTATAGTGTTGTCTGAAGTCTGGGAGAGTGATTTCTCCAGCCTCTTTCTTTCTCTTCAATAATGCTTTGGCAATTCTCTCTTCAGTAATGCTTTGGCAGTAATGCTTTGGGAATTCTAGGTCTTTGATGGTTCCATATAAGTTTTATTATGATTTGTTCTAGTTCTGTGAAATATGTCCTGGGTAATTTGATAGAGATTGCATTAAATCTGTAGACTGCCTTGGGCAGTGTGACCATTTTAACAATATTGATTCTTCCAATCCAAGAGCATGGGATATCTTTCCATTTTTTAAAGTCTTCTTTAATCTCCTTCATCAATGGTTTATAGTTTTCTGTGTGTAATTCTTTCACCTCCTTGGTTAGACTTATTCCTAGGTATTTTATCACTTTGGGTGCTATTTTAAAGGGGATTGTTTCTTTACTTTCTTTTTCATCGTTAGTGTAAATAAATGCAACTGATTTTCGAACGTTAATCTTGTAACCTGCTACCTTGCTGAATTCTTCGATCAGCTCTAGTAGTTTTTGTGTGGACCTTTTAGAGTTTTCTATATATAGTAACATGTCGCCGGCATATAGTGACACTTTTACCTCTTCTTTTCCAATTTGGATCCCTTTTATTTCTCTCTCTTGCCTGATTTCTGTGGCTAGGAATTCCAACACTATGCTGAATAGGAGTGGTGATAGTGGGCATCCTTGTCTTGTCCCAGATTTTAGTGGGAAGCTTTTGAGTTTTTCACCATTGAGAACTATGCTGGCTGTAGGTTTGTCATATATAGCTTTTCTTATGTTGAGATATGTTCCCTCTATACCCACTTTGGCGAGAGTTTTTATCATAAATGGGTGTTGAATTTTATCAAATGCTTTTTCTGCATCAATTGAGATGATCATGTGGTTTTAGTCCTTTCTCTTGTTGATGTGATGTATTACATTGATTGATTTGCATATGTTGAACCACCCTTGTGTCCCTGGGATGAACCCCACTTGGTCATGATGCATAATCTTTTTTATGTGTTGTTGGATTCTATTTGCTAATATTTTGGTGAGGATTTTGGCGTTTATGTTCATCAGTGATATTGGCCTATAATTCTCTTTTTTGGTAGTGTCTTTGCCTGGTTTTGGTATCAGGGTGATGGTGGCTTCATAGAACGAGTTTGGGAGTATTCCCTCCTTTTCAATCTTCTGAAAGAGTTTGAGAAGGACTGGTATGAGTTCTTCTTTGTATGTTTGGTAGAATTCCCTGGTGAAGCCGTCCGGACCTGGACTTTTATTTGTAGGGAGGTTTTTTATTGCTCTTTCGATTTCACTTCTAGTGATCGATTTGTTCAAGTGGTCAGTTTCTTGTTGATTCAGTCTTGGTGGACTGTATGTTTCCAGAAACTTGTCCATCTCCTCTAGGTTATCCAGTTTGGTTCCATATAGTTTTTCATAATATTCTCGTATGATATTCTGTATTTCTATGTTATTTGTTGTAATGTCTCCATTTTCCTTTCTTATTTTGCTAATTTGTGCTCTCTCTTTTTTCTTCTTTGTGAGCTTGGCCAGAAGTTTGTCGATTTTATTTACTTTTCCAAAAAACCAGCTTTTGGTTTGATTGATTTTTCTATGGTTTTTTAAAAATCTCTATTTTATTTATTTCCTCCCTAATCTTTATAATTTCCTTCCTTCTGCTGCCTTTTGGGTTTTTTTGTTCTTCTTTTTCTAGTTCTTTTAGTTGGTGGGTTAAATTGTTTATTTGAGATTATTCTTCTTTTTTGAGGAAAGCCTGTATCACTTTTTTAAATCCATTCGCCTATTAATGGACACATGAGCTATTTCCAGTTTGGAGGTATTATGAACAAAGATACTATAAGTATTCATATACAAGTTTTTGTGTGGACAAATGATTTAATTTCTCTTGGGGAAATACTGAAGAATAGAATTTTTAGGTATTACGATTGCTGTATATTTAGTTTTATAAATAACTACAAGATATTTTTCCAAAGTGGTTATTCCATTTTATACGCCCACTAAAAATGTACACCAGTTCCAGTTGCTCCACATTCTTGACAACATTTGGTGTTGTCAGTCTATTTAATTTTAGACATTCTTGTAGATGTGTAGTGATATCTCATTGTGATTTTAATTGGCAATTTCCTAATGACTAATGATGTTGACTACATATTCATGTGTTTATTGGACTTTCACATATCTTATTTTGTGAATATTCTGTTCAAATATTTTGCCCATTTTTATTAGATTATTTGTCTTTGTATATCCTGGATATCAGTCTGTTATCATATACATACTTTGTGAATATTTTCTCTTAATATGTGGCTTATCTATATATTTTCTTAATAGTATCTTTTCATAAAAAGTGTTTTTAATTTTGATGAAGTTTAATTTATCAATTTTTAAATTATATGATTATTGTTTTCTGTGTCTTTACCTACCCCCAGTGATAGAGATATACTCCTGTGTTTTCTTCTAAAAAATTTATGGCTTAAGTTTTTATATTAGGTGTGTGATCCTACTCAAATTAATTTTTGTGTATGGCTTAAGATAGGGTTGGAGGTCTATTTTTTTCTATTTGGATATCCAGTTTTCCAGCACCATTTGTGGAAGAGACTTTACTTTTTCTTTTTGATTGTGTTGGCACCTTTGTCAAAAATCAAATGACTGTATAAGCGTGGGTCTATTTCTGGGCTCTGCATTTTGTTCCATTGCTCTATTTGTCACTCCTTATGTCAATACCATATGGTCTTGATTACAGTATTTACAGTAAATGTTGAAGTCAAGTGTAGTAAGTTTTCTGACTTTATTCTCTTAAAGATTGCTTTGGAAATCTAGGACCTTTGCATTTCAAAATAAATTTTAGAATTAGCTTGTACATTTCTACGAAATGCCAGATGGGATTATGTTTGGCATGTCATTGAATATTTTTTAGAATTCCATTCTAAATTAAAATCCAGTTATTGGCATTTTAGTTATACCTCATTGTATTACACTTTTATTGGTTTCTTTAGAGATTACAATATACATCGTTAACTTTTCATTGTTTACTTAGAATTAATCTTTTATCTTTTCACATAACATATAGAACTCTTTCAGCTGTTTAGTGAATTTACCTTGATTCTCATCTGTATGCTATAGTTGGCAAATAGATTATTCCTTCATACATTTTAACTCCAACACAATAATGTAGTCTTTGCTTTAAACAGTTACACATATTTCAAAGAAACTAAGAGGGAAATAGTTTTTATATTTACTAGATATTTACCATAGCCAGTAATTCTTTATTCCTTCCTGAAGATTACAGTTTTCATCTGGTATCATTTCCCTTCAGCCTGAAGAACTACTTTTATTATTTCTTGTAGTACTGATTTGCTACACATAAAGTCTCAGTTTTCTTCTATGTAAAATTATATTCATTTCACATTCATTCTTGATGGATAGTTTCTCTGGATATAGGATTCCGGGTTAAGAGATGTTTTTCCCTTTTAGTCCTTAAAGATATTATTCTACTGTCTTCTGCACTCTATTTTTTCCCTGCTAATTCCAACATCTGGATCATTTCTAAATTCTTTGAATCATTATTCCCCAATATAATATATCATTTTCTTTGGCTGTTTTAAAGATTTTCTCTTTATATTTTGGTTTTAATCAGTTTGACTATGATTTTCCTCCACATGGCTTTCTTTGTATATATTCTTCTTAAGGTTCACTGAGGTTTCTGAATCTGTAAATGTATATCTTTCACCAAATTTGGGTGAAAAGCTCTTATTTCTTCAAAAAGGTTTTTAGCCTGCTTCATTATCCCTCCCTTTCCTTCTGGAACTCCAGTTACACATAACTTAGACCTTTTGATATTGCCCCACTGATCCCTGAGGCTATGTATTAGTTTGGAGTTTTTGTCCACATTTTTTTCTTTTTTCTTCAGATTAGATAACTTATATGGATCTACCTTTAAGTTCACTGACTCTTCCTTTGTCATCTACACTCTGCTGTTAAGCCCATTTAGTATTTTTTAAAATTTTATATACTGTATTTTCAGCTTAAAATTTTTTTTATTTATACTTTCTATTTCTCTGATGAGATTCCCAATCTTGGCCTTCATTTTAGGCATATTTTCCTTCACTGAGCATAGTTACAATAGCTGCTTAAAAACCCTTGCCTGCTAGTTCCCGTATGAGTCATTTCAGAGTTGATCTTCATTGAAGGTTTTTTCTCTAGAGAATGGTTCATATTTTCCTGATACTTCATCTATCACATAGTTTTGGATTATAACCTGGGCTTCATGAATAATATGGGAACTCTGGGTAATGTTATATTTCCTTGAAGAATGTTGATATTTTAACAGGCAATTAAATTATTTGGACTTCAAGTGCAAACTCTGACTCCGGGGTGGCAGCTTGATCTCAGATTAGTTCTTTTATCCTTAGATGAACTTCTTGGAGTCCACTTTGCACCCCTAAAGTGCAGAGGTCCACAGAGATTTGGAAATAATTTATACACAGAGTTTTACCCTCTCCTCTTTGCTGCTTTCCTTTCTGAGAGTCTTCCCTCACTTTCTAGCAGCTGTGATTGCCCCAAAGTCTATCTTGTAGTTACTCAATCCAGAAAAGCTGCCAGTTTTCTATCAGAGCATTAGCTGGCTCAGTATAGCAAGGACTCGGGCCTGTCCTCAGCAAGAAACTGTAAAAAAGGAAACTTATACTTTGCCATTCTCTTTGACCAAGTGTTGACCCCCCTTCCCTCCAAAATCTGCCTGTTTTCTGCTGCATTCTAGTCTCTTGATGGAGTTGTTTTTCAAATTTTGTCCAGAGTTTATATTTTTATCTTCAAGAGGGTTGGTCCAGTAGGCATAGTTGGTCATTACCAGAAGTAGAACCTATTAGTTTCTCCTAAAAATATTTTAAATCACAGAAATAATACATAGGCTATGTTCTTTATTCTCCTTATTAAAATTTCAAATCACATAGACAGAGTGAAGATCCCTCTTGGCCTATCTCATCTTACTCCCCTACCCCAAGGTAACCACTATTACCAGTTTGATACACATCCTGCCAAATCTTTCTCTATGTAATAAAATGTATACATATATCTGCTAATATAAAAATTGGGGGTTTACTTATGTAAATGATATAGGTAGTATAATATGGAGGTTAAGAGCATGGGTTCTAGTGTCAAACTGCCTGAATTCAAATCCCCATTTTAGCGCTTATCATTTACATGTCCTTAGAGAATTTCCTCAAATATTCTATGCCTCAGTTTTATCATTTGTGAAATGGAGGTAATGACATTGCCTACCTCATAGGCAGGGTTGTAATGATGGTGATACTTAATACATATAAAGGACTTGGGGCAACATCTAACATATATTAAGCTCTCAGTAAGCTGTTATTATTCTGAAACTCACTTTTCCCCCTTAATAATGCCCTGAATATTTTTATCCTGCTGCATATTATTACATATTATGGATGTACCAAGAATTTTTTGTCTATTACCCTACTCATGGACATTTAGATTATTTTCACTTTTTTCCTTCTTTTATGGAATAGACCACAATGAATATCCTGGTACATGCCTCTTTTATGCACATAGAGGAGTTTTCCCCTAGAAATAAAAATGTGTACATTACAGTTTTGAATGTTATATGGAATAAAGAAAATGAATAATTGAGTGATATTCCCATTCTATCAACACTGCTATCCTTGAGAACAAGGATACTCAGTGTGGAAAAAGGGAGGTATAGATGTAAGGTAGAAGAGGTTAATAAACTCCCATGTCATCCTGAGTATGAATTGGGATGATCAGTATAATCTCACATGCATTTTACTTACACAAAAGACACAATCTAATTCAGTCCTCAGAAAGTGGTCTTGAAAGAATACTTCATGTGGAAGATAGGACTTCTTGGAGAAAGAGCTAATCATTCTTTTCAGTGGCCTGCAAAGCCCAGCAAGACCTGGTCCCACTGTAGTCCTTATGCCCGTTTCTTTCCCCATCCCTCATTCTTCTCTTGCCACACTCATCACCCTATTTAATAGTGCAAATCACCCCTTGACCCCAACACTCCTGATCGCCCTTACACTTCCACTTTTAATTTTTTCCATGGCACTTAGCATCTTCTGACAAACATATACATATATATGTATGCATACATATATATGTGTGTATTCATATGTGTTTATGAGATTTTATATATATAATACATATATACACACACATATATAAAACTTACATCAGTCAAGTATTGCCAAATAATTGTGTTAACAAACCATCCCAGTTTTCAGTGGCTTAAAATGACAATCATTTGTTCTCAGTCATTTATTTATGGGTTGACTATGGGTGGCTCCAAGCTGCAATTTGGGTCTAATTCTCCTTCACTTATCTCTCATCTTCTTTGGACCAGCAGGCTACCAGGCACATATCCTTCTCAAGCTTATGGCAGAAACACAAGAAAGCAAACCCAACTGCACAAGCACATTTTAAACTTTTGTTCACATCACCTCCACCAACATCCCATTGACAAAAGCAAGTATCATGGCAAAATCGACGTAAATGGGATAATGTAAACCAACAATTACTCTGTATCTAATAGAAGGGACTACAGAGTCACAGGGAGTATAGATAGAGGAAAGGTGAAAATTTGGAGACAGTAATTAAATCTACCACACTAATTGTGTTTATTGTTTATTTTCTGTCTTACTCAATCAGAATACACATTCCACAAAGGCATATTTTGTTCACTGATTATTCCAAGTGCCTAGAATAGTACCTGGCACCTAATAGGTGCTGAGTAAACATTTCTTGAATTAATATATGAATGAAATATTCCTGTTAGAATTAATAGCTCCTTCTTCCATATCAACTAGTTTAGGTCTCTCAGGTGACACAGTGCAGTGAGCCTTGCATGTGGATTCCTCAGGGGACATGTAGGACTGTGTATCTACTAATATGTCTACATGCCCAGCAGCAAGGAGGAAAGGGCAGAGACCTCAAGTCTCAGCCTCCTATTCTCAACCCTGAGAAGGCACTGTGTTGGGTTGGCATTGCTTGCTGGTCTACCACCTATGCAGTGTTCTGCTTGCAATGACAAGTGAAAAGCAAAGGGCATTTCTGATTCAAAAAGATAAACTACAGTTATGATATGGAATCAAAAGAATGAGAAATGCAGAATTATTCTTTCTATCCCCAAGCACAACTTATCTGTGCTGTCTCATCCCTGCCAGGTCCTGTATTACACTAGCTGTCACCCTGGCAAGGGATTGGAGCAACTTCCTCTAAGCTGTTAATGATTGATAATGGCATATTTTATCTTCTTTGCAACTGAACAGGACATTGCCTTAACCCTGAGGATCTAGTGGATGGGACAGAAGCTAGATGGGGACAAATGGCTTTTTTAGATCTCGATGAATCATCTAGCAGAGAGCCTAGTCCTCCCCCTACCCCAATTGCTAAACCCCAATTCCAGAGATTCTGATTTAATTGGTCTGGGCATTGGGATTTTTAAAAGAAATCTCCCAAGTAATTCTAACATGCAGAAAAGCTTGAGAATGACTGCACATGGCTTGATACAACTGTCACAAACTAACACCAGATAGATGAGGATGCTAAGAAATTTCTGTCTACTGGATCTTTCCTAACAGCATAAAACATGTTATTTCTCCCATCTTTAAACAAAAATCCTCTTCATGACTTCACTTCCCCCTCCAGCTAAGGCTCTGTTTTGTCTTTTTCTTTCCTCTTATAGAAAAACTCCTTGGAAAGGATTGTCTATACTCTCAGTCCCCCATTTTCTTCCTCCTATTGTCTCTTGTGCCCATTCTAATAAGACATTGTCTCCCACAGTCAGTGGCTCTGATCAAGATCATCTACTGGTGATGTCACTCATCAATGTTACTAAATCCAAAGTTTAATTCTCACTTCTCATCTTTTTCCCCTCCGTGGACATGAGTTTATTAGAGGAGTCAGGACAGATCTCAGTTCTCATCTTACTTGACCCACATTTTTTCACAGCTGGTCACTCACTCTTCCTTGAAATACTTTCCTCACTTGGCTTTGAGGATGCTACACTCCTTTATCCTCTTACATCTATGGCCACTTCTTCTCAGTCTCCTTTGTGGGCTTCTCTTCATCTTCCTGTCCTCCAAATATTGGAGTGACCAGGGCTCAGTCCTAGTACCTCTTCTTATCTCTATCTATCTCATTCCTTAGAGCATCTCATTCAGGCTATTAATTTTATATACAATCAGTGCAGTGATGACTCCAATTACCTATTTGACCCACACTTAGATGTCAGATAGGTATTTAAACTGAACATGTCCACACTCAGTTCCTGATCTTCCTCTTCCAAGCCTGCTCCTACTGTTGTCTTTCACATCTCAATAAATGACAACTCTTTATTCCTTCTGCTAAGATCCAAAACCTTGGGCTTATATCTAATATCTGATCTATCAGAAAATTATGTTGGGAGTTTGAGGTTTGCATTGGGAGTTTGAGATTTGCAAAGGTTAACCACTATACAAAAAATAGATAAAAAAAACAAATTTCTTCTTTATAGCACAGGGAACAATATTCAATATCTTGTAATAATTTGTAATGAAAAAATATGAAAATGAATATATGTACATATATGCATGACTGGGATATTGTGCTGTATACCAGAAATTGACATGTTGTAACTGACTATACTTCAATTAGAAAAAAGAAAATTATGTCCACTCTATCTTCAAAGCTGACTGAGATCTGACCACTTCTTACCACTCTGCCACCCTGGCCCAAGTCACCATCCTATCTTTCATGGATTATTATAGTAGGCTTCTAACTGATGTTCTTGCTTCTGCCTTGACCCACCATAAGTATATCCTCAACATAAGAGCCATAGTGATCCTATGAAGATACCAGTCAGATGACACTCCTATGCTCAAAATCCTTCAACAGTTCCCCATCTCCCTCAGAGTTAAAACCAACATCCTAATCATGACCTTCAAATCCTTACATGATCTGGCCCTGTTCCCTCTCTGACCTCATCTCCCTACCACTCTCCCCCTCATTCTATCCTCTCCAGCCACACTAAAATCCTTACTGTTCCTTGACCACACCAGGCATTGCCCTTCCTTAGAGCCTTTGAACTTCTCTGTTCCTTCTTCTTGGAATAGTTTCTCCCAGATATCCACATGTCTCACTTCCTTGGCCTCTTTCAAATGTCACCTTCTCAATAAGGTCACCTTATCCCAGAATTGCAAACCCCACCCTCATCCTCATCAC
Organism: Vicugna pacos; assembly: GCF_048564905.1. Taxonomy (NCBI): domain Eukaryota; kingdom Metazoa; phylum Chordata; class Mammalia; order Artiodactyla; family Camelidae; genus Vicugna; species Vicugna pacos. The sequence continues at coordinate 78,931,799 of NC_133023.1, forward strand.
ATACATTCCCTATCTCCTTCTCTGCTTAATCTAATATAGTATATATCGCAATCTAACATGGTACATATTTTGCTTATTTATCTTGTCTACTATTTGGCTGCCCACACTCACTAAAATGTGTGCTCCACAAAGGTAGAGATTTTGTTTGTTAACTGACATTCTCCAGAGCCTATAACAATGCTTGGCACATAGCTGGAGCCTAAAGATACTTACTGACAGGATGAATGATTGAAAGAAAGCAGAGGGTAGATTTCTTTATTGATGACATTTCATCTTTACTGAACAAACTGGCTCAAACCTAGGATCTCATTCTATTTTTAGATCAAAGCAGTTATCAATGTGATTAAAGGCATGGGCACCAGAGTTCAACAGTCTTCATTATAAGCTGTGTGACTTTGGACAAGCTACTTAACTCTCCTGAGCCTAAGTTTCCTAATGAGACACATGCGCCTCAAGTGAGATAATTCATTAAACTGATAAGCTTATTGGCCTGATGGGTCAAAGGATGCTTTTTATGATTCAGCTTATATGAGGGATCTAGAATAGTCAAACTCATAGAAGCAGAGTGCAGAACGGTGGCTGACAGGAATGGCGGGGAGGAGGAAATGGAGAATTCCTAATCTGAGGTATAAAGTTTTAATAATGTAACATGAACATATTCTAGAGATTTGCTGTACAACATTGTGCCTATAGTTAACAATATTGTATTAAACACTTAAAAATCTGTTAAGAAGGTAAATCTCATCTAAGTGTTCTTACTACAATAAAATAAAAATTAAAAGAAAAGAAAGACCCAAAATACCGAAACCAAAAATACTGAATAACCCCATAACTGTAAAGTAAATTGGTTCCTTAATTAAAACTTTCCTACAAAGAAGAAAAAGTGTTTTATAGTAGATGTTTTAATTTTCTTCTACACTGTTGGTTGGAATGTAGTTTGGTGCAGTCATTATGGAAAACCGTATGGAGATTCTTCAAAAAAGTGAAAATAGACTTACCCTATGATTCAGCAATCCCATTCCTGGTCATACATCTGGAGGAAACTCTAATTCAAAAAGATATATGTACCCCAATGTTCATAGCAACACTATTTACAATAGCCAAGACAAGGAAGCAACCTAAATGTCCACTGACAGATGCCTGGATAAAGAAGATGTGTTATGTATATACAATGGAATACTACTCATCCATAAAAAAGAATAAAATCATACCATTTGCAGCAACGTGGATGGACCTGGAGATCATCATACTAAGTGAAGTAAGCCAGAAAGAGAAAGAAAAAAATACCAAATGATATCACTTTTATGTGGAATTTAAAAACAAACGAACAAACAAAATGGGACAAATGAACTTATTTACAAAACAGAGACAGACTCACAGACATAGAAAACAAACTTATGGTAACAGTGGGGACAGAGAGTGAGGGGGGATAAATTAGGAGTTCGGGATCTGCAGATACTAACTACTACATATAAAATAGATAAACAAGGCCCTACTGTATAGCACAGGGAACCATATTCAATACCTTGTAATAACTTATAATGAAAAAGAATATGTATAAATGAATCATTATGCTGCACACCAGAAATTAACACAATGTTGTAAATCAACTATATTTCAATAAAAAATACTTTAAAAAAGAAGAAAAAGTGTGCTTTTCAAATGTGAAGAAACAAAATAGTCAAGGTGGCTCAAAACCATTAAGATAATGGGTCTTAATTTAGATGTCCAGTCAAGTTCTTTGACATCATATACAAAGTAGTAAACAATGCAAGAACTTTAGCCATGATCTGGATTTAAATCTTAGCTCTATTATTATATGACCTTGACTAAGTTATTACTTAACTCCTTTGAGACTTAATTCCCTCATCTGTAAAATGGGGATAAAAAATGGAGTTGTTGTGGGAAGTAAATAAAATAAAGCATACTTAGCTCAGAGCTTGCCACGTATTATTATTATAATTATTATTTCAGTAGCCATAATTCAAGCACATATGCATTTATCTGAGGTTTAAGGAACTCTATGGCCTAATAACTATTAGATGCTACATAGACATATTTTTCATGTATGAAGGAATTCCGATTTGAACCAAGTTGATCTGCTTATTAACACATACCTAGGGCCCATCAGCAGAACTTTTTTTTTCTTTTGTGCTTATGAGCTGTAACACAATCACCAAATGCACATCTCAGGGGCATCAAAGGGCATGAAATTGGTGAGAATAATACATTTAGCATTTTTATTTATGCTTCTGAAGCCGCTTAAAAATGGATATTTCAGGAGAAAAGACCAAGTAATACAGATTAAAGGTCAAATGTTTTCTGTAGTTAGAATATTTTCAATTAAATTGAAATCTGACATCAAAGATAAGTTGGAAATGGAAGAGGGGAAGGGGGAGTCCATTTTCAGTGGGAATTCATAGTGGCCTAGCCTCCTTGATGTGTTAATACTCAACTGGTACACAAATATGAAAATTGATATAAAATTGCTTCTGAGGCTGCCCTTATGACTCCTAAATAACCAGATCTAGTCAGTACAATGAAAAAGTCCCTTAGAACTCTTTGCTTGGTTACACGTAGCCAAAACATGTATTTGATTTAATTTTTCACTTCTCAGCCAGTTCCGTGGGTGACAGGCAGACAAAGCCCAAATTTGCTTTTTTCTTCTTTTCTTTTTTTTTTTTAATCTGATGCCTTGCTTTTGGAAATGGAAACGTCTGAGTCTCAATAGGTCACAATCAATTTGTCACTGAAGCACAAAGAACACAAAAGTTAGAGACATTTTGAATGAAACCAAGGATGTCACCTACCTTTAGCTTTGAGAATAGTTCTTGATGGAGTATCAGCTCACTCTGGTTCACATATAAGCACATCCTTATTTTTATTAATAAGTGTACCTTGCATATGAATAGCTTTTTGTCCTCTTTTGCCCCAAGGGAATCTTCACATACATTGTCTCATTTGTCTCTCAAAACAACTCTTTGAGGTGAATAAAGTAAGTAAAACTCTCCTCCCATTTTATAGATGAGGAAATTGAGGCAGAGAACTGGTTAGTGAATTCCAGAAGATCACATAGGTGTCTAGTGATAGTGGTGAGACCAGAACCTAAATTTCCTAACTGCTGGTCCAAAATTTCCAGTAAACCACAGTGCTTCCTTAAGCCAGGACTGCGTTACATGTTTTTCTGAGCCTGCCCATCATGGTGATCCTCAGGGAAGGACAAAGTCCTCCTGACAAGATTATACAAAATTATTTGACTTTTTTATTGTTTTTATTTTTATTATTTTTAAAATTAGCAATAAAATTGCACCTCGGATAAACCTCATTGGCTATGATACTGTCACTGTGCAAAGTTTATTTTTTTAATTGAAGTATAGTTGATTTACAATGTTGTGTTAGTTCTGGTGTACAGCATAGTGATTCAGTTATACATATATATATATTCTTTTTCATTATAGGTTATTACAAGATACTGAATGTAGTTCCCTGTGCTATACAGTAGGACCTTGTTGTTTATTTTATATATAGTATCTGCAAATCTCAATGTTTGACTCTTTTAAAAGCCTCCTTTAAGTAAGTAATGAATGAATGAATAAATGACTCTTCCAAGCCTCCCACCACCTGCCTATTGTCATTCCCTCAGAAACTCATGGAGCTGCAAAATCTAACAAGTAATTTGCTTTAGGCATTAAGGACCTTCTCTCCAATGTCATTCTTATTTGTTGGTTCTTATTTAAAATACAGTTTCCTAATTGTGGTGTTGTATCCTGGATGGAAACCTGGAACAGAAGAAGGATATTAGCGGAAAAACTGGTGAAATCTGAATAAAGGCTGGAGTTTAGTTAATGGTAATGTATCAATAAGTTTAATCTCTTAATTTTGAAAAATGTGCTATAGTTGTGTAAGATGTTGACATTAAGGGAACTTGAGTGAATAGTATATAAGAAGTCTCTATGTTGTCTTTGCAACTTTTCTGTAAGTATAAAATTATTTCAAGGTAAAAGTGTATTAAAATATACTTAAAATAACGTGTTTAAATTACTGTAGTTTTAAAAGGTACAGTAACAATGAAATTAACCTGCAGTATGTCTCACCCAGAAGAATATGTGTTTTTAAATCAGTATCAGCATATTTCTACCTTTTCGTCTACTTTTTTGGTAACTCCCACATTGGGGGATGAGGTGAATAAAAAATGGTATCCCCAAATAATTTTCAGTCTTTCTCCTTTAAAACACCTGTCACAGATGCCAGCAAATGCTTCTTGGAGCTATAAGCACATGGCATCAGTCTGAAGAATAAGCTTTGTATTGACATTGGAAGTGAAATTAAAGGAGTAGAGATCAGCAGCTGGCTACCCACTGTCTAAAGAAAATAAACAGTGACTACCACGCACTCCCTTCCTCAAACAAGCTGCGCGATCTTTTTCCTAAATTAAAGTTCATAAGCCATAGACTGAAGGAAAGAAGATCTTCAGAGCAAACCCCATCTTTAAATAATTTTGTCAACCATATAAACCACCTTCCTCCTTCTTATAAACACACTTCACACCCAGAATCTCCAGTAAAATTCTTCCTTTCCAGCATTTTGCCTCTAAGTGGCACTTGTCAGTATCATGACGTACTTAATTGTGACAGAGAAAGAGAAATATGCTAAGAAATCTAGATTGGGTTGCGTTGGCACTAATGATGGTGTAACTTTAGCAGAGTCAATGTTCTTTAGTAAATGGGAAGATAATCTACAACATGACTAAAGGATATTAATGGTAATGCTGAGCTAGGAACCACATTCTTTCTTAAATTTTCTCCACTCCACCTATCCTGACTTCTGAGCAAAACTGTCAAGAGAAAGAGGAGGAGAAAATAGTCTAAGTGATATACTGTATTTACTATAAAGGCTATGTTCCTACAAAGCAAATTCTTTGAGATGCTCTTTCAGTACCCAGGCTCAGCTGCAAGGAACCATCCCCACTTTCCTCTACCCCTCACACTGTTCCTTCTGACCAAGGAATGCCATACTTAGGGTTTGATTAGGTAAAAAGCCTTTGAGTTTGTACCTACATAATGTTTTTATATATTAACCAATGTTGTATTTTCCTTCCGGGAGTTTCCTGTTGTTCCATTACTGTTCTTCAATTCAGGCTGATCCCCTTAGTATCAGTATCTGTTGCCTCAGAGTAGGGACATCACAGCATAAATAATGGGAGAAAGAAAAGAGTCAATTGTTGGCTCTTAAAATTCACACAGAAACAAACCAAATGCCCATCCAATGTGAACTTAGTTGAGTAAGCTGTGATATCTTCACCTGATGGAACATGTACTGCCATCAAAATAAATGATCTAGAGTGATGCACAACAATGTTGATGAAGTTAGCAATATGATATACTATGTGAAAAAAATGAAGTCCAAAAAGATTTTTCATAAGACATGATACCCCTTTAATAGAATTAAAAACCATGATTTTAAAAATTAAGTACTTTCTGTAAGACATGAAAATGTATTAAAATTACATCAAAAAAGAAAGCAAAAGCATGATAAGCATGGGATTCAGGATAATGGTTACATCAGGGACGGCTGGCAGGGGAAGCAGGGCTATGATGGGGCTAGGACACACGGTGAGATGTAGGTAAGCTATTATTAAGGTTTTAAATTTCTAGATTTTGTTTTGAGTAGGGGTGTTTTGGGTGTGTTACAATTATTAAAAATAAATAACTATAGCACAGGGAACTAGATTCAATATCTTATAGTGACCTATAATGAAAAGGAATATATGTATGTATATGTAAGACTGAAACATTATGCTGTATACCGGAAATTGATACAACATTGTAAACTGACCATACTTCAATAAAAAAAATAACTCAAGTCAAAGAGGGCCATATGTGGAACAATGATGAGGTGTCTCTTGAAGCAAAGATAATGATGAATCCATTTTAATATTAAATAGCAACAAATAAACTCATAGCAGAGAGAATCATTTGAGAACAACAGGTTTTGAGTTTCTTAATCCCTTAGCCTGAAACTCTGGGCATAAACAGAGAATGTGAAGAAAAGACTTTTCTGTACTCCCATATTGATATAAATGGGAGTATAAAGATCTTCCAAACGGGGGAGTCAGTGAGGCAGCAAGGCAGCTGGTAGCGAGCCCTGAGTGGGGGCCCTGCATCTGGTGTCTGACACTTCACTGGGAGGCATCCTGGAGGCAGGAGGAACCGTGGACTTTCCAACCAGTTTGTGGAACCCAAGAGGAGACTGGTCCTGTGGGCCAGTCCAGATTATGTGGACTTGGAAGAAATGTCTACAGATGGGACTGAGGCAGCCGCACTGAATTTCTTGCAGCTCCAAAGAGACAAAGGAGGAAGTCTTGTATAACCCCATTCTGGGCAAACTTTGGAAACTCCTCAAGCCTTAGATACAACTCAGGAGAAAGGGGAGGAGCCGGAAATGACTGAAAGGACCAAAAGTGACTAAGATTGACAGTCTACTACCAGCCTGAAGGAAGACAATATAGAAATTAGGCTTAGTTATGGAAGATTTAAGAAAATTACATTTCTTACACAGCTGAGCTTGTGGCTAAGAAACCCCAGTATATCTAAGCTGTCCAGTCCATCCCTTGGCTATTTGGGAATATGATATATGGAGACAAAGCATACGGATTAGCCCAACCTTTGCAACATAGCTGGCTATGTAACTTACAGCAAATCACTGGGCCTCATCTCATTCATATAAAATAAGGGTGACGGCTAGAACCTAGGTCAAGCTCTGACCCTGCCAGTAACTTATCGTGGGACTTTGAACACGTCTCTTTCTTTCTCTGGGTCTCCAGTTCCTCATCTGCAATGCAAGGGAGAGAGATGAAATCTATATGTTCCTTTTAGCTCCAGCTCACCATAATTTAACTTTTGTATGGGCTTCTTTGGACTTTGAATGCACTAGATACAGATAATATCCCCTGGTTTCACTAACTTTTATTTATTTATTTGGTGATTTTATTTATTTATTTATTTATTTAGGTATAGTCAGTTTACAATGTGTCAATTTCTGGTGTCAGCATAATTCTTCACTCATACATGAATATATATATATATACTAATTTTCATATTTTTTTCACTATAAGCTACTACAAGATATCAAATATATTTCCCTGTGCTTTACAGTATAAATTTGTTTATCTATTTTATATACCAGTCAGTATCTGCAAATATTGAACTCCCAGTTCATCCCTTCCCACATCCTCCCCTCTGGCAACCACAAGTCTTATTCTATGTCTGTGAGTCTGTTTCTGTTTCATATATAAGTTCATTTGTCTATTTTTTTTAGATTCCACATATGAGTGATGTCCTATGGTATTTTTCTTTCTCCTTCTGGCTTACTTCACTTAGAATGACATTCTCCAGGGACATCCATGTTGCTGCAAATGGCATTATTTTATTATTTTTTATGGCTGAGTAGTTATTCCATTGTATAAATATACCACAACTTCTTTATCCAGTAATCTGTTGATGGGCATTTAGGTTGTTTCCATGTCTTGGCTATTGTAAATAGTGTTGCTATGAGCATTGGGGTGCAGGTGTCTTTTTGAATTAGGGTTCCTTCTAGATATATGTCCAGGGGTGGGATTGCTGGGTCGTATGGTAAGTCTATTTTCAGTCTTTTGCGGAATCTCCATATTGTTTTCCACAATGGCTGCACCAAACTGCATTCCCACCAATAGTGAGGAGGGTTCCCTTTCACTAACTTTTAATATGAAGGTAATTTTTATTTTCTTTTAATAAGTAGACAGCCAAACTGAGTCTGTAGAGGGTCTTTATCCAGATCTATAGCCTGTCACTCAGATGACCAGAAACAGCTGAGATGTTCATATTTAACCATGAATAAGCAGCAGGATTCCTCTACAGAGCTAAATACAGTCAATTTTTGTTATTTTTCTAAATATTATTGGCTTGGCTGTCTCTGCTTGAGAATGGTTTCGTGGGTCATGAATATAATCAGACAGCTCTCTTCTTCTAATCCAACCTCTAAAGAGAGAAGGTGGGTCTATTTGTTTTTTCAGGAGTCAGTGTATAATTTTTTACTCCCTGCCTATTCTATTTATTTGCCTGTGAAACACCATGAAAATGGGGAGGTGGTGAGTGAGGAATCTGGGGATGGGGGCACCAGGGGCTTCACTATCAGAGAGTGTGGGGAAAGGAAAATAGAGGCAGCGGTGCATACCAAGACATGTGTAGACACATAGCCTACAGACCTGAACACAGGGCACCATGGGGGATTGTGGGATGGGTGGGATAGTGAGGGGGTAAGAGCATGGGTCTTAGATTCAGGCAGCCATGAGTTTGAGTCCTGGTTGCACTCCTCAGTACTTGTGTGACTGTCCGAATCTGTGAAAGATGGGATGACTACCTACTTGATAGGGTTACTCTGAGGCCATTTAGAATATATGTAAATGAATTCATGTAATTCATTCAGAATACACCTTGAATACATTCAAAAGAATACATGTAAAAATACTTAGCATCATGCCCAGCACTTAATGAGTACCTAATAAATGATAGGTAGTATTCTGATTATTAATAATAATTACAATTCTACAGAATCACAAAGCTAGAAGGAACCCCTGAGATCACTTAACTCAGTTCGTTAATTGTGTAGATGAAGAAGCCAAGACCCAGAGAGATGAAGGGATTTGTCTGAGGGCACACAGCTAATGACAACACCCGGACTAGTTCTGGTCTCCTGAAGTGGGTCCCTAAGACCTTTTACCCCATGGCACATATATATTTTGGCAGAATTGTGATGAGGGTCGCTTTGGTCCTTTGTGTCCTTCCACCCATCCTTTTCCCATTCTGGGCTCAATCAAAAGCCCAGGTGATTCCTATCTGGGGTAGATGTCAATCCCTCAGATTTTAAGGAGGATCACGGTCAAGGAGAATGGTAAGAGCAACTTCCTCAGCATCCGGAACTACCTCCTTCTGTGCACACTTCCTGCATGCCCACTTCCTGCCAGCCCTTGTACTAGATGCCGTGTTTTCTACCCAGGGAGACTGTGACAATGCCAGTGCTCATGGCTTCAGGGCTGCTCCGAGGAATTAAACAGATTATTGTTGTTTTCCTCATGAAGATCCTGGGGTGCTTTTTTCAGTAAGTTTCTCCTCACCACCACCAGCAATGCAGGTATCATTTTTGACGTACTTAGGATGATTTCCAAAATACTTAATTTCTGGACCAGCTTGGTCAATAACCAACTAGAAAAGATGTCAGAGGCCCATGGGTGCAGGATACTGAAGGCCCTCTGCTGTACCAGCCATTAACCCTTTAGATATGGATCATGGGGAGAACTTAAGGGTCCCAGGGGAGGGGCAGGAGCAGTGGAGGCTGCAGGGGACACTTGGGGACAGCAACACTTTGCCCAGTGCCAAGGAAGAATTTCAGTGCTTTAACAATGGTACGGCTGCATCAGAGAGTACTGCTACAATTCTGCCTGGATGTACGCAGGTTGGGCTTTAGGCCTGGGGCTGTCAAAGATAACCAGCCAGAGGTGGACAGGCACTCTAGAAGCTTACATGTCAGACAACTATACCCATGCAAGGGTTCTAAGACAGCTGAGCAGAAGCGTGAACCCCCTACCTACAGCAACGTGTTGTTCCCAAAGTTGAGAAGTCTTCTTTCTGCCACTGCCTTAGCCATCAAGGATTTCGACTAGTAGATACCTCAGGGGACTTAAGACTTTGTACTTAGTACGTTTAGGCAAGGAGTCTTTTTTTTTTTCCACAATGGATTGGTCTGGTATTATTTTAATCGGAACTGAAAAGAAAGGCACTGGTCTATGGGGGACACCAATATCTTTTTTGACGCCAATGATTTGCCATAGAGTCACTCTCCTTCTCCTTGTTTTACACAGTAAGGTGTTCCAAGAAACCGCGGTAGCACCAGCTCTCCACGATGACTCTCCAAATGCATATTTAGTCCACGTTGTTTTGAAAAAAGTCAAGCTCATCAAATGAGCGGCCTGAAGATGATAATTAAATTAAATGAAATTAATCCCAAGAACTACCATTATGGGATTGGCTGATTACATAGGTAGCTAAGACCCACTAACTACCATTTTCCCTGCTGGACTCAACGACATGTTGGTTATGGATGAATAAGTAGTAAGAGCAGCCCAGCCCTGTTCACAGAAGGAGCTCTTCTTTACGTGTCCTGTAAATCAAGGGGCAGGACAGAGTCCCCGCGTGTGCCCTGGCCTGATGGCCTCCCCCCTGAATGCTCCTTGCTGTGCTGTGCCACGATTAATCAGGCTTTCTAGGTTTTAGTTAATTTCAGGACCCCAATAAATTGGTTTGTACTGGCATTGGTCCAGCCCTGATAATTTCACAGCCGTGTGCTTGGGAACTGTGGCAAGTTTGCACAGGACTTAGCAAGCACAGAGCAGGGGGAGACGGCATAAAAGGAACTCTTGTTTGGCTTAAGTTCCATTAATATTGGGGAAAGCTGAACTCTAAGTGACAGAAAAGCATGGCTGAGCACGTGGACTTTGCAGCTGGGAGGGGATCTCTCTCTGTTTTTTCGACCCTCCCCCCAACCCAGGGTGGATTTGAAAACACTAAAATTAAATAAACCCAAACCTTAGTTTGACATTTCTCTTTGTCTGATTGTTCTCAAGTTTTTGTCTCTGATTTCACAAGAGTCCCCTGAGGAATAAGCACTGGAGCCCATAATCTAGTAAAAGGTTCATTTGGGTTTAGGCTTTTTATTTTTAAAGATATGATTCTTGGAGGTTGTTTTTTTTTTTTCGATTACAGGCAGCTTCTATGACTGAGAGGTTACCACGAAAATTTAAAGGCAGTGAGAGGAGGGCTGCCTCATGAGTATAGATATTTGGGGCCGCCTGTGTAAATTAGCTGCAGTACAGAATAAGCCCAACAGCCAAGTCTTACAGGATTTCAGAGGCTCGGCAATATCTCTGAGACTTGGGTTCTAGAATGCTCTATGGCCAGAGAAACACAGCTTGGAAGGGGCCAATAGGCTGGGTAACTGGGTACCTGGAAAATGATTTTATAATCAAAGACTGCTAGAGCTTGAAGGAAACTGAGAGATCATGGAATTTAACTCTAGCATTTTACAGATGGAGAAACTGAGGCCCACAAGGAGCAGGACGTAAAGATGTGATCCATCCAAGGCAGAGACAGGACTGGAGCCCAGAGTCTTAATTCTCACGTCAAAGATCCACCCAAGCTCTGATGCTGCTTCTTTTGTGGCAAAAACATATTTTCTCTAATATGAAAAGGAGGGGAAAAAAGAATTGGACACTTGGTTATGGGGCCAATGTGAGAGTGGCTGTTTAGATTTTCAGATTTTCTTGGCAAAACTCCCTGGACGTGCAGATTCTTTGCTAGGTTTTAAAACCATCCAAACACAGGGAAAACTGGAGATGAGTGTTTGACTGTGTCTACATGATGCCTAAACAGACAGTTGATTCAGTCAAAAAATATTATTCATGTTGCTGGTTTGGCAACACCACCAGTTTGTGGACTGAATCTTTCACTTTTTAACTCTTTGAGAGGCAGTAAGAGTTAGAAAAAAGAAATGTCTCAGACTGGCTCTCAGTAAACCAGACTTCCAGACCCGATTGAACCACTTACCTACCCTCTGCCCCCTCCCTGGGCCTCAGTGCTCCCTGTGTAAGTTAATCAGATTCAGACTAAGTTGTCTCCAAGGTGCCATAGAGTTTTCACCTTCTGGAGTATGATTCTCTGCACACCCAGTCATTTTCCAGTAGGGGAGGTGAGAAGAGGATGTCCCTACTTGTGGTCTTTGCCATCTGCATTTGAGGCCAGCAGCCCCACAGTGCTAGTGTGAGAAGAGATTTCTGGATGTAATTCACAGCCTATTTCTATTTCTCTCCCAACTTGGCTTCTAAATAGGCAGCTCACTGCTCTCCTTGGTCCCCTCCCTTAGTCTCCTTCTCATGAGAAGAAAAGGAGCCTATATTTGGTTGACAGGAAGGACTCAGCAGTACCATCAGGGGGCCTGTGTTTTGTCATCTGACCTCATCAAGCTAGTGCCAACCCTTCATCAGTCCACACCTCCCTCTCACATTACCCATGCCCCCAAACTGGATAATTGGCCCCTGGGATTTTTAAAAAGAGGTGGGGAACAAGGAAGTAGTGTTGACTTAATGATGGGTTCCATGTCAGGTGTTGAATCTGACTTTTTCGGGTAGATTTCTGACTCTTAGCCTGTGAATAAGATCTCCTGGCTCCCGCCCCTACCATCCCACTTACTTTACTGAAGCTTTTTTGAGTGGATTCAAGCCAGTGGTGTTCTGGAGCCAGCTCTCACCAGCCTGTGAGAGGCAGTTGTGTGCATCACTTACCAGCTCTGCATTAAGTGACAACACGTTGATAGTTTGAGATCAATCATGTTGGGGATATTTATATAACAGAAACTCGCAATTACTACAAATCAGGATTACTTTTCTTCCTAGAGAGCCATTTGTTAAATAGTTATCACTGTACACCATAATTCAAACTCAAATGCCTCTAGAGGCTAGAAAGGTAATCTGAATGAGTAAAGCAGGCCTGAAGGTAACAAGAGGGACACAATATGGAGTGGTGGGGGCTGTGGCAATTGGCGAGCACATATGCTATGTAAAAGCAGCAACCACTATTCTATTCTAGCCTATGTTACTATGCAGAGATGTCAGCCCAGTGTTGCCAGCAATTCTAATTTTTCAAGAGGAACTGGAAATCAAGGTTTTTGTGTGAAATCTCCTAATAATAAACATTAAAGATTGTTTGGAACTAATTCAAAATTTGAAAAAAAAATCCCTGTTCAGTCCAAGCAAAACATGTGTGCAGGCTCTCCTCAGCCTTTGGGTCAGCAGTTTGCCATCTTTGCTCTCTAGATCCTCTGTTTCCTGCTCTTATTCCCTGGGTTATAACTCTGATGCTGAGTTGTCGGCCTTGTTTCTTAATGAGAAACAAACTTTCCTGCCTTGAGAACAGAAAAGAACAGGGAATTCAGATGTGAGAATATCCAGGTGGCTTCTTATGATTCTACCCTGTCTCGTGTCTTGTTTTCTAGTCCACGTGCCATGAAGCTGGAGAAGAGGCCCTTAGGCCCAAATCTGCATCTAACATTTGATGATGTCGTCCCGGCACCAGGACCATTCCCCAGTGCTTATGCACCTGTTTGTGAGGAGAGCGTGCCTTCCATTTTGGCATCAGTCTCTCGACTGCTCCACTCGAAGGCATGTTGGTACTCTACTCTCCAGCTCACTCCCTGCCTAGAGGAAGAGGGTGGGAAATTCAGCTAATTATTGGTTTTCTCTTCCTGCTTTTATCTCTACTCTCTTCTAAAGACAGGCACACTGAAGCTTGATTAGCTAATAAAGGACTTAACTGAGTGTGGAATCTCTCTCACATTTGGCCTAAGGAATGGGGGCAGGGAGGGAAAGTGAGGATGAAAAGATCTATCAGGCACCTACTATATGTCGGGCATTATGCCAAGCCTTCCACAACAGCATTGTTAGCATCCTCTTTTTACATGGAAAGAAACAGACTCAGAAAAGTTACATGACTTGTTGGGACTCAAACTCAGGGATGCTTGATTCTAAAACCTTGGTTCTTTTGAGGGCATCATGCTACCTCCCTGAGGAGAACTGGATGCTGTAGTTAAGACAATGAGACAGTCACTTCTGTTGGTTCTGCCGAAGAATAATAGTGGATAGCTCTGCTACCTAGCTTAGGAATAAAGGCAAATACTGTGGGATGTACATGGTGGTTCTAAGGAGCTGCCTGTGGGTACCTTGAGGTCCTATAGTAAGCTATCTAAGCAAATGCAATTTAATAGCATTCTCTATAGCAATACAGCTTCTAGGAAGGCAGTTCTGATACCGCCATATTGCATTTTTCTATGCACAGTTTAACACTTGGACGTATTAGATCACCAGTTTGTTTTTATGATGTCCCTTGTTAACAAGTTTCACATACCTTTATAAGACTGTTTGAAACGTAGTTAAACTACGTGAAAAATCCTCAATCAGAAATGAACGTATTTTATGCTCTGCCCAGTTGACTCATTCAGGATAATTGTGGGCATGCTACAATTTTGAATCAAGGAACACACTTCCTCTCATCTTTTAGATATTTACTATAATCCTGCACACTATTATGCATTTACCTTGATTTTTAAAATAAGTATGTTCCTGAAATTTTCTGTAAGCCAAATCTTGCTTTTTCATTGGCCTTTATGATAAATCTGGAGATGTGCTCCTTTGGAGAAGACAATCACTTAAAATGTTCCTACAAATATCTTAAAATCAGTTAAAAGGAAAGTCATTTCTATAAAATACTATTCAGACCTAACACAAAACACAAATTAAAAATTACCTTGGGTTATTTTTGTTTGATAGAGTAACTGAAAGGCATAAATGGAAAATGACAGCTCAACTGAAAAGAACATATTGAACCAAAAAATGATGGCTTCTATGAATTCTATTTCCAAGATTCTAGAAGCTGCTCTCTCTGTTTACTTCTCTGGTTTTCATAAACTGTGAGGAAACAATTGTTTTTACTGGTGTTATCAGTCAGGATTTGGCAGGTTATGCTGCAAAAAGAAACAACTTCCAAATCCCAGAAGCTTAACACACATAGTTTTGTTTATTAACACGTTAGGTTTCTGAAATGAGTTGGCTGGGGGCTTTGTTCATCTTAATCACTCAGAAATTCAGACTTCATTTCAATATAATCATTCATGATTCCTGTGGCAGTGGGAAGGGAATGGGGCAAATCCTGCACCAGCTCTTTGTTTCCACCCGGAAGTAACACATCACTTTTGCTAAGATTTCAATGGCCAAAGCAAATCAAATGGTCATGCTCTACCCCATAGCAGGAAGGTGGGTAAAGGTCTACCATGAACCTGAAAGGAAGAAAGATGGAAATATTAGATGAACCACACTAATGACAACCAATTCTGTGTTTTAGCACTTTTTAGAGATGACTAGCAGGAAGAAAATACAACAAAGAGACAAAAACTCAGTAACAAGTAAGAATATATATACATGATAAAGGGGCTTACATTAAAATACAGCTTAAGGGTCCTGAAAGGTCTGTAGAGTGAATTGTCAACTTCTAAATATTGAATCAAGTATTTGATTAATACAAACTCTAGGTTAGTCTGATTTTCTGTATAAAGAAGTAAACATCCACCATAAATATCCTTCATTAATCTTTATGTGTCCTGCTATTGTTTTGAAAGTTAATCAAATAATCTGGGTTTTCCAGTTTCAAATTAGATAAGAAGCATTTAAACGGCTAAAATTTGTATCCTCAGAACATTGTTCAGTATTAATCATTCTGTAACACCTCTATTTTCACATTCATTTCTGCCACTTTTGACAACACGGATGGACCTTGAGGACATTATGCTAAGTGAAATAAGTCAGAGAAAGACAAATACTGTCTGATCTCACTTATATGTAGAATCTTTAAAAAAAAATCAGGCTTGGAAACAGAAAGTAGAATGGTAGTTGCCAGGAGCTGGAGGATGATACGGAAGGAAATGGTTAAGATGTTGGTCAAAGGGTACCAACTTCCAGTTATAAGATAAATAAGTTTTGAAGATCTAATGCACAGGATGATGACAATAGTTAGCATATAGTTAAGTATATAATATAATCATATTATATACTTAAAAATTACTAAGAGAGTAGATCTTAAATGTTCTCACCTCAAAGAAATGTAATTACATGAGGTGATGAATGTGTTAACTAACATTATTGTGGTAATCATTTCATAATATATGCATATATCAAATCATCATGTTGTACATCTTAAACTCATACAATGTTTAATGTCAATTATATCTCAATAAAGCTGGAAAAGATTAATAAAATGAATATGTGTTCTGCAACACATTATACACAAGATCAGCACACAACAATCAATTGCATTAATACATACCAAGAATGAACACTGGAAATTGAAATTTAAAAAAAATAACATTTACAATTGCTCCAAAGAAAATTAAATACTTAAGTATGAATCTAACAAAACATGTACAGGTTCTATATGCTGAAAACTAGAAAGCATTGATATATGAAATCAAAGAAGACCTACAGAAATGGAGAAACATATTCTGTTGAGGGATTGGAAGACTCGACACAATGGAGTTGTTAGCTCTTTCTAAATTGATCTATAGGTTTAATGCAATTCTTATCCAATTCCGAGAAGGGTTTTTTTCTTTTTGTAGACATAGATGAGCTTATCTGAAAATTTATACAGAAAGGTACAGGACCCAGAATAGCTAAAACAATCTTTAAAAAGAATAGGGTGGGAGGACACTCTACTTGATATTAATCCTACCATATGCCTACAAAAGTAAGAACTGGGTGCTGTTGATGGAGGAATAGACACAGAGATCAATCAAACAAAATAGAGAAACCAGAAATAGACCCATACAATACCAACCATTGTTTGATCAAGGCGTTAAAGCAGTTCAATGGAGGAAAGATAGTTTTTTAAAAAAAATGATGCTGGGCAATTGGACATTCATAGTCAAACAAGTGAACCTTGATCTAAATCTCACACCTATATAAAAATTAATTCAAATGGATCATCAATTAAAATGTAAAACTTAAAACTATGACATTATAAAACATAGGAGAAAACAGTTGGGCCTGGGACTAGGCAGAGCATTCTTAGACTTAATGTCAAAATGCAGTCTATAAAAGGAAAAACTGATAAATTGGACTGCATCAAAATTAAAAACTTTTGTTCTATAAAATCCTGTGAGAAGAGGATGAAAAGATAAACTACAATCTGGGAGAAAATATTTGCAAACTATGTGTGGAGCAAAGGACTAGTATCTAGAATATATAAAGAACTCTTAAAATTCAACTGTAAGAAAACAATCCAATTAGAAAATCTCAAAATTACATGGAGACATTTCACTAAAGAGGATATACAGATGTTAAATAAACACATGAAAAGATGGTAGACATCATTAGATACTAGGGAAATGCAATTCAAAACCACAATGATATATCCCTATACCCCTATCAGAATGGCTAAAATAAAAAATAATGACAACAACAAATGCTGACAAGGATGTAGATAAACTGGATCTTTCATTCATTACTGGTGGGAATATAAATAGCACAGCTTCTCTGAAAAAGCATATGGCGGTCCTTACGAAACTAAACATGCACTTACCACACAATCCAGGAACTACACTGTTGGGCATTTGTCCCAGAGAAATGAAAACTTAGGCTCATGCAAAATCTGTAGACAACTGTTCATAGCTCCTTTATTTGTAACTGCCAAAATCTGGAATCAACCCAGATATCCTGCAATAGATGAATGGTTAATTTCTAAGCTGTGATACATCCATACCATGGAATACTACTCAGCAATAAAAGGAACAAACTCTTGATACTGGAATAGCTTGAATGGATTGCCAAAGAATTATGTTGAGTGAAAAAATCCACTTTCAGAAGTTTACATACTGTATGATTTCATGTAATACTCTTAAATGACAAAATTATAGAGATGGAGAAGAGTTTAGTGGTTGCCAGGGAGTAGGAAGAAGAGGAGGGAAGATAAGTGTGATCATAAAAGAGTAATACTGGAGATTCTTGTGGTGTTGGCACTGTTTAGTATCTTGATGGGTGGTAGTGATCACATCAACCTACACATGTCATAAAATGTCATAGAGCTATATACACAGGCAGATGGCTGCATATAAAACTGGTGAAATTGGAATAAGGTGGATGGATTGTATTGATCTCAATTTCCTGTTTGTGATATTGTACTATAGTTATGCATGATGTTATCATTGGGGGTGAAGGGTATTTAAGATTCCTTTGAATTTATTTCTTACAATTGCATGTAAATCTATGATTATCTTCAAATAAAACATTTTTTAAAAAATGAGTATGAGATGATCTATGCTCTAGTCACCATTTAATAAATAGAGAAAAATAAGGCATAGAGATAATCATTATTGTAGCTTGAATAAGACCTGGTAAGAAGTCTAGGTTAGGACCCAAATCGGAGTTCCCAATTCAGAAATCAAGACTGGAACTAATACAAGGACCACCAGCATTTACACTAATGAAGAACCTTTCAGAGAATTTGAGCAGCCCCCTTATACTGTTGCCAAGTATGTAAGAGATCCTGAGCAAAAACTGCCCAGTTGAAAAGAACCATTTGATCATAATAAATCATTTTAAGCTTTTAAGCCACTAGGTTTTGGGATGGTTTGTTATGCAGTAATCAGAATACTACATCAAGCAAGGGGAGTCAGTGGTTGTAGCCAAATAGATGAGCTTTTAAATCTCAGTGAGTCTACTGATTTTAAATGCTAGGATCCATGTTTGTCCCAAGCTATTCCCTGAAACCCATTTTCCTGAATACCTTCTAAGCACGTTGGGAGTGATGATGGGGGTTGGGGGTGCAGATACAAAGGAACTTGAACAACCAGTCCTTGCCCTTGAAGAACTCAGTGTAGTGAGACAAAACATCAGTGCATTAAATAGCATGAGAACAGTTATAAGGCAACAAATTAGCAAGTTCAAACTATACAGTACAGCACAAATTGAATGCATGTGGCAATGTATGGCTACCCAAGCAGCAGGATGGAGCTAGACATTTTGGGCCCTGAAGGCAACATTTCAGAAAGGGCCTCCTTTTCTTTGTTAACAGTGAAATAAACATCTCCAGCAATGCAGGAGCTAGTTGTATGATAGTAACACTTTTGAAGAAAGAAAAAGGAGATAACTTCCAGGGACAGTTATTTTTGTTTTAATTTTCCTTTGTTCTCTTTTCAGGATATGTGTTTTTTTGGCAAGCCACAATTTCCCTGAGCAGCAATTTCCTCACCTATAGACTGGAGATAACAGCCAGAGAGTAGTGGATTGAAAGTCAGGAAATCTGAATTGGAGTCTCAAATCTATCATTTACTAGCTGTGTGACCTTGGATACATCACCTCCCTGTCCCCTCCCCCACATCAGTTTCTTCTGTGCCAGGAAGAGACTGAGCTGAATGGTCTAGAAAGTCCTGGCCAACTCTAATGCTTGAGGCCACACACAGATAATTCAGCATGTTGAGAGTTGAAAAAGTAATGATGATGTATGTGAAAGTGCTCTGTAAGCCATAAAGTGGCATACAGATGTTAGGAATATCAATATTATTGCAGTTCCACGTGGAAAAAAAGCCCTGCAGTTCTCCTCTAAATTTAGGGCTTAAATATAAATGGGTACTGTCTGTCAAGGCAACGCTTTCAGGCCCTTAGAGGATTCTGATAATTCTTTGTAACTATAGCTCACCGAATAAACACAAATTTGGACTAGTCTGTTGCAGGCTTACCAAGGCATCAGCAGTGCTACTGTGATTTTAAGGATGGGTTTTTGGCCCAAGACAGAATCACAGGGACTGCTAGAACAGTGGTGGCTACCTAAGGTGAGCCGCTCCAAGTTTTCAAGACACCTAACAGTTAGTAGAGGGCCTTTCCGTGGGGCTTGGGAGCCCTCTTTGTAGAAGAAAGCAGATTTCTAAGTCGTCCCCTCTCCCTCCACCCACACACCCATCTCCACCCTGCCTTGAGGGACACCAACGCTTTGTCACTTTACTAGTTGCGATGTGGACTTGGGAAACGCCCCGAAATGATAAGCATCCTGCTAGGGCATAATTTTCGAGACCAGCTCATCCTGCGTCCCGCGCACCAGCTCAGTACTGGACCAGGTGCACGCAGAGAGGCCGTTGTGCGGGAGGAGAGGGGTCGCAGGCTTTCGGCTGGGAAGTTGGAAGGTAGCCGGGGTCTTCAGACCGCCGGTGCGAGCGGTGGGGAGCTCCTAGGTGCACCCAGCGCCGAGGGGGAGGAGGGGCGGGAGGAGATGTGCGGTCCCTTTAAGACCCCAACGCTCGCTTCGCCGGAGGAGGGGGGTGCCGTGGGGGCGCTGCGTGATGGGAAAGTCGCCGGCTGAGCCTCACACTTTCTCCCGATTTCTTAACTTTCGGGTTGGGGGAGCGGGAGTAAAGGCCGACTTGCTGGGGCGGAGAGGGGCTGCCGGCTTGCAGCGGCTGCGTGCTCGCGGACTTCCCGCCCGCGCCGAGCGGCCGGCCTCTCCGGCCAAGTGGGGAGCGGGCGGCGGGCGGGCAGGTGGCCCCGGGCCGCCGCGCCCGCGCCTTGGCTCTGCCCCCGGGAGCCGAGCGAGCCGCTGCTCCCTCGTGGTGTGAGGGCGGTGATGTTTTTCCTCCCACCCACTTTTGAGTCCCCCCTCCTCCCTCGCGCACTCTAGCTCTCGCCACAACCTGCGAGCCCCAGACCTCGGAGGAGCGCCCCGGGGAGCTCCGAGCGCTTGCACGCGTGGAAGACGGAGAAGGCCAGTGGCCAGGTCAGTGAGCAGTGCCCGGCGCCCGCTTCCCCTCCCTCCCTTTCCAGCCGTTGCACAGGTGGGCTATCTCCCCCCAGGGCGACCCGGACTCCCCACTCTGCCACCCCAACCCGCTCTACCGTCCGGGGCGCCGGACCCCCAGGCAGGTCGGGGTTGGGGGAGGGCTTGGATTCGAACTCACCACTCGCCACTCCCGCTCGGCCTGCATATCTCCAGTCTCTGAAGCTGCTGGGAGGCCACTTGGGTAACTACCTAACGGGTTCTGCAGTCGCCTTAGTAATCGTGTGTCCTGAGCCCTTTTCCTCGCTTGCTGAAGTGCCCTGGACCAGTGGGTGGTTCGTAAGTGCAAAAGTTAACGAAACAGGGCGGACAAGCGAGAGGCTCCTCTCTCCGCTGGACATGTCTCATTTTCCGGTCAGGACCACTGGGGTCAGAGTTGGAGACGCTAGGCTTAGGGAGTAACGCAGTATCGCCAGAACTTAGGGCCTGAAAAGCCTGCCTTCTAGTTTCTGCCGGCCCTGCCACGAACACTATGAGAATGGGCAGTTGAGTTGTCTGGGCTCCAGGGTGCCCGTTTTGAAGGTAGTAGAGTTGTTGTGGGCAATAAAATGAAATGATAGAAAGCAAGGTGTTTTGCAAGCCGAAGTCAAGGCATTGTTTGTCAGTCATAGCAGCAATGACGGCATCTCGACTCTGACCAAAGACACCCAGGGCTGAAGCTGCTATTTTTCAGTAGCAACCTACCACGGGTGAACTGAACTTTTCTTGCTGGGTGGTAGACTGGGGAGAGGATTTTAGCTGATGGACAGGGGCCTGAGACTCCAGTGTCTTCTTCTTGTTTGTCAGAAAGAGAATTGCTACCCTGGGGGCTGTCCCACAGATGATAGTGAATGTGAGATTACAAGGGCAGTGAAGCCTCTTGGGAGGATTAAAGAGATACTGTGGGGCGTGAAGAGCTAGCTGACATGGGCTCACCCCTTAGCCTTCCTTTGGGAATGCCTCTGATTCTGTTCTACCGAGATGTCTTCTGAGAATAGGCAGACGCCTGACACTTGATGGCCCAGATCGCTTTGTAGTTACAGTTGGGCAAGGAGCCCTTGGTCCCTTTGCTTGATGCAAATGAACTCTGAGAAGGTGAAGGCTTGTTTCACTGGGGCAGCTTAATCAATACATGTCTTTCAGTTCTGACATGTTTCTTGTGCTCTTGGAAAGCCCACCTGCTCTCCCCAGCTCCTCAGTGTTAGTCTGGGATTTTGTTTTCTTTGTTGTTTTCTTGTTGGGGCCTGGATTCCCCCTCCCCAAATATGTCAATGGCTACATTTCTAAGTAACCTGTGAAAGAGCCAGTGCAAGTTCAATGGCCCAGCAGCCTCTGTGAAGCAGACAGAGAGTTAATGCTGAAATAACTCCAGTTAACTGGGTCAAAGTATAATTTGAAAAATTAAGGACAGTTTGGCTCTTTGCAAGTGTAAGAGTAGGCATGTTTGCTGAGCAATGCTTGCTTGTGTTTATTGCTGCAGCCCCAACAAATGTCTTGAATCAACCCCCTTCCCCAAAAGAAAAAGTTAAAAGGATAAAATGAAATTGAACAGAGACGTGTGGAGGGAACTCTCCTAGGGTTATATTTCTGCTCAGAATACAAAGGCAGGACTTCAGAATCTTGTAAATCAAAAGTGATTATTTATAAAGCGATTCACTTTCTGATGGTCTCCATCACAGCCTGGGAGGCCACACAGATGACAGGAACGCCGAAAGAGATTAATTACTCTCTAGTCACCAACTTTTCTATTTGCTCATACCATTAACTGAGACCTAAGAAAAGCAGTAAAATTCTCAGAGCCGTTTTCTTGCCAGCTTGAGTTATGAAGCAATGCTACTGTTCACCGAATCACCCAACCATTGTACAAGAAAAACAACCCAGTTGGTTCTTGCTTGGGGAGACCCAAAAACTGTGGTTTCAAAAATATCCCCTGAGATCCAGATGTGATTGTGATCAATTGGATTTTGGTGGTAAAAACAAAAACAAACAAAACAAAACAAAAACAAAAAAACACCTTTCCCATTTGGAGACTTGGGGGATCAGCTTATTAAAGTAGGCTCAGGAAGAAGCTCACTGGGATGGGTAACTGTGTTAAACTGTCCATGGAAATGATTTGCTTCAAGGGAACTTGGTAGCTCTCAGAGGATAGAGATAGGCATTCTGAGTGATTGAAGGTGGACCAGAAGCTCATAGAGGGGACCAGCACATCAGGAGCCAGGCCTTTGGAAGGCTACGAACATGTCCTAGGAGAATTCAGTCCTTGTTTAAGAAGCAAGGAGGAAGTAGAGAATGCAGACCAGTGCTGCAAATCCCGGTTGATAGAATAAGTTATTCTCTATGATCAGTTTTTTTTGTTACATACTCATAATTTGAAACAATGGATTTTAAATTATCTGGCCAATTTCATAGCATTTAAAGTAAGAGCTATGGCATCCACAGCGTGGCCCAAAGACAATTCAGTTCTCCGGAACGATCATCTTGCATTCCATCCAGCTCTTTATACTCAATATTTAGGTTGGACCCTCTGAAGAGATCGTTGAGCTCAGTTCCCATCCAAGGTTAACCCCAGTTTGAAATGTGGTGTTTCTCGAATTATTTAAATATTTTCAAATCACCCATTTGAAGAGTTTTGCCAACTCTAAAGTCTATAGAGATGACCTATGACTGGGTATGAGCTATAGCAAACCTTCTGTGTTCTAAGACTCGAAAGGTTTAAGATTTCCACCCCTTAGACTGGAAATACAGGTCTCATATTTTTAAGAGCTGTAGTTCCTTTTTTTTTTTTTGATGGCCTTTTGCATGGTAATGTAGTACGAACACATTACCTATTTAAATTTGCCTGATATTCCTTAAAAACGGCCCGTTTTAAATTGCTATTTCACAAGGGACTTCATGTGACAGGAATATGTCTGAACCATTCGGTGTTTAAATTGCATCCATTTGCTAAGTACGTCTATCTGTTCCAACATAGGTAGGCAAGCTGCAAATCCTTATAGATCTCATAGCAGACACAGGAGAAACATTGACCAATTTGTGCCTCATCCCTGAAGGATTAATAATAATGGTAGTCTTAAAGCTCCAATCCATTAACTTTCATTTCAGAAATTGTTTGAGTCACTGCCCATTATTTTTATCTTGTTTGCCAAAGTAGCCATTTTGCAAGCCCCAGTTTCCCTGTTCTCCCAAAGAAAACCTCTTGAGAAATCAACTTTTAATTCCCTTAGAAATGAGGGTTTCAAAATTTCTTTTTATTTTCCTATCACTTGCCCGTAAGGATTTAGCCTTAGCGTTGGATAGGAATATATGTTCATCTGCTTGAATTTCCCCCTACGATCTTTGCAGGACAGGAGAGGCAAGTTCTCTTTCTTGGGGTGGGGGGGCGAGGGGGGAGGAACAATGCTTGCACCTATGTAAATTCGCCAGTGTTCTCCTCCCACCCCCACTGCCCTCCAAGCAAGTTAGAAGCCTAAGCATCAGAGATCTCCACTGGTTCCAGAGAATCTGCTCTAAGTCTTTGTTTGTTTGTTTGTTTGTTTTCTTCCCAACAGCTTGAGTACACCAGGCCCTGAAAGTTTCAAGTTGCCTTTTGTAGTGGCCAAAATGAGAAAAAAGTGGAAAATGGGAAGCATGAGATACATCTTTTCCTTGTTGCTGTTCTTTCTTTTCCTAGAAGGAAGCAAAACAGAGCAAGTAAAACGTAAGTGTCTTGAGTTTAAAAAAACAAGTTACTTTCTTGTAATTTTGAAAATGTGGTTATACTCTATAGGGATTGTGATTTAGCCCAAATGTGGCCGTGCCATCATTCTAAGAGAAGAAAGTGAATGTTACTGGTTTATGCATGAGTTGATAAAAGAATGAGAGCTTTGAATCGGGCCAACTAAATTTGGGGCTGTTTTTCTGATTATCATATAGTTTTCATCTCACAGAACACATGACACATTAGCCTATTTGCCTTTTCCTGTTCTAAACTGTACAAATCTCATTCCATTTTACGTAATTCTAGAAATATCTGACAGATGAGCTGGATTTTTTCCCAAATTTCAGACTCTTCAGCAAAGATTTTCAGTTTATGAAAAAGAATAACACAGGAAAAAAAAAAGAGCGAGAGAGAGAAAGAAAAAGTAAAGCAGGCTCTGCCTTGTTCCCTTTTGCCGGAAAACGAAGAAGGAAAAAAACCTTCACATGAACTGGATTCGGATGAAAAATCCTTTGAGGAAATTGAGATTCCAGGGACCGTGAGTAAATTGGATGCCATTTATTGAAAGGAACGTCCTCACAAAGCCAGGGAATATTTCTAGAAAGTCAGCGATCCGTGTGATGGGCTAACACATTGGAGAAAGCAGAGCGGCAGGAAAGGGGATAATTAACCCTCCTTGCGGCCACATTTGGGAGATTTATGAGTAGCTGTTGACATCTCTGCTCTTGTTAGGAGCCTTCTGCTGCCTTCACCCAGTGTGAGCCTTACCTTCTTTGGGCCACTTGCAGCCACCTCTGAGGTGGACCCTTGCTCTAAATTTGAAGGAAAAGCCATAGTCTGGTTCCCCTTTCTGGCTGCATCAAAAGAAGCACAAAGTGGAACTGGTCCAAGAGGGGCATTCTCTGCTCCACTGAACTTATTCATGAGAAGGAACTGAAAATATGCTTGGTAGGAGCTGAAACAGCATCTGAAGCCCATCACTTAAATACTTATCTCCTTTATCAGCACAAGTTCAATATATGAGGCCTGAGGCTGGCTGACTGGGAGAGCAGTGCCAAACCTATTCCACTGATACATGTGTTTCTATCCCACTGTGATTTTCATAGTAAAGTTAGTCCTCTTCCTGGGAGAAACAGTGCTTTTGATTAGGCTTTTAAGCATGAGTGATCTGTGGTGATATCTAGTATGAGGGATACACAGAAGGAAGTTTGGCAGGGCACTGCCTCAGCAAGGAGTCTTGGATCAGCCTCTCCTCTTGTATTCCTCAACTGACCTCCTTCTCCTTCTACTCTGAATCCGTCTCAGAACCCTCTTCTTCCAGAAGTCCTCCTTGATTTAAGTGAATGTGATAGAAAAGTTGCTTATCCGTTGTCAGCTAAGCTCACAAGCAGTTGGACTTAAAAACCTTCCTCTCTTAGGAAGAAACTTCCCTTCGGGCTCTATGGCATCAGGGTGAAGCTTGCAACATTTAGAGGACCATCTCTTCTGGGAAGCCTTCCATATTCATGAAGAATTAAGGCATATTATCCATGCAACTTAGAGCTTAATTGACAAACCAAAGAAAAATATGATTTAAAAACGATCAACAGACCCCAAACTATCACTCTCTAACATTTCCTACTGCCTGTGAGTTTGTCCCAAGCCCTTTTGATATTCAAGTGGTGTCAAAATAATTATGTAACAGGTGGTCTAGGGAACCAGTTCTAGTCTAGTCTTTCAGGCTTATAGTCAGATAACGAGGCTAAGGTCATGGTCATTCCCTGAATGAGCCACTCGGCATCATTCTGTGTGACCACATCCACGCTAACTCTCTTGAAGACATGTGCAAAGTTATCTCTACTAAAAGGAAACTCTCAAAGCGAATGCCCTATATATGTTGCCTTGATACACACACACACACACGCACATACACACACACACAGCATGCACAAAGATTTACATTGCAGCTTTAACAGGGAGAAACTAGAAGCAGTGGAGAATGGTTACATAAATGATCCATGTAATGTACTATCATGCTACCATTCAAACACTGCTTATTGAATACTTGATAGCCCTGGAAAAGGCTTATATTAACTTATTTTGAAATTTCTTAAATTTTAAAATTAATAATACTCATTGTACAAAATGACATGAGAGTATCTGAGCTTTATAAAGAATGTATATTCTTCAACTTTCATCCCACTCCCTAGAGATGACCATGACTGATAGCTTGCTATGTATTCTTCCAAACTCTTTTCTCTGTATGTTATAAAAACATACATACATGTCTATAGGGTTTTTTTCTTTTACAAAAGATGGGGTTTTATATATATCTTTCCTGTAACTTGCTCTTATTCAGCAATGTATCCAGGACATTCTTCCATGTTAGAACATTTAAGTGTAACTGTACCATAGTCTTTCTAATGCCTACATAGTTTCCAGTTATACTAGTGTGACATGGTTTGTTTAACCAGTCCCTATTTGTAGGTATTTAGGTTGTTTCCAGTTTTTGCTCTTACCATAAATAAGGCATTAATGAACACTTTAAGGCACTTAAGCAAGTGTTTGTGAGGAATTGTTAGGTCAAAGTGCATGTTCAGCTTTAATCTTGGTAAGAACTGTCAAATTGTCCTTCAGAAAAAGTCATATCATTGTGTCAGTTTCTGGTGTACAGCATAATGTTTCAGTCATACATATACATACATATATTCCTTTTCATACCATTTCTAATTCCTTCACCAAAAGTATTATTACTCTTGGTATTTTAGGGCTAATTTAACCAGGGAAATTGTATTTCAATTTTGCTGTGATAGTTTCCTATTACTGGAGGATCTTTGCAATTATTTTTTAATTCAATTGTATTTCTTCAGTGAATTGGCTATTTTTCAGTTGGGTTGTTTGTCCTATTGATTTGCAGAGACTTATTTATTAACATTCTGTTATTTCAAATGTTGTTATTAACCTTTCATATTTCATGTATTATTTACCCAGTCTTCCCTTTGATTTAAGCTTTGTGTAAGTTGTGTTGTCCCGTACAGAAGTTTTACATTTTTGTGTAGTCAGATCTGCCATTCATTTCCTTTGTGGCTTGTAGACTTCTTATTCCTAGGAATGTCTTTCCCACTCCATACTCTTGTATTTTCTTCGACTACTTCTATAATTTGGTGTTTTACCCATAGTTCTCTATTCCATCTGAAATTTATGTTCACATGTGTTGTGCAATAAGGAACTACTTCTTATCTCTGGGTAGTAGATTCATGACTGTTATTTTTGTTTGTTTTTGTGCTTCTTTTATTTATTCCAAAGTTTTCACAATTGGCAAGTATTATTTTTACAACAGGGGAAAAGTCCTTTAAAGTAAAAGAACATCTTGTTTCCCATATTTCTGTTGTCAAGTTCTAGAGAAGGGTAGGTTTGGGAGTGGAAGAAGGAAAAAGAGGGGTTTTTTAACTTAAAAAAAACTAGAGAAACTTGAGGGAACGTGTAAGTTTAAGGGTAATAAGGCTTCACATCTCTCCTTGCTGCCTGATGCCATCTTACCTAAGGAAACCAAGGTTTTTGATCTTCCACAGGCTGGTTCGAATATGAGCTCCTAGATCAAGGTGGATGCTCTGTAGCCTGTCCCCTCTCCTATTTTAGGCATCAGGGTGGAATGGGGGGTGGTGCTGTTCTGGTCAAAGATGCACACTCAATTGGTGAAGAATCTGAAGAGGTCTGGAGAAAATGCTTTATTTGCAGAAAATTATTTTCACAAGGAAAGGTAGAAGTGCGTGCTACCACTTGCTAATTAGCCGGAGTTACGGTGCTCTCATGGGAGGGAAAACAGGCTCAGGAACCCAGGAAATACTGACGGTGCATTGCAGTAGATGAATGAGCCATTTGTGACTTATATGAAAGTTTGTTACTGTCCAGAAGCAGCAAGGTTTGAGGTCTTTAGCTGGGAAAAGTCTTTCTGTAACACCATTATGCTCTGTTGTTATAGTTGTAGTCAAAAGAGGCCAGGAAGTTCTTTTGAAGTTCAAGGGAGCATAACATTCAGTGCATAATATTCATGCAAATATAGGACAAACTGGGCTGAAGAGTTTGCCTCTTTTGGCAGATCTGACTTAGGTAA
The DNA here is from genome assembly GCF_048564905.1 of Vicugna pacos. Taxonomy (NCBI): domain Eukaryota; kingdom Metazoa; phylum Chordata; class Mammalia; order Artiodactyla; family Camelidae; genus Vicugna; species Vicugna pacos. Next base: position 78,960,021 of record NC_133023.1, read on the forward strand.
TGAACTATTGATCAAAGTGAGGTGGAAGAATTGAGTTGTTAAGAATACTCAGTTATGTATTTCAAATGGACCAGCCTGTGCCAAGGCTGACAAAATCCTGGGGGGAGAAATAGTTCATGTATTTTATGGCGTCCATCCCTGCTTTGTACGGTGAGTTAGCTGGATCTTCCGAGGGACTAGATTCTCAATCATTTTTCTCCTCAGGAGAAAAGCTTCCAACATTTGTATTTGGCTGAAAATGGCCTCTGAACTTCCCAGGAAGAGTGAGTCCCCAAAAGATTGACGGGAAGGAGGAAGATACTTAGACAATTTGAGACATGGGAAGCACGGCCTTATGGAGCTTACCCAGAGCCTCTTTATTGTGAAAGCCAGCCAGAGAGGCTTGACTTTTCCTCCTCCAGATTCTCACTTGGACATTCGAAGTGATTATTTGACAAAAGAAAGAAACAAGCAAAAGAATAGACCTAGTCACTTCTTAGAAGTTGAAATAGGTGGGAAAGTAAATGAAGAATACTTTAAAATTAGATAGCTTAATGCTTTTCAAGGTATAGTATTAATTATTTTTTATGTTGAGGTGGAGGAATGGGGTTGGATATGGAGGTTCTAGAGTCCACGTAGATCAACCCCAGCTCCCTGACTTTTGTAACGTACCTTGGGAATGCTGCTTAACCTCTCCGACTTTAGTGTTCTTATCAGTATAGTTGGGAAAATAATAGTATATTGACCATCAGCATGGTTGGTTGAAGAATAAATGAGACTGTGCACACCAGGGGCTTTGCAACAGTGGCTGGCACACAGTTTTTAGTAAGTGGTAGCTACTAGAGTAACTCTATTGCAAGCCAAATGATATAATCCCCTTAATTTTTAGATGAGAAACTTGAAACTCAATGAGATCCAGAGACTTTGTATAAGGACAGAGAGCAAGTCCAAGCCAGGGCTAGAACTAAAACCCAGGTCTCCAAATTCAGTGTTATATTCGCTACAGCATCTTGCCTCTGACGACTCTCTGAGGAGGCCAATGTGTTCTCTGGAAGAGAAGCCCAGTCCTTTGCACATGGCAGCCACTTAACACGCAAGAAATAATACAAGTGAATGAATAAAGAACTCTGTAACTAGAATTCCTAAGGCAGGCAGTATACTATTTGGGAGTTAAAAGACAGAGACTAGGACTAAAGTTATTCAGGAGCTTAAATAAGCTAAGCCAAAGGAAATTTGTGAGAAAGGTTAAAAATATGTGCCATTATGTCCATGCTTCTTCGCTTTCCCTGACTTCTCAGTAGGATTGGAATGTCCTCACAGTCTAATGGAACGAGGACTGTGCTTTAAGTCAGGAGACCTGGTTTCTGGTCAGTTCTGTTGCTTGCTGTGTGTATTGGTTGAGTCATTCATGCTCTCTGGACTAAAGATTCTCTACTTATAAATGGAGGAATTCTCACTTTCTGGACAACAAACTGAAGGATACCAGAAGAGGGGCTAAGGAGGTGAGACAAGGAAGACCAAAGCTCTGGCTTTAGATACTTGGAGCACACTTGGACTTTTCTCATTGTCACAAGATCATTGCAAAGAGTATTTTATTCACTTAAGACTTATAGACTGCCTACTTCTAAAAAGATCAGATAGAGGTTGTATATGAAAGAATCATTGCAAGATAACTTTTTGAAAGGTGAAACAAAAAAATAGAAGCCATCTGAAGACAGTATAAAGAGTAGGTGTTTTTAACACCTGGTTTGGTACATTGTAGTATTCACGTGCTAAATTTGGCTTATGCTTCCTGAAATGATAAAAGGAGAAACTGCATTTATTTGTTGGCAAGAGAAAATTAGTTTCATCTACAGAGATTCATTTCCCACCTCCTACTTACTCAAACAGCATCAATGATGGGATGTTTGAATAAAATACATTCTGGGTGGTACAAAGACGCCAACTGTAACCTTGATTTCATAGAAGAAAGAATTGTGTTTGGCATTTCTTTATTGACCTTTCTGTAAAGGAAGAGGGCAAGTATTAAATTATAACTCAATAAAAGTCTTTCTCTAAGTGCTAAAGAAATGTGGTCTGGATATTTTACCTCTGGATGATCTAAGTTAATTGAAGGCTGTAACATGGAAATGTTAAACAAATGGCCATTTAGTATGTCTAGTAGAATGGATTGCCAATTATTGGATGCCCTAAGCAAACTTTGTATTAATGTGATTTTTTTTCTATTTTAAAATAGATACTTATTGTTAAGTATTCAGAAGATACATAAAAGTATTTGGAAAACAAAAGTCATTGGTAATCTCAACATTTACTTATGGTTATCCCATGGTTAATTGGCATACAGACTTCTTTTTTTTCTGTGCTCAGCTATACATACAATTTATTTTATAGAAATGAAGCACTGTCTTGTAACCAATTTGATTTTTTATGTCAGTTCACAACTGATTCTTTAAAATGCACCTGTAGTGGCAATATAGCCCATGTTGTCTGAACTGACAGCTGGATATTTTAGATACCACTTGCGGGGCATATAGAGTTGAGTCTGTTGTGAAAAGTTCAAAAGCACAACTTGAATTCTTGACCAAACAGAAATTCAACCTCCTTTAGCAGAGACTTGGGCAGCTGAGGTGCTGATAGAGAGAACAATTTGTTTTTGCGAACAAGAGCTTTGATTTTTGCCCCAAGCCCTATGCCAGATGACAAGTAAGAGATGATTTTCTCCAGAAAAATATTCAGATCAGGTTTCACCAGCCAAGCAGTAAAGACTAATGAGAATACCATCAACTCCCAGTTATCCATGCTAATGAGAACTAGAAGAGCACAGGGAATTGAAATTTCATGGAAAATCTCCGTTTCTCATCTTAGCCAATGGTGTTGCCTTACTCAACTGTCAAACCTCTTTGAAATATGGACCCTTTTCTTCTCATTGAGTTTGCCCACCTGCTAGTAGAAAAGGCAGGTAGTGGGAGGGCCATTCTGTGCATAGGCCACTCAGTATATATGAAGTTGAATTAATTTTGGACAAATGATCCACCAAGTAGGAATTAGATAATTAACTCCTAGATAAAAAGGAATAAGCTGTATTCCTAAAGTGGAGAACTTGACTTTTTTCCTGGCTCTCCTTTTCCCCTGGCTTCCACAGCCTGTAAATGAAGTCTTAAACCCCTGAGGAAATCTGACCAAGACTTCAATTCTAGAAACCCAATTTCCAGAGAAATAGGACACTTTTTTTTCCTGTAACCACTACATCTTGCCTTTCCTCCATTCTGCTTCAAATGTGATAAATGACAGAAGAGAAGTACTTATGCTTTTAATGTTTTCTTCACTATTAGGGTAGCCTTCTTAAAAAATAAATACTTAAATGGATTTGTTTACTTCATTTGTCTACTTATATAATGAAGAGCAAAGATTCGTCTCTTCCTTTCCACTGACTGTTTGTGTTATAATAAAATAAATATTATTCTAATACTTACATGATGAGGTGTCTACAGTAATAGCTCTTATCAAAAGCAGTTCATGGGAATGTTTTCTTGCCTTTAGACTGGTGATGAAGTTATTGACCTTTTGACCTAGTCCTGGGTGCTAGACAGTAATGATTAGGCAAAGCATCGAATGGTATAGTGACACATCTCTGTTGTTTCTGTTAACAAACGCCCTTAAAGTAACAGGGATTGCCACTTTTAACTAGGGCTAGCAGAACCATTTGAAAAATAGGTATGATGGTGCAGGTTGAAGATCCATCTCAAATGTTAGTTGGAACTCCTACCAAGTTCTACTCAGCAGATACCATTAGGTAGTGGTAAGTCATGAATTCTCTAGCTGATATCTCTCAGATAATGGCAAGTGATAAGCTTACTTTACTTGCCTGAATCTCCTACAAGTTGGCGAGGCATCATTGTTTCAATAAAATCAGCTCACTTTTGCTTCTTGTCCAAAATGATATTCTGGGACTTTAGGTGTGGTCAGTGATGCTGTGTAACTCATGAAATTCACTCCTGGGTGATGCCAAAGGTTTTTAAAGTTCAGATCTATAGGCATGTGCTGAAATTGACTTTATTGTAGTTTCTGAAAATTGATGATTGTTCAGTGTACCCGTGGAGAAATCAGCTATAATTGTGCTAACCACTTAATCTTAGACAACCATGGTAAAACAAGGCTTGACAATGATAGTGTTTACTTTTGTTTTGTAATCGAAAAAAAAATCAGTGTCAAATAATTGCAGAAGCATCGTTTAAAAGCATCAGTAGCATTACTGTTTAGCTCCTTGTCTCTGCCTTTAGTTCCTGAATTTGCCCCTTCCAGGAATTTGTGGTTTATTGTCTGGGGCATAATTGGCCAAATCCCATATTGCTGAGATAATAGGACCAATGTACTTGATGAAAGACCATTAAGTTTACATTTAGGGTCAGGTTTCTATCCAAAGTTAGTATTTGAGGAATATATTTTCATCTTCAACATGCATAATTTGTAAGACACTAGTATCGTAATATGGGATAAGTGCCATGTGAGTATTAAGAGGAAAGTTCTGTTAGATATAAGGAGAACGAAAAAGAACTTTTAGCTGGGCTACCCTTGTCTTCTCAACTAGATTTCATAGCCCTTGAGAGCATGGGCACTATTTCATACTTTATGAGTTAGATACCAAAAAATGCAAAATGAAGTCTGCCAGCTACACCATCTCATGTAGTCTATTTGAGTATGACTTGACTTTACTACAGACAACACCTGATTCTTTAAAAGGTGAGTAAAGCTGTGTTTCAAAGTTAGGGTGGAAGGGTATTTCAAGAAAAAGTTAGGCAAGAATGTGTGGAAGCCTTTTATTTTCCATGTTCTAAAAGCAGGTGATATGCACCTTACAACTAGGTAACAGGAGAGACAAAATTCTATACTGGTTCCAGTTTTTGGTTCTGAAGCCAGACTACTTAGGTTTGAATCTCAGCTCTATACCTTGACTAGTCATGTCAATTTGGGCAAGTTACCAAGCCTCCCTGTGCCTCAGATTCCTCATCTGTAAAATGGGGCTAATAATGGGACCTACCCTGTAGGGCTGTTGTGAGAACTTAGTGAATTCATAGGTGTAAAACCCTTAGAACAGAGGCTAGCTCATACGAAGTGTTCAACAAATTTTGTTGCTGTTTTTATTACTGTTATCATCATTCTCATCTGGCTCTGTGTTTTTTAGGACCTGGTTCCTTGGCTGCTTTTTACACTTATCATCTACCTCCTTTAGCCTTTGAGCCAAGTTTGGAGCAGGAAAATTCAGATCACTCAGTTTTCACACATTGGCTAGCAATATTCTTTAGAGGCTGGATTTGGGGAAAACAGAATCTATTGGCGAAAACAAGTTATTTGGATTATTTGTGGTTTTCATGAATAATGATGAGCTCAGATATATTGAAAAGATCCATTCAGTAGTGTCCATGAAATAACCTGTCTTAAAGATATTTCAGAGAAGCAGTAGCAACTTGCTTAAAAGCTGTATATAAAGAATACCCTCCTTGTGGCATCTGTATATACAGTTCCTTTGGAAACAGACTTTCTTGCAAGTTAGAACCTTTAACAGTTTGGATGTGAGTTTTAAAAATATGTAAATGCATTTGAAACCCATATTTTAATAGCTTATCTTATTTTAGTGCTTGCTTATAGTCTTTCAGAGGTCCTTGTCTTCTATTATTCCATTTCTTTTTCATCAAGAAGAATAAATCCCCCAACCATGCAGATCACATAGCTGATAGTGAAAGCTCATCCAATTTCATATTTAAGTAGGTAGAACTGATATCAACCTCTGAGTGAGCTAATTATCTCTGGCAAAATAATCCAGAATCAAATACATAATACACAATGTGGATTTAAATCAACAAAGTAACTTCTAGCTTACCATCATTCAAACTTAGTGGTTGCAGAACCATACAAGTAGGCCAATTTATGCCAGCCTAATAATGCCATTTAATCGCCCCCTTCATGGATTTACTTTAAGTGTATATTTAGATTCTTTCTGAAATGTCTAGATAAGTTGTATGTATGAAATACAAATAACTTAGGTGTATGTCATTGATTATAAATTTATTGTCGAGAAAGAGTCACTTCTCTCACCAACATGTGGAGGTTTGCAAAAGTTACCTCATTTAGATGTTTGTTTTGGGAAATTCATGATTATCTCTCCTCAGTTAAAGATACAAGGATTGTTAACATATTTCCTACTCCATTCTAGAACATTGTGGATCAGAAGTCTAATTTGTGTGTATGCCAAGAAAATTATATTCCTAAGAATTAGCTAAAAGATACACAAGTTCTGCCTACAAAGTAATTTTGATTTTCTGAGTTCTTTTAATTAGTAAATGGTTTTCAGCACTTATATTTAGTCCAGGAATATAGCTTAATATAACAATATTAATGATAATAACAGTAATATCATAAAAGAGGAAATAAAAATAGTTATTAAAAATGAATATATATTTTAACATTCCTGATAAAGAAAAAAAGGAATGTTTCCATTTCCCTTACCAAATTGGCAAAGTTTTAAGCAATTCTTTTTCTTATTCTTAATTAATCTAACAAAATAAAGTTAGGTCAAAATAATAATAGCAACAATGTGTTGGGTGATGGTAGTTTATGGAAAAGTGAAATGAATAGCAGCACTTTATAAAGAATGGGAGAGAGGAATTGGGAATATGCTGCTATAAAGTATCAGTCCCTGCAGTACCTGTGAAACAGTATAGTGTTATTTGAAAGTGGACTTAGATTAGTGTGAATCTATATTGCAAACTCTAAGACTACTACTAAATTTTAATAAAAAATAAGTATAATTGATACGCTAGGAGAAAATAGAATAATAGAAAATACTTAGTTAAAGCCAGAGAAGGCAGAAAAAGAGTGAAACATACATACACAAAAGAAAAAAATCAAAGGCAATGAATAGAAAATAATTATAAATATGGTCTATATTAGTCCAGCTGTATCAATAATCACTTTAAATGTGAATGGTCTATATACCCCAATTAAAAGACAGTTAATATCAAAGTGGATTTAAAAAAAAGCAAGATACAACTATATGTTGTCTACAGGAAATACACTTTAAATGTAAAAATACTTATAGATTAAAAGTAAAAGGATGGAGAAAGATATTGCATTCTAACACATACTAGTCAAAAGTAAATGGGAGTAATTATATTAATTTTAGACAAAACAGACTTCAGAGCAAGGAAAATTATGTGTATGTACCTAGTAGAGCATCAAAATATGTGAGGAAAAAACTGATAGAACTGCATGGAGAAACAGACAAATTCACTATTATACTTATTTTTATACCCCTCTCTTAGTAATAAACAGATCCAACAGGCGGAAAATCAGTAATGGTATAGTTAAATTGAACAACACCATCAATCAACTGGATCTAATTGTCATCTACTACCAACAATAGTAGAATACACATTCTTCTCAAGCTCACATGAAACATTCACCAAGATAGACCACATTCATGGGACATAAAACACACCTTAACAAATTTATAAGAATAGAAATTGTACTATATATGCTCTCATAACACACTGGAATTAAACTAGAAATCAATAACCGCTGTAAAATCTAAAATATTTAGAGATGAAACAATATACTTCCAAATAGCACATAATAGATCAAAGAAGTTTCAAGAGAAATTTAAAGATATTTTAAATCATATGAAAATAAAAATACAGTTTATAAAAAGTTATGGGATACAGTAAAAACAGTGCTTAGTGGGAAATTTATGGCATAGAATTAATATATTAGGGGAAAAAAGATCTAATGTCAATAATCTAAGATTCTACCTTAGGGAACTAGAAAATCAAACCCAAAGTAAGCAGAAGAAAAGAAATTTTTAAAAATTAAAGTAGAAATCAATGAAGGTGAAACGAGGAAATCAATAGCAAAAAAATCAATGAAACCAAAAGCTGGTTCTTTGAAAAGATCAATAAAATAGAACTCTAGCCAGGTTAACTAAGAAAAAAAGAGAGAAGGCACAAATTATTAATACCAGAAATGAAAGGAAGGCCATCATTACTACCAAAGGCATAATAAAAACTATTATGAACAACTCCACACCCACAAATTTGATAACCTAGGAAAAAAAAAGACCAATACTTGGGAAGATACAACCAACTAAAACTTGTACAAGAAGAAATAGACAATCTGAATAGGTTTATATCTATTAAACAGATTGAATCAACAGTTAATAATCTTTCAAAACAGAGAGCACTAGGTCCAGATGATGAACTGATGAATTCTACCAAATATTTAAGGAAGAGGTATTACCAATACTCTCCAATCTGTTTCAGAAGATAGAACCAGAGGGAACACTCCCTAACTCATTCTATGAGACCAATATTACCCTACTACCAAAACCATATAAAGACATTATAAGAAAGAAAAACTACAGATTAATATCTCTCATGCAAAAATCTTCAACAAAATATTAGCAAATCTATTCCAGTAACATAGGAAAAAAATCCACAATCAAGTGGTATTTATTCCAGGTATGCAAGGCTATTTTATCATTCAAAAATCAAGTTAATGTAATCTATCACATCGACAGGCTGAAAAAGAAAAACTACATGATAATATCAATAGATGCAGAAAGCATTTGACAAAATCTGACCCTATCCAGCAAATGAGAAATGGCGGCGGGTAGAGAACTTCTTCAACTTCATACAAAATATCTACAAGAAATCTACAGCTAATACCATACTTAATGGAGAGAAACCAGATGCTTTTCCCCTAAGACTGGGAACAAGGCAATGAATGATGTCCTCTCTCACTACTCCTATTCAATGTTGTACTGGAAGTCCTAGCTAATGCAATAAGATGGGAAATGGAAATGAAAATAAAAGGATTTGGAAAGAAGAGATAAAATTACCTTATCTAGCAGATGACATGATTATTTTAAATATCACAAAGAATCAACCAAAAAACCCTCCTAAAATTAATAAGTGATAATACCAAGGTTGAAGGATGTGAGATTAATATATGAAAGTCAATTGCTTGCCTATATACCATCAATGAACAACTGGAATTTGTAATTAAAAACACAACACCATTTACATTAGCACCAAAAAATGGAACACTTAGGTATCAATTTAGCAAGATGTGTACAAGATCTATATAAGGAGAACTACAAAACTCTCAGGAAAGCTATCAAATAACTAGAAAGAGATTCCATGTTCATAGGCAGAAAGACTCAATGTTGTTAAGATACCAGTACTTCACGACTCAATATGTAGATTCAATGCAATACTTATAAAAATCCCAGCAACTTACTTTGTGGAAATTAACAAAGTGACTCTAAAATTTATATGAAAGGCAAAAGACCCAGAATTGCCAGCACAATATTAAAGAACAACAAAGTCAAAGAACTAACAACTGCCAACTTCAAGACTTGCTATAAAGCTATAATAATTAAGACAATGTGGTGGTGTTGAAAGAATAGACAAATGGACCAGTGGAGCATAATAGCCCAGAAATAGACCCACACAAATATATAGACCCACTGATCTTTGACAAAAGGAGCAAGGACAATTCATTGGAAAAAGGGTAATCTTTTCAACAAATGGTGCTGGAACAACTAGAGATCCACATGCAAAATATGAGTATAGACTTGACCATAAACAGAAATAATTCACAGAATAGATCAAAGACCTAAATATAAAATGCAAAACTATGAAAGTTCCAGAAAATAACATTGGAGAAAAATCTAGGTGACCTTGAGTCTGACAGTGAGTTCTCAGATACACCAAAAGTATGCTCCATGAAAGAAAAACTGGATAAATTGGACTTCATTAAAAGTGAAAAATTCTGCTGTGCAAAAGACACTATTAAGAGAGTAAAAAGACAGACTACAGACTGAAGGAAAATATTTGCAAAATGCATGTCTGGTAGAGGACATGAAAATATACAAATAACTCTTAAAACTCAACAATAAGAAAATGAACAACCCAAATGAGCAAAAGAGCTAAACAGATACCTCACCAGAGGAGAAGATAGATGGCAAGCAAGTATATGAAAAGATGCTCAATATCATAGGTTGTTAGGGAATTGCAAATTAAAATAACAAATGAGATACCATTACACACCTATTAGAATGGCTAACACCTGAAATACAGACACCACCAAAATACTGATAAGGAAGTGGAGCAACAGGAACTCTCATTTATTGCTAGTGGGAATGCAAAGTGGTACAGTCACTTTGGAAGACAGTTCGGCAGTTTCTTAAAAAGTTAAACGTAGCTTTACTATAAAATCCAGCAACCTTACTCTCAGGTATTATGTAAATGAGTCAAAAACATGCCACACGAAGACCTGTACACATGTGTTTTTAGCAGCTTTATTCACAATTTCCAAAAATTGGAAGCAATCAAGATGTCCTTCAATAGGTGAATTGATAAACAAGCTGTACATTTATACAATGAAATATTATTCAGTGATAAATGAGCTGTCAAGCTATGAAAAGACTTAGAAAAATCTTAAATGCATATTGCTAAGTGAAAGAAGCCAGTCTAAAAAGACTGCATACCCTGGGATCCCAGCTATGTGACATTTTGGAAAAGACATAACTATAGAGATAGTAAAAAGTGTCTTTCAGGAGTTGTGGGAGTGGAGAGGGGAAAAGATGTACAAGCGATATTTAAGGCAGTGAAACTATTCTGTATGATACTGTAATGGTGGATGCATGTCATTATATGTTTGTCATAACACATAGAACTACACAGAGTTAGCTCTCATGTAAACAATGTACTTTAGTTAATACTAATATATCAGCATGGGTTCATGAATTATAACAAACATAATGCAAGACGTTAATGCCAAGGAAAAGGGAGTGAGGTAAAGAGGGAATATATGAGAACTTTCTAAACTTTCTGCTCAGTTTTTGGTAAACCTAAAACTGCTCTAAGAAATGAAGTCTATTAATTCAGAAAAAGGAAAACAAAGATTGGAAGGCTATTACCGGAATGTTAAAAGTAGTTGTCTTCTGGAAGTGAAATTATGTGTGATTTTTCTTTCTTCTATATATTTCTTTTTTATTGTCTTATTAAGGTATTACATGCAGCAAAATTCACCCTTTTTAGTACACCTAAAACTAATACAATGTTAGATGTCAATTATATCTCAATTTTAAAAGTTAAAAAATAAAATTTAAAAATTCACCCTTTTTGAGTACAGTTTTGTGAATTTTGACAAATGGCACCACCATAATCAAGATATAAAATAGCTCCATCACTCCCAAATTTACTCTGTACCCCCTTGTAGTAAAATCCTTCCTCCACCCCAGCCCTTGGCAACTACTAATCTGTTTTCTGTTCTAATAGTTTTGCTTTTTCCAGAATGAAAATAATTAATTGTAATCATATATTATGTAGACTTTGAATCTGGCTTTTAAAAATTTACCATAATGCATTTGAGATTCATCCATGTTTGTGTGTATCAGTCTTTTCTTTTTATTGCTGAATAATATTCCATTGTTCGGATGTTTTAAAATTCATCAGTTGAAGGACATTTATGTGGCTTACTGGTTTTGCAGACTATGAATAAAACCGTTTTAAACATTTATGTACAGGTTTTTGTTTGAATATACTTTTAATTTAGTTGGAAAAATACTTAGGTTTTGGATTGCTGGGTGGTATAGTAAGTGTATCTTTAACTTCAGAAGAAACTGCCAGGTTGTTTTACACCAGCACTGTATGAGGAGAGTTCCAGTTGCTTCACATCCTCATCAGCACTTAGTATTGTCAGATTTTTTTGAGTTTAACCATTCTAGTAAGTCAGTACTGATATGTCCTCATGGTTTCCATATTCATTTCCCTGATGACTAATGATATATGTGACATCTTTGTATCTTCTTTGGTGAAGTATCTATTCAGATTGTAATCCCATTTTTAAAATTGAGTTGTTAGTTTCCTTATTCTTAAGTTTTGAGATTTCTTTATATATTCTGGATAAAAGTCCTTTACAGAAATGTGATTTGCAGGAAATTTATCCCTGTTGGTGACTTTTCTTTTTAGTCTCTTGACACTGTCTTTCAAAAGCAGAAGTTCTTAATTTTGATGAAGACTTATTTTACAAAATTTCTTTTATAGATTGTACTTATGATATCATATCTAAGAACTCTTTGCCTAACCTAAGGTCACAAGGATAGTCTCCTATATTTTCTTTTAGAAGTTTTTAAGTATTAGGGTTCACATTAAAGTGTGTCTATGATCCATCTTGAATTAATTTTTGTAGCTGGTATGAGATATAGCTTAAAGTTCATTTTATTTTATTTTATGTTTTGCATATGATTATCCAAATGATGCAGCAGCATTTGTTGAAAGGCTATTGTTTCTCCATTGAATGGCCTTTGCACCTTTGTTGAAAAATCAGTAGACCCATAAGTGTGGGTTTATTGTGTATTTTTTGACTCTCTATTCTATTCTATTGATATATTTGTCTAACCTCTTGCTAACACACTGTCCTGAAAACTAGTTTTGTATTGTCTTGAAATCACATAGTGTGTTTCCTCCAACATCTGTCTTTTTCAAAATTGTTTTGGCTATTCTACTTCCTTTGCCTTTCTTTAGAAGATGTAGGACTATTCAGGTTATCTAGTTCTCCTTGAGTAACCTTTGGTAATTATATCTTTCAAATAATTCATCCCTTTCATCTAAGATGTTAAGTTAACTGGTGTAAAAGATATTCATAAAATCTCCTTTTAATCCTTTTAATATCTATAGGATCTATAATGAAGTTTTCTCTTTTGTCCCTTCATTAATAATTTGCATATTCCATTTTTTATGTCATTGTTAGTCTTACTAGAAGGTTATCAATTTTATTAATAGTCTTTAAGAACCAGGTTTTGGTCTCATTGGTTTTTTTTTCTATTGATCTTCTGTCTTCAATTTAATTGACTTCTGCTTTTTATTATTCATTCCTTCTATTTTCTTTTGGTTTATTTTGTTCTACTTTTTCTAGTTTCTTAAGGCATTGATTTGAGACTGTTCCCCTTTTCTAATATAGGTACTTAGTGATATAAATTTCCCTCTAAGCACTTCTTTAGCTGAATCTCACCAATTCTGATATGCTGTGTTTTCATTTTCTTTTAGTACAAAATACTTCCTAATTTCTCTTTTGATTTTTTCCTTCAATCCACAGGCTATGTATAAATTACTAGAGTATTAAAAGTGGTTCTGTCTTATGCTGGAGTTCTGTGTATGGAATGTTTCTTTTTTCTATATACTTTTATGTTTTTATTTTGTTCTTTTTCTGTATTCTCCAGTTTTCTACACTGAGCATGCATTACCTTTGTAATTAGAAAATAATCAATTAATATAAAACAACACTCTACATTTTGTAGCACTTTATAGTTTACAGGAGCTTTATCTAATCTTCTCACGTTTGCTTGAGAAAGATATAATCCGTATTTCATTGGTGTTGAAAATTGAGATTGATAAAGTTAAATGACTTGCTCAATACCACACAACTAGAGGCAGTTAGTTAGGATTCAGACCCAGAGTTTCTGATTCCTAGTTCATTATCCTGAAGAAGTTAGAAATAAAGGTTTGAAAAGTAAATTGGAATTTATCTTGTGGGAAGTTGGAAAGAATCACAGAGGGTCTTTGAAGCAGTAAGTAACTTGAAGCATTTATCTCAGTGTAGTTGTAATTTGAATCTCTGATTACTAATGAGGTTGAATCTTTTCCTGTTTATTGCCTGCTCTCATTTCTTCTCTAAATTGCTATTCATGTCCTTAGATCATTTTTCTATTGGGTTTGTTGGTCATTTACTTATTGGTTTGAATGATTAAAAAATGTTCCAGATACTAATGCTGTATTTATACCAATACTTTATTTGTTGGAAATATCTTCTCCCTGTTTCTTGCTTATTTGTCTTTATTATTTCAGTTTTGGTCATCAGAGGAATGTCTGCAAGGGAGTGTGTGTGTGGGGGGGAAATTAATGTGTTTGCAACAAGAGGAGTCTTGGTTTATTTTGACTTTGTGTGATGGGAAGGAGGATGGGAAGCAGGAGCTAGAAGAGGATGGGATTGAAAGACAAATCATATGATTTGGAAATTTACTTCCTTGTTATTTGTCAATTACTTACATTAGTGGCCACAAAGTGTAGTGAGAGACAGTAAAGAATGAATGTTGCCTACGTTTGAGAACCTTTTACCCTGATGGAGAAATAAGACACATAAAAGAAGACAAGTAACACAGTATGTGCTCAAGTAACTGTGGTACAAGATAAGCTGTGGCTATCAAAATCTTTATTCCAGCAAAGGGGAGGGAGATATTACTTTTAGTTAATTGGGGGTTTTCTGCATAAGAAGTCTGTAAGTTGAATGAGAACAAAGAGGAGCTGTGTGTGTTTTTGCTCACCATTTTATCCCCAGCACTTAACATAGGGCCTAGCAAAGAGCAAGTGCCCAAATATTTGTTTAATGATTAAATGATATTAGCATCCATTAGCAAAGCCATTTGTAGAGACCTAACACAATTTGTGTTTAGTCCATCACTCCTATACCACCACCAGACAGCTCTGAGAGTGTTTGTGATAGATCAGCATTTCAGACATTAGCTTGTATTTCCAAAGCAAGGGAGCACAACCTTTTCCTAAAAGGACACACAGTGTGCTCTCTTATCTTACCCTTACCACAGAGCAGTAGTCAAGATTTTGGCTTCACTCTCAGGCAAACCTGGGTTTGAGTTTCATGTCAGTTACTAACTAGTTATATGACTCTTGATTTCCCTCATCTGTGAAATGAGACTAATAGTGGATCATTGTAGCATCAAATAAGGGAAGCATGTAAAACACAGCCTGTAGTAGGGGTCTATAAATATTTCCTATGTCACTTCTCTTGATGTACATGAAAATGCATGGAACTTGTGACTGCCTGTGGATTTTGTGATTTGGTCCATATTTTCTAACCAGCATATTCTCCATCTTCTTCCTCATAGATTCAGAGACATATTGTGTGTTCCAAGACAAGAAGTACAGAGTGGGTGAGAGATGGCATCCTTACCTGGAACCTTATGGGTTGGTTTACTGTGTGAACTGCATCTGCTCAGAGGTACAATCGCTCATGGCATGTGATTTCCCACTTTGCTCCTCAGCACATAGAGATGCTTTCAAGTGCCTAGGTGGCCAGGGAGCGTGAGTGATAAAAGCCTAAGAGAAGTTGAGAAGCAGATTATAAGGAAAAATACACATCTCCTGTCCTTTTTTTTTTTGATAGCTTTTTGGCTTTATTTTCATGTGATCTCGTTTTTTGCTATAGACAGATACTGATGTCTCTTCGCCAAATGAAATAGGACATGGAAAAAGTGGAGTGGAAGAAAAAGCTCAATATAATGCCTGGATTGTAAGAGAAAATCACTTTTGAATACTGGTGCAAGACTGGCCTTTAAAAAGAGATTAGGACAGTTCGTAAATTGGTTCATTGGAAGAGCGTACTTTATGTTGTTTCAGCCAATAACTATAATTAGGATTGAGGTTGTGAAACCTTGGCCTGTTTCTGGTGAGGATTAGAGTTCTCTTGGCTTGACTTTGGCTCTTGTCCAGTCACGTAAAGAGGCATTTGAACAGCTTAAATGCCATCTTTGCAATAGACAAAACAGGTAGTCCCATCTTCTTTCCATGGCCTTGACCCAGGACCACAACTATGGCCCATCTTTCTGAATAAGCTTCTACTGTCAAGGACTAGGCCAGGGTTTCTCAGCCTCTGCACTATTGGCATTTGAGGACAGATAATTGCTTGTAAGAAGCTGTCCTGTGCATTGTAAGCTGTTTAGCAGCACCCCTGCCCTCTAGCCACCAGACCCCAGTAGCACTAACCCCAGTGTGACAACCAAAAATGTCTCCAGACATGGCCAAAGTTTCCTGGGGAGCAGAATGGCCCCTTGTGTAGAACCAATGCCCTAGGCCAATTGGGAAGGGAGGCTTTGTACTAGGTCTTGAGAATTGAGAATTCTGAATATAGAGAAAGAATTTTCAGGACTAGCCTCTCACTTGAGACCTCGTGGAAGAACTGCAACTCCTCGCTAGTGCCCAGGTAGAGCAGGAACAGTCACTTGCAAGCCTGATTCTTTTGCCATTTGAACAGAAAATTGGCTTTCAGAATTTTGACTATGTGTAAATCGAACCTTTAGGCAACATTAGGTGGTCTTAAGAGGCTTTAGGGCTCTAGAATCAAGACAGACCAAGTTTCCAACCCTGGCTCTGCCACCCAGGAACCAAGTTACATTGAACAAGTTACCTCACCTCGCTGAGATTTCTTCAGCTTCCTCTTCTTTAAAATGGTATAATGGTATTACCTATTTCACGGGGTTATGATAAGGATTAAATTCACTAATTCATCTCAATTACTTAAAACAGTGCTTGGCCACAGTAAATATTTAAGAAATGTTAACTGCTGTAACATCACTATCATTATGGTTATTATTTTTATTAATCTATTAATTCTAGAATAGAAATCAGTATAAAGCATTAAGGAGGAATCAGTTTAGACCTCAGCCAGGTTTCTGATGTGCTTTGGTGATCTCGGGACACGACCTGGCTCTGAGGAGTGACACGCAAGGAGGCCCTATGGTGTTTCCAAATGCAACACTCAAAAAATTTTTTCTAGAAAGTACATGAGAAAAGAAAAAGGGTTGTGGTATAAGGTGATTCAGATTTGGATGAAAGACATCTGCCTCTTTAAATGGCTAAGACAGTTATTAAATAGAGCATCTAGAGACTGATTAACTGCCTGGTATGGCATGATTGTGTCAGATTCTTGACCCAATCCTTTGGAAATGGACAGCTAACCCTTGGGGGCTGAGGCTTTGCTGTCTGCAGGGCAGTGAAAATGTTAATATGATCCCAGTGCCAGCGGTTCAAGTGCTAGGCATCTTCTCTTTCTCCATCCTTTTCATCACCCTCTTCCCCCATCAGAGCCTGACAGATACAGGTAACCCTTGCTCCCAATAAATTATGGATGGAAAATGTTAATGCAAAATTGATTTCCAAAGCCTTCTTTTGTTCTAGGAATTGTTGAAAGCAGTCAAAGCTAGAGATCTTGTAATTGTAAATCAGGAAGGGACCCAGTCGCCCCCTCCCCTAGTCACACTAGCTAATCAGCTCATTTCCAAACTCTAACTTGTTCTCAGAAAAATTTTGACCTGAAAGGAAATGAGGAGAGGAGGCACTCAGCTTACTGGACCAAAGCAGAGTTCTGTGGAATTCAGGATCCATGTGCTAGGGTAATATCTCTTTGCCCAGGGGTGGGTAGCAGCTTGCGGGACCCATCACTCATGATCCCTTTTTTCCATGCTACTGGGCAGGTGATTATGAAATCAGACTAGGCTCTTGGAGAAGACGTGCAGAGCTGGGGGATGGTAGAAACATCACAGAGCCAAATCAGAAGAAGCCTCCCACTAGTTGTGGGAGGCTTTGAAAACTGGGGCAGTAGTGATCCCAGCCTTAGAAAAATATGCCAATAAGCTATCATCCAAACCCAGCGGAGGTGCTAGTGATGAGAAAAGGGAAGAAAATGCTGATTTCATTCAGTTTCTCGGGAATGCATTATTCACCGTCTGGGTGAGTCCCCGCATGACTGTTTCCCAAACTGGCATAATCCCAGTGACCTATGAAAGACACTTATTTTTTGTTGGTGGTGTTGCCTCCTCTCTTTCAGAATGGAAATGTGCTTTGCAGCCGAGTCAGATGTCCAAGCCTTCATTGCGTCTCTCCCGTGCATATTCCTCACCTTTGCTGCCCTCGCTGCCCAGGTAAACCAGCCTGCCTCTTTCTTCCCAGCTGTGGTTCTCCTTCCTCCTTCTTCCACCCAATCCACTCCGTCTTCCTAATTCCCTGGAAAGGAAACTTCCAGACAGAAATCACAATAGGATACTTTTAGGTAGCCTGCACTGACCCCTAAATACTGTTTATAGCCCGAGGTGGGCACATTCTAGGTTCTAACAAGTTATTGAGTTCCAAGTAACAGATTTTCGCTGGGCTTTTAATATTTGAAGGTGAATGTCAACTCGGGGAAGGGAATTGTGGCCCAGAGATTTTCTGCCATAAACAGCTTCTTCCTGCCATGAGCAGTGGACACCAGGGGAGTTGTAGCACAGAGACATGTGTCCTCCACAGTTAGTGCTGGGACTGCACCTGAGTATAGCTTCTAAGTGATAAGGGGCTGTTTATAAATCCAAGGAGCTGAACCAGTGAGGTTTATGACAGTATAAAGCTGCCTGCCTGCTGAATGGTCCCCTCCCCCAGACTGTACAGTTAGTATGTATACATCGTTCAGATCAATGCTAAGGGGGAGGCAGACAGAGTTTTTCACAAGGCTGTTAGGACATCTGTCTTCATGGTTTGCAGCTACAGTGTTTGTATGAGGCAGAGGCTCCCTCAGTGACACTGTTCATGTCTGACTGGGGCCTGGCTCCCATGCCAGAGGCGTGCAAACACAGAATGATTCAGAGAATGCCTGTGGGCCTGACAGCAGTCTTAGGAAAGGCTAAGTGACAATCTTGGCATCTGGGCAGTAGAAGCTTTGTAGTCCTGTAAGTCGGTTCTGATTGCCTCAAGGACAGAGGTTCTTGAGTTGGGGTCTGTGGGTGGGCTTTGGGGGGCTAGTGAACCCTTTAAAATTGTTTGCAGCTTTTGGTGTAGCTATGTATATGTCTAAGTTCCTTTAGAGATGACCCATAGCTTTATTGGTATTCCTAATGGAGTGTACATGACCCTAAAAATATGAAGAACCACCGGTCCATAGCAAAAATGATGCTTTTTTAAAGTAGTGAGGAACTTAAATAGAGAAAGCAAAAGTATCAGGGCAAAAATGGTAGGAATGGGGTAAGAACGAGGTTCAGTAAACACGTAGTTAACTGAAATGTTACAGGAATGGAGATTTTGTTTAATGGAGAAAAAACCCCCAAACCCTTTCTGTCACCACCTTTATAATGTATACTATCCTACATTGGTAAATACACTCTGATGGACATCTGGGATTCTTTCCCAGATGGCAGAGGGTCATGCCATGTAACAGGCTTATCATTCTGAGTATTGGTGACAATAGTATATGCTTCAAGATATGAGAGACTGATTGGCAAATGATCAGCCTAAAAGTTGATTTTGGAATAAATCCCTAAATGAGGTTTACAGTTGTTGTATGTGTTTATTTGCTTCTATTTAAACTGGATTACAAGGGTTTAGTATGGGACTTTACAAAGAAATCTACTACGTTACCTGTCAAATACTTTATAAAAGCTTTTCCCCCAAGAAGTCTCTAGAAGTGGTCTAATGTCATAGGAGTTTATCTAAATTGCTGTGTAGAGATTGTTCTTCCCTGGGAATGAGGTTGGGGCAGCTGCCTAACAGGAAGCAAGTACTGAGAAGAAGGAAAAGTATAAGCTAGCAGTTCTTTTGAGAGAAAAAGAAAGTATCAAAGAATTGAGGTCATAAATCCCAGAAAAGAGAAAAATGGAAAGAAATAAACACCATTATCTTTTAAGACTTAAAAAGTCCATTTTGTGGAGTATAGAAACCAGCGGTTTGTTTCCTTTGCCCCCTTGTCCTTGTGGGTCACTTCCTTGTGAGTTCATTTTTCTTTTTCTTTTCTTTTTTTCTAGTTGAAGTATAGTCAGTTTACAATGTTGTGTCTATTTCTGGTGTATAGCACAATGCTTCAGTCATATGTGAACATACATATATTCGTTTTCATATTATTTTTCACCATGAGCTACTACAAGTTATCGAATATAGTTCCCTGTGTGATACAGTATAAACTTGTTTATCTATTTTATATGTACCAGTCAGTATCTGCAAATCTCAAACTCCCAATTTATCCCTTACCATCCCCTTTCCCCCTGGTAACCATAAATTTGTTTTCTATGTCTGTGAGTCTGTTTGTTTTATATTATAAGTTCATTTGTCTTTTTTTTTTTAGATTCCACGTATGAGTGATATCATATGGTATTCTTCTTTCTCCTTCTGGCTTCACTTTGAATGACATTCTCCAGGGCCATCCATGTTGCTGCAAATGGCATTATTTTATTATTTTTTATGGCTGGGTAGTATTCCATTGTATACCACAGCTTCTTTATCCAGTCATCTGTTAATGGACATCTAGGTTGTTTCCATGTCTTGGCTATTGTAAATAGTGCTGCTATGAACATTGGGGTGCAGGTGTCTTTTTGGATTAAGGTTCCCTCTGGATATATGCCCAGGAGTGGGATTCCTGGATCATATAGTAAGTCTATTTTTAGTTTTTGAGGAACTTTCATACTGTTTTCTATAATGGCTGCACCAAACTACATTCCCACTAACAGTGTAGGCGGGTTACCTTTTCTCCACTCCGTCTCTAGCATTTGTCGTTTGCATTTTTCGTGTTAACTGTAACGTTTAACAATTCTTTCTGTGATACTAAACAGAACTAACAGTTCAGTGGTACTAAAGTTCCTTCATCCTTATATGCAGAAAATGTGTTTATTTTGCCCTCATTCTTGAGTGATAATTTGGCTGGGTATAAAACTATAGGTGCCCATTTATTTTCCTTCAGCACTTAGAAGATATTAATAAATGGTTTCTTGATGTCTTTGTGGATAAGAAGTCTCCTCTTTGATTATAGTTCTTTTGTAGGTAATCTGTTTTCTCCTTCTTCTAGCTTTTAAGATTTTCTCTTTTTCTTTGATACACACAGTGAGGCATGTAGATGTGTGATTCATTTTTATTTAGCCTCCTCAGCACATGACTTCTTTTTGGCCAAAGGACTCAAATTTCTCTTCAATTTTAAGTCATTACTTTTGTGAAAATTACCCCTTCTTCTTTTTTCTAATTCTTAACCTTGTCTTTGGTGTATGTTGTTGCAGCTCATTTAATTGACATTCTGTGTCTCTTAATGTCTCCTCTATTTTTTCCCCCATGATGATATATTGGTATATTCCTTGTAATAGTACATTACTTCAGTTCTGTCCTCCAATTCATGAATTCTTTCTCCATCTCTTTCATGCCTACTATTTAGGCTCTCTGTTAGGTTTTATTTATGGTTTTATTTTTAATAACTGTGTTTTCCCCAATTTTTTAAATTAGGTTTAAAAATATTTACATGTTGCTACTTTATAAACCCCTGTTATTGTTTCTTGGGGTCTTATTCTCTTACTTATTTCTTTAAGGTATTTAAATATTTAAAGTCCATTTCTGATTGCTCAAATATCCATATGTTTTTCAGGTGTGAATTCTCACTTTTGGTGGGTTTCTTAATAGCTTTTCTTAGTTCTGGATTCCCCCTTGTTTTCTAAAATTGTTGTTTAAGATCTCATCAGCTGTGGGGGTTTTCTCTTGCATAAGCCTTTCTTTTCTTGTGCTAGCATTATTTCAGGCCTTGTAGTTCACTTAGCTCTAAACCAGACCATATATTGGTGTCCCACCTTGGGCTCCCTCATGCTTAGATGGTCTATTTTTACCTCTATTTTCTTGTGCAGTGCTAGCCCCTGATAATGATCTTGGATTGGGACCTCAGCTATAGCTGCCTACCTTGGGCAATCAAACCATTTGAGGAAACAACCTTGGGTGGGCAGAGCTGTGTCAACCCCTATTGACATGTGAGAAGTGTGACCGTACTCCCCAGCTTTATACAGAAAGCCACTTAGCGGCCATAGTTCTTGCTCAGCGGTCTGGCCCCAGCTGTCTATATCCAGTCCCAGTTGCCAATGGACCATATGTCTTTGTCCCCCCATTTATTTGTGTACTTTCCTCTGTGTTTTATTTCATAGAGAGTTTCCTTTTGTTTCTGAGAATGATTTTTGCAGTTTTAAAGCCTCGTTATTTATTTATTTATCTGTAGTTTTATATTTCACATATTACTCTTCTTTGTTTGGAAAATAACAGGGAGTTTTCTCATGTGCTGTCTCTGCCATATTGAACTGGAATGCAAACCAGCTATTCTTTCTTTTTGTTGAAGATGAAACAAGAATAAACATGTTTAAACCATAGCAGAGAAGAATGGAGTTTGATAAAAGAAAGACCTTTGGGACACAGTGGTGGTTAAATCCTAGAATAAATGACTAAGGAGAATTATAGTCTCTTTACTGAATATTTCTGGAAATAAAAAGGTACCCACCCATCTGAGATAGAGTTGGCAGTTTTGCTTTGAGACAGGGCAGTGGATGTGATGACTCCTCTGTATTCCTTCCATCCCAGTGATTATTAGGCATGAGGAAACTCATGCCTTCAGGGCCACAGGAATGTTTGGCCAAAGGAAGGGGCTCTGGTTTTCTGTCTTAACCCAATGGAAGGTACTGTAATGAAAATGTCTTCACTTAGAAATAGAATATTTAAAAACCCAAGATGATGGACAAGTTCTATATTAAAAAGAGAAAACAAACAAGGAAGCCATATATCCAAGGTTTTGGTTTTACATGCTATCCCATAGCAGAATCAACTTCAGGGAGTGTTTATTGGATAGTGATGGATTGGTGGGAAGCTCCTACCTGCCATGCCTAGAGCTCATCTTCCACTGGAGGGGACAGAGACTTTACCTCTTATGTGTTTCTGTGTGCCCCATGGCTCTTGCTTTCTAAACTCCCTACCCTCTGAAATTTCCAAGGTTCTCACTTGCATTTGAGATTGTCTCCTGTAGTTTCTGCTGAACCGTGGGAATCAGAGTGTGCAGACTGCTTTTCCAGAATTACCAGAGAGAAATTGATACTGATTCCCATGAATAACAAGTGAAATTTTTTTCTCCATCACTTCCCCAAGTCTTCATGGCAGAGGTCAAGTCTTGGTCACATACTGCAGGGCTCTGCTGGGCCCAGAGAGGCTAGTGCTACACGGAGGCTAGAACATTCTTAATGAAAAAGTAAAGACTGCACAGAAGTCAGAAAGTTCATTAAATTCATCCTAGACTCTAAGCAGGACTCTCTGTTGATCCTGCTGAGAGATTTCTAAATTCCGTATCTTCTCTTTTGGTGGAGTAGAGTGGTAAAGGAGGGAGGGGGATAGAAAGAATATGACTTGTTTCCTTTTGTTCTTTATGTATAATTTTACCACCAAAAAGAAGACTTTTAGGGGGGAGGGAGTAGCACAAGTGGTTAGCATACACAAGGTCCTGGGTTCAATCCCCAGTACCCTCTCTGAAAAAGTAAATAAATAAATAAGAAACCTAATTACCTCCCCCCTAAAAAAAATGAAAAAAATTAAAAACAAACAAACAAACAAAAAGAAGACTTTTATAGTGACCAGGAGCCTAAATCATGATGTTATCTGGCAGTTTTCTTAAATGGCCGTTCCATGAAGAATTCACTATTCAGAATGAATTCTTCCTCTATCCCTTTCATGCCTACTATTTAGGCTATCTGTTGGGTTTTATTTATTGTTTTATTTTTAATAACTATATTTTCCCCAGTTTTTTGAATTAGGTTTAAAAATATTTACATGTTGCTATCTTATAAACTTTATAAATTTGGGTTCCCTTAGAGATATTCCAGCATTCCCAGGTCATTAAAGAGGTGTTATAAATTTGCCAAAATATCCGATTTGATCTGTTACCAGAGACCTAATCCTGTGTTTCCTTTCAGCTAGGTGTGAAAAAGTTTAGTTCTATGATATGGTTTTAATAGGGAGAGTGACATTGTAGTTTTGCCAAGAGAGGCATTCCTCACCCCAGTCTTTTAAATTCCAGGTAGGTTAGGGAAACAACCTTTCCATTGATGCACTGTAGCCTGTGTGTTCCCATTAGGAGATGCTGGAAGCCCTCTGCTCTTTCTCTCTCAACAGGAGTTGGGTAGTAAGCTGGCTAGCAAATACAGGCATTTCTGCTATAATGCAATATGTGCATTTCTGAAAATCCTCCCATTTTGCGAAATTGTACACTGAAAAATAACAGGGCTTAAGGAAAAAAACAGGATTAGAAAAAGCAACTCTAAAGTTATGCAACTTTGTAACCAGAGTACTAACAAAACAGCTATACTAATAAGATACTAGCATGGTTTGAAAAGTCATCTTAGATTGCTATTAAATCAAAGATTACAGTAAGTATAGACTTCATCCTTTAAAATGGTGACATTAGGTTGAAGGAAGAGGTATAAGGAAGGGTTGTTTCCAAGTACACTATTTCAGTTGTGTTAGTGTACTTAGTATTTAGCTGCTGTCACTTGATGGTGCAAAATATTAATTTGTGGGAAAAATCATGTATGAACCAATGCAATTTCTATTTTATACCAACATCATGCTCTTATCTGCCACTCACATATGAACAAGTTTAGATTACACAAATCTATACTATGCAGAAACAGACTGCATAAGATGAGGTAGATATAAAGCACTTGGCCTTGGACAGTTTAGCATTAGGGTTGTAAGTCACCCAACCACTTTGACTCTGTTTTTTGGTCTGTAATCCTGACCTACCTGCACATTGTGCTCTCGTACTCTTTAAAAAGGGGACCTAGTTCTGGGACTATGTCTGTGTCTGTGACTTACAGTATTACAGTAATCAAATAGACAGGCCTTTTTTGCTCCCTCCAGTTTTTTAAGGGCAAAAGTTCGAGGGGGAGATTTATTTATTTTTCATTGTGGTAAAGTACACATAACATAAAATTTATAATTTTAAAGTATACAATTCAGTGGCATTAAGAACATTCACCATGTTGTGTAATCATCACCACTAACCTAGTTCCTGAAATTTTTTGCCACCCTAAAAGGAAACCCTGTGCCCATTAAACAGTCACTTCCTATTACCCCTCCCACCTCCCACCAGCCCCTGACAACCACTAATTTGCTTTCTGTTTCCATGGATTTTCCTATTCTAGACATTTCATGTAAATGAAACCATACAATATGTGGCCTTTTGCATCTGGCTTCTTTCACTTGGAATAATGTTTTTAAGATTTATCCACTTTGTAGCACATTTCAGTACCTGATTCCTTGTAATGATTGAATAATATTTCATTGTATGGATATACCACATTCTGATTATCCATTCATCAGTTGATGGACATTTGAGTTGTTTCTACCTTTTGGCTATTGTGAATAGTGCTATGAACATTCAAATACAAGTTTCTGTGTGGCATATATTTTTGATTATTTGGGGTATATACCTAGGAGTGGAATTTCTGAATCATATGATAATTCTATGTTTAACTTATTGAGGAATTTCTTTGAAATATTAAAGCCATCTCACTTTTCACTTTATCTCTTTGAGTATCTGCTGCCATCCTCAGGCTTGCTGCTGTTGCTATCATCCATGTCAGCTCTCCATTGCTCTCTGCATTTCTCCTTTTGTTCTTTTCTGAATTCTGTATTCACTTGCCTCTTGGATCTTATTGAAAAAGATCAATTCCTTTTAAATAGTAACAGTAGTTAGCATATTCTTTTCCTCCACTAAGGGAACTACGAAAGCCGTAGTTTACAAGGGCTGTTTCTTTGCCTGGAAAAGATTGGTATATAGAAAAAACAAAACAAAAGCAAAAAACAAACAAACAAACAAAAAACCCCAAAAAGCCTCTGAGTCCAGAGCTATCCAAAAGCATGAGGATTCTGGAATGCTGATCTCTAGATAACAGAGGTTTTACTTAATTATCATTGTTATCATTGTTAGGTTTCTTATACTGATTGTTGACAGGTCACCATAGAGATGTTCACTATTGATCAGTATGTTTTTTTTTAATGTAAGTAAGGAAAGTCTTTAATTTTTTCTGTTTTCTTTTTCTTTTTTTCTCTTTTTTAAATATTTAACAAATGCTTTACTGTGAAAGTAGCTTTCTCGATGTCCATAATACAGAAACACTTTCACAATCCAATAAACAACTCGAAAAGTTTTACAGCACAAGAGTAAATGTAAGTTTCCAATTTGAATGAGGTCTAAAATACACAAATCAGGACGCTGATCATACAAAAGGATAATATTCAAAGGAAGCTCACAGTTCAGAATCATCCTACTGTCTTTGTGGAAAACCCACAGCAAATTTTTTTGTAATAATTGGGTATAACAGTATTATAATTCTAATGAACAAGTTAAATCAGGGATCTCTAAATTTTGGAATCACACTGTTAATCAACTACAAACAAATATTAGCCCACATCTATCACCAATGACTCAGATGTTTCTTTCTAATGAATTGACCGTTACATTTCCAAAGTTCTTAAATGGCCATCAGACCACAGAAAGACACTTCTCTAGGCTCCTGCTTGAAACCAACAGCTTCAGCAGACTGCTGGCCTTGATTCAGGACCAAATATTGATCAGTATGTTGATCACTGTTCATGTCTCTACTGACTGCCTTCTTACCTCTCAGACCACTTTCACTGTCTTCCATGCTATATTTCCATTGTTTTCCTCATACACTTGGTCCTTGAACACTGTGCAGGGTATAAAGGGTTAAAACTTCTTCAGGAACGTGACATCCAACTTGCCTTCTGCCAGGTGAGGTGATCTTTGTCTCTGGTAAACCCTGGGGATTTAGCTGCTTTTTAAAAAGAATGTGATTTCCTCTTAGTATTCTAGAAGCCCTTATGCCATATAAGAACAAGACTTTTAGAAAACTGTGACTTTCTGTCATGGTAGAACAGAACTCTTCTGTTTCTTTCAATGGACATTAATCAAACCTGGCCTCACACAAAGGTGAAGAAGGTGGCATATCCTTGAGGGATACCGAAAAGCTCCATTTGTCCCAAATAAATCTTCCATGTGCTTTCTGTATTTAAGAAACCTCCGCCATTACAATCACTCTTCTGGGTTAAGACATTGTTTCCCTAAGTTTGTTACATGCATAAAAACACAATTTTATGGGATTAAAATTAAAATATAGGGTTAACTAGAGAAAACATTTATATGGTCCAATAAACTTGAGAGTTTCTGGACTAGAGATAAACAGGTTTCTTTTACTGCAGGACTTCTCAGAGCCTTTAATATATTAATATGCATTATGAATCTATAAGCGAGTGTATAGGATGCAGTATTTTCCAAACTTATTCAGCCATGGAACCTGTTTCGTGTAGAGTACTTTGCAGCATTAGTGTTTAGTATATGTTCTAGGAAATCTTGGATTATGCCATTCAATTTCTAGAAGTTATTTATATTATAGCAATAAGCTATTGGAAAATAGGTATCTTAGTTTGGGGAAGGCCATTAGGGTAGCAGGCCATTTTAGAACAAGACCCCCAAATTAATGTTATTCAAACTTTAGTGTGCTTAAGGGGATTTGATAAAATGCAGACTCTCAGGCCCTACACTAAAAATTCAGATACAGTTGGCTGCAGTGGGTATTCTGCATTTTAAACAAGCACCTCAATTAATTCCGATGCAGCTGGACTGGGGAGTGCACTATGGTAATAGGGCCCGGGGGAGATCTTGATAAAGGAGGCCGAGAGCACTGCCTGCAGAGAGCAGTCCAGGCCAAGATCTTGGAGTAGGGAGCCCTGTGCATTTGCAGAGAGCCGGGGGCAACTTAACAACATTGTTTCTCTGATAATGGGGAGCATAGGCACCCCGGAAACTTACTTTGCCTGCGTGACACTTCTCCAGGACCAACCCTGCAATAACATGGACTCACTGTTCCCTCTGGCTGGCCTCCCTGCTTTCCCAGCACTCCCACCCAAAGCCTTTGTCTTCTGCCATCTTCCACAGTCAGAGCCCCTGGCTGTCATGTCCAGAAAGAAAGACCCTCCGTGGGGAGCTCACCCCTCTACCCCACCCATTGTCCATGACTTGTTGTTGGCGAGAAATGAATGGCATTTCTCGGAATTAGCCCAGGAATTTCTGCTGATAAACAAATGAAACTCTCAAAGGGAAAAGCAATCAACATAGTTTGAAATAAAATCAGTGTTTTCAGCTTAGTCTGTTTTCAACTTAATTTGAAATAAGAGTCACATCCAGGGTATTTTAAGGGAAGGATTAGTAAAATGTCTTTTAGTGAGTTTTCTTCCTGGTTGCGGGTCTGATCCATCCAGGGCCTGCTTTCTGAATAAGCAGAACAGGAGATTAGTACCTTGATTTCCCAGACCTGTGATTCTGAGACTGTCGAGCCAGCATTGTGTCAGCCTCCCCCTCTCCCTCCCTACTTCCCTGCCAAGTTGCCTGATAGCTGAAATGCTGTTATTATTATAGCTTCATCTTTTGAATTCAGACTTTGATTCCTGATAAATTCATCCATCTTTGGAAGTGATAAACTCTTATTAATCGTTTTTAATTTAACCAGCACGCAGGATCTAGAAAGCAGGATTTGATGGTAATGAGTGGAGGTGGGTATGTGGTGGGAGATCCTGAGGCCACTAACCTGGGTTCCTGGAAGAGTTTGCAGGGTCAGGGCCGGCGAGGGGTGGAGGAAGGGTTGAAGGAGGAGCTTAGGGAATCAGGCTTTACCTTCCCTATAGTCCTGCAGAGACCATGCCTCTCTGCAATGGCCAAGGATAAGTCCTTTTTCATGGCAGAAGACACAGTGGCTTCTAGGATGGGTTGCCAGCTCTCAAGTTTTTCACTTTGGTGTTGTTAATTTAAAACCAATATGTTCCAGCAGTAACCAGATATCCTTGCTATCTGTTGCATGGAGCCAAAGGGTTTCACTTCAGGGTTTTGGATGCAAAATAACTATAACCCAAAAGGTTTACCAGATTATTTGCAGCCACTAAGATAAATAGCAGTCTTTATTAGAATGATTTTTGTCTGATTTTTGTATTTAGATTTTTACATTGTCAGCTATTCCCTAGAAGTGATTTTGGAAACTGGCAGACTGCGGGTGTCAGTTATTGAAATCTGTTCCAAAATCCATCTCCTCATAGGACTCCATTTCCTTGGCGATCAAAGTAGTCTGTTTTAGAAATATCTTGATGTGTTGTCTCTTGCCTTTGCCATACATACGATAAGACCCAGAGAGTGGGAAATGGTTCGGCAATAGACGTGTGGCTGCTGAAACAGGTTTTCTTTTTAGGGTTGTACTCCCTGAATTGGAGAGAGGCTATGAAGTATATATACTGTATCTTTAAAGAAAAAGATAAATCAAAGTTGTCTACAGGAGAGGGAGGAAGAAGGTTGGTTGATTTTTTTTTTTAACTGGGGAAGAGAGGAAAGACTTCAAACTTGGGAGTAGAGGTTACTTTTAAAACAGAGATAAAGTAAGTGTCCCTGCAAGCTCTGTTTTCTTTTCTTTAGCAAAATTGTGCAACTTTGATTTCTTTAATCTTCACAAGATCATGCCCTCAGGGATCAGAGTCCACACTCACCACCCTACCTTTTATAAGCTCTGTAATCCTTTATTATTTTAATAGGAGAGAAAAGGGGGTTGAGAACAAGGGGCAGCCATATGCACATACACAATCTTATGCTTGATTGTAATATTTAAATATCCCTTTGTTTCTGTTTCCCTTCCTCTCTCTTTTCCTTTTTTCTTATCTCTATTTTTTATTTTAAAAAAATTTTATTGTAGTAAAATATGCATGACAAAATTCCCCCATTTTAATCACTTTCCAGTGTACACTTCTGTGGCATTAAGTACATTTACACTGTTGTGCAACCATCACCACCATCCATCTCGGGAATTTTTTCATCTTCCCAAGCTGAAACTCCATCCCCATTAAACAACTCCCCATTTCCCCTCCCCCAGCTCCTGACCACCATCATTCTACTTTCTCTGTCAGTTTGACTCCTCTGGGTACCTCATATAAGTGTAATCATCCAGTATTTGTCCTTTTGTGAGGGGCTTATTTCACTTAGCAGAATGTCTTCAAGGTTCATCCGTGTTGGAGCATGTCTCTTTTTTAAATGGGGAACAGGATGGAAAAGAAATTTGAGAAGAGGCTGGTGGTAGTGTTGAGAAAGCAAAATCAGGAGATAACCAAGGGGTCTCAGAAGAATCTAGCAAATCTTGGTTCTCTGAGAATAGTTTTCATAGGATGAGGGAGACCCCAGAGGCTACATTGTCTTTGACAATGACAGGCCTGACAAGCAGTAACTCACAGGAATGATCGTTTGAAATTCTGCGGTTTGAAAGACAGACATAGTCCTTATTAATATTTCCAAGGGAACTTCAGAAAGCATCATTAGGAGCTGATAACCAGCAAGTTTTGTTCTCTTTTGAAGAATTCCAAACGGGTAGAACTTTATCCCTGTTTCCCTTTATCTGGAGAAGTACATTTCCAAAAGGGCCTCCTCTGGGATCGCTTTCTGAGGGCAGTCATGTCTGGCACTATTCAGTATGATTTTATTAGAAAGATGGTTAAAGGATTAGAGTATCAAACCTATGAGGCAATGTTGAAGGAAAAGTGTAATTACTGAGCCCGGTGAAAAGAAGGACTGAAGGGACTTCAACAAACATCAGAAAGATAAGTGGGTCTTAGAAGATGCTCATCAACTTTCTCCTTCCATCTCCAATGGGGGAGCGGGTTGAAATGACCTTCAGCTTTAAAAAAGGTAGGTACAGGGAAGGACTTTAAGGCACAAATAAGGGGAGCAGAAGTTTTTGAAAGTCAATATATTATAATTCAAGCTTAACATTGAGTAAAAGCAAAACACACATGGACAAATGCATATATAATGTGATTCAATTAATAGGAGGTTCAAGACAGGCAAAACTCAACTATATTGTTGAGGGAGGTACATAAATGTGATAAAACAATAACGAAAAGCAAGGCAGCGATTGTCCCAAAAGTCAGGATCGTAGTTATTTCTGGTGCAGAGCCTTCTGGGGTGTTGGCAATGCTGGCTTGGCTTGGCTTGGCTAGGCTTTCCTTCCTTCCTTCCTTCCTTCCTTCCTTTCTTTCTTTCTTCCTTTCTTTCTTTCTTTCTTTCTTTCTTTCTTTCTTTCTTTCTTTCTTTCTTTCTTTCTTATTGAAGTATAGTTTATTTACAAGTTTGTGTTAGTTTCTGGTGTGCAGCAAAGTGATTCAGTCATATGTATATATATATATATGTATACACACATATTCTTTTTCATTACACGTTTACTACAAGCTGTTTAATATAGTTCCCTGTGCTATACAGTAGGACTATGTTATTTATCTATTTTATATATAGCAGTTTGTATCTGTTAATCCTAAACTCCTAATTTATCCCTTGCCTCCCTTCCCCTTTGGTAACTGTAAGTTTGTTTTCTATGTCTGTGAGCCTGATTCTGTTTTGTAAATAAGTTCATTTGTCTCATTTTTTTAAGATTCCACAGAGAAGTGAGATATTTGTCTTTAATACTGTCTTTCTTGTCCCACATAGTAGTTACAGGGGTGTTTGCCTTATAAACATCAATTTAGCTACACATTTCTGTTTTAGATGTGTCAGTTATATTTCCCTGCATAACATATTTTTAAATGACATTACATTTTCATTTGTTTTGGGTGATTATGATTGGAGGCAACCAGAAGACATTTAAATAGTACAATCAAGCATAAGATTGTGTATGTGCATATGGCTGTTTGGGGGCTACATTTTTTCTTTAATTGTTTATATTATTTTGGTCTTCTTGGCATTTGGTTTGGTTTGGTCTGGCTTTTGTGTGTTTGTTTTTGCACAAAGCAGAGCAATACCAAAGCCTGGAGAAGGGTGTGCTCTCTGTCCTCCAAGTATGCCCTTGGAACTAGTCAGAAGGCATATGGGGGCATTTGTGGCTTTGACCTCCAAGCTGCAGAGTGCACCAGGATGCTGGCATCTAGATGAAGCCACCTGGCTTCAGGTCTATATCACTGACCAGAGGGCTCATTTGGCTTCCAGAATCAAGACACATTTAGAAAGGAGAGGGAGCTCTGGTCCTGTGGATGTGCATTCTCTCCCGGAGGTGAGGCTGTATTGTACTATCATGACAGGGGAAAAGGCCCAGGGCCAGAAAAGAGATGGGGTCTAACCCTGCTCTCCCCTCAATTCACTGTGGGACTTTCACAGAGCCGGCTGGTGTCTTGGTGCCTGTTTTCTCAACATGTAAAATGAGAGTGATAATTCCTTACCTTTTCCTAAGGTTTGCATTGCCAGTGAAAACCAAGTTAATGTAGGAAGTTGCTTTGAAAAGCGTAAAGAGGTATATATAAGTAAAGCAGTGTGCAACAGGGGAAAGTAAGAACTTAAATCCAGGGTCCCCAAATTGGAATCACTGAGAGAGAGTGGG
Source organism: Vicugna pacos (assembly GCF_048564905.1). Taxonomy (NCBI): domain Eukaryota; kingdom Metazoa; phylum Chordata; class Mammalia; order Artiodactyla; family Camelidae; genus Vicugna; species Vicugna pacos. The sequence continues at coordinate 78,992,065 of NC_133023.1, forward strand.
GCAAAGCCTGAAGCTCCGACGTTTCAGTACTTGTTCCCATAGATCTCAGTGACAGCAGCCCCGGGACCAGGGCGCTGGCCATATGTCTCCAGCGTCAGGGAAAAGTTGTGGGGGGCGTCTAAAGGAAACAGGTGACAGGTTTAATGAGTGTTGGGCAGAAGGCATAAAATGAATGGCATCACCTCTGCCTTCCCTTTCTGTTTCTTTCTGATTAGATTTTCAGAGGTGCCCTAAGAGAGTGTGATGCCCAGTAATGCTGACGTTTTCAAAGCAGAGCGAACCCTTGGCAGAAACAGGGCGGTAGTGCTGAGAATGCACTCAGAGACAAGGTCACAGTCTCTGGGCTGCCTTGAAAGCTTCACGGGGATTTTTTTGGGCTAGGCCTGACCCCTCCTGCTGCCCCCAGTCATAAAAATGTTGAGCAGGATTCTTTGCTCAGTACTATTGTGTGCTGATTAGGCTGCCGTAATTCCTGCAAGCAGGCCTGAACTGCCTCACTTCCTGCTTTCTTACTAATTCACATTCTGGCTGGAGCCTGTCTTCCAACACCTTGTGCAGGAGCATAGCATGACCCTACTGTAAAGGCCCCTCAGACCACCAGGATCAGGGGGAGAAACCATAGCTGTAGTGCTGCTTCCCAGCCAGGGACGATCGCTCCCCTCCACACTTCTCCCCCAGCTTTGGAAATTTAGAGAACCTGTTTTGGTCATCACAGTGATTGGGGGATGTCCTTGGCATTTAGTAGGCAGGAACCAGGGGTGCTTAATGTTACACAGTGAGGAGGAACACAATGCAGTGAAGAAGTGTCCCACCCCAAATTCCAGTGGTGACCCTATTGAGAAACACTGGACAGCAGCCTTACCCAGAGAAGCCCGGGAAAGGGAGAATTCCTCCCAACCAGAGTTGATGATGCATGTCCACTCACTCATTCAGTCACTCACTCACTCATTCAGTCACTCAGTCACTCATTCCACAGATGATCACTGAGTACAAGCTTTGGGCCAGATCCCTTGTATGGTGCTGAGGTTTCAGAGTCCCCGCCTCAAGGAGCTCCCAGTCTAGCGGGGGACACAGGTATGACGAGATCATGACAACATAATGTGATGAGTACTCCGGTAGAGGTGTGTACAACAGCCGGGCAGCCAGAAACCAGAGACAGGAGAGAGAGAGACACTCTACAAGAGCCAGTCAGCATTTGACATTCAAGCTAGCTGGGTTCTGACAGAGGAATGGAACTTTGGAGAAGGGGTGGGGTGGGGGCATGCGCAAAGGCATATGCGAGGGGGGCGGGACTGGAGTGAGTGTGGACCATGTGGAAGGGAGGAAGCTGGAAAGGTCAGGTTGATGGAATCCCAGTCTCAAATGATCTCATACATCCTAGAGTTTGACGTTACTTCGATCCTCTAGGCCACTGCAAACGTTGGGAGGAGGTAAAGTTTGTGTTTAGTACGCTCAGACATCTTTTTGCACCCCCTTTCATCTTTCTCAGTCCCTACATCCTCACCTCTCTCCCAGCCACTCAGTGCTCACGTGGTCGCTATCACCTAATGGGAAGAAGGCTGGGTTACCCCTTCCAGGAGGAGCGGGCGGGGGCTTCTCTCTTTATCAACAGAAATGTAAATGCTTAACTAAAAGAAGTCACAACTGGTAGGATTCTAGATATCAGTGGAGAGACTTTGGGGAGGGGCCTTGGAAGAACTAAGTGTGGAGGAGACAGCACAGAGGCTTCATTCAGCGATCACACACAGCGTGAGTGTCAGCCTACATGAGGTGTGTGTCTGAGTGGGTAAGACTGACTGTGTGTGAGTGGGTAGGTGAGGAAATGATAATAGTTCCTGCTTCAAGAGAGGATTCTGAGGAGTAAATGAATTAGTACATGTAAGGGGCTCAGCACAGGGCCCAGCCCATAGTAAGCCTGTAATTGCAGGTTCTCATTGTTATTTTAGAATCCAGGGCCAGAGTTCAGTCTGGGAACGTAGGAACACACTGGCCAGGATGGAGCTGAGGATTTTATGCTAAGATTCAGTGGCCGTGTCTGGTCAGTTTCAAATCTACTCCTAGGCCACATCCTAACCCTCAAGCAATATAAAATTTCAGCATGTGGCTTGGCAAAATGGAAATTTTGTCATGGGGAGTCATTATTTGGTGTACATTTGAGTTTACTTTCTCTGTCTCCACTCGGAGCACAGGGCAGGTGGGAAGCTGTGGTTTTACAGCCGGTGCAGCCCTGCCTGGAGGCCCAGGTCAGCAGGTCTGTTGTCATGTGTGGGAAGACAAAATAGAAGAGGCATAGCACTGAGGGCCAGAGCCAGGGAGATGCATTAGAAAGAAATTAACTTGGGAGGGGCTGGATAAGGGAACAAAAGTCTTAGCTGGAGAAGGAAGGAGCAAAAGGGGGAAAAAAAACTGGGAAGGACAGGATACATAAGATCATCCAGCTGCCCCCAAACTGAACTTCCAATGTTTTCTGTGTTCTTTTTGGACGAGGGGGTGGCTTGTCCCGAATTCAGTGGAAACTTGTTGATTGACAGCGAGTTGGGCACAAGTTCAGTGTGAGTGTGCCTTCAGCTATTTATTTGATTTTTTGAAATTGCACCCTTTGCAGTTAGGACTATTTAGTTTCTCCTGGCGCCCTGGGGCAGTGAGTTTAGATTGTTAAAATAGCAGCCATTAACACTCTCTGTGTTATGACACTGTCCTCCCTGCCCCCCTTAAGAGGAATTGGGCATGAGGTTGTTCGACACAAGTTGAATTCGCCTCTCCCCACTGAGAGAAGCAAGCAGAGAGTCCTCCTCTGAGTCAGAGCACAGTTGCCTAGCCCTCACCCCCAAAGCCTCCAAATCTGCCTAACACTCCCTGCCATTCCCACTCACACACACGTGACCCTCACTACACACTCCACCGCACTCCCACACTCACACCTACACCCATCCCGCGAGCTAGAGGAACCCTGGGGAGCACTTGTGCCTGTCTCGCTGTTCGCTGTGCTTTTGTTTTGCTTTCCTTCACTTGCTTTGTTTTGATTTCAAATCAGTCTTTGGGATTAAATTGGATAACTTTTTTTCATGTTATTAATAGTGCTGTGGAGGGAGCATATAAGGACTTTCTTCTCAGTCCTGGCCAGGCTTGCTTCTCCCAACAAATAAATACAACACTGACTTTCACTGATCAATCACACTGCTCTTTGTCAGATGTTGCATACCATACTTCCTGGGCAGATAGCCCGAGGAGCTCTAAAAGATGCATGAATTGCTGGATTATCTAGATTATTCATAGGTCTGTTTAAAAGGGAATTTTTCATGAGAGGGCTAGGTGGCTATGGCTTACCCAAAGGCCCTTGGGAAAGATCAAAGGAGCAGAGTCACTGGAGGAAGTGTGGCATGGCTGAGCTCCCTGAGCAGGGCAATAATAGTGGCTGGTGGCCAGAATACAGTCCCACTGTCTGGGAAGGTCAGCATTGGTCACAGCTGGACAGCCGGATGAGCCCAGTCCTAGGAGGCATGGAGGGGAAGTTCTGTGTTCTCTGAACATCCTTGATGCACATTGAATATACTAGTGCTATTCAACAGAACTTTTTGCAGTGCCAGAAATACTCTGTATCTGTGCTGTCCAATATGGCAGCCACTGGTGCATTTGGTTGTTGAACATTTGAAATGTGACTGGTATGACTGTGGAACTGCATTTTACATTTTATTCAAAGTCAGTTAGTTTGAACGTAAATAAACACATGTGACCAGTGGCTTCTGTAGTAGATGGCATGGCTCTAGACCATTTATTGGATACTTTTCTGCTGCGTTGAATTTAAGTTTGTACCTTTCATCTGTCTGTTCAGGGCCTTGCAACTAAACTTTCTGAGAGCAGAAATCACATATTCTACAACCACAGAAAATTATATCTGCAAGAGAATTTTTGTCCTGCCTCCTCCTCTCCCATTCGACAAATAGGGAGACCGGGAAAGACTCTATAACTTACCGGAAGCTACAGTGCTCATTATAATTAGGGTAGCCTGGAACCCAGGTCTCCCTACCTCCTATACTGTGCTTCTGCCTCATCTCCCTTGCAGATAAGTTTCAAAGAAGTAAATATCCTCTTCCTTTCCACTCTCTTCACTGTGTATAGCTGAAATGAATCCCCTGATATTTGAAAATAATCTGGAGCCCAAGTATCTTTATCTCTTCGTGTGCCAAAGTACAATGTAAGCTCTGGATAAGTTTGTGGGATGAAATTAATTCTCTATGTGTTTCCTGTTATGTGTTATCTTTATGTTATATTTTTCAGGAAAATCTATTTCTGTCTCAGTCAGTGCCTTCAAATTATCCAGTGTCCATGCTGTCTCAGTCCAGGGACCTCTGCTCTGTGGATGTGGCTACCACCTCTGCAGACGTTCAGGTCTAAACTAGAGAACCTTAGGAAGCTGCCTAGCAAATTGATGAAAACGCTGTAGCTCTTTGGGCTCCAGACCCCATCCACATTCTGAATTCTCTTAGACTTCAGCATAACCAGGAATGTGGGGCATAATTCCCTCCCTTCTCCAATTTTTCTGTGGCCAAACGCAATCGCCTACAAACTTAAGGTACCACAAATAGGGCTTAGGGCCCATATCTTACTAGTCACTTAGAAATGGAGAGAAAACACCCCGTCCAAACTAGCTTCAGAGTCAACTGCTAAAGAGGAAGACTGTTCAACTCATAGGTCCAAGCAAAGTGTCTGTTCATCTCCCTATCCCTATTTCCTACCCCAAATCTTTGTCCCCAACCCAGAGCCGCCAGTAACTCAGCAATATCTGAACTGAAGCAAAACCTGTTCACAACCACCAAAAGCTGAATTTAAGCCAAGCAGCTGGCTCCTCCAGGCAGCTCTGCCAAGAGCCAGGCCAAGGAAGGGAACAAATGGCCTGTGTCCCATCTGCAGTGGAATGGCCAGCTCGTTTGCTGGTACCACCTAAAGAAGGAGTGATCAAGTATTGAGATAGAAGGCTTCCAGGGACCCACCCAGCCCTAAAAATCTGAAGCCCAAGTACAGTCATTGGATGCCAAGGACACTGGAGAAAGTCTTTGGAGCATGTAGAACACCAAGCCAGTTGGAGTGCCTGCTAAGCCAGCCCAGAATTCCTAGCATTCCAGCCCCCACCCCCAGAGGCAGCCAGTGGCCACAGCAGAGCCTGCTTCCAGCAGGCTGAGACCCTCATCAGCCCCTCCAAGAGCCTGCTCTTTCACTTAGAGCCTGCCTGCTTGCCCTGTGCTGAGTTCAGGGAGGTGGACAAACTGTACCGCCCAGTTTAGGCTAAGAATCTCACTTGCCATGGAATCTCCAGGCAGTGAATCATTTTGAGCAAGCACTTAAGCAACTTTCCACTGAGTCATCCTGAGGACTGTCAGGTTCACTAATCCTGACATATATTGTGTATATCCTTTGTTCAGATCCTGTCCCCATCCTGATACTGGGGTGGGGGTGGGGTGGATGGTAAACAACAGAGCTATAAAAGATGTGCTTATTGGAAGTCATTTATATCAGGGCTCCCTTTGCTTTTCTATCTCCCCAAAGGCCTGAAGCACAAATTAAAATCCTGCTAGTACTAACTCTTGATCTGTGTATGCTCTTGGTTACATAGCTACCAAGAGTATGTACTCTTTACTCTGAGTGGCAGTGCTTGTTGCATTTCTTTTCCAGACATTTCACGGATCTGTTTTCATTTGATGTCTTCTAGACCAGGGGTCAGAAATTTTATTTTTTCTACAAAGGGCCAGATAGTAAATATTTTAGACTTTGAAGACCATACAGTCTTTGTTGAAACAATCCTTCCACTGTCGTGTGAAAGCGGCCACAAACAACGCATAAATTAAAGGGCACGAAACCTTTATCTACAAAACAAATTGCAGGTCGGATTTGGCCCATGACCCCTGTTCGAGACAATGTACTTAGTCCAGTTTGTAACTGAGAACTGGTTTCAGCTGCTTAAGGGCATTTTGAATATCACTTTGGGAGAGAGACCACTCTTTTATCCTCAATTCTTTAGGGGAAGAGATTAAAAAATTGGAGTATTTTTCATCTTTCCCAGTTTGAATATGAAAGTCCATTCTTGCTCAAATATTGTAGCAGTGAGCATAGATTAAGTTATGATGCGGTCACAACCTACAAATCTCAGTGGCTTTAACCAACAAAGGTTTATTGCTTCTCATTCTGCCTGTCCATCTCCATTTAACACATGTCATTCTCATCTGGGGACCCTGGCTGACAGAGCCTTGCCATCTGGAAATTTGTTCCAGTGGCATGGGAAGGGAACGTAGCAATTTGTGTCCTGGCTCCTAAAGACTTCTGCCCAGAAGTGACACAGATTACTTCTGTTCATTTGTCATTGGCCAGAGAAAGGCACGTGGTCATGCTTTGACCTCTAGGACACAGGGAAGTGCAATGCTGCCGTGTAGAATGTTGATGAATATGATGGATAGCCCTAATGACTACCACAGACTCCAGGAACTCCTTCCCAGTTTTCTTCTTGTCCTTCCTTGCCTAGCCCTTAGGTTATCTGGTCTAAGTGTCTCTTTTGCCCAGCCCTGCCTGGCCTTCCTCAGCCCTGCTGGTCATTGGCATTGACACATGGGTGGATGGCTTAGGAACTAAAGCATTGGGACAGTATCCATTCCCTAAAATGCTATGTAGATGAGCCATGGACATAAAGTCAGACCTCTGACCCAGGTCCTTCATGCCATTGGATCCAAGGATTGATTGCCCTTGGGCAGTAGGCCTGAGAACAGTTGGACTTCTCATGCCTCTGGGTTTGATTTTATTTTGGTTTGCTTTTCTTTAAATTGAAGTATAATCAAGTTACAATGTTGTGTTAATTTCTGGCATATAGCATAGTGATTCGTGTATATATATACACACACACATATATATTCATATATACATATTCCTTTTCATAATAAGCCATTATAAGGTATTGAATATAGTTCACTGTGCTATACAGGAAGACCCTGTTGTTTGTCTATTTTATATACAGTAGTTAGTATCTGCTATTCCCGAACTCGCAATTTATCCCTCTCCATCCTCTTTCCCTCCTGGTAACCCTGAGTTTGTTTACTATGTCTCTGCGTCTTTTTCTGTTTTGTAAATAAGTTCATTTGTGTTCTTTTTTTTTTAGATTCCACATATGAGTGATCTCATATGGTGGTTTTCTTTCTTTTTCGGGCTTACTTCACTTAGAATGACAATCTCCAGGTCCATCTATGTTGCTGCAAATAGCATTATTTTATTTTTTTGTATGGCTGAGTAATATTCCATTGTATAAATATACCACACCTTCTTTATCCAGTCACCTGTTGATGGACATTTAGGTTGCTTCCATGTCTTGTCTGTTGTAAATACAGCTGCTATGAACATTGGGGTGCATGGATCTTTTTGAATTAGAGTTTCCTCTGGATATATGCCCCGAGTGAGGTTGCTGGATCATAATGGGAATTTGGACTCGAGGAAATTCTCCACGTATTGACTCTAGGCAGTTACTTCCCTTCGTGCTTTGGAGAGCAGTGGTCAAGATGGAAGAAGGAGGTGGCAAGTGAATGGTAGGTAGGAAGTGATATTAGGTGATATTAATGCAATATTATGGGCTAATATGAAACTTATAGCTCACATTTTAGAGGAGAGAGTAAAGACAAAAGAATCAGGATAAGATAATTGCTCTAACAATCCCAACCTCTCAGTGGCTAAACACAAGGAGTTGGAGCAGTGTGGAGAGGGAGGGCTCTGCTCCATGCAGTCATTCAGGGACCCAGGCTCCTTTCACTGTAGTGGCCTCTCCATCCTCTAGGTTCTCCACTGGATTTTCTGTTTGTAGTCCTCAGTCTAGGGGAAAAAAAGAGAAGGAAATTTGTGTGGGCTGTTTTGCCAGCCAGGCTTTGAAGACGTGTACGTCATTTCTCACTACATTCCATTGGCTAGAACTCATCCACTTAGCCCCACCTAAGTGCAGGTGAAGCTGTGAAACATAGTATAGCTGGGTGCTGGGGAGGTGGATAGGGTTGATCCAAAGCATTCAGCACTACTATATATTTGTCTTAAGCAAGGGTGATTTTTTTTGGTAGGAAGGGCTCCAACTGCTGAGTCTCAGACCAAAGTCTTCACCAACATCCTCTCAATACTGAAGTGTTTGACACTCATGGAGCAGCATTATAGGCCTTGGTGGAGTAAGAGAATAGTCCTGCCCTCAGAGAACTTATATTATAAATGCAATTCCACCAAACTTCACATTTACTTTGTATTTCACAGTACCTCTGGACCCATAGGTAAGGGCAATTACATTTTTTTTTTCTGCTACAGAGACTTGGGCTGTGTGTCCTAGGAGCAAGAAAGTGAAAGAATTGACATTCATTGAAATGATGATCAGTGACCCTGGGCAACTCATTCTGAATCCTGAACTGTTTATAAATCACTCTTAGAAACGAAAAGGAAGCCAGTAAAAGGGGAAACTATACTACTAATCTTTTTCCTCTTTTTACCCTGGCTACCAGGGCATTCAGAATCCTTTAATGCTTATATATAATAATTATGTTAACTGTATTGGTTGGTATTTCTTATAGCTACTTCTTGTTTCAGGGTTTTTTTTAATTTAATTTTTAATTACTTCATGGTATATACCTTTTGTTGCAAAAGGAAAAAAAAATGAAAGTATGGTTTCTTCTCGTTTTATATAATGCTAGGTTTGAAAATTGGTATTTGTGAAAAAGATTTTCTATATGTATTGTGACTTCCTGAGCAGTTGGTTTTACATGGTGTGGTTTTGGAGAAGAACTTTAGGTCGAGGGAAAGCTCAACTCTCTAAGCCAAAGGAGTGCATCACTCCTTCAAGGGCAGCTAGAACTTTCGTGTCCAACCCATAGCTGTTGGTCAGAATGGAGAAAGCCCTTCCAGGTTCCCTTTCTCCCTAGCTGTGTATTGAATATTTAGGGATCCGGTCATTTGTCTGTATTATTTCCTCTAGTCCAGGTTTTCTTAACTGCTTTGGGGCTAGATATATCTTTGTTATCAGGCGCTGTCCTGTGCATTGGGGGCTGTTTAGCAGCTTCCCTGGCTTCTACCCACCAGACACCAGTAGCATCCTCCCCAACTTGTGACAATAAAAAATGTCTTCCGACACTGCCAAATGTCCCCTGGTGGAAAAATCACCCTCAGTTGAGAACCACTGCTGTAGTCCCAAGTATTTGTGATTTTACATAGATTCCCTCACTTCCCCAGGATCCTGGTTTTTAATTATATGTATTTGGCCATTTCGTACAGAAATGGGAGTTGCAGACAAAAGTTATGGGTGGCAGGAAACACAGTTCTAAGATTGCCTGTGTTTGTACCCCTGTGGGCCATAGATTGAAGCAGCGTGGAACAGGCGCTATATGCATACATCTAGAACTGAGAATAAAAAGCCTTCTTCATATTCATTAACCATTGAGAAGTGGACTCATTTCTAGGGCATTATTGAAGGTTCTGAAGAAAATGAGCTCTCAATCCAGAAGCCCTAAAGCAGTGCCTCTCCAACTTTAAAGTACACGTGAATCCCTGGGAATTTGTTGAAATGAGATGCTGACCCAGGAGTTCTGAGTGGAGGGAGGGGTCTGAGATTCTGCATTTCTAACTAGCTCTCAGGTGACACTAATGCTGCTGGTTCCTGGACCTCACTCTGAATAGGGGGTTGGTGGTCTCTGCAAAGAGGATCTGGCCATCCAATGCTATTTTCAGGTTCTAGAGAGGGAATTGTTCTGTTCTAAGATTATTTCACTGGCCCAGTAATTTATAAGGTAATCTTCAGTTTTTAACATTCCCTGCTTCTGCCATTCTCAAGAAGGCACAACCCGAGGGCATAGCCTCCCCGCACACCCTTTCTCTCACTCTCCCCAACCATTTGAGGCTAACGTGTGGTGATGTAGTCAAGTACATCCTTTTGATCAGCTACCTTCTGTTTTTTTAGACCTTCTAGGTGCCTGTATGTGTGAAAGACAGAGAGAGTGGTTTCCTTTTTAGAGGCAACAGTGAGAAGAATTTGGGAAAAGCAATTAGAATGACAGAAAAGATTTTATGTTGCATAGCTGTTTTACCCTGGCTGTAGTTTCAGATAATGCAGCCTAGAGCTTGAGAGCAATGCCGGGTAGCTCCACTTCTTGATCCCGAGATCTTGGCTCCAGTGCTAGTTTGACCACTCCCTAACGTCAGTTTCCTCATCCGTAAAAGGTAGTTATATCAATCCCACCTCCTAGGGTGGCCATAGGGAGAAAAGAGCTAATGAACATGAGCATACAGTGTAAACACGAGTCAGTAATGACTAAATAACTAATGTTATTGATGCCACTACTGCAGTTATTGGAACTGTGGCTCTCAAATTCTTTTTTGCCTCTAAATTGTCTGCATACGCCTCACTCCCATCAGTGACATCTCTCACTCTGTTCAGTGATTCCCAATCAGGGGTGGGCCGATGGGTAGAGCTTGAAACTGCTCCCACCAAAGACCGTGGACCACTTGAGAACTGAGGTCCCATTTTGAGAATTACTGGTCCAAAGCAATGATTGAGCCTCCTGCTACTTTTGTAGCCTTGGTAAATCTGAAGATGGTAACAAACCTTATTTACTTACGTAACCTCTGACCCTTATGACCACCTTCCCCACTAATAACTCTACAATGAGAAGAGGGGCCATCTTATGAGCACGTGGCTGCCAAAAGATGAATCCCAGCTTCAAACTGGAAATTTGCATGAAGCTTTGACATTACTATTCATGCCTCCGTTTCCTGAGGAACAGCCACCACCTCACGGCAATCGGTGGTGGAGTCCTTTTGAATCTAGATTCTCTAACACGCCCTTTCTGTTCTCTGCATTGTGTATGTTTACCTACATTACTCTTTGCCCTGCAGGGACTTTGGCTTTGGTTCTTAAAGGATTTCCTAAGAGGAGAAACATGATACTTTGTCTTTTCCTCTGGTAGTTCTGTGACATGGCAGATGAGCTGCCTCGTCTGGTCTCCAGGAAGAGGCGGACGGCCTTTCCCTAACAGCGCTGGCTGGCTTCAGCAGCCCTCAGGCTTCATCTGCCACCGCCTTCCCTGCAGCCTCTGCCAGTGGCCTCCAGGGACCACTTTCTGAAGCCTGCTGCTAACACATTTCCAAACACAACAAAAAGCCTGTTTGGGGATAAGTTTTCCCAATTAATCCTCAAGTACTGAATGCCTCTTTTCTTCCTTTAGGATGTAATGTGATAGCAATAGGCTCTTTCACTCGCCTCCTGACAGGTCCTGCCTCCAACCTCACGGTCTCTCCTCCAGTCATCCCAGAACAGTCTTCCAGAAATGTAAATCTCATCAGATAACTGCACTGCTCAAATCACTTCACTGGCTTCTCATCGTATACAGGCACGGTCCAAACTCCTGGGCTGGACTTCTTTGTATCTCCAGTGCCTAATGTCATTGGGCTGTCGTTGCAAGTGCCAGACTGTATGGTTCAAGTTAATAGCACTCTACAGTATTTCACAGGGGGCGTTTTCTCTACGTTTACAAAGCTCACTAATGAAATGAAGGAAGAAAGAAAAAGATGCAGGAGAGGCTGTGCAGCCATGTAAGAGAAACTAGCTAGGTCTCAGCTGAAGGTTGAGTGAGCCATGTAAGAGAAACTAGCTAGGTCTCAGCTGAAGGTTAAGAGAAACTAGCTAGGTCTCAGCTGAAGGTTGAGTGAAAGTAGGGGTGGGGTCCTGAATTCAGTACTTTCTAGTGTCCATGAGATGGCAGAGATCCAGATCCTCAACATATCTGCTTTTTAGATGTGGTGCAGAGGAGTGTTCTTGGGATGTTCATAGCTGTTACACAGATGAAAAGAAAAAAGTCTGATGGTTCAGGAAAGTCAGTCAGAGAAAATGCTGGGTTGTAATTCAACAGGTTTTTTTTTTATGGAATTTCTGAGATCCTTTAACACGCTGAAAGGGTTGTTGTGAGCATAGACGATGGACCTTTTCCCAATTTTATTTGAAGCACAGAATTTTGTTTTCACAGAGCATCTTGTGGACTAGTAGTGCTCTGCAGAGCGGACTCGGGAAATGCTTGTGTAGGCAATACAAAGGAATGCTTGACCGCACTCCCCACTGTCTCAGCCAGATGCCTCACATTGTTTCTGTAAGTGCTGCTTGAGGGTAGTGACTAATTTGTCCATTTCAAAGGGTCGTTGACCTTCAAAAAAAAGCCCGCTTCCCAAATGATTAGAACTAACCAAGTAATAGTAGAACTCATTCTTAATTTATTTAGGGAGAAGAGGAAGGCAGTGAGTGACACATGTTACCACAAAGCCTGTCATTAACAATTAGGCGTCATGCAGAAGAGTTGATTTAACATTCTCTCCTCAACTGCAAGTCCATTTATTATACCGCTGGATAATTAAAAATTTTAAAAACCCGCAGTGTAGTAGCAAAAGAACAATAGATCATATCCACTGCAGAAGGGGTTCTTTTCATTGGGCTACATACATAATCCAAGTTCGGATGAAGAGCTGAGATTCGGGAATTCGCCCCTGAAAACAGAGGGATTTGTGTTTTATCTTTTCCTTCAATTGTTGGACTTGCTTTTAATGGGCTTCTCTTGCCCTCATATTTTGTGGCTCTCTGTAAAATTAGGAAACCTAAGTTTAAATCCTGGCTTTGGCACTAAATAATGGTCTTCCCCCGGGAAGCTCTGGGCCTCATTTCCATCTGTCAAGAGAGAAGGCCATTTCCAGTTTCCTCTTGGAGATGTACATGGGAAACCCTAGAAGGCTTATGTAATGTGATTGGAATGGTCCATGAGCTGAATAATGGAGCTGATGATAAAGCTGTTCAGTAAAGTGGAAGAAGACATTTTGATAGGAAAGGACGTAGAGGTTCCCTCTAAAGATTGGATTATGGGAAGCTTTCACCAGTAACTGCTCTCAGCACACAGAAGGCTGAAAATGAGCATGCATAGCCCTAGAGCCCTAGAAACTGGACTGAGTTGCCTGCCAAGATCCAGTGCTTCTGAGGTGAAACCCACAGACCCCTTGCTTTGTGTTAAAATAGTGCAGGCACCTCTTTTGAGTAATGGAATGCTTTGAGAGTCTAATGGAACCCACGGACCCTCTTCCCAGAAGAATGCATGCACTCAAAACTTGCTTCAGAATCCCTTTGAAGAGTCATCATATTTGTTTCTCTCCAGATCTCTAGGACTTAAATGAAGAACCCCCTCACCCCTGGAGGTGCACACTTAGAGCTTAACAACATTAAGAATAGACTTGTGACATTCAAGTGTATATCACTATTTGGGTGTTTTGTTCCTTTGTTCCAGTGCTAGAGCCAGGAGGAGATAGGTCAAGACATAAGCCCCTCCCCCTTTGCACTTGTTGATCACTCAGCAAGCAGTACATCTATTACCAGGTGCTAGATTGTAGGTAGGGTACAGACGGGCAGACCATTGGAGTTGCTGCAAGAAATCAGTGTGTTTGACAGATGGTGAGTGCTGGGTAAGAGATGAGTAAGCAGAGGGTAGGCTGCGGGGGTGGGTGGGTCTAGCATGAGTCAGAGCAGAGCTGGCAAGGCATGCAGTGGGGATGAGGACCAGCTGGTATTACAGAGAGTGTTCTTTAGCCGTGGGGATGCATCTCTGAGATGCACTTCATCACTCTGGCTGGGCTGTGCCCCATGATGCCGCTCTGCACGTATCCATATACAGAGCTTCAGCTCCAGGTGCTGGCCCGAAGGCAGGTGACTGACACAGCAAGGCAAAATCTCCTATCTGAAAGGCAGAGAATCACAAGCTGAGGGGTGTTTTCTGAGTTGGCTGAACCCTCAGGGGATGTATAAACTCTGGACACCGGACCGCTGGAGCAGACTCAATTATACATCTCTTTTTACCTTCAGAAGGACTGCACTTGGTAAGCTGGAGACAATCAGAATCAATTGTTTGTGTTGCATATAGCGTCTTTTCTCCCCAGGCTTTTTCAAAAAATAGAATCTTGTTTGTTCTATGTCCGCATGAAATAGAAGCAAGTGAAATGATTTCCCGCAACAAACACATACTCACATACTCACAAACGCAGAAAGTTGTTTAGAAACTGAGGCCCAGAGATGCAAAGACAGCAAGTCAGCTGCCCTACCCAGCCAAGAATGCATGTGCTCCCCTTCTCCCCGAGATCGAGTGCCCAGCCTGCCGGAACCCCTTGCCCCACAGAGGCGTGCTCTCCTCTTGCACAAAGCCTCTCCTCAAGTCATCCTTCTCCTCCACATCTGTCTGACAAGATGGCATTTTCAGGCAGGGTCAGCTACTGACTGACAGCAGCTGAAACATTAACGGAAGTGGGGTGATAAACAGCCCGCAAATGGGTTCCGGATGAGGAGGGGACGAGCTGGGATTACACTGGGGGTGTGAGCTTTCAGCACCCTCTTCCCCTCTCCTCTCCAGCTGGACCGGCAGATTACTGTTTCCTCTCACTCGGCACCTTCTTGGTTGGGGCAGAGTGTTGTGTCTGTCTGCTTAGCTGCAGAGTGATCTGCTGAATCTGCTGCAGGAATTTCCTGGCTTGGGACCCCATGGAGGGTTGGGCCTGGGGTTGGAGTAGGGAGGCCACTGGTCATACTGAAGAGTGTCCTTGAAGATTCCAAATGGGAAAGTCCTTCCCCCATGAGCCCCCTCCTTGAGCTCAGCTGTCTGGGAGACCTATCCCAACTCCCAAGGTGCATACCCTATGGACAAAATTATGACTTGGGATTGACCCTCTCGGCCCCTTTATGGTTCTCCCTTTCCTTTTCATTGACCTTTCTAGTCTTCACCTGCCTCCCTGTCACCAGGGCACACAGCACTTTCAGTTTGTCCAGGCCTGCCCCACGCTGATACTCAGCCTTTGTGTCTGCACTGTAGGATGTGTGGTCATTTAAATTTTTTGGTAACAGCTTTATTTGAGATATAATTTACATACTATTTATCCTTTTAAAGAGTACAGTTAAGTTGGTTTTAGTGTATTTACAAGATATTGCCAGCATCACCACTGTCTTAATTCTAGAATGTTTTCATCATCCCCGAAAGAAGCCCCATACCCACTAGCAGTCACGCCCTGTTTTCCCTCCCCCCAGCTCCTGGTTCATAAATATGGAATTGTATAGTATGTGACCTTTCGTGTCTGGCTTCTTTCACTTAGCATAATGTTTTCAAGGTTCATCCATTCTAACTGATTTATATTCCATTGTCTGATACATCACATTTTATTTATCATTTCATCTATTAATGGACACTGGGTGGTTTCCACTTTTGACTATTATGAATAACGCTGCTATGAACCTTCATGTACAAGGATCTGTTTGAGTCTCTGCTTTCAGTTCTCTTGAGTATACACCTAGAAGTGGGATTACTGGTTCATACGGTAACTCTATGTTTAACTTTTGAGGAACTGCCAAACTTTTTTGCACAGCAGCTGTACCATTTTACATTTTCACATTCCCACCAGCAATATACAAAGGTTCCATTTTCCCCACATCCTTGCCAATGCTTATTATTATTTCCTTTTTTTATTATAGCTGTCCAAGTAGGTGCGAAGTGGTGTGTCACTGTGGTTTTTGTCCCCTTGCCTCCAAGACCTTGCTCTTTATTGGGGGACTGTTCAGTCTTCAGTATTCATTACTGTGAACTTATTAAACCTCTGGGAAAGGCAGAGCCCTACTCTAATTAATACTTGAAGCTGGGACCATGTCAAGCACTCTGGCAGAGCAGAGAAGAAGAGAGTTTGGGACAGAGTGAACCTGCCACCTTTGGAAGCTCTGACATAGCAGGAGCACTCTGCTCTACCCTTTTCCCTTCCCCTAAAGAGACCTTTGAGTGTGGAAATAGTTAGACAAGGCTTTTTTGAAGAGGTAAGACTAGAATTGGGCCATAAAGGGCAGGCAGAGGGGAAATGGATGAAGAGGGGAAGGAGAGAGGCATCCTAAACTGAAAAATATGAAATTCCAGGGAAGAGCTCAGGTACTGACCCAGAACAAAGCTGAAACTCAGACCAATCCACAATGACTTGTTTAGCGGCTCTAGAAAACATGCAGCAGGAGAGGAGCCTGGAAATAATGGCCAAAATACAGTGGGAGAGTTGGCTGAGTTCAGATTTTCTCCTTTGACCTTCAGGACTACTCAATCACAGATACACTCATGACCCTTAAATAAATCCACCTGTCTGGAGCCCTCAAGAAATCTAAAGCAGAGACTCTGCATTTGGTAGA
Organism: Vicugna pacos; assembly: GCF_048564905.1. Taxonomy (NCBI): domain Eukaryota; kingdom Metazoa; phylum Chordata; class Mammalia; order Artiodactyla; family Camelidae; genus Vicugna; species Vicugna pacos. Next base: position 79,008,290 of record NC_133023.1, read on the forward strand.
TGGCTTTCGCCAGAACTCAGCTGCTTGGCTAGAGAAATCACTCTCAGTGGGCTCCCCACTGAGATGGGGCGATAGGGCAGATGGAGTCAGCTGGAAGCTGAGGCACAGAAGGATTCTTAGTAAACGTGATGATTCAGAAGTGGCTCTCTAGTTACACTCAGAGCCTGGCAATATTTGAGACATTTTACAGGGCAGTGAAAGACAGTTGTCTTAGTCAGTTTGGGCTGCTATAACAAAAATATCAGAGGTGAATGGCTTAAACAACAAACACCTGTTTCTCACAGTTCTAGGGGCTGGAAAGTCCAAGATCAAGGTGCCAGCATATCTGGTGTCTGGTGAGAGACTGCTTCCTGGCTTGTAGACAGCCACCTTCATGCTGTGTCCTCATATGGTTAAGAGAAGACATCATCTCCCCTGTCTCTTCTTATAAGGGCACTAATCCCATTCATGAGGGCCCCAGCTCCCAAAGGCCCACCTTAAAGTACCATCACATTGGGGATTAGGTCTTCAGTGTATGAATTTGGTGAAGGGGACATAAACATCCAGTCTATAACAGGCACTGTAAGAACAAACAACCCCACATTTCTTCCCTTATCGACCTGCTTTCTGCCTTCCAGAAACCCTATCATTTAAAGCTAGTAGTAATATAACAATAACGGCATTTGCTGAGCACTAATATGTACCTGGCACTATGCTGAGCATGGTGTCTCACCTCATTTGATCCTCACAACAACCTATGAGGTAAGTACTATTATCAGCCCCATTTTATAGATGGGAGAACTGAGGTTCAAGAATGCTAGGTGATTTGCTTAGTTAATGAGTGGTACCTAATTAGTAGGGGAGCTAGATTTCGAACACAATTTGGACACCCTAAAGTAAGGCCTTTCCGCCCACTAGGACAGATCTTAGAGGCTATATTGTCAGTAAACTCCCCCACATTGAGCCCTAAGTTTCAGAATGTTTCGCCCTCCTTGCCCTGTGCTCTACAGTCTCATTATGGATAAAGCATCAAAGGCTGAAGTTACAATTTAATCATTTAGAAAAAGAACCTGTTTTTTAAATATTGTCTTCCATTGGCACCTTGGTATGAATTAGTCAAGAAGATGAGTGCTACCCCCCCTACCCCAGCAGGGCCTCAGTGTGATGGGACACAGAAGGATTAAGTTTTTATGGAGAAGGAGAGTTTGGGGAAGATCTGGAAATCACAGGTCTCTGCCTAAGGACAGCAGGTCTAGTTAAGTCATCACTTTGAGCAGCCAAAGGCAAAAAGAAGTAATAGTGATTGGAGAACTGAAGGAACAAATCTGAATGGAAGGTGTCATTGCTTTAGCTGATGGACCCATTTGAAGAAATACTTTTGATTTCAGTGAGCATCCCAAAGAAAAACTCATTTGAACCCACATGGCCTCAGAGGGTGAGCAATGTTTCTTTCTTGGAAGGGGACTTTAGACACCTACTGTTTGGCATGCATTAATTCTGCAAGATGTGTCACATCCTTTCTGTATACTCTGACCTAGCTTGACCGAGATGCAGCGCCCAACTATTCTTCCCTCCCTTACAGTGGTGCTCCTTGGAGGAGCGCAAGAGGTGTCCCATTAGCATCCTTATTTACCTGCTTTCTTTCCAGCTGAGCCAAGGCCCAGATGTCAGCCCAAATTTACAAACTTTATTTAAAGCAGTTTATTTCAGAAAGCAGTGTAATAGATCCCCCACCACTCTCCCCAAAGGTGCTGAATAGTGTCTGCAGGAGAGAACCAGCTCAGTGTAGTCACACTGGAAACACAGGCCTGGCTAAAGTCGGTCCCAGTAGTAATAGAGCTGAGCTTCTATGACCAGCTTTGTAGGATTGATTTTCTATGGTGGGAAGAGACCCAAAATGGTCTTGAAGTAGAATCTTTTTCAAATATAGACTCTTCAAATTTAATTTTTGAATAGGAACATTTGTATCATTCAAGAATATGAATGATATATGTATGTATGTGTATATATGATTATATATATTTACATATAAAAAGGTATATATAAAGATATGCAGTAAGATGTCTAATTCACCCCATCCCACATCCATCCAATTCTTACCTTTCTCCCTAGAACACAGTTCCCCCCATAACTTTCAATATTTTCTTATGTATCTTTCCAGATTTTCTTTATGAAAATATAAGCAACTATAAATATATACTCTTTAAAATATATTCTATTTACATAAAAAGTAGTATATTATTTATAGAATTTTGCACTTTATATTTTTTTCACCTAATAAGCTATCTTTCTATGTTAGTGCATAGAGAGCTTACTCATTCTTTTATACAACTGCATACTATTTTGTTGTATTAGTGAGTCATCACATATTTAACCAGATGTGCTGCAGTGAATAACTTTTAGATATTTCACACATGTGCAAGTATATCTGTAGCACGAATTCTTAAAAGTAAATCCTACTATTGGGTCATAAATACATATATTTTAAAATTGATAGATACTGCTGAATTTCTCTCCGTAGTGTTTGTATCAGTTCTCCACAGCCTTGCTGAGAAAGTTTATTAATCAAACTTTTGGATTTTTGCAAATCTGATAAGAAAAATGGTATCTCGATGTAGATTTTTTAACTGAAGTATAATTGACATATTATATTAGTTTCAGGTGTACAGCATAATGATTCAATATTTGTATATACTGCAAAATGATCAACTCAGTAAGTCTAGTTAACATCTGTCCCCATATATAGTTACAGATTTTTTTCTTATGATGAGGAATTTTAAGATTTATTCTCTTAGCGACTTTAAAGTATGTAATACAGTGTTATTAACTATAGTCACTATGATGTACATTCCATCCACATGACTTATCTATTTTATAAGTCCTTTGGACCTACTTTACCCATTTCACCCACCCCCCTGCCTCTGGCAACCACCAATCTGTTCTCTGTATCTATGAGCTTTTTATTTTTTAAGATTGCACATCTAAATAAGATTATACAGTATTTGTCTTTCTCTTCCTAACTTATTTCACTCAACATAATGCCCTCAAGATCCATTCATGTTGCCAGGAATGGCAAGATTTTATTTTTTTAATGGCTGAATAGTATTCCATTGTCTGTGTGTGTGTGTACACACATATCACATCTTTATCTATTCATCCATCAATGGAAACAGCTTGTGTCCATGTCTTAGCTATTGTAAATGATGCTGCAGTGAACATGGGGGTGCATGTATCTTTTCAAATTAGTGTTTCCATTTTCTTCAGATAAATATCCAGAAGTGGAATTGCTGGATCATATGGTAGTTCTAGTTTTAATTTTTTGAGGAACTTCCACACTGTTTTTCATAGTGGTACATTTCTCTTATGAATAAGGTTAAGCACATTTTCTTATGTCTAAGAGCCATTTGTCATTCCCTTTCTGTCAACTCTATATAGTCTTTGCCCACTTTTTACTGTTGAGCTATTAGTCTTTTTCTTACCAATTTCTAGGAGCTCTTTATATATTATAGATAAATCGGATTTTAATTCAAAAACAGCATATCTCTGAAAAGTTTCTATGCCAGTGGTTTTACAGTGTCTATTAGCAGCAAAGCTCTTTGTTAGATTGAAATCATAAAAAAAAAAATCCTAAAAACACATACACCAATAAAATTGGAGCTGTTCTATTGAAATGGAAGTGAAGAATGGATTTCTTTCCTCATGCCTCCCTGACACCTCTGAGGAATCCCAAAGCAGTACAGAACAGTTTGAAAATGACTACCCTCCATGGCTGGTTGACCTGTGATTTCAGTTTCCCCTAACACTTTCAGCTAAAATACTTTCTAGTGTCTAACCTGAATCCATAGTAATGCAGTTGATACTCTTTCATACTTGACATAGTTGGGCAATTTGTGATAATATGACCTTTCTTCCATTCTTAACCTTTACATGTTATTTAATTATGTTGTCATTTAATACCTTTTTGTGCTGGCCCCTCCAATGAGAGTAGAAATCTCCTTGAAGTCCAGGACACATCTTATTTATCTATCTTTGTAGCTCTAACCTACCATGGTACCAGCTACTGTCAAGGTATAATCAAGAACCTGCGGGGAGCCACTCATGACCTGAGGACTGCCGAGCACAGAAAGGGACAATAAATCCCAAAGTGCTGGCGTCAGGCTCTGAGATTGATCTAACAAAGACAATCTCTGTCCCGCCACCCCTTTTCAGGAAAGAATGCACCAGGTGATCTAAAAGCCCTAGGAACATCCTGAGCCATTAAGCTACTGATGATCTTTGAACAGAGAGATACAATCAGCATACAAGTTAGTGATCTTAGTTTATAGAAACAATAACCTTAGTTAGTGATCTTGGTATGTGGGAACATATACCCTAGTTTATGAGTATTATAAACAACATTGATCTATAGAACAATGCACAAGTTAGAGAGTTTAGTACACACTGTGTTTAAACCATAAAACAATACCTGTGCCTACGTGCAAGAATGCACAAGGTAGTCACTTTAATTTGTATAAATTAACTGCCTGAAATAAACTCGAGGTCCACTCTTGGCTTAGCGTCTTGCGGGCTAGAGTGAGACCCTCTCAACCCCACCTTCTAGTCTTGTCTTTCTTTTCTCAGTCCTGTGGCACAGGTTTCTGGACCTGATCGATTGTCGGCTGGCTCCGACAAGAACCTATCAGTGCCAGGTGTAGCTGAAGGACCTTCATAAGTGTTAGATGAATGAAGAAGAAAACAAGAGGGAAACGGCCTTTATCCCCGCCGCTCCCACCATACACATAAGCACAATGTGAATGCCTTTTAATTAATTGTCCAGGCATCCATGGAAACAAGGCAAATGCCTTCATGTTATTCAGGTTAATAGCTTTCTCCTATGTGCCTTTTCTCTAGACCAACACCATTTGCCATTTATTGTGAACTTTGCTATGTACCAGATACTTTGGAGCTTTTAAAATAAATTATCTCTAAACCTCACAGCCATGTAAGGTAGATGGCATGCTCATTTTGAAGATGAGGATTCTGAAGTGCAAAGAGATTAAGTATCTTTCCCAAAGTCACAGAGCAAAAGACATGCCAGAGCGGAGATTTATACGTAATGTTTGCAGACCCCAGAGACCAGGCTTAATTCCTTTTGCTTGCATCACTGAGATACGGAACTGAAAAACACTACAGCATCCAATGCAGAGCTTCCTTTTGTAGACTTGTGCTGCTCTTTTCTTGTGTTTCTGGGACCTGGAGAGTTTAGCCCTTTGGACTATACAAGTCTGTTTTGTTGTGTGTGTGTGTGTGTGTGTGTGTCTCAAGGAAATACAAGGGGTCATCACCTCTTCTTTCAAGCCTTTTACCATCATCTACATATCCCACCTCCACCACCACCTCCAAAATGGCCTGCGGATATGCTGGGACTGTGCCACTAGGACAAGAGGGAATCAGACTGGAAACATAAGCATCAAGCTCAGCCATCAAAAATAAAGTCAGATCTTGAGTAACAGTAGCAATGGCAAGAGAAGGGAGGGACTCCTTGGAGTCAAGGAGATCCGATGCCTGGGAGCTCTGGAGAGGTGTACATTTATCTCATAAATCCGGGGAGCTGATTTGTCTCCCTACTTACAAATGGCCTTTCTGACTAGCAAAGAACTGGCCCATTAAGAAATGAAAATTTTATGGTAGGGAGAGTGGAGAAGAGAGCCACCAGCTTGGGGACAGTGGGTTCTAGAGGGGTTGTGCCAGGAGGGGAGAGAATGGTGTACCAAAGGAAGTGGGATAGGACCACAGACTTTTTGGTTAATTTTGCCATTTGCTCTGAAGGGGGAAAAAGCCTGCGGCAAAGTTATTCACACTAAGATGTTACTGACAATGTGTATCCTCTCAGAGAAATTTTTGAATTATAAGATCTGATTGCCAAAAGGCAATCACTTATTTCAAAGGAATGGACTTCTAATGGCATTTTAAGCATCAGTGAGAGAAAAGGAGGTCAGAGATCCTTAGGATAAGGGAGTGTTTTCTGAGCACCTCAGAAATCATAGTTCTGCTTACATATAAGATCATCCCTTACTGGGGGAGAAGGGGCAGTGCCTTTTTGCAACACAACTGTAGTCAGATGGCTTAATGCTGGTCTTACCTGACAGTGTCTTTCCTCCACTGCTCAGAGTGCTGTGTGGGATTTGACTAGAAACGGGAGATGGCAGAGGCTAAAAATCATGCAGCCTGGCGACTTCTGTTGTAGCATTCTCCTGAAGGGCCCTGAAGCCAGCCTTGCTTCAAACTGATTTCCTGCCAGCTTTTGGCCAGGAACACTGAATGTGGTCCAAGGATAGTTGGTTAGAAACCCAACCACCTTGGAAAATCTGGGAAGGGAGAGGATAAGAGTCCAAGGTGGCTTTCCTTGCTTCTGTGGTTCCTTGCATGCTGTGTTGGCCCTTCAAAGATGCAAGGGGAGATTTAAGTTCCGTATCCCATCCTTAGATAGAAAAGTCGAGGCCCAAAGAAGTAAAGTGACTTGTGCAGTGTTATAGGAGGTGGGTACACAAGCTAGGATTGTGACTCAGTGATCCTGCCCTCCAGTTTTTTAAAAAAAAATTCTTTTCGTTAATAAAAATTGTAAATATTTAAGGTATACAACATGCTGATTTGATATACATATACATATTGAAATGATTACTGCAGTTAAGCTAATTAACATCATCTCTTGATATATACCATTCATTTTGTGGTGAGGGCACCTGAAATCTACTCTTTTAGCAAATTTCCAGTATACAATACAGTATTATTAACTGTAACCATCATGCTGCACATTAGCTCTCTAGACTTATTCATCTTACGTAACTGAAACTTTGTACCCTTTGACCTATATCTCCCCATTTCTCACATCTCCCTGCCCCTGGTAACCACCATTCTAGTCTCTGCTTCTACATATTTGACTTTTTTAGATTTCATGTATAAGTGAGATTATGCATTTTTTTCTTTCTGTATCTGGCTTATTTCACTTAGCATAATGTCCTCAAGGTTCAACCATGTTGTTGCAAATGGCAGGATCCCTTTTTTAAGGCTGAATATTCCATTATATATGCATATACACACACCACAATTTCTTTATCCATCCAAGGATATAGAATATGGGATCAACACTTAGGTTGTCTCCATATCTTGGCTATTGTGACTAATGCTGCAGTAAACATGGGATGCAATAAACATGAGAACACAGATATCTCTTCCAAGGACTAATTTCATTTCCTTTTTGTCCCCCAGTTTTAATACCCACTGTGTGAAAAGAGCCCAAACTTCAAGGCAGGAAAAGTGTATTTCCAAGTTGGCTCTTCTAGTAAATAGCTGTGTGATAAGGACCAAATCTTTTGAGGCATTAGTAGCCTCATATTCATAATTCTCCCCTGTCCTCAGCCCCATTAGGGATATTAGAAAAATGAAATAAGATTAAATGGGGAGATGTTAAGATAAATTTCTTGCGTAAAACTAACATTAAGCATGACCATCATTGGTTTCTTTTTCTTTGATTTTTTTGTCTTCCTCTTTTTTGCTTTCTCTCCAACTCCTGTTGAGTAGATTAATAGACTCCAATGCCAGGTTACTCTGAAGACTATTACAAGAAAGACTCTCAAGGTCAAGGTCCACTGGAAAACTTCATTCTGCAGTTGCCTCACCTTGGTGGAAGACCCAATTCAAAACTCAATCCAAGTTCTTTTGAGGCAAAAAGAAAAACTCAAAAAAAACCAAAACCCAAACTTTCTCTTCTTTCAGTATTCCAAAGATTTGCCAGCTCTTGTAAGAGTCATGGCAAATATTATTTTGTAGGTCATCCGAGTTTTCCTTCACCACAAAATACTGCAATTTGGTATAATTAGGGCCCAGGGGCAAATGGCCCTGCTCTTGTACTTTGTCCATTGGGTTTCACGCATGTGTACCAGCTGCAGCTGTCTGTTGTGTGTACTTGTGGGCAGCAGCAGGGACTCAGCCCAGGCCAGAGGGCCAATTAGTATGAGTTAAATGCTTTCTAGGAGCTAAGGCTTTTCTTTTTAAGGCAAAATTAAGGAACTTCCTTGGTACTCTGTAAGGGGTCATTAATAACTACTTAACACCCAAAGAGTGATTTACTCAGAAATTGAAGCTAGATCAATTTATGTAGCAAAGTATAGAATTGAATCAGTTACCCAAATCACGAAGCCATAGAAAGTGCGATGTCAATTTTCTAGGTATTTGAGGCCATTCTGCAGGGACCACACCCCCTTCATGTTCTGTTGGTTTTGGTTTTAAGTTAAATGGTCCTTTACTTGTGACAGGTTTGAAGTGATTGGCACCCTAGGAGGGAATATTCTTGAATCAGTCAAACATCAGTTCAGCTCCTAGTGCTACAATTAATAAGTTGTGTGACCCTGGGCCTTAGTTTCCTAATTTCTTGAGCCTTAGTTTCCTCATCAGCAAAATGGACAGAACCTTAATATCTACATCAGAATGTTACTAGTAAGGACCAATGAGAAAATGTATTGAAAAGCACTCACCATTTTGCCTAGCATATTATTTAGGGCACAGTAATGTTAACTATTGTTTGATGATGATGGATATTATTATTGGCCTTTATCATGTTTACCTATATCCTGAGAACAATATCATTCTGTTTTTTTTAAAGTTTTAATGAGGTATAATTTACCCACCATAACGTGGACTCATTTTCATTATGGCTTTGAGTGGTGGGAAATAAAAAATGGTCTAACTCTTTTTAAAAAAATTTATTGAAGTATAGTTGATTTATGATATGTTATTTTCAGGTGTACAGCAAAGTGATTCAGATATAAATATATATATACACACACACACATTTCAGATTATTTTCCATTATAGGTTATTCCAAGATATTGAACAGAGTTTCCTATGCTATACACTAAATCCTTGTTGCTTATCTATTTTATGTATAGTAGTTTGTATCTGTTAGTCCTATACTCCTAATTTATCCCTCACCTATCTCCCTTTCCCCTTTGGTAACCATAAGTTTGTTTTACATGCCTGTTAGTCTGTTCCTGCTTTGTATAGAGATTCATTTGTATTATTTTTTAGATTCCACATATAAGTGGCATCATATAATATTTGTTTTTCTCTGCCTGACTTACTTCACTTGGTGTGATAATCTCTAGGTCCATCCATATTGCTGCAAATGGCACTATTTCATTCTTTTTTATAGCTGAGTAATATTCCATTATATATGTATATCACACCTTCTTTATCCATCCATCTGTTGATGGACATTTAGGTTGCGTCCATATCTTGGCTATTGTAAATAATGCTGCTATGAACATTGGGGTGCATGTATCTTTGCAAATTAGAGTTTTTGTCTTCTCTGGATATAAGCCCAGGAGTGGGATTGCTGGATCATATGGAAACTTTATTTTTAGTTTTTTAAGAAACCTCCATCACAGTGAAAAAAAGGTGACAATGTATATATGTGTGTTCATGTATAACTGAAAAATTGTGCTCTACACTGGAATTTGACACAATGTTGCAAAATGACTATAACTCAATGAAAAATGTTAGGAAAAAAAGGAAACCTCCATACTGTTTTCCATAGTGGCTGCACCCATTACATTCCCACCCACAGTGTAGGATGGTCTAACTCTTTAAGCCTCTCCCTAGTGAAATGTACAACTCCCCTCTTTTCTCTTCTTCCACTGCCTCAAACAGGTACTTCACAACCTCTGCTTGTATCTATTGTTAATTTGTACATTGATGATTAGTTTAACCTGGGCACTTATTCATTGCTATTTGGGAGGGGTGTGTGTGTGTATGTACACAGTATGCACTTTAAGGAAGCCTAGTCAAAAGACTTCTTGAGACCATTCACTTAGAGTGAACTCTGAGTTGTCTCTTGGTTCTGTTACATGGCAACCCTCCACCAGACTCCATGGAGAAAGAGACATGTAAGGCAGAGTCCCAGTCTTCAAAAGCAATACATACAAATGTATACATGGGTTGGTAGAAAGAAGATGGAATTTAGAGGTAGAGGACCAGATTTCAGTTCCCTTTTTCATCACTCACTACCTTCGTGACTCCAGCTAAGTCATTCAACCTCAGAGACTTGTCACCCTCAAATGAAAAATGAAGATAAGAATCTGCCTTGCTTGCTTCACAGTGTTGTTATGAGGCTTTATTGTAACAATTTATGTGAAAGCTCTTTGTAAATTGTTGGCTGAGTGGCTATAATTTACAAATATGAGTTACAATAATATTCAAGTGCCAAATTTGTACTTCAGACATAAGACACTTTGAGAGGTGCAGATCATGGGCTGGAGCTATGAGGGACTGCTTCATGGAGGATAGGGGACTTTTGCTGAGCCTTCAAAGTCAGACAGAACTTCAATAGGTGGAAAAGAGTGGGAGGGAGGGAGCAGTCTTGGTAGAAGGATTAAAAATAAGCAAAAACTTCAGAGGCTGGAACAAGGATACAAGCAAGTGATATGAAACATTGGAGGGAGTACAGTTACCAAGGTAGTCATAATAGGTGGTTTCTCATCTGAAAAAACTCCTTTCTTCCAGGCAAGGTAATACCTTATTCATCTAAGGCTATTAGCTCCATCAAGGGAGGGGTCTTGTCCTTCTTCACTGATCTCTCTCTAGTGCCCATCACAGTGCCTGGTATACAGTAGGTGCTCAATAAATGTCCAACAAGTGAAGAAATGGGTGGGTGGTCGCATTAGTTACTGTTCTTGTCTGGCTGCTTTAATATTATCTAAGTTATCAGCCACTGGATTAGGGACTATTTTTAACTCCCTCGATGTGGTACAGCCCTATCTGCTGTTGGGATTTATGAAATTCTTTCCAATGATGCCAATATGTGGTCTGGTTTTTCTCCATTCTGTCCCAGAAGACTCCTTACCCACTGCGAACAATAAGGTGACCAGCAAGTCGTGTGAGTACAATGGGACCACTTACCAACATGGTGAGCTGTTCATGGCTGAAGGGCTCTTTCAGAACCGGCAACCCAACCAGTGCACCCAGTGCAGCTGTTCGGTAAGACCCTGTATCTTATTGTCCGTGCTGTCCCCTACCCAAATAAGAGTGCTCCTATACTTGTCCCTTTAGTTTGAGCCTACACTGTAGGGTGCTTGATTGAAAGATGAATTGCATCTAAATCACAAGCCTCCCTACCAATCCAGACTCCGTGATCTTCATCAACCCTGAGCTACTCTGTTGAAGAGGTCAGACCTAGTTATATCCTTGTCTTAAAACTTTAGGACTGCTTAAAAGGACAAAGATGAGCTAATGGCCTTGATCTACCTGTATGCCTTTTTACAATAACGACACCACCGAAGCCTTCACCTGAACAACTCAATTATTTGAAGTGTTGGAAATGCTATGGTTAGAAAGGTCACTGGCATGATCTAGGGACACTCAGTCTAATTCACAAGAAAATAGGTTGTCTCTTGGTTCCCATCCCTTAAATATTCTACTAACCAGTTCATTCCTGGTTCCCTGCAGTGAGAAAACTCTCAACGAATACTTGATGATGAAATTGCTTGTTAAGAGAATTGTATACTTCAGGAAGAAGACATACTGATTATATTATCATCTAATTGTGCAGTCCAGAGAATGTAATAGATATAATCAGAAAATGGAGTCAAAGGGCTGTTTAAGCTGAAGTATGAGAGAATGAAGTTAGGTGTAGAAACAACTTTTCTGCCTATAAAGGGTATTAAACACTGGACTGACAAGGGAAGTTAAAGAATCTCCTTGCTTAGGGATTTTTAGTAAAAATAGAAGATCTTAGTAGTGTGGGCGATTCTGTTGTAGCCATGCTTTCCTAATGACTTTTCAGGAACCCATCTAGCCCCAGAACAATATGCTCCTATAAACTAAGTGCAAGGCTTAAGGAATAATGTTTGGAACATAGAATTTTAGGGAATGAACATTATTCAAGGACAAACATAACTAGCAAGTAAATCTGATCCTCTCCCTTGGCTTGTGCTGGACTGAACTACCCATTCAGATGACCTTGCATAGTTTTGTATCAACCCGAAGAGTTTGTCTACTTTGTTGGAAGGGAGACTCTAGTAAGTGTTATGAAAGGAAGCTATCATGTGAATCTGCATTCCCCCCAAACCCCAACATCCAGCTGAGGCATAATGAGGGCCAAGGGATAGAATGGACAGAGAAGAGAGGGGCAAGACTATATTTGGTTGTTTGGCAGCTCAGAGCAGCCGTCTCACTGACAACTTTGTTCCATCTTATACCAGGATGCCTGAAGAGGATTGCCAACTCTTCTGTGACTTAGTCTGTGGCCTGAAGAAATAGTAAATAAAAAAACAATGCATCATAAAATTTAGGAAGTACCTAGAACCGACTATGGAACAGCAGTGGGGAGGGGAGGAATGTGTCGTGTTTGAGCCCCTACTCATCCCAGGTACTGAGCTAAAGCCTTAGCACGTATGCCAGCTCTTTCTGACCTTAATTTTGTTTCTCTTTGGCAGGAGGGAAATGTGTACTGTGGTCTCAAGACTTGCCCCAAGTTAACCTGTGCCTTCCCAGTCTCTGTTCCAGATTCCTGCTGCCGGGTGTGTAGAGGTAGGTATCCTGCATCCCAAGACTTCAGGTGCCTCCATCCTGAGTAGCAAGATTTAGAAGAGGAAATTAACCTGTCCAGTGGCCTAGGGAAAGAGAATTTTCTGTGGTAGCCTTAGTTTTTAAAGATGCTTTCATTCACAAAAGTTAGAACAAATAAAAGCACTGCTTTTAAGGGTCACTGCCTAAAAGAAACTGCGCTGGAGCACAGCAGGGGAAGGAGGGTGACAGTCATCTAATGTGAAAGTAAGTATCTGTAGCTCTCCTTCCTTAATCCCTTCTAGCTTGGCCCCTACATGACTGGATTGTAAAACACAGGGCATTTCCACACACAGCCTTAAAAGAAAGAATGGGCCTCGCAAAGCATTAATGTGACCATTTTGAATACTGTGTAGGGTAAATACAGGAGTATTTTTAAAATCCCGCTGTAAAATGGTGACAAACTCAATGAAAGCAAAGTGGAAGACAGCATCTTCTCGAGTTATATCCAGAAGGGAATCATCATCTTCTCAAGCCAGTTTTTTTCTTCTTTGGGTTCCATTTCTTTGATAATGGCACCAATTTTTTTCTCTAGGTTCCCTAGATCAAACATAATCACCATTAATTTCTCCTTTATTCCCTTTTTCTCAAATTACCAAATCTATCAGCAGTCCTTTATGTCCCCTCTTTCCCACTTGCCCCCTGGCTGTATCCTAATTTTGTGCTTTCCTTCTATCCAATCAGCATGCTTATTGATTGTTTACTATATGCTTGGCACTGTGCTCAAGGCTGGATACATATTAGTAAATACAGTTGACATACAGGGCACTACTAGCCTCTATGGCATCTTTATGTGAATTACAAAAAGGGTTCTCTTACTTAAGATACTTGACTGCCATTCACCAGAAAATCTTTGTGAATGTACCTCTGTAGCTGTGGCGCCCTTGTGCAGTACACAACCTGTACAGCCATATGTGGCATACATAGCAGCCAAGATATCTTCTTTGCTCTTATGGAACTCACGTTTTACCAGAGAAGACGTAATAAACAAAGAAATATCTAAATATAAATAATGTGAGTACTATGAAGAAAATAAACAAAGGACTGAGAAAATAAGAGGTGAAGGCATTTAGGTTGAGCATTTGGAAAGGCCTCTCTGAGATGACACGTACTCTCAGACTAAAAGGATGAAAAGGAATTATCCATGCAAAGGTCCTGGCGGAAGAACATCCCAAACAGAAAGAAAATTCAAAAGACCAGGCAGGGAAGAGCTTAGAGCATTCAAGGAGCCTAGGGACCCATGTGGCAGGAATATAACTGGCATGTAATGAGACTGGAGAGGTGAACAGGAGTCAGACCACATTGGATCTTCAAAGCCATGGGAAGGAGTTTGAATTTCCTTTTTTAGGTACATTGGGAAGCCATCAGAAGGTTGTACACGGGCATGACATGATCCAGTTGATGTCTTAAAAGATCTCACTGGTTCTTGTGTCCAGACTAGATTGAAGGGAGGAAATAAGACAAATGGGGAGACCAGGAAGATGAGTATAGCAGTCTTTCTAGGATAAGAAGGTGGGTTTCTGGTCTGGGGACACAGTGCAGAGTAGTGGTTCAGATTGGGTTCCCTGGAGCCAGGCTGCCTCAGTTCTAATCCCATCCCTGCTGCTTCCTAGCTGGGTGATAATGAGCAATGTACTCAAGCTTTCTAGCAATCTTTACCATGAGGATAATGTTAGCACCTACTTCCAAATGGTTGTGAGGTTTAAATGAGATAATACAGGAAAAGGACCTAGGACACTGTCTCCCATAGAGTGAGGACTCAATAACGAAAAATGGACAAATTTGAAATTCAGTAGGCCCTCCAGATCTGCAAGTGGTGCATCCGCAGAGTCAACCAACCGTGGTTTGAACGTATTGGAGAAAAAATAAATCCAGAAATTTCCAAAAAGCAAAACTTGAATTTGCCTTGCCCTGGCAACTATTTACATGGCATTTACATTGTATTTCCAACTATTTACATAGCATTAACATTCTATTTGGTATTAAAAGTAATCTAGAGATGATTTAAAGTATATAGGAGGATGTACGTAGGCTATATGCAAAGACTGAACAATTTTATATAAGGGACTTGAGCATCCTCGAATTTTGGTATTTGGGAGGGTCATAGAACCAATCCCCCACAGATACCGAGGGTCAGCTGTATATTTAGAGCATTGTTTCTTGGTTATGGCTGCATATTGAAATTACTTTGGTAAATTTAGGTTATTTCCATGTCTTGGCTGTTGTAAATAAGTGCTGCTATGAATACTGAGGTGCATGTATCTTTTCAAATTAGAGTTTTCTCCAGATATACGCCCAGGAGTGAGATTGCTGGGTCATATGGTAACTCTATTTTTAGTTTTTTACAGAGCCTCCATACTGTTTTACATAATGGCCCCATCAATTTGCATTCCCACCAACAGTGTAGGAGGGTTCCCTTTTCTTTACACCCAAGAGAGTCCACTCTTAGCAGAGGTGTACATTTGGTTACTAGTATAACCAGCTAGTCACTGTATTCCTGTTGTTTGGCTGAGGTGATTTTGTTTGGGGAAAAATTCTGTGACATCTAATGTGAAGAACAATTAATGAAAGAAAGGAAACTGCAAAAAGACATATTATTGCATCCACGCAGAAATATAGTGCAAAGGACATAGGTTCTGAAGCCAGAAGGACACAGATTTGACCTGGCATAGATATTGCTGACCAGTGATGTTACCTTGGGAAAGCTACTTAACCACTCAGGACCTTTGTTCTCTCAGCTGTGAAAATGGCAATTATGATATCTACAACCCACGGAAAAGTTGTAAAATTTAACTGAGCTGAAGTAGAATGCCAGGAGAAAGTCTAATACAAAGTTACCGCTTACCATATATAATGTAACTTAATATATTTTATATATTTTTACTATATTTATTACCCTGGGGTTAAATAGAATTGCAACTTCGCTATTGCTGATAGCCTTGCCTTTTGATTTACTTTATCTCCATATAAAGAACTATATTTCTAGTCCTTCTTGGGGCAACAGTTCCTGAGGCTAACCATCTTCTCAGCGGTTCTCTTGTCACAATTTGAATTTCTTCTCTTTTTGTTATGTCCTCAGAAGCAACAGATTAAAAGCTGGTTATTACTGATGATGTATGTCCCTTCACATACTTGACAATTCATTAAGTTCTTTCTTTGCCATCTCTTCTCCAGTCTAAATAAACTATTCTCTTTCATCTTTCCCTCTAAAGACTAAATCCTACACTTCATAAAACTGATGCTTTTTTTCTCTGCCTTTAATTTCCTTACATCTTTCATTTGTATATAATATGATTGAATTTCCTCTGAAGTTCTAATTTTTGAAGCACCTAGTTTTTTTGTTGTTGTTGAAATGATGTTTTTACAAAGGTATACCTTGTATAAGCGTATTACTCACAGAGCAGGGAACCCAGATGCGCTTCTCCACTACACTGGCCACCCTAATTGCAGGCAAAATACTGCTGAAGAAATAAACTTTTGAGCACTGAACTTGCCTACCTTGGTACAAAGGGCCCCATTGAAACAGGTTCTCTGCACTGTCTCCAAACACTAACGTGTGCCTTTCCCTCTGGATCAGGTGGCAATCTTAGCCATGGATTAATCTCAGCCCCATCCTCAGTTGTTTAGATGTGTCTTTGAGGCTAGGACAGTTAGGAGAGTGTGGGCAGGGTGCGTGTCCTTGCTGGCACTTCAGCAAACCTCATCTGGACTGGAAGTGTGGTGCAAACAGCCACTGGAGCCCTAAGGTAAACTCTTAACAGAAGAAAAAAAATCTCTGCAGAGATTGTGCCACAGCCACATTCTGGGTGGGCAGGCCTCAGACCCAAACCCACTCTCAGCTTCCCCCCACCATTTATCATTTCTGCTTCCTGTCTCCTACCTATCTTGCCAAAGCAAAGGGGAAGGCTATGTACTTGAACTCTAGCCAAGGGAGACATATTTGGGGTAAGCTATCAGCTGTGTTGAGAGCCAAGACTGCATTTGGTAGATGGTGTACATATGTAGCACTTACTCTGTACCAAGCGATGATCTAAGCACTTATGTGTGTAATGGCTCATTTAACAACAGAGTAGGAACTATTATTATCCCTATTTTATAGGTGAGAAAACTGAGGCAGAGAAGTTAAGTGATTTGCCCAAGGCTGCATGTTAGTAAGTGGCAGAGCTAGAATTTAACATTGTTGTCCTGGCTCTAGAGTCCCAAGCTCTTATGCTGTCTGGTGGGAGCCATCTGTAGCAGTGTGACAAGGGCCTCTCTTAGTGCAGGGGAGTAGAGGGGAAGAGAGTACATGCAATGCACATTGGCATAGGCAGATAATCCCAAGAGAGTAACCATACTGCCCATCTTTCCCCATCAAGATTGCAGCCTACCCATTCCCAACCACAGGGGAACACCTCTCTTTCTGGGCTTAGAGAGGCCCGAGTGTAAACAGCTACCTTCTTTCATTCAGCAAACATTTGTCATGCAACCACTAAGTACCCAGCACTGTGCTGGTACTGGAGATACACTGGTGAACAAAACAGACATGGAACAACCCCTCGTGGAGTTTAATGGGGAAGACGAACATTTATCAAATATTGACACAAGGAAATATAAAATCGGAACTGTGCCACATGCTACAAAGGAAAGCTGTTACAAAAGCCAGTAACTGATGGGGATCGACCTAGTCAGGGAGGTGAAGGAAGACTTTTAAGACTGTCTCTCCAGCTTCAGCTCACACCACATTTCTTTTTCCTCTCTGCACCCCAGAATCTGGGAGGATTGACTCAAAATTTAGGGGGCTAACTAATGGCAATCCTGTCCTCCCAAGATCCCTGACTTCTGACCCACCATGAAACCAGCCACCCTATGTTGTAGGAGTGTCTGTACTGTCTTTCCTGCGTTGTACCTGCTGCATGATACTCAAGTTCAGACTTCTTAGTATAGTCAGTTTACAATGCTGTGTCAATTTCTGGTGTACAACACGATACTTCAGTCATATAGGAACATACATATATTCGTTTTCATATTCTTTTTAGCCATAAGTTACTATAACATATTGAATATGGTTCCCTGTGCTATACAGTACAAAATTGTTGTTTATCTATTTTATGTATATTAGTTAGTATCTGCAAATCTCAAACTACCAATTTATCCCTTCCCACCCCCTTCCACCCCTGGTAACCATAAATTTGTTTTCTGTGTCTCTGTCTGTTTCTCTTTTGTAAATAAGTTTGTTTATCTTTTTTTTTAGGTTCCACATATAAGTGATATATGGTATTTTTCTTTCTCTTTCTGGCTTACTTCACTTAGAATGACAACCTCCAGGTCCATCCATGTTGCTGCAAATGGCATTATTTTATTCTTTTTTATGGCTGAATAGTATTCCATTGTGTAAATATACCACAACTTCTTTATCCGCTCATCTGTTGGTGGACATTTAGGTTGTTTCCATGTCTTGGCTGTCATAAACAGTGCCACTATGCTAGTTCAGACTTCTTAAAGTACTACCTGATCATGTTGGCCAAGGTCTTCCATTTCTTATCATATTACCCAATCTCAGCCCTGCAGCTTGTTTTTTTTTTAATTTTTTATTGAAATATGTTCTGTTTACAATGTTGTGTTAGTTTCTGTTGTACAGCATGGTGATTCAGTTATACATATATATTTCTTTTCATATTCTTTTCTTTATAGATTATTACAAGGTATTGAATATAGCTCCCTGTACTATACAGTAGGACCTTGTTGTTTATCTGTTGTATATATAATGGTTAGTAGTTGCACAAAAGGCCCTCTGTCAAACAATCTGACCCTTTCTCAGCCTGCTACCTATCCTTGTTTCTCTGACACCAACACGCACACCTATAGTCTAGCATTTCTGTCTTATAATATGCCATGTTCCTCCCCACCTTCACCCCTGTGATGTGCCTCTCTTTTTTACATACAATATCATATTTGTTTCCAGTGTACAACATAGTGATCAACATTTTGTACATTATGAATAGATCACCACAATAAGTCTAGTAACCATCTGTCACCATACAAAGTTATCACAATATTATTGGCTATATTCCCTATGTTGTATATAACATCTCAGTGACTTATTTATTTTATAAATGGAAGTTTGTATCCCTTAATCCCCTTCGCCCATTTCACCCATACCCCACCTCCTTCCATTGTGGTGACCACTAGTTTATTCTCTGTATCTGTGGGTCAATTTCTGTTTTGTTTGGTTTGGTTGTTTTCTGCTTCAGTTCCACATTAAAGAGATCATATGGCATTTATCTTTGTTTGGCTTCTTTCACTTAGCATAATGCCCTCAAAGTCCATCCATGTTGTTACAAATTGCAAGATTTCATTCTTCTTTATGGCTGAATAATATTCCATATTGTGTGTGTGTGTGTGTGTGTGTGTGTGTGTGTGTGTATGTATATATATATATATATATATATATATATATCACGTTTTCATTATCCCTTCACCTGTTGATGAACATTTCCGTTATTTCCATATCTTGGCTGTTGTAAATAATGCTGCAGTGAACATAGTGGTACATGTGTCTTTTCTAATTAGTGTTTTCATTTTCTTCTGGTAAATACCCAAAACTGAAATTGCAGGATCCTATGGAGTTCTATTTTGAATTTTTTAAGAAATTCCCATACTGTTTCCCATAGTGACTGTGCCAATTTACATTCTCACCAACAATGCACAAGGGTTCCCTTTTCTCTACATCTTTGCCAACACTTGTTATTTGTTGTCTTTTTGATGATAGCCATTCTGACAGGTGTGAGGTGATATCTCATTGTGGTTTGATTGGCATTTTCCTGATGATTAGTGATGTTGAGCATCTTTTCACGTGTCTGTTGGCCATCTGGATATCTTCCTTGGAAAAGTGTCTATTCAGGTCTTCTGCTCATTTTCATATGTAGCTCAAGGCTTCAGTATCTTTAATTACTTTTTTAATTGAAGTACAATTGATTTACAATGTTGTTTTAATTTCAGGTGTACAGCAAAGTGATTCATTTATATATTTTTTCAGATTTTTTTCCATAATAGATTATTACAAGATATTAAATACAGTTCTCAGTGCTGTACAGTAGGTCCTTGTTTATCTATTTTATATATTGTAGTGTGTGTATGTTAATCCTAAACTCTCTCCCCACAGTATATCTTTCCATCTGTTTGTGTCATCTTCAATTTCTTTCATCAGCATCTTATAGTTTTTGGAGTACAGGTATTTTGCCTTAGGTAGGTTTATTCCTAGGTATTCTTTTTGATATGATGGTAAATGGGATTGTTTCCTTAATTTCTCTTTCTGATATTTCATTGTTAGTATATGAAAATGCAACAGATTTCTGTATATTAATTTTGTATCCTGAAACTTTACAGAATTCATTGATGAACTCTGGTAGTTTTCTAGTAGTATCTTCAGGATTTTCTGTGTATAGTATCATGTCATCTGCAAACAGTGACAGTTATACTTCATCTTTTCTAATTTGGATTCCTTTTATTTCTTTTTCTTCTTTGATTGCTGTGGCTAAGACTTCCAAAATTATGTTGAATAAAAGTGGTGAGAGTAGGCATCCTTGTCTTGTTCCTGATCTTAGAGAAAACGCTTTCAGCTTTTCATCATTAAGTATGATGTTAGCTGTGAGTTTGTCATTATGGTCTTTATTATGTTGAGGTATGTTCCCTTTATGCCCACGTTCTGAAGAGTTTTTATCATAAATGGATGTTGAATTTTATCGAGAGCTTTTTCTGCATCTATTGAGATGATCATGTGGTTTTTATTCTTGAATTTGTTAATGTGGTGTATCACAATGATATTGAAAAATCCTTCAATCCCTGGGATAAATCCCACTTGAGCATGGTGTATGATCTTTTTTAATGTATTCAATTTGCAGGATTCAGTTTGCTAATGCTTTGTTAATGATTTTTGCATCTATATTCATCAGTGATATTGGCCTGTAATTTTCTTTCTTGTGATATCTTTGTCAGATTTTGATATTGGGTTGATGGTGGCCTCATAGAATGAGTTTGAAAGTGTTTCTTCCTCTGCAATTTTTTGAAATAGTTTCAGAAGGATAGGTGTTAACTCTTCCCTGAATGTTTGGTAGGATTCACCTGTGAAGTCATCTGGTCCTGAAATTTAGTTTGTTGGAAGTTTTAAAATTAATGATTCAATTTCACTACTAGTAATCAGTCTGTTGAGATTTTCCATTTCTTCCTGATTCAGTCTTAGGAGATTGTGTGTCCTTAGGAATTTATTCATTTCTTCTAGGCTGTACAGTTTGTTGGCATATAATTTTTCATAGTAGTCTCTTATGATCTTTTTTATTTCTGTGGTATCGGTTGTAATTTCTTCTCTTTATTTTATTTGGGCTCTTTCTTTCTTTTTTTTCGTGATGAGTCTGGCTAAAGGTTTATCAATTTTGTTTATATTTCCAAAGAAATATCTCAGTTTCATTCATCTTTTCTATTGTTTTTTAAGTCTCTATTTCATTTATTTCCACTCTGATCTTTGTTAGTTCCTTCTACTAACTTTGGGCTTTGTTCTTCTTTTTCTAGTTCCTTTAGATGTAAGGTTAGGTTGTTTATATGAGATTTTGTTTGTTTGTTTGTTGAGGTAGATCTGTATAGCTATAAACTTCCTTATTAGAACTGTTTTTGAAGCATCCCATAAGTTTTTGGAAAGTCATGTTGTCAATTTCATTTGTCTTAAGGTATTTTTAAATTTCCTCTTTGATTTTTTGTTGACCCATTGGTTTTTTAATAGCATACTGTTTACCCTCATGTGTTTATGCTTTTTACCATTGTTTCTCTTCTAATTGATTTCCAGTTTCATACCATTTTTTCAGAAAATATTCTTGATATGATTTCAATCTTCTTAAGTTTATTGAGACTTATTTTGTGACCTAGCATGTGGCCACTGTTGGAGAATGTGTCATGTGCATTTGAAAATAATCTGTATTCTGCTGGTTTGGGATAAAACATTCTGTGTATATCTATTAAGTCCATCTGGGTAAAGTGTCATTTAAGATGAGTGTTTTGTTATCAATTTTCTATCTGGATGATCTATCCATTGATATAAGCCAGGTGTTAAAGTCCCCTACTGTCATTGTATTACTGTCAATTTCTCTTTTATATGTCTCTTAATATTTGCTGTATATAGTCAGATGCTCCTATGTTGGGATGGTAAATATTTACAATTGTTATATCCTCTAGTTGGATTGACCCCTTATCAATATGTAATGCTTTCTTTGTCTTTTCTTATACTCTTTGTTGTCTGATATGAGTGTTGCTACCCCAGCTTTCTTTTCATTTCCATTTGCATAGAATATCTTTTTCCATCCTTTCACTTTCAGCCTGTTTGTGTTTTTAGATTTGTAGGCTGCATATAGATGGGCTTTATTTTCTTATCCATTCAGCCACCCTATGTATTTTGATTGGAGCATTTAAACCAAAGTAATTATTGATAGGTATATACTTATTGCCATTCTATTCATTGTTTTCTGATTGATTTTAAGTTTTTCTCTGTTCCTTTCTTCTTCCTTTAATCTCTTCCTTTGTGATTTGATGATTTTCTTTAGTCTGGTGTTTGGCTTCATTTCTCTTTATTTTTTGTGTATCTATTGTAAGTTTCTGGTTTGTGGTTACCATGAGATTTCTATATATTGATCTATATATAGCAGATTGTTTTAAGCTGGTAGTAACTTAAGTTTGAATGCATTCTAAAAGCAATACATTTTTACTCCCTTCTCCATTTTTTTGTTTTTGATGTTATAGTTTACATCTTTTTACTTTACATATCCCTTAACTACTTTTGTAGTTATAGTTGTTTTACAATTTTTGTCTTTTTTAACATTTTTTATTGATTTATAATCATTTTACAATGTTGTGTCAAATTCCAGTGTTCAGCACAATTTTTCAGTCATTCATGGACATATACACATTCATTGCCACATTTTTTTCTCTGTGATTTATCATAACATTTTGTGTATATTTCCCTGTGCTATACAGTGTAATCTTGTTTATCTATTCTACAATTTTGAAATCCCAGTCTATCCCTTCCCACCCTCCACCCCCCTGGTAACCACAAGTCTGTATTCTCTGTCCATGAGTCTATTTCTGTCCTGTATTTATGCTTTGTTTTTGTTTATTTGTTTGTCTTTTAACATTCATACTAGCTTTTTTAGGTAGCTCATCCACTGTCTTTACTATATGTTTGCCTTTACCACTGAGTTTTTTCCTTTTATTTATTTTTAAATTTCTAGTTGTAGTCTTTTCTGCCTAAAGAAGATACCAGCATTTCTTATAAATCTAGTTTAACAATGATAAACTTTTAGTTTTTGCTTGTCTTGGAAACACTTTATTTCTCCTTCAATTCTGAATGATAACCTTGCTAGGCATAGTATTCTTGGTTGTAATTTTTTTTCTTTTCAGCACTTTATTTTTAATTTTTTTAACTTTTTTTTATTGAGTTGTAGTCATTTTACAATGTGTGTCAAATTCCAGTGTAGAGCACAGTTTTTCAGTTATGCATGAACACATATATATTCATTGTCACATTTTTTTCACTGTGAGATACCACAAGATCTTGTATATATTTCCCTGTGTTACATAGTATAATCTTGTTTATCTATTCTGCATATGCCTGTCAGTATCTACAAATTTTGAAATCCCAGTCTGTCCCTTCCCACCCCCTCCCCCCTTGCCAACCACAAGTTTGTATTCTATCTCTATGAGTCTGTTTCTGTTTTGTATTTATGTTCATTTTTTATTTTTAGATTCCACATATGAGTGATCTCATTTGGTATTTTTCTTTCTCTTTCTGGTTTACTTCACTTAGAATGACATTCTCCAGGGCCATCCATGTTGCTGCAAATGGTGTTATGTTGTCATTTTTATGGCTGAATAGTATCCCATTGTATAAATATACCACATCTTCTTTATCCAGTCATCTGTTGATGGACATTTAGGCTGTTTCCATGTCTTGGCTATTGTAAATAGTGCTGCTATGAACATTGGGGTGCAGGTGTCTTTTTGAAGTAGGGTTCCTTCTGGATATATGCCCAGGAGCAGGATTCCTGGGTCATATGGAAAGTCTATTCCTAGTCTTTAGAGGAATCTCCATACTGTTTTCCACAGTGGCTGCACCAAACTGCATTCCCACCAGCAGTGTAGGACGGTTCCCTTTTCTCCACAGCCTCTCTAGCATTTGTCATTTGTAGACTTTTGAATGATGGCCATTCTGACTGGTGTGAGGTGATACCTCATAAAGGTTTTGATTTGCATTTCTCTGATAATTAGTGATACTGAGCATTTTTTTCATGTGCCTATTGATCATTTGTATTTCTTCCTTGGAGAATTGCTTGTTTATGTCTTTTTCCCATTTTTAGATTGGGTTATTTGTTTTTTTCTTATTATGTTGTATGAGCTGCTTATATATTCAGGAGATCAAGCCTTTGTCAGTTTCATCATTTGCAAAAATTTTCTCCCATTCTATAGGTTGTCTTTTTGTTTTACTTCTGGTTTCCTTTGCTGTGCAGAAGCTTGTAAGTTTCATCAGGTCCCATTTGTTTATTCTTGCTTTTATTTCTATTGCTTAGATAGACTGCCCTCGGAGAACATTTCTGAGTTATATATGAGATAATGTTTTGCCTATATTTTCTTCTAGGAGATTTCTTGTATCTTGTCTTATGTTCAAGTGATCCATTTTGAGTTTATTTGTGTGTGTGGTGTAAGGGAGTGTTCCAGCTTCATTGCTTTACATGCTGCTGTCCAGTTTTCCCAACACCATTTGCTGAAGAGAATATCTTTATTCCATTGTATATTCTTGCCTCCTTTGTCGAAGATTAGTTGACCAAAAGTTTGTGGGTTCATTTCTGGGCTCTCTGTTCTGTTCCATTGGTCCATATGTCAAGTAACATAGAAATACAGAATATCGTATGAGAATATTATGAAAAACTATATGGAACCAAAATGGATAACCTAGAGGGGATAGACAAGTTTCTGAAATATACAGTCTACCAAGACTGAATCAAGAAGAAACTGACGACTTGAACAAACTGATCACTAGAAATGAAATCGAATTAGCAATAAAAAACCTCCCTACAAATAAAAGTCCAGGACCGGACGGCTTCACCGGGGAATTCTACCAAACATACAAAGAAGAACTCATACCAGTCCTTCTCAAACTATTCCAGAGTATTGAGAAGGAAGGAATACTCCCAAACTCATTCTATGAAGCCACCATCACCCTGATACCAAAACCAGGCAAAGGCACTACCAAAAAGAGAATTACAGACCAATATCACTGATGAACATAGATGCAAAAATCCTTACCAAAATATTAGCAAATAGAATCCAACAGCACATAAAAAAGATTATACATCATGATCAAGTGGGGTTCATCCCAGGGACACAAGGGTGGTTCAACACATGCAAATCAATCAATGTAATACATCACATCAACAAGAGAAAGGGAAAAAAAACCCATAAGATCATCTCTTTTCAACACTTTAAATGTATTTTGCCACTCTCTTCTGGCTTGCAATGTTTATGCTGAAAATTCAGGTGATAACCTTATAGGGGTTCCCTTGTATGTAACTATTTATTTTCTTTTGCTACCTTTAAAATTCTCTAACTTTCTTCCATTTTAATTGTGATATGTCTTGGTGTGATCTCTTTGGATTAATCTTGTTTGGGGCTCTCTGTGATTCCTGGACCTGGATATATGTTTCCTTCCTCACATTAGGGAAGTTTTCAGCCATTATTTCTTCAAATAAGTTTCCTATCCTTTTCTCACTCTCTCCTTCTGTGACCCCTCTAATGTGAATTTTTGTACCCTTAATGTTACACCCAAAGGTCCCTTAAACTATCCTCATTTAAAAAAATTCTTTTCTCTTTTTCTGTTCTGCTTGGTTGATTTCCACTGCTCTTTCTTCCAGGTCACTGATCCTTTCTTCTGTATCATCTACTTTACCATTAATTTCTTCAAGTGTATTTTTTATTTCAGGTGTATTCTTCAGCAATGGTTCTTTTTTATATTTTCTAACTCTTTGTTGACGTTCTCACTGTGTTCATCCAGTCTTATCCCAAGTTCAATGTGTATCTTTTTGGTCATTACCTTGAACTCTGTATCAGGTAGATTGATTATCTCTATTTTATTTAGCTCTTTTTCTGAGTTTTTGTTTTATTCTTTCATTTAAAAATTAATTTGTCTCTTCCTTTTGCCTAATTTTCTAATTTTTTCTCCTTATTAGGTAGGCACTTTACATTTCATGATCTTGGAGAGGTGGCCTTATACATATGTATAAGATGTCCTGTGGGGCCCAACAGCATGCTCCTCTCTAGTCACCAGAGCCAGATGTTCCAGAGGTGTCCCCTATGTGGGCATTTTGCACCATTCTTCTCTGGCAAGGCCAACTGCTGTTGATGTACTGGTAGGCAGTACTGGCCTCTGGCCTGGCTGGCTGTGCAGCTAGGTGGTGTGCAAATGCTGCAGGTACACTGATGGGCAGGGCAGGCCCCAGGCATGGATGGCTGTGTGACTCAGTTGCACATGACTGCTATGGGTGTACTGGTGGGTGGGGCATCCCCCAGTGCTAATAGGCTAGAAGGAATATTCTAAAATGGTATCTGCCAATGCCAGTGTCAGCACAGTAGAATGAGCTTACAATAATGGCTGCCACCAGCATCTCAGTCCATCGGGGGAGTCCCAGCTGCCTCCTGCTTCTCTAGAAGCCTCTCTAAGATCAGAAAGTCAGTCTGACCCTGGTGCCTTTCAAATTGCTGCCTCTGTGCTGGTACTCAGAGTGCATGAGTTTTTGCATGTGCTCTTTCAGAGTGAAGTCTCAGTTTCCTACAACCCTCCAGCTCTCCTGAACATAAGGCCCACTGGTTTTCAAAGCCAGATGTTTTGGGTCCTCATCTTCCTGATGCAGAACACCCAGGCTGGGGAATCCAATGTGGGACTTAGATCCCTCACTCCTTTAGAAGGACCTTCATGGTTATGCTATCCCTTCCACTAGTGGGTCACTTCACCAAAAGTATGGATCCTGACTGGACTGCATCTCCACACCTCTTACCTGTCTTGTTGCGGTTCCCTTTTTATATCTTTGGTGGTGGAAAATCTTTTCTGCTAATCTTCAGGTCATTCTGTTAGTCGCTCTGTAAGAGTTGTAAATTTTGTGTGTCCATGGTAGGAGGTGAGCTCAGAATCTTATACTTTTTATCTTGATCCTGCCTCCTGTTATGTGCCTCTCTTAATCCTTACTCGCCAAACCTCGGAATAGTTTCCCACCTCTGTTCTGCAAGTTAGGATCCTACCCATCTTTCAAGACTCCAGCTGAAGTTACACATCTTCTAAATAGCCTTACCCGATTACTCTAGTCCTCGATGATCTCCTTCTTTGACCACTTTGAGGGCTTAGTCTGGTTTGTGGACTACAGCATTTAAAATATTTTCTTCAATTGTTCATTATTTTATGGGTCTTGGCTCCTCAACTGGCAAGCTCTGAAGGGAAAGGACCATCTTCTTCCTCTATTTCCCCTAGCATAATATTAAGCATATAGCTTATGATGGATTTGTTAAAAGGAAAGAGAGCCACAGTTATGAAAAGCTTTTGACAAGCACTGAAAGTGTGGTCCTGGCTAGGCAGGCAGGAGAATGACTGACCTCACAACTTACTCAACCTAAGCTTATTTATCCAGCACATCTCCAGTGAGCCCAAGATGAAAATTGAATCTCTTTTTATGAAATTGAGATATTTCTGCTAACTCCTTCAAGGTAACTGAAACGGGAAGCAGCTGTTTAAAGGCAATTTGTTAGTGCTCAAGACAACTGCCATTTTACCTAAGACTCTTGATTTCTCTTTCCAAAAAGCAGCAAAATTACACCTCAGATGCCATCTTGACTGGAACCCGGAGAGCTCGAGGGAAGTTGTATGTCAGATATTTCATTTTTTTTAACATCACAAAAATCTACCAACTTTTTCAAAGTTTTCAAAATCAAAGGAAACTGGAAAAAGTAACAACTCCAAATATAGATCCGTGCATATCAGTCTAGAGCTGTTTTTGGTTTTGCCCACATTGTCTGTGGAAACACTACCATTTCCTAGTCACAATGATAGAAAGGAAACATTGCTAAAGAAAAATACTACTTAAAAAATAAAAATTAACTGAATAACTTTTGAGTTTGTATGTTCTCACCTAAACTTTAAAATGTATTGAAACACTCTGATCTTCGCATAGCTATAGAAGAGTCTGATCACCATTAGTAATTCTTTTTCAAAAGTCAATCATTCATATTGATGAATGTGGGACCATCTTAGGGATTTTCCATCCTTGTCTACCTCTCTTATTCTTCTAAATACCAACTGGAATCTCTTTTTTCCAGGGAAACTTTCAGGTTGTTTTTGTTCTCTCTGCATCCCTTGCACTCAGAATTCATATCCAGCATGCTTGCTGCATGCTGTCCCGGGACTCCCACCCCTCTGAGGTCATCATGTTCCTTCTCAGCATGTCTTTTATGTCTAGAATATTTCTCCTTAGACAGAAAGCCCTTCAGACTGTGGATTGGATAGCACTAACTTTCATACTAAGTTTAACAAATTAATAGTGATGATTCCTAATTGGCCATCTGGGATATCCTGTCAAGGTCAATAATGCCTCATCCTGTTGCTGAGTTGGAGGGTTTTTCATGTGTCTATGAATCTGGTTCTACAATAAAAATAAGAAATTCCCAGTGAAGCATTTCAGAGCAATTATTTCTTCACAGTGGATGAAAGTCCAGGTCTCCATAGCCCAGGCAAAGTGGATGGTTGTTACAATTATTCAGTTGATTTAAGCAAACTGCTGGAATGACTACATCCACTTTTCCTTTTGCTTTAGCTATTAAAACTATATCCACATCCCTTGCTCCCACGAAGTAGTCCAATCCTCTTTGGATAGGGCCAGGAAGCCAAAGTGGTATTTATGGAAAGAAGAAAGACCTTAAGTTGACTGCTTTTCATTCCCAGGTTGACCAGGTGGTAAACACTGGTAGATCACTGAGTTTCCCTTTTCCATCCTGCTTGTTATTTTCCATGTATGAACGTGGTAGTGCAGGACTTTACTTTATTTGGGTACTTGGATTTTTACCACTCCACTTTATGACTATGTAAATTGCACTGCCTCCCAAAGAAGCAGATATCTGTCCTCTCAAGCGTCACTTTAAACCAAGAGAGAAAAAGGTTTAATTAAAACATAAGCTCCTTTCTAAATAAAGATGACAATAAAGAGAGGACTAGCATAATGATGAGAGAATCTGATCATTAGTTGAGAAAGAAGAGCTGAAGGAATCTCTGCAGGCATTTAAAAAATTGTTTTGGTATCTCCAGGACCCTGGCTGTAGAAATGAAATTATTCCCTTTCTGTATGTGGGCATAAGTTTCCTCTTTATGCTAGGCTTCATTTATTTGTTTAATCCAGGCAGTTTTCCTTTGTTAAATGCGGAGCACACTTCTGAGAGTCCCTTCAGTTGGGTTTTCCTCATATGTAAGCTATTCTTGAGAAGAAGGAACTGGAGGCAAAGGATGGGAAGAAGGGGGAGTGGGGAATAATAGCTGACACTTACAATGTGCCAGGCACTGTCCTAAGCTCTTTGCATATACTCATTCATTTCATCCTCACAACCCTATGGGATAGGTTTTATCATCTCTATTTTAGCAATAAGGAAGCTGAGGCACAGAGAGGTTCATTTACTTGTCCAGACTCACACAGGTAAGAAGGGGCAGAGACAGGGTTTGGACCCAAGTAGTCTGGCTCCAGGCTGTTTTCTTAGCCATTATTACTATGCTGCCTCTCAGCCTGGGGATGCGAAGCAACTTTGGGGGCTCTGTTAACTCTGAGGCTACTGGAAGGAGCAGACTTTGTGACAATTCTGCTGCCAGGGACCAGACATGGTAACACTTCCAGCAGATTCACTGGGACTACTCTGGGATGTAAAGACCCTATATCTAACCATAAACTTGGATCTGTTTAACCACATCTCCACCAAGAGAGCAGAATGTGGGTCATGGGCATCATCTAACTAAGTTTCTTTATTCCTTCTCCCATGATGCCTTCTTGCAAAGATATGCACTCTCACAATGCACTTTTTAAAAAGTACATACTTCTGATTTTTCTGGATAAATACTTGATACTGCTCTTCAGATTTGGCTTGCCACTATTGGCAGGAGTTCCCCCTTGCCTGTGTCTTAGTGTTTCTCAGGAAGATATTTTGTTTAAAATGCTAAGAGCTTGTATTGGCAGCCCAAACAATAAAATGCTTTATTTGACAATAAAGTTATTTTCTTAAAAAAAGTGATTGTCCACTTTATGAGACACTGGAGGGCTTCTTGCAATACTATATATCATTATTGGAAGCTCAGATGTCTACCGGTGGTGAATCCTTATGCCAGCGTTCTTTAAAGCGTCCCTCAAATTTCAGCACACTTGCTCCCTCTCCACAGAATCTGTAGAATTAGATGTTTGGCAGAAGCTATCCAGAGTCATCTGCTTACATTCCCTCTTTCATCTCCAGCTTGAGTATTGTGTACTGGCTATAAAATGGCCCACCAGGGAACCTGGCACATAGTAGGTAGAGATTTCACGATCAGTTTCTTCCTCTCTGCCCTCTCCCACTTTCCCTCAAAAGCCCTTAAGTATTTGCCTTGATTCTGCTGATTTCAACTTGTTCCTCTAAAAATACAGAGATCACATTCCCTTGTCATGGAGATCACTTCTCCCTGTCTCAGGGATTCATTTAAAATTTCCATTTGCCTTATGATTAAAGTGACCATATCGTCCAAACCAAGACACTTTTGAAAGTGATAATTAATAATTATGCCTGCCAGAAAAACAGGCATGAAACTAGGATGTCCTAGATAAATCGGGACCTATGGGGCACCCTGTTTATGATTTTGTGTGTGGTTCAAAAGTGGCCACATGCTGGCGCAGTTTTGCTGTCTGAGGTTTATTTTCGTGGGTATCTCGTAATCTCATTGTACACTTAGTCCTTTTGAAAGGACAGGGTTTACTTCAGTGACCTGCTCCGGCCAACCAGAGATTAATGGGAGCAATGGGAGTTATAAACAGTCTGAATTTTAGCCCAGCTCTTGACCATTTTTCAAATACTTGTTCTCCACTTCTCCCATTACCAGAAAGCCAAGCCATTCCATCTCCATAGGGTACCACTCAGAGTATAATTGAGGTTTGAATAAACAACACATGTGGCTTTTAAGGTTAAATGAATACTGTTTGACATACAGTACACTAGAGTTGTTTTTCATTTTGGTTTTAAAAATTGGTTAAAATTACATCTTGTTGCTTCTCGGAATTAACTAGAATCCATCTGTCTCCATTAGAATCACTTTTTTTTTGTTTTTTTTAAAGTCTTGGCTGAAAAAAGAGGCTTCCTCTCAAGATAATTTGCCCAGTGAATCAGGGAAAAAAAAACAAAGAAACAGTTTTTTTTTTATATAGTTTTGATGCCTACTTTTTAGAAATGTATTTTGTCTCTTAGCTATATCTAAGGTATAATATCTAAGATTGTAAATGGACAAACCTATTTTCAGCTCTCCAGACAGACCCTGCCCCTGTCTAAAGAATCACTTTATAGCCATACAAAATGTGAACATCTAAGAAGATAATTCAAGTTTAACTATGCTTCATATATAAAATAACTAAAATGTTGAAACCCTTACTGGCTACTTACAGAACATTCAAGCTTAGAGAATGCCATTTTGATGACTTTGAAAGCTCAAAGGCAACAAAAATACTAGTAGTACCTAATTGAGAACACACACACACACACACACACACACACACAAGTAATAGCTCCAGTAGCTTTTAATGAAGTGAAATAGTTCAAGTTTAGGTAGACATAACGTCTGCTAACGCTTAGGGTGGTTGTGACACATTCATCTGAACTTGTGCTTAGGGTATTTAATAGTCTGCTTGATAAATGACTTGCCTCGTCCCTTTATCTTGCCTTTCTCCTTATTTAACAGGGACTGTATGCTTCTATATTGTTTTAAGCTTCTGGCTGGACTGTTAAGTATTTAAAGACACTCTTTAAAAGCCCTTTTATGACTCTAGGGTCTAAATGCAATAAATTGAACTTCTTAGAAGGTCGTGTGAATAAACATTTCATGTCAATACTGATTATTAAATCTATATTTTATATGGACATTTGATGAAGAGAGCCAGTCTACCATTTTTTTCTTTTATAATTTGTCCTCTTTTGGCTGCTTCGATTAGGCTTGAAACCACATACTATAGCATTTACGTTTTGTTTTGCCATTGGCTGGCGAATCTTTTCTGGTTTCAAAGCTTCCTTCTTTCTGGTTCCATATTTTCATGTGGCTGAGGACATAGCTTAGATCCACTGCTACCAGCTAAAACGGAACAAGTAAATCCCAGTTTATCCCCACTCAGTCACTGTCAAGGGCTGTGCCATTCCCCAGCTCTCCAGATCTGCAGCTCTAGAGTCATTTTATACTTTTCTCTTTTGCCTTCAGCCTCGATTATCAAATCTTCCACCACGGTCTTATCATTTTCTTGTTATCTGCAGTAGTCTGATTCACCCCTTCTCCATTCTTTTGTAGACTCTCATGGCCTATCACATATTACTACAACAGCCTTCTGGTTGGCCTCCCAGATTCCGGTTGCTCCGTAACCAGTCAACACTCCATTGCCAGGATAAGCATCCACAGATATCATTTTTACCATAGGCACCTCTAATTAAAAATTTGTAACATGATCAAATGTGAATTCTTCAGCTTCTTTTTGAAGTCTATGTGGCAATTATTTACCACCCTGGTTACCTCAATAACCTGTCTTCCTCCCTTCCTCCCTCTCGCCCTTCCTCCTACCAGCCTCTCTCCCTCCCACCTCTCTCCACCAACCTCATTTCTCTTGCTTCACATCTGAAGTTTCTACTCAAGCCACGCCTTACTTGCTGTGTCCAGTATGTGACTTACTATTTCCAAAGCTTTGGTCCTTTGTAAATGCCATTCCCTTCAGTTGAGATTCCTTTTATCCACATCACTGTCTGTTTATACCCTGCAGTATCTACTTCTAAAGATGTGGTTTAACAATTCTTTGGGGATGCTTTCCATGATTACATCTGACTGCTCACTCGACACATTCAGTATCTCCTAAGCATGTATATGCCATTTGTGTTTCCAGTTGCTACTCTGTGTGTGTGTGTGTTTAGGCTCTGTTCTCTATTGATTTCCTGTCACCTCCAAACAGGTTGTAAATGTCTTGAGGGCAAGGGTCCAGCCCTGATTTCTCTTCTCCTTCTGCCTTAGTATCAGGCTCTCCACCCAAGAAGCATTCGATGCAGTTAGCTGATGTTTGAGCATTATTTTTTGACATGAACAAAGGTGAAAGCATATTCGCCCTTACAGGGTTAATCAGGGTTTCCATGTAGTCTTGTCTGCCATCTTTACTCAGACGTGGAATAACCAGGTAGAAGCAAGTATACTATTAGCTAAGCACTTAATTCTGTATTTTTTTTAACTGAAGTTCAATTCAGTACGTATACTGAGCACCTGATATGTAACCAGGAATATGCTAAGTGCTTCAGCCCAGTTATTCTCAAATTCTTGCTTGCATCAGAATCCCCAGGAGGGCTTGTCAGAACCGAGATCACTGATCCCCACTGATTCAGAGTTTCTGACTTAGTAGGTCTGGGGTGGGGTCCAAAATTGTGCATTTCTGACAAGTTCCCAAGTAATGCTGCTGCCGCCGGTCCAGAGACCACACTTTGAGAACCAGTGATGTAAGCAATACAGAGGGAGATCGAAGACATGATCTCTGGTTTCAAGGGATTTACAGTCTCTTCAGGGAGACAAAGCAGGCTCAGGAAATATTTAACAGCAGAAAATATTGTAAAGTGTTTTAGTATTGATTCATTCAAGAAAATCTGAATAAGTACTGTGTGCCCAGCACTGTTCTAGGTGCTGGGATTACATCACTGAACATGACAGACAAAAATCCTTGTTCTCATTGGGGAATTGTCATGGGAGAAAGCAGACAATAAATAAAATATGTAAAATGTAAGATACTGTGAAGTGCTAAGAAGAAGCAGCAAAGAGGGGGGATAGGAATTATAAGAAGGGGGTTGAAATTTTAGATAGGTGGTCATAGAAGGCCTCCCAGTTCCATCATTTGACAAGTATTTATCAAGTGACTATTATATGTCAGGCACTGTTATAGATGATGGTGATACAGCCACAAATAACACAAATAATAAACCCTGCCCCTGGAGAATGGATACACTTATTTGGGAGCCAAGAAATCTGGGATTTTGGGTGTTAATTTTCGTCAACTCATTAGGTGAGTGAAGGACTCCTTGCCCTCTCTGAGCCTTGGTTTCTCCACCTGTTAAATGGAACAGTTAGACAAAATTATGCCTGAAGTCCTATGCACCTCTGAGGCTACAGGATGCTAAGTCCTTTAGGCAATTGGAAATATGTAAGAATACTTGAGGAAGACTTTGTAGAGGAGGAAAAACTTAAATGGTTTTCATAGTCATATAGGAGCTTTGGGGTGTGGGAGGTGGGAAGTTAACTTCAGAAAAGGAATAACATGAGCAAAAACATGGAAGCAAGAGTGGGAGCTACATGTTCAATGAAGAGTAATGAGGTCAAAGGGTTCCCATTGTAGAGTAGCTCAGATAGTTAGATGAGGTGGGGGCTGATTATAGAGTCTTGGATGGAAACCCATGGAGGGTTTTGATCAGGGAATAACACGATTATACAATCAAAGCTGTGTTTTAGAAAGATTAACCTAGCAACCAGAATTAAATTTACAGAATTCATGATTTTTTTTCCCATAAGATGATCTTTGAATCATGGAGAGCTAAAGCCGTGCTTTGTTTTACATTGCTGCCTGATGATAATATTGGTATCAAATTAATTTTCAGGTCTTTTTCAAGCCCTAAACCAGTAACAGTACTTGAACATGTTATTGTTTAGACTTAGGTTTTGAAAGCATGGGAGATAAATTAGAATAGAAGATTCTTAATGTTTATACACTTTTGTATTCCTTGTTATTCCATGAAATATACGGTTGAATAGATATTGTGTTTATCTTCAACCAGGTATACACACACACATACACACACAGAGTAATCATTTAGAGTGGTGCAAGTATCTCTAATATCAAGCTCTTCCCATCTGTTTGCTTGGTTATAGATAATACAAGGCAATATTCTTGGAGGTTATCCTCTTGTTTATTATTTTTAATCAACTGAGAAATATCCACATCTGTTGTGTGTTTCTTTTTCTCAAGGCTGAAAGTAGAATCTTCCTCCTAAAAGTAGTTACTCTGAAAGACAGCAATGATAGGGATTCACTGTTCAAAGAGTGGGTCATAGAGACCCAGAGAAAGGTGTCTCAGGCAAAAACAGAGGAGTACCTCTTGGATACTGGTTATGTAAACACTCCAACCATAGCAAGTTTTACTTAACTTTCAGATCAAGTCATAACTTCTCAGAGACATAATGGTGAATTTAACAAATCATGACAGACCAAATCCTCAAAACTCTCATTTTTTAAGGGTAGCTTAAACACAAGTTGAAAATGACCTGAAAATACTTAACTATCATCAGAGTAAAATAAGCAAAAGTGACAATGATGGCTCTATTACAGTGGAAAGTGATTATTTTCCCTTTTATTTTCCAAATTCTGTGTAATGTTGCTAGATGTTCTATTTTAGAAAGTGGCAGCTTTCTTCAGAGTTGTCTTGAAAAATGAGGCACACCCAGAAAGAAATCTCCAGCGTTGCTGTTTGAAGGACAGCTACAATAGCTAACATGTCTAAAGAACCTCGGGATCATAGAACCTAAAATGTTACTGGGTCACAGGGGTGGTATTGTTCCCTTTTATGTATGTCTAATTCTTTTTTTATTTCTTTTTAATAAACAGGAGATGGAGAATTGTCGTGGGAACATTCTGATGGTGATATCTTCAGGCAGCCTGCCAACAGAGAAGCAGTAAGTGTGAATAGCTCAAATAATTCAAAACTCCCCAGCATCAGGCCAGACTTCCCTCTCTCCATGGCTACTGTCCCAGCAATTCCACAAGAGGGCCCATTTTTAACACTATTTTTCTTCCCTTTCCTTGGAAATGTTGAATGCCACCACCACCAACCTGTAACCATTTAAGTGCATTGTGTAATTGGTAAATGGGGCCAGGACATGAATTCCAAGAAATCATAGCCCAGCCCTGAGGCACCCCTCATCTAGATTAGAAGTTGGTACCCTTTCGAAATGACTTGCCTAATCTTCGTCTTGGGTAAGGAAGGCAGATCACCACCCCTAGCCTCAACAGTGAGGACCTTCTGGAGATTGGAATGTAGGTCAGCGCATCATTTTGGCCCAGATACTTTGGACATGTCCACATAAACCCTCGCCTAAGCCTCAGACTCTGAGTCGTACAGCTGGAACAGAGGGAAGGTAGCAGCCAGATTCCCTTCCTCAACCTGCAACATCTTCTCATTTCCATTCTTGGTGCTAATCTCAGAATAAGCTTTATGAGCAGGCATCTTTCTATGTATAGTAATATCATCTCTTGTTCCTTTGTATTTTGAAGTAATTAACAAAATAGAATCCCTCTAAGAAATATATGTCTAAGTAGAGTTACACTCCAAACCTCTAAAAACCTGAAAAGATGTTCCAGTTCAAAGGATCTATCATATTGAAGGACTTTATATGAGTCCATATGGGATTACATGAAGTCATGTGTGTGAAACTTTTGAAAATTGTCAAGCACCATAGAATTTAAAGAATCTTTCATTCAATAAAAAAAAAAGCTTACAAAAAGTACAAAATGTCCCAAGGCATTCATTGCACACAGATGGGCGTTTATCATACCCTTGTGCAAAAGAAGTGTACAGAGCATTCAATGCAGAATTATTTTCAAAAAAGCAAGACAAATGGAGAAAATCTAAATGCTATCTGCATGGGCTTGGTTAAACATACCTAATCTATGGGACACCATACAGTTGTTAGAAAGAATGTGGTACATCAAAATGTATTAAAGTTGTGCTGTATACCAGAAGTTGACACACTGTAAACTGACTATACTTAAATAAAAATATATATTTAAAAATGTAGTAAAGTGGAGGGATTGCCAAGATATACTATAAAAACAAAACAAGATACAGGATACAATTTATACTGTCATTTCCTTATGTAAAAATTGTGTGTGCATGCCTTAAATGTATATGAAAAGATCTAGAAGGTCACATATCAACATGTTAAAAGAATGAGACTCTCAGAGGGGTGGAAGTGGGCAGGAGGAAAGATAGTGTTCGATTTTTTATTTTGTATCTTCTGTATTTTTTGATGTTTTTCAATGAGCATGAATTCATTGTGCAATAACTCAAATTTAAATGATTTTTAAAACCTTAGGAGTTAGTTCTCAACAAGCATTGTATATAAGGCAAGAGACTCCAGAATTATAGGTCAGGCCTGAGAATAGAGAGGGTGTTGATCCAGGACCTAATAAAGCGACCAGTACAACATCACAGCATGGCTAAGGCCATCACATGTGCCACTTTTTACTTGCGTGCCCCCTACTTGCCAACACCCTCAGCCATGAAATGAAAGGATATGTATTTGCTTTATTCTCTAGTCATATTCTTTTCTAGACATGGCTGTTTCCAAATAAGTGTAGAAGAATTTGTGGGTGGAGTGGAGAATAATACTCTGGATATCTCAAAGAAGCAGCACTCCTGCAAGAAAGGGTGGGCTTCCCAGTTTGCAGGTTAATATAGGCCCCAAGGAAAGATTTTCTCCATCCAGCTCTATCTGCTTTGTACTGAGATTCCTTCCAGATCCTGACAGGAGATGATATCAGCCTCCGTGTTCTATGTTGTGCATTTCCTTTTTCTCAGCCCCAATTTTTTATCACGGTAGGAAGTTGAGAGTGCCTAAATTAGTGGCTGTCAATCATATGGTATATTCTAAGCCAAATTTAGTTCTCAGTCACCTTAAGCCCAGTGCCTTAGCCCCCAGCACTAAGCACCGTGGCCACCTCAGTGGTCTTGCTGGAAATGCCATTAATTAGCCTTTCTCCTTGACTTCATATCACACTGCCCCCACCTCCATCATTCTCTTTCAGCCTCATTGTTCTTCCTAAACTGCTGGTGATAGGGCTAGATTTTACCCGATACTTCCTGTAGCAAAAGAGGTAAGGTATAGGAGGCAGGACCTTGAAAGAGTTAGAGATTTTTCAAAGGAGTTCAAGACCTATCTTTAGAAACAAACATTTGGCCTGGTAGGCCAAAATGTCCAGATGGTTCCACTTTATTATAAATAAATATTTTCCTTTGTTCTACAAGGAATAGATATTGTGGGATATGATTTGAATAATAAGTAGCATCTGTAGTAATGGGAAAGTATGTACCTGGCACATAGTCGGCACCCAATAAATACATGCTGAATGAATGGGTTTGGAAGGTGGAGTGAAATGTACGTGTGTGTGTGTGTGGTAGAGGGTGGGGGGGTTCCTTAACATTAATGCACAGGACTTTGTCCCAAATCAGAAATTCTTCAAACTTATTAGAAGATAGGAGAATCCCTTCTGACTATCCTTTGCAGGCCCTACTTTCTGCATGGGAGAAAGGGCAGCCCTAACAACACATTTCCGATTCAGTGGATGGCCTCTTTAGTAGACTGTTCCTATTCCCAGGGGACCATCACAGCCTCGGTTCAACAGAAACACAGCTGATTGATTTATTTTGCCAAGTGGGCTGAAAACCATCAGTATACCAAGTTTTCTGAACTGTACACGAAGGAGAACCAATGGTTCAATGATGACTCCTTTGTAAAAACCTGGAACAGTTTCTGTTTGATTTCCAGATCATAACTTCATATGAACTGGTCCTTGTACCGTCAGGGGAAGCGTGTATATGTTTGTGGGGGCAGAGGGGCGGCTATGTGAGGAGAAAGAAGTAGGCACAGGATGGAAAGCCAAAACATGAAAGCAAGCATCATTTTGTTTTGGACAACAGCCAAACTCTGATTTTGCCCCCAGTGGATTACTCAGAGATTTCCCATTAGAGAAGTGAAAGAATTTGGGATAGAAACAATACGAGACAGATAAAAATCCATGTCTCATTCACATTGTCAGGACAGTGCTCTGGATAGGAAACTGGCCTACGTCTCTCCCAGATAGGCATAGTCCTAGGTTACTTGTGACTAAGATATAATGTGCTCGTGGCTGTGTGGGTTCGAACGCAGTCTGAAGACTTTTTTTAAATTAAACTTTTTATTCTGTGATAAATGTAGATTCACTTGCCATTGTGAGAGAGAATGCAGAGAGATGGTGAGGACCGTTTACCCTCTTTCCCCCAATCGTAACATCCGGCCAAATGCACAAGATCAGAACCATGGAGGCACTTCTAAGGCCACTTCTACATTTTCATGTTTTCCTGTCTCTGCCAATAAAACCTTTATATATTAGACCTTAGAACAAGTAAAGAAGAAATTCCTGGGTAAGTCCTGCCTGCAATGCCGGGGATTTTCCAACACCAGAAAAGAACTGTGTAACAGCCACCTCAAAAGCCTGAGATATTTGTCAGCCCTTCAAGTCAGTAAATCAAGTAATACCAAAATACTGAGCAGGAAAAAAAAAAAAACAAAGCCTAGCTATTGGATCGTTTCTACCTAACTGGTTTTGACCTGCTCTCTCAAGCAGCCTATTCACAGCTGGTTTTAAAGATAAGCTCCAATTTCACTTACAACTCCAAGGCGTTAATGCCTTTTTCTCCTTCGTTATAAGTTACAAGGTCAGACCGGCCCCTGGTAAGCCTCTTTCATTTGTTCGGGGGAGCGACTCTAAAAGAGCCATTACTCCTAAATCAAAATCACACATCAGCACCCCCATCCCCAAGCCGAAACAGAAGATCTTTTATCTCAGTGATTCTCAACCTTGGCTTCATATTAGAGTCCCCTGAGGAGTCTATAAAAGTCTTGATGCCCAGGCCTCACCCCAGATCAATTCCATCAGAGTCCCTGGGGGTGGGACTAATATTTTCACAGCTCCCCAGGTGACTCCTTGTGCAGCGGAGAGACCAGTGGTGTGTGTGGTTGTGAATGCTGCAGCAGACTTCTCAATTGGAAAGAAATTTTCTTTGGAGCAGCTTTTAAGCAAATGTTTGTGGACCCCCGAGCTGGATCAGACGTGATCTCTCCTATGTCCTCCCACTCTGCCTCCTCCTCCTGTTCATCTTCCTCTCTCCCTCCCTGCTCTCCTGCCATCTCTAAAAACTCAGCCTTCGCTGTCACCCTGAATAAAGCCCCTCTCCTCTCTGGCCTCACTTTCTCTGTGTGTAAAACAAAAGACTTAAATAAGATGAGGTTTAGGGGAACTGACTGGTCTATATTTGGGCCTCTGATTAAAAACCCTTGAGGGTTTTTTTGTCTTGATTCATTTTTCTACCCTTATCATATTTCCAGGATCTGAGTCCCTGGTACCAAAGAACGGCTTTTCATCCTGTGTTCACCCTCATGAATCAGAGAACTCTTTGTATTTGCAGCTTATCCTGGGTCAGCGACCCTCCCTCTCAAATTCTAGCCCCTTCGAACCCACTCCTTTTAGCATCAGTAGGACACCCACCAGCCAAACTGTCCTCTCTGTGTTCCTTTGGCAAAAGTTTGCCAAACTCCAGAAAGGACAGAACAATTTGTAATGGCCTTTGTGGAATGTGAGTGATTATGGTAGAAAAAGACATATGAGCCATTGTGGGAATGAAAAATATTTGCACTGAGAATCCTGTGTGCATAATAAATGGATGCAAATTCTTATTTGTGTGAGTTTTTATAGCAATGCACCA
This sequence comes from Vicugna pacos, assembly GCF_048564905.1. NCBI lineage: Eukaryota > Metazoa > Chordata > Mammalia > Artiodactyla > Camelidae > Vicugna > Vicugna pacos. The sequence continues at coordinate 79,048,723 of NC_133023.1, forward strand.
GCATGGGCTCTTGTTAGATATAGAATAGTGTTCTCTTTCTCTTACTCCAGCTCCTGTTCACTCTCCCCTTCTCCCACCAGTGCCTCCCCCCGCCACCAGGAGAGTAATCATTCCCAAAGCTAAATTTGTAACATATGTGTCTATGGAACATAACTGTAATAAATGTTTTATGGGATGGTGGGGTCAGGGGACCCCATAACTACCTTCTCAATGTTGCCAGACATTTCTATCACTGAACATAAGGATCTTCCTTTTTAATTGCCTGCAAAAGGTTTTTTCATGAGTTTCACTCCCCACTCCTTTAACCCTAACAGTTACCCCTAAAACACAATGTTATTTGGCTTTAAGCCTTGAGATTCTGTTCTTCATCCATTCCATCCTCCTCCACCCCCACTCTACTTAGGCTCCTGGGCGAGGGGTGGTAGCAGAACAGTGGCCTCATCATGTCTTGAACCCTTGCTGAAAGAGCAATGATTGGGTTACTTGTACTTCAAGACTCTAAGCTTCCAAGAGGGACCACAGCTTTCCTTCATTAATTCAAGAAGACTTTGATGAACACCTTCTAGATGCTAGACACTGTTCCAGGCACTGGAGATAAAGCAGTGAGCAAAACAAAATGGAGCTGACATTCTAGTACTGTCCTGCATGGCCCATTCTTCTGTCTATAAAACATTGGGGTGTCTGTGTCCTGCTCTATGATCTCATGCCACTGCCTGCATTTGGAGTCTCGGTACGTCTCATCTAAACTAGACTCCCATCTCTTCCTCCTATCCAGTTCACTCTACACATTATCAGGGCTCAATGCTTTGAAACACAGTTCTGATTTTTTTCCCCTGTTCAAAAAAAAAAACCCTCAAAGGCTTCTACACCCTCACCTCTATTGCCTACCAAATAAAGTCCTCACCCCTTAGCCTGTCATTTCAAGTCCTCCATGATCTGGCTGTAACCCACTTTTGGAATGTTATCCTTCAACTGTTCCCTTTTATGGACTCTGTGTTCTCTGCTACACCTTCTCAACTTGGAAATCTCTGCCTGGAATATTCCTCACCAACTCTGTCTGTAAAAAGTCTACTCACCCTTCATGGCCCAGGTCACAAACCCTCCCCGACTAGAAGCTCTCTCTCTTGTCCTAATTTGCACAGGATTTCATACTTCTCCTGTGGCCTCCATCACATTTGCCTGCTTTGCAGGCTACTACCTTAATTCTTAAACCCGAATGTGAGATTCTTGGGAGCAGGAAAGACACTTTAGTCTTTTTGGCTGTTTTCCCCTCAGGAGCCCATCTGTAAATCTAGTCCAGTCTTCTACAAGGAGAGAGAAAAATCTTAGCATATGGCCTGGGCTGTTCTTCTTTCACATCCCAATTTCTCTGTTGGTGTGGGAGGACATGCAGTTATGATCAGAGCTCATCACTAAAAATCATCAAACAGCTTCTCATGTAGCTAAGTCCATCTGCGCCTTCTCATTGGCAGATTTAGGGAATTGAGTCTGTCCTTTGTCATTTTACAGAGACATTCCTACCACCGCTCTCACTATGATCCTCCACCAAGCCGACAGGCTGGAGGTCTGCCCCGCTTTCCTGGGTCCAGAAGTCACCGGGGAGCTCTCATGGATTCCCAGCAAGCATCGGGAACCATCGTGCAGATTGTCATCAATAACAAACATAAGCATGGACAAGGTAAGGGGCATGCTTCTTTGATTTCGCACCTACGCCAGGGCTTCAGCAGTCCTGGTCCTTGGAGGGCTAGAGCCGGGAAAGGACCCTTTCTCTCATGCATATCATACATTCACATGTGGATCACTCGCCATCTGGTCTACCAAGTGAATGTGGACAAGTGACTCCAGGGGACTCCTTGGACTTCCCTAAATATAGCGCAAAGAGCATAGTTTGTATTTCAGTTGTATCTGTCCTTATTTTAAACAAAAGGCAAGAAAGCAGTGAACATAATGCACCCTCCAGCACTTTCTCAGTTGCCCCTGGGGGTTGAAGGTCATTTGGGAAAGTTCATTGGGGCTTTAACAAAATGAAAGACTGGTTGTTTTCCAGTAGTCAAAGGTACTAAGTGCTTAACTTCTGAAGCTCTTATCCAAACCTTAGGAATAGCAATTCTCGCCCCTCATTGCACCCCAGATTCTCCTGGGGATCTTGCTAGAGGTACTTATTCCAGGCCTCATGCTCAGATATTCTAATTCATAGGAGGAGATTAGCCTTAGAAATGAGTAATCCAGTAAGAAATCCAGAAACCTCCTGGCTGAACACCAGGAGGGCCGATCAGGTTAACACCACCATGCAGCCACTCAGCTGACCAGCTGGCTACAAAAGGCACCCACACACATCCAAGGTCCTGTTCTCTCCTGCACAGAGTTCCCTGGCCACACCCCCCAACCTCTGGGCCCCGCCAGTAGCGGGGGTGAGGGGAGGAGAAATTCAATCAAACAATTGACTGCTTCTTACTTTTTTAGGCATTGTGTCAACCAGCGCTTCAGAGCAAAAGCTCAGCTGGTTCCTTTTTATGAAACCACAAACATGTTTTGTTTCCTTTAAAGGAAAAACAAATCAAAGGCAGTTCTCTGAATGGGTTAAAAGTAATAAATTATTAAACCAAATGATTGAATAACATGGGTGAAAAACAATCCGTTACAAAGAACTCCTACTATAAATCTCAACAAAGCTAGTCAGGCCAAAGCTGGTTGATCACATCTGTTACTAGTTAGATGTAAATTTCAGATTACAGATAAAAAAATTAAATTGCTTTTGAAACTAAGAGGCTTAAAAGAAGAACATTCAAAATAAAACTCTTAATAAAAATGGTGATGTATTAGAAGAATTGGAAGTATTTACTATTGATCTGGGTTTGATTTGAAATTTATTATTTTTAAATTCCAAGGCATTCTGATATGAATTTATGAAATGAGGAGGAGGAGTTATGTAAAGATGCAGTTTGATTTTCAATCCTAAATTGCCTCCAATAGATTCCATTTGCTCTGAAAGTATTTCAAAGCCTTAAAAAATGTGTGGGGGAAATGGACTTTGAAAATCCTAAATCGCATAATTTCCACAGGCCTCTTCACTTTCAGGACAGAGGCTCATCCCTTGATTTCTCCATATGCTACAAAAGCCCCAGCTGGTTTACATTTATTCATTGCCCCCATTGATTTGGATGCAGCCATTGTCTCCTGACCTTTCTATTCTAGTTCATTGGAAAGTCACTTGTCCCCACCTCCAACTCTCGAAGCCTCAGCTGGATGAGTCAAAATCATCTTGAGAATTTGTTGGTGCGGAGAAGGCTGCCTTTCTCCCTAGAGAACTGACCTCACCCTAATGCACTTCCGAGTGTAGGCTCTCACCCAGTCTGCATTATTCCCTTAGTCCAAATGTTTAGGGGAGAGGGAACCTGCCTGCCCTACTCCTTAGCCCTCCTGCTAACAGTATGTTCCTCTGAGATGCATCTACTTTGTCCCTTGCTAGAGTCCAAGAGGAGAAGCAATTGGACCTCACCATTTTTAATTTGAGTCCAGCCGAACTTTTCTTGAAGCAGATTCTGCACCCACTTGATCGCATTGTCTAGAAGGGTGTGTCACTGCCTGCGGGGAAGAGAGAGAAGAGGGGAGGGCAGGAGAGAGAATAACACATCTGGTCTGTCTTGTCCTGTGATCCCATCCATACCCCTGAGCCTCATAGTTTAGATGTGAAGTCCCTGTTCTATCTCACTGTAAGGTTGGGAGCTTCTCTGGTTTAGATTCTTGGAAATATTTATGTGGATTGACCAGTTAGAGTGCCTAGCACTCTAGCAGCTCTTGCAAAGGACAGGAAGAGACAGCCAACATCATCCATATTTCCTAATGTGACCCAGTGGACTTGATGAGAAAGAAATATCCCAGTGATTCATCCTTCTGAGGCCCTTGTCTTGCAGCCAAATCAGTCAGTTCCTAGAAACGCCCCGAGTGGGGCTATTTCTCCCACTCTCGCCCCGCCTTAAGTGATACAACCCACCCTAGAGATGTTGTTGACTGGGATGCCGACAGGTCTCCCTGGGTATGATGAGGTGATGGGAATAATGAGAAACACACTCAATCCCCGTCATGGCTTGAAATCTCTGGAATGTCTCAGCACTTTCGAAAGGGAGAGAACTCATTCTCAGACCTCCCTGTTGGCAGCCCGGTGCAGGTCTTATGCTGGAGCCTAGCTCTGTGCCTTTCAGTAGGAGCTGGCTATGTTTTGGTTGGTTTTCACTGAAGGATGTTCCTGTGGCCCCTTCCCTGCATTTGCCCCTTGGTTTGCAGCCCAGATGCTTGCTCTTGCAAAGTCCCTCAGAAAACATGGAGCCAGTGACTCTTCTTCCATTCAACAAATGTGAGGCCACCAAACGATATCTTTAGGGTGGGCAGTGATTTGCTATAGCCAAATCTCTATAGCCCCTCTGAGGTGAAGGACACAGGACATTGCCTGAAGACTAGAGGCATAAAAGGCTGCCTTTCACCACTTACCTGGGATGCATAGGTCCTTTCCCTCTCATTCTTGTCTTAGCATCTTCCTTCCCATGCCCGAAAGTAGACCAACACCATTAAGCTCCATACCCATCTGTGTTAGTGAGATAGGACTGGGGGCAGGCACAACCGTTAAAGGAATGACACAACAACTGAGGACAGGACAAACTGGTTAAAACCAAGATGGCGGAAGATTCGACTTCCAGTAGACCTTGAGCCTCATGGCGCACCCACACGTGCCATGACAGTTCCTAGGCTGATCGTAAAAGGTAGAAAAGTAGGTGGGGCCCAATTCCTGGAAATCCCTGCCCCTTTCCCAACATAGCTGGAATAATCCTCCCACTCATTAGTATATGAAATTACCAAGCCCATAAAAACTAACAACCCTGCACCTCGTGGTCGCTCTTTTGCTTGCCTTCTGAGATGGCCCACACTCTGTCTATGGAGTATATATCTCCCTGAATAAACTTGCTTTCACTTTACTATGCCTTGCTCTTGAATTCTTCCTTGTGCGAGACAAGAACCTATTCTCCGGCAACATTAGTAGATCAGATTCTTATAGCATTTGACATTGTGAATGGATTCACTTTAGGATCTAGAGAAACTGGCCTTTTGAGAAGAGCAGTAGTTTTTGCATCTAGCCTCCCTGGGCAGCAAATCTTTCTGGGAGATTTTCATGCCCAGAAGCACATCCACTTGGCCCAGACCAATCCTCTATGGGGCTGCAGGTATGAACACTACATCCTAGCAGAGGTTCCTTATCAGACACCCAGGACAGATAGAACTCTGCTTTTATGCACCCATTCATTCCTCCATTTAAAAAATATTTATTGACTGCCTACTATGTGTCAGGCACTTGTGGGCATCCAGAGGTTGTTGCTGAAGGACCTGATTAGTAGCTGACAGTAGAACAAGACCCGAGCTGTTTGTTTGGCTACAGAGGCTGCTCTGTAAACATATCTCTATGGCCATGACAAGAACAAAGGATGCTCAATGTCTCAAGGGGTTCAGGGCTTGGGTTGTGAGCATAGGGGTCCATTTCAGCTCCTGAGCCTTTAATTTCCAGTCCTGCGTTCTCTTCCAGTGTGTGTTTCCAATGGAAAGACCTATTCCCATGGCGAGTCCTGGCACCCAAACCTCCGGGCATTTGGCATTGTGGAGTGTGTGCTGTGCACTTGTAACGTCACCAAGCAAGAGTGCAAGAAAATCCATTGCCCCAATCGATACCCCTGCAAGTATCCTCAAAAAATAGACGGAAAGTGCTGCAAGGTGTGTCCAGGTAAAAAGGCAAAAGGTGCGTTGGTTGGAAGCCCTGCCTTTGGTTGATGGAGATCCCCACGTAGTCATTCTCAATGTTCTTTGAGCATCAGAAAACGTCATCACAACCTGCCATTTTGTAACAGTAATAGTTCTGCTAATAACTAAACGAACTACATTTGCTCCTCTCTTGAAGGGCTGATAAGATGGTTGCTTGGAAGAAATTTACTTCTCAGAAATAGGCTGGGGATTTGCTTATGTCTACCACACCTTTGACCACATGTAGCCCTAAGGGCTGAACTGAAGCTTTGCTTTTCTAAATAGTAGAGAAAATAGGTTAATGTGATTATTAGGAGGGACAGTAAGTAGCACCTTCTGTTTATATCACTAACTCCTCCCTTTCCCCTGTGAGGCAGGATGAGAGATAGGTGAGGTGTAGTGGAAGGAGAGTGGGTTCTGGTCCTAAGTAACTTGCTGTATGACCTTGGAAATGTGCCACATCTGCTCTGGGCCACAGCAGCCTCATCTGCACAATAGAAAGTTTGAAACAATTGATCTCCAAGCTTCCTTCCAATACTCAAATCCTATAATGATATTATTATTTCTCTATTAAAGATAAGAAAACTGAGTTGTATAAAGTGAAATGACTTCCCCAGAGTCAGAGAAATAGATAATAAAACCAAGACTCAGAACCCAGGTCACTTCCATCCCATTGTTTTTTCCAGGCCCATAGAAAATGTCTGATTTTCAAAAAGGGAAATCAATTACTTAAATGGTGGTTTTGACACATGAGCTAGAAAAAAAATACAGTCTGTAGTATTGGGGTTGACAGAGTACTGGATTAGCGAACAAGCATTCTTGCCCAGGCTCTACCACTGGTTTCCTGTGTGACCTGGAGCAAGTCACTTCACCTCTCTGAGCTTGTTTCCTTCTCTGCAAAATAAAAGAGTTAGAGGAGATTTCTTAGGCCCTTCCCAGCTCTAACATTCTAGGACTGAATGAAATTATTCCCTTCCAGGCACATGAATTTATCATGTCTGATGTCAACCTGCAAAGCATTTTTGTAAACAGATGAAAAACCAAACGTTTTTATATGTAGGCAGAGAGCTAAATCATTTATTCAATTTAGGCAATTCCTCATGAGTAGCAGGCAAATATAAACTTAGTCATTACATATACATAATTTGAGCATCTTCATGTAGGCCAGTTGTCCCCAAACTTGTCTGCACATTGGAATCCCCCAGAGAGTGTTTAAAAATACCTGTGTCTCATCCCCAGAGATTATGATTTAATTGATTTGAGATGTGGCCTGGGATTTGGAATTTTTAAAAGATCTCCAGGCAATATTCATGTGCGGGCAAGTTTGGGAACCACTGCTGCAGGCCCAGGGTGGTTTATGGTCTTACTAATCAAAATGTGGTCTGAGGACCAGCAGCACCTGGGAGCTAGTCAGAAATGCAGGCTCTCAGGTTCCACCCCAGACCTGCATCAGAATCTGCATTTTAACAAAGCCCCCCAGGCGATTCCAATGCACATTAAAGTTTGAGAAGCACTGAGCTATGACACAAACAAAATCTTTCTTAATGTAATGACCTTCATCTTCCAGAGTAAACAGGGGGCAGGGTGTGGATAGGAAGGTCAGGAGCTATCTGATATGGAGTAAAGAATTTGGGCATTAAATTTGATGAGGAAATGTACTCATTAGGAGTAGGGAGAGAGCACATTCTGAGGATGTGGACATGGGGGCCACCCAGCTACGATGACCTATTACAGCTTCCAAGTCTGCAATCTCACTGGATCCCCAAGCCTTTTAGTATCACTTAGGAGTACTTCCACCAACACAGTTTTCTCTTCTGTCAAGGGTCTAACACCTATAAAGATAAAAGTAATTCAATAAGATAATTTCAGATACAAACTAATAGTCAGCTAAACTACCTCAGGTAAGATAAACTCTCCCACTATATAATATTGCAATTTGAATTTCAGACTTGTGGACCAAATCCCATCTCTTTGTGTGGTTAGGATTTTATTGGTGTAGGTGATTCAAGTAAGAGTGAAGGAATCAAAAAGGTGTGAGAACAGGACACAGAGCAGGCACTGCCTTTCAGGTTGGTGGTATTTATTAGAACCTTTACGTTCATACTTTTTGGCTAAGCAGTTTCACTCCTAGGAGTCCAAAGAAAGTAATCAGGGACATACAGAGATATACAAACAAGGATTTTTTCTGCAGTACTGTTTACAATGGTGAAATATTCGAAACAAACTGAAAGTCCGCCACTATGGAAATTGTTAAATAAATTATGGTGTACCTGTACTGTGGAATATTATGCAGCCATTAAGAATCACCATAGAACAAGGTTTAATGGCACAGAAAGATGTTTGCAATATATCTGTTAAGTGACAAGAGCAAGCTACAAAACAATATGTATGTTATGATCCCACTTCTTGTATTTAAAGAAAAAAAGCATTGATAATATACTTAGATCAAAAAAAAAAAAAGACTAGAATGGCATATGGCTGAATGTTAATAGTGGTCGTATTTGGGTGACTGAATTATGGGTAACTCTTATTTTCTCCTTTTTATCTGTATTTTCTAAATTTTCAACAATAGGCACTTTTGTAATTAGACAAAGTAATAATCAACTATACTTCAATTTAAAAAAAAAGCAACTAAATGTGCCTTTACCATACCACCTGGCAGTTCCACTTCTGGGCATTTAATCCAGAGAAATTAAATTTATGTTCACATTTTTTAGAAAAGAAAAAGTGTTAAACAACCATTATTTTAAAGACTTCCCTTAGAATCCCAATTGGTGATATATTGAAGAGTCTCGTTGACTAAACCTGTTTCTCTGGAAGAGAGGCCTTTCCTGCTTTCCCACACTGCTCAGACATGTAGAGAGGAGGACTTACAGGGCAGCATGGAAGGAGAGAGTGTCTGTCCTATTCCATGCACACCTGTCCCTCAGTGAGCCACACATGGGTGTCTGCAAATGGAAAGTCTCCTGGTAGTCCCATTGCCCGACAAGAGTCACTATCCGCAGAGACCTGGGTACTCAGCAGCTTCAGGGCCACGTGGGGCATGTACTTGTTTGTGCAGCATTCAATCTGGAGACACGTATTTTGTGCCTACTGTGTGCAAGACACCGTTACAGGTACTGAAAGTAGAGAGAGAAAGCAGACAGACGCCGGCTACTTGCCAGCATGCTCCTTACATTCTAGTGGGAGAAGAAAGATAATGACCACAAACCAATAAGGGAATTATCAGTGGCAATGAGTACCATGAAGAAAAAACAAACAGGATCAGGCAATAGTGAATGGGACCTGCAGAGCTGAGCACTTTCAAAAGACTGGTCAGGGACTGCTTCTTTAAAGAATGCTGTTTGAGTAGAGGTTTTTTAAAAATTTTTTTGCAGGAGGGAGTATAATTAGGTTTTCATTTCATTTATTTATTTATTTTTAAGTGGAGGTACTGGGGATTGAACCCAGGACCTTGTGCATGCTAAGCATGTGCTCTACCACTGATCTATACCCTCCCCTCTGAGAGTTCTGAATGATGTGAAGGGGTGAGAAATGGGAAGATCGTGACATCCTCAGCCTCTTAGAAAATGACACAAGACACAGAGGAAAAGGAATAAAGGAGTGAGGAGGGAAGAAGACCGATGGAAAAACCAATAGTAAATTCAGTTATTCATGTTGAGAAGGGAAAAGAAATAAAAGTCACTGATGATCCAGCCGAAAGTTTCACCACAACAAATGATTGCAGGCTCCTCCAGTACCAAACCAAGGCCAAAAGAAAAGATGTGGAATTTACCTCTCTCTCTTCTCTTCACTCTTGTAGAGGTTGGCCTTGCCTTGTGTATCAGTGGCCGTCTGCAGGGCTGTGTAGGACTTCCGCTCTTTGAAGGTTCCCCAACTCACCTCTCAACCCCACCATACCACCCCAATACCTGAAAATCCTGTAATGACACACCCCCTTTAGGTTCGAGCAGAAAAAGCCCCCCTTAAGACTTAAAGTTTGTTTCTTGGGCCAGGATAATACATCTCCTGCATCCATCACCCCCATTTCCATAAGGAATGGTTCCCCAGTTTCTTAGTTCTGGGGGGCTCAGGACAGGAGCATTCTCGTGGGAAGTGGCAATGGCTAGAAATGACTTGAGGCATGGCCTGCTTCCCCAGAAGAAAATGAAAGTAGGTGAAAATGGAGTGATCGGGAAGCACCTCGAAGTAGAGTGTGTGAAATGAAAAAGACGTTGCTGAGTAGGTAGCTCGAAAGACACGTTCTGTTTATTTACTCAATATTTTTATGTACCAGTGAGGTTGAGTCGCTAATGATTCTGTGGTTTGTAGATCCCTTCTGGTGAGTAAATGAAGCTCTTGGAGGGGAGGGGTGGTGGTGCAAGATGACTCTTCAGGACACTGGGAGAACTTTTAGCATGTTACAGGTACTTGCCGTGCCATCATGGATTTCACATGGCAGTTAGAGCCATAGCCAGTATTAAGCTGGTGAGGAAGACTGAACACATGAACCTGGCTCTCATTCTAAAGCTGGTAATTAAATACACAGAGGTTCCGGTAGACTCAGTGACCTCTTCCCCCCTCCACCCATTTGAAAAGTGCTCACACACATCCCTTAATTACCTAATGGAACCAAAAAAGACCAACCCATCGAGTAATTAAATAACTTTAAAAAAAAGACAAAAGGAGAAAGAAAGCTTGATTCTAAGGTGATCTATAAATTGAGTAATCCAATCTGGAATCACCCAGAGAAGACTTGGATTTTGTTCTTTCAGCGCCCAAATGGTGGTGAGGGTTGGAAAGCGAATCAGATCAGCAAGAGATACACACTAGCAGTTTGATTACCTCTGGTCCAAATGGCTAACAGTGAGCCCCCCCAATTAGAATCACAGGTGCAAAGCACTCAATACACAATGCTTTCATCAGTTGTTCTTACAGATGGTTTCTGCACATACTCAGTTTTCAGGGTCCTCAGCTTCCCTTTGCTGTTGCTGATTTGAGCATTACACTTTAAAAAAAAACAAATCCATACTTTTATTTATTTAATTTTCAATAAGTTTAAATCCTTGAGAGGTACAGCATCACACGGATTCTGTGTCCAATGGCCTTAGCAGGAAGGTTGCTTTGAAATTTGGCAGGAACCATGCCACTGTTTCCATGAGGGCGAGTTACCTTTCCCCAGATTACCCTGGTTTTGTTCGGTAACTGGGAGTTACTGTGTTGCTCTTTGCTTTGTACACATAAGCACATCTCTTGCCTAGACAGAATTCAGTTTCAGCTCAAGTGTTGTTACACTTTAAATACACAGCTGAAAATGGTGCTGATTTCAAGGCCAGCAAAGGAACTTAACTCATGGATAACCAACCAAGGGAAACGTCTTTCGGTGGGGGCCTGAAGAAAGAAGAGGGTGAAGCAGAATGGGGAGTCGAAGGGGGCTGGTACCTTTATGCCTAGAAGCTGAAATCCAGCAATTTAGTTTATACTTTAAATGATCCATAGTTAAGGGATTTGACCAATTTTTTGTGTCTTCCAACTGTTCATTTGGTATAGCATATGTATGACCAATCTGACATCAAGGTTTTGGCCCTGGTGTTGATCTGGTATTTTCATTACCCTTACAAACAAATTAAAGAGCATTCAGAAATGTCAAGCCAATTGAGATAGATCCTTTGGGCAAATATATGCACATCAATAAGTGTCATAAATGTTTTCTAAGTATACCTAAGTGACATCAGGGAAGTTAACCAAGACTTTCTGTCAGCCCGTTCTTTGAGTGTCTGTTGGCAACACTGAGCTAGACAAACCATGATCCTGACCCAGCATGGAAGATCATATGCTCCCTTAAGTGCCCAACAGATTCATGCCTGATCACATTCTTCTTCTTCGTGAAGGTCCACTTCTCACATGACAGTGGTAGATCTAGTGTAGCTTTGGGTCCAGTGTTCTGCAGAACTGTGGATTCAGTCATCACGTGGACTTAGAGGCATGTGCGCCTTTGTGATTTGGTGACGGCTACAAGGTGGGCTTTCTATCTCTGAAGGCATATTCTTGTTGATTGTCCACTTTTGATGCTTGTGAGGTGTTATTAACAATGAGATACATAAGTGAAGAAGTTTGCTTCTAGTTTTGGAAACCCATGACAAATCTTTCTACTTGCTTCGTGATTCCAGAAGAACTTCCCGGCCAAAGCTTTGACAGCAAAGGCTACTTTTGTGGAGAAGAAACAATGCCCGTGTACGAGTCTGTGTTCATGGAGGATGGGGAGACCACCAGAAAAATAGCCCTGGAGACAGAGAGACCACCCCAGGTAGAGGTTCACGTTTGGACCATTCGAAAAGGTAAGCAAGACAACATTAATTTCTTATTTTTTTTTGTAAGGGGGACAGAGGGAAGGAAGGGAAGGCTCACCTTCATTTTGCTTCAGTCTGTTCCTCTGTTGGGGTCAGAAGATTTCCTGATTGCTTAGAAACTAACACATGGCTCATTGTGGCCTTTCACTTTAACCGTGACCTGGGCTGAAAAGTAAGTATTGACTATCGGGGTTTGTTGTCCTCCTCACACAACCAAGGCCGGAGGAGTGGGTTCTTCACCCTGGCTGCGCAGCAGAATCATCTGGGAAGGCTTTTAAATACCAAATCAGAGATTCTGACTAATGGGCCAGGAGTGGGGCTTGGGCTTACGTGTTTGTTCTGAAAGCGCCACAGGTAATTCTGATGTACAGCCAGGGTTGTAAATACCAAACTGTAGTCTACCGTTGTTTCCAAGACGAAGCTCAGCAAACGTGAAAATACATTCATTCAGCACAAAGCTGAGTCTCTCGAATCATGTTGGGTGCTCTGCAGTCGGACAAATTTAAAACATTTAAAACATCATCCCTGCCCTCAAGAAGATGATAGTCTCACTGGAGGAACAATCCCAGTCATGATGTTCAGTTCCTTTCTGGTTACTCGCGTTGACTGCCACAGCAAGCCACATTCTGTTCATTGTGAACCTGCAGCTATTCAAACCATCCCACAGCTACAAGACTAGGGCAGTTGTAGTCTGGTCAAGTTTTCTAGGAATCCAAGTGTAGCGGTGAGATTTCAATTGGGAAATAATGCCCCCACGTAAGGCTCAAGAGTGCTCGAACTTGAGTGAGTTTCCGCATCACACAAGAAGCTGGTTTAAAACAGCTGTCCAGTCTCATCCAAGAAATACGAATTCAGTCAGCCTCGCATAGGGTCTACACGTCTGCATTTCTAACGAATAGCCAGGTGATGCTGATGCACGGGGCCCTTGGACCCATCCTTTGAGAAATACCTGCTCTAGTATTTGGGGGTCCTTTTTCTCTCCCTTTTCACAACAACGTTTCTTTCTGAAAAGAGCGAGTTCCTCCCTGCCCCTTAAGAAATATGCTAGAACGCACATAGATGTCTCATCACTGTTTATTTTTGCTACATACCTAGGGATGTTGATTTGCTGTCTGTAACTCCCTGGCCCCTCTGTAACTGGTCACCAGGACTAAGCGCTGTTCTGTAAGCTTTCGTAGCAGTGGGCTCACAATTCATCCATCACCCCACATCTCTTGCGTCACAGAGGTGTGTGGATGCTTTTCAACTTGCTAGGGTCTCATCTAAATAACCTCTTGTTCACAGTGCTGGGTAATCAAGATCTGTGCCTGGTGGATAGAGAAAACCCAGGCTTTGTGTCTGTCGCTCCCTGTAGACCTTGTGAAGATTATTTACATGGGCTGGTACCATATTGCTCCTTAACTGCAAGGCTGTTTTCTGTTGTTCATGTGTTATTCTGATAAAAACTACTCAGGCAAGGTTGAGCCTGTGGGAACCCCATTATTTGATCTCTCCCCATTTTTAAAAGGGAAAGCTAAAGGAGATGTGATTGTTTCCCAAAGGCAAATAGGCTTTTCAGTGAGTTCAAGAATAGGGATGGCTTCTCCATTTACACGAAGAACCTGTCTGCAAGGCCCATCACTGGCTCTCACGGCTGAGCCGGAGGGCAGCCCAGTGGCTTGGCAGGGACCAGACTTGGGGCAAGGACACGATGTCTAATACTGCCTTGGGATGCGGAAACTCCAACCGGCACCCATGCTTGATTCCCTGTGGCTTTCCCTAGGGGCGGGTCCCAACGGCCAGCAGCTCTGTCTCCCTTATCTCCATCCTCTGGAGAACCAGGGGGGAGGCTGGCGAGCCAAGGAAACAAATGGAGTCAATTATAACCCTCGAGCCGCCCAAGTTCCTGGTTAAGCACATTACACAACTCAGCTCGAGACTCCTAAGCCCCAGAAATGAGATGATATGTTCAGCCCAAGCAGGAAAAAAAGGGGTTGGTGGTTCCAGATAGAGAGTGCCTGACCACCTGCCACACTCTTTGCTTGGCCCCAGGCATCCTCCAGCACTTCCACATTGAGAAGATCTCCAAGAGGATGTTTGAGGAGCTCCCTCACTTCAAGCTGGTGACGAGGACAACCCTGAGTAAGTGGGGACTCTCTTTACTCCTCCCTGGAAAACACACCTAGTTTTTACTGTAGCCTAGTTCTAAACAAAGTACCCTCCAGCCCCCGCCCCATATTCTCAGTAAACAGGAGCAATGCTCAGTGTCAACATTAGGGGCTATTCTCTCTCTCCAGGTGACTAAACCCAGAGTCTCAAAAGGGTTGGAGAAAGCTTACAAGATTCTAGGTCTGGTACATCTGTGCAAACTTCACATCTGGAAGGCTCTTCCCTAGCTGATGGGGATGAGAGAAAAATTAATGTATATCAATTCTTGTGTTGCATCAAAGCTCCGTTTGACTCTCTGGAACGGCCCCAGGTGGTCATGTTTCTTTAAAAACGCTCAGGCCGACTCAGGCTCTCCCACTTCCTACGCTAGATGGAGCCTGGGGCTAGAGCCTGCAGGCGCTGGTGGGTGGGGAGTACTTCTGAAAGAATAAAAGGCACAAAATTTCTGTCCACAGGGAATTCTAATGGGCGAGACAGAACATGAAAATGCCTTCACTATGTATTAGCATAGTTCTGAAGAGTTAAATACCTAAGAGCTCAGAGGGATCTGCAAAGAACGAGATGAGAGCCAGATGGGCTTAGTTGGGGAAGGCTTCGGGGAGGAGGTGGGTTTTGAAAGAGAAGGGTGTGACTGGGCAACAGGACAGGAAATCAGTCCAGGAAGAGGGTGCAGCCTAAGAGAAGACTCAGACGGGAGCAAACAAGAAATGTGAGTGTGGATGGGTGCGTGGGTATGGGTGAGGAAGAATTACAAAGGCCACAGACGGTGCACTGAAATACAAGAAGAATTGTAGGCAGGGAGTAGTCAGAGGGCCTGGAAGAAACCAGTGAGAAGTTCAGGTAGGAGGCAAGTAGCGTGGGTAGTTGCTGCAAAATTCCACACAGCATAGTAGTTTCAAACTGGTGTTTTGGGAAGATGTCTCTCAGCTGTCGGAGGCATTTATGAAGCACCTACTTTGATGAAGCCATATTCTAAAGAGCCCAGTATGCCATGCTAAGAAGTTGGACTTGATCTCCAGACCAGAGAACCCCAGTGGGGGGTTTTAAGCAAGTGAACAATGCGTTCAGATCTGTTTTTTAGAAAGTGATACTTGCTATATGAAGTGGAAGTTGGGCTTTTATTGAGAGAGCTGGTGATAGTCTGTAGGAAGCTGTTAGACTGTATGAAGTTGGTTAGATGGAAGGAGGAGTTCCTGGGACAGACAGCTCTGAGGTTAGATCATCAAGATCAGTATGAAAGAGAGAAATGAGTTTGGAATGACTCCAATGTCAACAACTTTATAGACGAGGTGGATAGTAGTACCATTCACCAACAGGAAACTCTGGAGAATGAATGGGTATTGGTGGGAAAAAAAATGAGTTTTACTTGGAACATGTTTCGATTAAGATGCTTGAAGGCTATTTGAGTAGAGTGATCCAATAGGCAGCTGGAAATAAGGTTGATGAGGTCAATGGTTTATTCTGCTCGAGACTGGTAGACAATACCTGGACAGTAGGAGGATTCAGATGGAGTAGTTGGGAGTCCTTACGAGTAAGGAATAAAGGAGGCAGAGCCTAAGATTCCAGGATCAATGATGTGACTTTTGAAATTACCAATTAATTACCAAGAACATATTTGCGTTCATACTGTAAGCAAGGCACTGTGCTAGGCACTAGGGTACCTGAAAGATGATTTTAACAAACTGCCCATCACAGTTAGGATATGTGGTATCTAATGGAGGTAGCTGGTATCTGCCTTTAACTGTGTGCAGCTGAAGGAAGTGGGTATGAATGAGATGATCCTGCAGGGTCACCTGAGGGCAGAGAAGAACAAGCCTGACCCCTGTATATAATGTGCCTATCAGATCCTGGCACGCCATAGGGCTTCAGTAAAAGCTGGTTCTTTGCCCAACTTATCTCTCCTTTCCCATCGAGTCTGAGAGAATAGAGAAAAGTGAAGAATCTAAGGGAGAAAGGACCAGAGAAATGGAGGCTATAAGGAAGGGGGTCATGGTCTCCTGTGGCTAGGAAAAAAAAAGAGGTTCAACATCAATTTTGGATTAAGAGGAGCTTGCTGACCTTGGACTGGGAGTTCTCCAGGTTGCAACACCACAAGAGCATGAAAAGAAGACTGAAGAGGAGATCCAGGATGGGCATTTTGTTAGGAAGGTTAGTTGACAGAGCAAGATGATAGCAGGAGGAGGAAGATCTTGCCACTGCGGGACCAGTGAGAGTTAGAAAAGGGATGGTCCAGAGACATCGGGTGGTTTCCAGCACTCAGCACAGGGTGTGCACTCAAAAATGTTTGCTCAGTTAGCATGCAGTATGGTGAACAAAGAAGTTGATAAGGACACGTTGGAAGTGTGGACAGTTCCATAGTGAAGGGGGAGGAGAAAACAGAGAATGGAAGGAAACACGAGCAGGGATGACAGGGAACAGAAGGGATGCAGCCGTGTTCATCCAGAGCAGAGAGGAATCACATGGGGAATGTGAGGATGGACCTTTCTAAGGAGCCATAGGAAGGTGAGGGCCACTCAAAGTGGTGTAAAGACAGTGTGTGGGCATCAGAGAAAGCAGAGGGGAACCGTTTTTAACAGAGTGGCAAGAATAGAGAAAACAGCAGTAAATAATCAAGTAACCCAAACTAATATTCAGACCTCAAAGAGCAAGCAAAGCTCAGGGATGCACCAGGAACTGTTCTCCAAAGTGTCTTATTTGACCTGGTGCCAAGTGATCCACCTAATAGCTCACAACCTGATAGTGGAGCATTTTGCGAATGCTAAACAGACTGTAAAAATCACAAGAGTAATACTTAGGTTTTACTCCCGAGGAAGCAGTTATGTATTCTTGGGATTGTTAGAAATGTTGTGCATTGAAATGAAGGCTCTGAGGGTCATTTTCCATATCTGTCCCCAGAAAAATGTTTTGGGGGCTGTTGGGCTGTAAGCACATGACGCCTGTATTCCAGCTCCCCTGGCGGGTCCGGGAGTGGGTGGGGAAGGATGTGGTATATAGATTATACTCCTAATTGGCTCTGCTCTCCTCTTACATCCCCGGGCCACTTTGTGTTTGCCTTTTAGGCCAGTGGAAGATCTTCACCGAAGGAGAAGCCCAGATCAGCCAGATGTGTTCAAGCCGGGTGTGCAGAACAGAGCTTGAAGATTTGGTCAAGGTTTTGTACCTGGAAAGGTCTGAAAAGGGCCACTGTTAGACGAGACAGACAGTATTGGAGAGGGTATAGCAGGAAAACTCAAGCTGCAGCTGGACTGCAGGCTTACTTTGCTTAAGTCAACAGGGCCCTGAAACCCCAAACTCAAATGCAGTTAATTACTCACGCCATGCACAGCATAACTTGCTCCTTTATTGGAGTGGTGTGTCAGCCCTTAAACAGTTCCTCCGAAGAGACTAGAAGAGTCTTGAATTAGCTATGGGAGGAAGAGGGCCAGAACACCACAACACTGCTGTAGTTTCTGGGAGAATCACATTTCTTTACAGATTAAGGAGTAAACAAACCACCCCCCAACCCCATCCCCGGGTTTCTATCTAGAAAGTTATTCCAGTGAGAGAAACTGAAGGGAATTGCTTCGTAGGAGGAGTTCTGTAGTACAGAGAAAATATTTGTATGAAATTCTACTCTTCAAACTTTAGATGTCTTGTGTTTTAAAAAAAATTAACTCCCAACTTCACACACACACGTGCACACACCCAGGCACACACACTAAACTAGAGCCTTCACCTTGAGGCAAGGCCAGCACAGTCTCTTCCCTCCTTTCTGTTGCCTGGCTCCCAAGTCGCTTGGCCGTGTTTGGTACCCAGGAGGATAAGTAAGGCATCGTGAGCACAAGGCTCTGCCCTTAGGTCTGCAGTGTGGTTGCTGAAGTCACCAACTCATGTGGTTGTTGAAGTCACCAAGTCTGGTGAAGAATAAGAACACCATTGCATGGCTGCCTTCACTTTGAAGTGGGGAATAACTTCCTCGTGACACCACTTCTCTTTTCTTCCCGAACTTATGGGGCCTCTATAAAGAAGTTAGAATTGGGTAAAAGTTTTCAGAAACTGAAGACAAAATAATTGTTGAAGAAAGGAATTAATAGCAGTCAACAGGCTGGCCATGTTTTCAAGTCAGTAAAACTCACCAATTAACAGCTCAATCCTCACTTATTTTCTTGAGGTCCTAGTTTTCTAGTCCAAAATTTTCAGTTAAATGATTAAATTCTAGAAGCTCTTTAAAAGGGCAGTTTTCTCTTCTTCAACTGCAGGAGTTGATTTTTACTTTGTAAAGGAGCTCAGTCCTCACAAGCTTCTGAACGGCGGCTCTTCAGTTAGAATTATTGCTCATCTGGGGAGGTGGGGATTCTGATAACATTCTTTATGCTAAACCTTCCACTGAGCACGGATTTGAACCATGGATCCCAGAGAAGCCTGCTCTGAAAATGTCTACTTGCAGCCCGATACCAGAGCCTAAACGATCCATTCTGAGGCCTGGCTTTAGAAATCACCTTTGTGGGAAAACTGTACATTCTCCATAGCGGGACGCTCAGGCCTGCCTTCTACATTGATCTCCTTGGAGGGGGCATGAATGAACTCTAGTGAATACTTAGAAAAGGTAGGGACTAAGAAATGCCATATTTCCTACTCTGTGATCATGGGTGAAAGGAACTCCCCCACCCTTAATTTGACACCAGTAGGGAAAAATGTAAAATGTCCAGTCTTTCTGGCAACCTGACATAAAGAAGTCTGTTCTCAGAAAAGAGACACAGGGGCCCAGTGGCCAGGCCTTCATGGGAGCAGCCTCTTACAAGCCCCCCAGACATTCTCCTGGGGAAGAGGAAGTAGGACATCCAGGGCTGAAAGGCCACAGGGCATTACTGGAGGCGGGAGGGTGTGGATGAGGTTAAGTAGCCGCTGCTCCCCTCCCAGAGGTGGCAGCCTTTCCATAGCGTGGAAACAAGTCACCGAATCCCGAGGCAAAGCAGTGATTTCCCCTCCTGGATGACCCACCCCAAAGCCTTCCCACCCAGGTGTTCTCTGAAAGCTCAACCTTAAGGGAACACCCAGGGAGCTTCCCTAGATAGACTCCTGCCGCCAGGTGCTGGGACACACCTCTGCCAAGTGCTGTGTGAAGCAGGAGCTGGGGAGCTGTGCTAAGCCAGCGTCGAAACCCTCCAGTGTTCGGTATCGTGTCGGGAGTGGGGCATAAGGAGGAGAGGCCAAGCCGCCTGTAGTCAGTGGACAGGAATGGATGTGGTTCTTCTTGTGTATTTATTTGTACCATAAACACTTGGAACAACAAAGCCCATAAGCACCACTTAGCAGTTGTAGCCATTTAATAGTTAACTCACGTAAACAAGTAAGAGTAACATAACAGTATTACCCTTTCACTCTTCTCACAGGACATGTACCTAAACATGGTACTTATTTATGTAGTCACTGTATTTCTGGATTTTTAAATTAATAAAAAAGTTAATTTTGAAAAACCCTGTGCAGGAATGTTGTGTGAGTGATTGACTCTCTGGGCAGTGCTGACCTCGGACTGGGTAACAGGTGATGGGTGGGCCTGGCTGTTGCACACTCAGCTTGACACCCCTCTGACACTACAGCATCACAGTTAGGAGTGAGAACTTTGCAGTCAGATGACCTTTACTAAGTGAAGTAAGCCAGAAAGAGAAAGAAGAATAGCATATGATATCACTTATATGTGGAATCTAAAAACAGTAGGACACAAAGGAACTGATTTACGGAACAGAGATAGACTCTCAGACACAGAAAACAAACTTATGGTTACCGGGGAGGAAGGGGTGGGAAGGGATAGATTAGGAGTTCGAGATTTGCACTTCCTAACTACTGTAAGTAAAATAGATAAACAACAAGCAATAAATTCTTTTTAAATTAAGATATGTGCATTATTTAGATATAATGCCATTGCACACTCATAGACTACAGTATAGTGTAAACATAACTTCGATATATACCAGGAAACCAAAAAATGTGACTTGCTTTATTGCTGTATTTGCTTTATTGCAGAGGTCTGGAACCGAACCTGCAATATCTCTGAGATCTGCCCATGTAACCCCACAAGATAGACATGAGGCTCTACTCATTTCTCCTTTGATGCACATGAACTGCTTTTATTCCCTCAGTGAATCCCTCATGCAAACTGACTTCAGGGGGCCTACCCCACAGTCTGTCAAGCAAGTTCAGATACCTCTGAAACGTCCCAGTGGAAAGAAAGAAGTCTTTGAATGCAGAGCTCAAGCCACAGCACACAGTCTCCCCAATATTTCATACATATTTATGACTTTGTGCCTTTGTATGTGCTTTCCCACAGCTAGGAAATCCGTCCCACTTCTTTGCCTGGCAAACTCCTACTCATCCTTCAAGACCCAATCCAAATGTCACCTCTGTGGAGCCTTGCTAGCTCCCCACCTGGTTTGCCAGCATTTCCCCTTTCTCCTTATGTACTATCCTCCAATTATGCCAACTCAATTTTCCTAGAACTTACTGTGTCCTTAGTACTTCTGTGTCTTTGCACACAGCTCTGTTTGCCTGGAACGTTCATCCTCTGATGTCTCTACTTCACAAACACCTACTCGTCTTTTAAAACTCACATTGCTCTTCTCAGACCTCATCCACCTCTTTCAGGCACAGTTAGTTGTTTCCCTAGGAAATAGCAACCAAAACACTAACTCTGTGCCAGCCACTGTGGTCATCAATCGACATGCATGTTTTCCTAGTTAATCCTCACCACAGCCCTATGTGATAGGGCCCATCATTGACCCTATTTTAGAGATGAGGACATGGAGTGCATTCATCTTTTACATGCCATCATGTGTTAAAATGTGAAGCATTTGCTCCGCCACAGTCTCCCTGAGGAGTCTGGAGAGCTCCGAGAGGGCAGGGACCTGGTGCCCAGCACTTCCAGACATTCAGTAAATATTTGCCAAGTGAATAGTCAGTCTGATGGGATTCTTTCTTCAGTTCGGAAAGAAAGCAGTCCAGGGATTATTTAAATATCCAGGGGCTAGGCAGGCCTTCGGGACATTTTCTCTGTACCTAAGGGAGACGAATAAGATCTGGGTAAACAAACACAAGTGAAAAGGTGCTTGTTTGCCTTGCCAAATGATTTGCCATAGCCGTCTTTTGAAATTACTGATAAATATTGGATTTACACATAGATTTTAAAACATAATTGAAACATAAAACATAACTGAAACATAAAACATAAATTGTTTTTTTTTTTACTTCTTAAAGCAAGATGTCCCCGCATTTGCAGTACAGGCCTCACAGCTGTGAAGGATTCTTACTTCAAGAATATGGATGGTAAGCAGTATCTGTATTTCTACATATACTACCTATATCATAATGTAATATTTAGAGTAGCTATAGTACATATTACAACACTTAGATCTCGCTCTATCTGTGTGTGTGAGTAATTAGGCTCCCACATGATGTATATAAAGCCTTCACAAAATGGACAATACAGGAGACCCAAGGCCTGCTTCAAGTTAATGCAGACAAGAGGAGTTCTGAGCTGCCTCCAAGTATATGAAGTCCCCAATCTAGGAATGAAATATTGGCCTCCAATTTAGCATCCAGAATGCATTTTCTCATAGAAACATCATTCTATTCGATGCTCAGATCTCCCAGACAGTCGGCACAAGCCTCTTGAACCCTGAATGTAGCCAAGTTATATAGAGCACTAATTAGTGCCTGCTTAAGCTGGGTCCTGGTGGCAAGGGCAGGTGGTGAGGAGAGAGAAGCAACCAGGGAGTGTCCTTTCAATTTTCTGGGTGGGACGGGTGAAGGGGGGATGAAGAGCAGGCTCCAGGCAAAATTTCAAAGAAGGTAAAGCCTCCTCTATTCATTTCATCACGAGCTCCCCGGGTCCCCAGTGCCGACGTCCCCTTTTCACATCCCGCCATCCCACCCAGGCCTGCCTTGCTCAGCAAAGAACCTTGGGCTCTGCCGTTACCAACATCGCTCAACAAACAGAACCGAATGCCTTCAGGGCAGCTGTCCGGGCCTTCAGAATGAAGCGGGCAGCAGCAAGCAGGTTCAGTGAAGTGAATGAGACTCGCTTAGCCCTCACTTACCTCTTCACTCACTTTTAAAGACTTTATTACTGTTTATTGTGCTCAAAATGAATTCCCCAAGAACAAAATTACAGGCAGGGGGCTGGAGTGAGTAAAAGCCTTCTGGCCACGGGGCAATGGAGGCAGTAGGAGGGAGTTATTTTTAGGGGGTGGGGGTTGATATTTGGGCAGGAGGGAGGAAGTAGGTGGCACCAAGTAAGCAAACCTTTCCTACCTCTCCTGTGAGAGCATCTGTCTGAGGAAACACTGCAGAAGGGCTTTAGCCATTTTCTGTCCTGCGATCAAGACGTTCACCTCTGTTCAGAGACTCAGCAAAATTAAAAACAAAATAAAATAAGAAGTGTAGGGTCAAACCTTGCAGGCAGTCCACCCCAATCAGGAAACCAAGAGGAGACAGAGAGCTAATAGATGCAAACAATTCAGACTTATTTCCCTTTCTCCCTGCTTTCGATATCTCTTAATCTCAGTTTTCTTTTCTGTAAAACGGGGGAAAGAATAATCTCTACCTCATAGGGTTATGGTGAATCTTAAATGACATTGTGTAAAGTGCTTATGATAGTGGCTGGCACATAACAAAGGCACAGTAAATTCCAGAGGTTTTTTTTTATTATTACTAGGTGAACTGTTTGTTCTTGAACTTTAGTAGTTCAGAGAAAGGGGAAAGCAGTCTAGGCTTGGTTATTTCAGGCAGAAAGTGGAGTCTAAGCCTGGTTTTGAAGGACGTGCCAACCTGGGATAGCCAAAAGGAGGTCTTGGTATAGAAAAGAAGAGAGGATGTCCTCGCACGACTTCAGCCAGGATTTAGTAAGAGCAAGAATCTGACTTTAGTGCTCAGGAGAGAAGGAATAAATTTTCCCACTAGAAACTGAGCACTGTGGCTGCCGCATTTAGTTTTAAAGTGTCATCACATGACTACGAGGTAGGAAAACCTGGTTTACCACTTTGTTTTGCTCTGAAAAATGATCTGGAGGTCGTTGTTGACCATAATGTCAATAAAAGCCATGGTGTGACAGGTGACTTGGCTATTTGCGGTGCTTATTGACTTGTTGGCTGTAGTAAGAGGAAAGCTTCCATTCATCCACCAGCTATTTATGGAACACCTACAGAGGGCCAGGCACCCCGCTTGGTTCTACAACAGTGAGCAAGATCAACCTGGCATTTGCATGCACTGAGGTTACAGTCCACCAGAGAATACGGATTCTGGACAAGTAATTCCAAGTGTGATGGGTGGGATGAAAGAGTTAGTCCAAAGCGCTAGGAGAGTGTGTCGTGGGGGCTTGTCCTCATCATGGAAGGGTAAAGAAGACTTCCTTGAGGAAATGACATGAGAGGCGAGGCTTAAAGTCTTAGGAGTTGGGGTTTCATACTCTATGTTGTTTGAAAACAAGGTTTCACTGCTTTAAAGGAATTTGAACAAGCATTGGACAAAAGCATTGATTCTTTAGCTGAGTCCAGTTACACTGCCGGTGCTCCGAGTCGGGAGTGCTAGGTACCCACTGCAAATCCCACCCCCATAAAGAAATTCCACCAAGGAAAGTAGATAGCAGAGCCCCAAGAGGATGGAACACAAGATAGAGAGATTTTGATGAAGGAGCTAGATATGAATGTGAACTGTTACCTGAAAAGTCAGCATTAAGCATGGCTCCCCAAGCTGGATGAGGGGACTAGTTACGTGCTGGAGTTGGGAGAGTGGCATACCAAAGTGACAAGTATTTTATCTCTGACACTGTTTAGAATTGCTAGAGCATGGTAAAAATTCAAATCTGACTAAGTTTTAGTCGATTCCATTGTTTTCAACTTCTCCAGAGACAATGCACCCACTTGTTGACTGCACCCTGTGGACCACTCCCACCCTCCACTCTCTCACCCCCACCCCGCCATATGCCACTAGGTGGCAGTCAGACAGAGGTTGGAGAAAGGCAGACATAAAATTTTCAGGCCAGTTCTCAAGAGCCTTTTACTCTGCAATACTAAGAAAATAATTTCTCTGGCGTACCTCTGGGGGTATGGCCTCTTCTTAAGCCACTAAAGTCATTGTACATTTGCCTTGTTAGTGCCAAAGAAAGTAGCCATTGATGACCTGAAGGTCAGGCAGAAAGGAGAACTGAGGCAATGAGTTGATTGTCAGGCAACCCAAAACCCCCTTATGCAGTGACTGGCCGATTGTTTCCTCAAATGTCTCTTTTGCTTTGGCTAGTGGAGACCCAGTCTGAGTATGATTACTCTCCTGGATCTGAAACAAAGACACAATCACATGGGGTGGGATTGGAAAGAACCAGATATTAACCCCAAGCCACAGGCAGGGGGATGCCTGGAGCAAGACAACAGGCTTGAGGAGGCTCTGATGCAATGTAACAGGGAAGGAGGGGGATGTTTGGTTGAAAGGAAAAGGTCAGTGTGCATTTGAAGTCGGAGTTGTGGCCTATGGGACGCCCTGAAGTTTTGAAGACTGAGGACAAGCTCCAAGAATATTGAGACATTCTGGCAATGTTGAAAAGGGAACCCCTCCAGAAAAACACAAGACAACTCGAGCTGATTAAACGGCTCTGGATAAAAAGTGGGACTCTGGATTGGATGGGATGGGAAAGGTTTGCAAGCAAGTGTAGGGGAAGGAGATTCTGGGAAAGAACAAAGGAAAGGAGAAGCTCAAAATGAAATCTAAAGTAGTCTGCTAAGGTTTGGCGGTAGACACTACTATCTCCTTTCAACAAACTAAGAAATGGACAGATTTGGTTTTGGTCACATATTTGAGAGCCTCCCCTCCCTTTTAGCTTCCACCCTTGGTGCTCAGCATCCTCTTGTTTCCCTTTGAGTGTCTTCCAATGCTGGAAGAAGCTGGAGAACATTTGGAGTTTGGTTCTTTAGGGTGGTACCAGCCAAACAATAATCCATCAGGTTTTGACCTCTGTCATAAGTACGAAAGGGACACATTTTCCCAAGCAGACATGACACCTCAAAGGCTGACCTGTTAAGCCCACTAAACCTGCTCTGGCCATTTTTGATCCCCATTCTGCTTTTAGAATGGAATTGTTCAGAGGCCCATCCTGAAGGAATTCAACGAATTCAGACTATCGTGTTAATGACTACTGATAATTTGATGCTGTACCAAGTGAAAACTGTGTATCCTATGAAGTAGGATCATTATTTAATTCAGTGATTTCTCAACTTTTTTAAGTCCACATGACTTCTTTTGTGAATCAGATCTTTGTCTGATTATCCCATGATGGTAGTTGTATTTTTTGTATCTGATGATTGAGAAACTAGATAATGAAAAAAGTTACTAGGAAATCAGGTACATGTTTAGAAGGTTTTGTGCTTTATTAATCACAACAGCAGCCACATGTGTTTTATAAATAAGTAGTAAATATATGTTTGAGACATATTTATCCAAAATAAAGACAATGCTTCGTCCACAGGTGGATTTGCAGGTCCCTGGTTAACCTGAAGGTTGTGGCCTCAGAATAAGAACCACTGCCTTAACCAGAAGAAATTATTAAAACAAGAAGTTTAATCATTTTGAAAGTTTCATACTGAAGATACTTTTGTGCCAGCAGGGTAGGGTGGAGCCTCTCTCATCCACCTCACAGATCCATTTTCCATAGGAGGTCTGGGCAGGACTGGTTAATAGATGACAAAACAAAAATGAAAACAATGCTCATGTTTCAGGGAGCCGCCCTAAATGTTCGTTTGATCTCCACAAAGACCAATGCTCGAGGAAGCTAGTGGAACACTCAGGGTTTGACTTTTGGGAGCAAATTTGGCCCAACAATAGGATGGTAATCAAAGTTTGACTACCATCACAAGCACAAAAGAATCAATATCCTCAAGCAGAGCTAATAGAGAAGAGCTGCATAATTCAGAATATACTAGAAACCACTTAATTGTACAATTTAAAAGGGTGAATTTTACAGTGTGTAAATTATGTCTCAATAAAGGTGTTACTTGAAAAAACTCAACCATCAGGAGTATTGAGGTCAACACAGTCGCCATATTAAGCTCCCCATATCTGAGCCCCTTGTACCTCTAATATCCACAGCCTATGAACTTAAGCTGTCCTCAGCGCCACAGAAGGCTGACTCCTATTGATATCATCTCTCTGACTTTGTGTATTCTGAGAAGATGATGATAAAAACAATATTAGGTAGTGAAGTGGAATGCTCCCTATCTTCCCTTTTTCCAAATGTCAACACCTTTTACTCACTCTTCAGTGCCTTCATGCCATTATTTGTTGTATTTTGTCCAGAGTAAGTGATGGCAAACATTTTCTATAAAGGACCAGATGTAAATATTTTAAGCTTTGTAGGCCATACAGTCAGTCACAACTACTTAATTCTGCCATTACATCATGAAAGCAGAAATTGAATATATATAAACCAATGGATGTGATTGTGTTCCAATAAATCTATGTCTACAAAAACAAGTGGTAGACTGCATTTGGCCTATGGGCCATAGCTTGCCAAACCCTAGTCTTTTATTTGCAAGAGCGTCAAGTCTAACGAGCTTACTTGGCCATGCTGGTAGCTGACACTTTTTTACATAATATTTTCTGTTTTATCTAACTCATTTTCGGATACTCCACATTAATTGGATAAATAGAAAGAAATTGAAATTAATAAAACTTAAAGAAAAAATAGATAAAACCTAAAATAATGCCCCACCAAATCACAAAGGGGGCTATAATCATCTTGTCATAAATGAAATGTAAGTTTGATATATATGAGTTATAGATCAATGTGTGATAATTAGCCGAATTTTTTGGTTGTCTGACTTGGGGTTACAAAGAACAAGGCCTATTAATTCATCCAACAAATTTTTATTGAGCATATATGAGCCAGGCATTGCACTAGCTACTCGAAATACAATGATGAGCAAAACAGCATAATGGTTAAGAGCACTGACTCTGGACCCAGCCTCCCTGGGTTTGAATCCTGGCTCTGTCATTTATTAGTTTTGTGAGCTTGCACAGGCTACCCTGCCTCTCTGGGTCTCAGTTTCCTCCATATGAATAACAATAATAATGCCTCATGAAGTTACTGTGAGAATTAAATATGTTAATATTTATAAATTATTGATAAAATTTCCTGACACATAATAAAAGTTATATATGTGCTTTTAAACAACAAAGACTTATACCATCTGTGCCCTTAATTAACTTTGAGTCTAGTGGGAGAGACTAACTTTAATCTAAAAAAGAACCAAATATAAAAACAAGTAAATATAAATTGCAAGTGTGATCAGTGCTACAAAGGAGATTTACGTAGAGCTATGAGAGTTTGTATTACAGGGATTTGACCAGAGAAGGCATCTCTGAGGAAGTGATATTCGAGCTGAGGGTAAGTAGGAGTAAATTAGGCAAAAAAAAAAAAAAAAACCTATGTATTTGGAAGGAGCATGATAAGTGACTCTGTATTTCCTGTCTTGCTAACTAAGCACTCTGTTGAATGAGGGCATGACCCAAGCCTCAGACTTCTGTATTCTCCATCATGCCCAGTAAGCATGATCGGCATCGCGAACAAGTCTGATGATATTTGTGACAAGCAACAAGTGCCATTCTGGAGGCTTATTCTTCCCTTTGCCTGCCTAGCTACCCCAAATCTGGAAAACCAACTGTACAAAAAATGCTTGAGGGTGTTAAAGTACTCTAACTCTGTCTAGAAGTCAAGGCCACTGAAGGGAAGCAGGAGTTTGGATGATGAATGTAACTCTCTTTGTTAGCATTTTAGCTGCTGTATCATTTCAAAAGCATTTGCTCCACAGACTCAGCCTTAGGAATCTAAGAAGCTGTGCTGAGCAGAGGACACTGAGGCTCCTCATGCTCCCTTGTGACATTGAACTCTGAAGCCCACGATCCTCAGGAGGGGCATTCGTTACAACCCAAGGTTTCTGTGTCATCACATGTGGTGAAAGGATTGGAATCATAAGGCACCTGCAACAATTCTATTTCCAGGATTCTTTCTCTTGTCAACTACAGATCAGGAAACAAATGTATGAAAGCGGATATCTTTCTTCCTCATTCAAAATAGGAGCAGCTGACATCATTTGCAGTGTGGAACTGCTGAAAACCTTGAATAATCCATTTCAGGGCATTTTCTGGGGAACATTTCCATCTGGTGTAGAGATATGTACCAATTCAACCTGAGGACCCACCCATTTTGCTTAGTGCTTTGCTACTGCACTAAGAAGTTTAAGAAGTTTCATGCCCATTTGTAAGAAACTTACAAATAAATTTCCTTACAAATAAGCTGCTACTTCCAGAGCCACATACTACACCATTCACATCAAACAAGGAAGACATCCAGTAGTCCCAGCCAAAGTCTTGAGATTAGATTTTATTTCAGCACCTTGGGTCATATGCCCACCTCAAATCAATCACAGTGGCCAGGGAATAAAATGACTGACTGACTTGTCCTAGGCCATGTGTTCCATCTGGGAATATAGCCAGCTTTCTCAAAACTGTATGTATCCCTAAATGAGAATCAGAATTGGTGGGAAGAGACAAAGTAGAAATGCATGGAAGGAAGACAAACAGTAAATGCTTACTCTGTGCAACAATAACTACTGCTTGTGTCACACAAGTGTGTTCACTTTAAACTTGTCTAAGTCTTTTCCTGTCCATTGGCACACTGGAGTCTTGCAACAACCCTGGAAGGTAGTTAGACTGGAAATTCTGTTCCCATACAGCTGAGGAAACTGAAGCTCAATGAGTCAAGTGAATGAGACACTTGACTCCCAGGCTATAGAAATGTGGGTTCTCTAAACACCAAATCAATGTATCGAGTTGTGTTCATTTTATCTTAGTTTTAAACCCCATAACCCATTCCCTCTTTTTCTCCTCATACTATAGCCACTTTAACATGTTGAATGTGTAGCTTTTTTGTTTCAATGTGTAATTTCAAACTGTGTATTGTATTGTGTGCAGGTATTCTTAATCTACATAAGTGGTCCTATGTTATATAGCTCATTCTGTTGTCTTACTTTTTTTCATTCAGCATCATGCTTTAGATCAATCTATGTTGCCACGTGTATATTTAATCTGTTCCTTCCAACTGTTGCATGCATTCACTCTATTTTACCTATCCACTCTCTCTACACTATTGGTGGGAATGTAGTTTGATGTAGCCACTACGGAAAACAGTCTTTTAAAAGACTAAAAATAAACTTACTGTATGATTCAGTAATCGCACTCCTGGGGATATATCAGGAGAAAACTAATTTGAAAAGATATGTGCACCCCAATGTTCATAGCAGCACTATTTACAATAGCCAAGACATGGAAACAGCCTAAATGTCCATCAACAGATGACTGGATAAAGAAGTTGTGAGATATATATATATATATATATATATATATATATATATATATATATATCTCACACATACATACATACAATGCAATACTCAGCCTTAAAAAAGAATAAAATAATGCCATTTGCAGCAACATGGATGGACCTGCAGATTGTCATACTAAGTGAAATAAGCCAGAAAGGGAAAGAAAAATACCATAGAATATCACTTATATGTGTAATCTTAAAAAAATGACACAAATGAACATACAAAACAGAAATAGACTCACAGACAGAAAATAAACTTTTGGTTACTGGGGGGAAAGGTGGTGGGAGGGAAAATTTGGAAGTTTGGAATATGCAGATACTAACTACTATATATAAAATAGGTAAACAACAAGGTCCTACTGTATGGCACAGGGAACTATGTCCAGTATCTTGTAATAGCCTAAAGAACAAGAGTATGAAAGGAATATATATGTATAACTGAGTTAGTATGCTATACACCAGAAACTAACACATTGTAAATTGATTATACTTGAGTAAATAAATAAATAGATTTTAAAAAACTCTTGCAGAGCAAAGGAAACCATAAACAAAATGAAAAAACAACCTACAAAATGTGAGAAAATATTTGCAAACAATGCAACTGATGAGGGACTAATTTTCAAAATATACAAATAGCTCATATACTTCAATATCTAAAAAACAAACAACGCAATAAAAAATGGACAGAAGACCTGAACAAATATTTCTCCAATGAAGATATACAGATGGCCAAATAGGCACATGAAAAGATGCTCAACATCGCTACTTATCAGAGAAATGCAAATCAAAACTGCCATGAAGTATCACCTGACACCAGTCAAAATGGCCATCATTGAAAAGTCCATAAACAATAAATGGTGGAGAGGGTGTGGAAAAAAGGGAAACCTCCTATACTATTGGTGGGAATGTATTTTGGTGCAACCATTATGGAAAATAGTATGGAGATTCCTTAAAAAACTAAAAATAGACTTACTGCTTGATCCAGCAACCCCACTTTTGGGAATATATCAGGAGGAAACTCTAATTCAAAAAGATACCTGCACCCCAATGTTCACAGCAGCACTATTTACAATAGCCAAGACATGGAAGCAACCTAAAAGTCCATCAACAGATGAATGGATAAAGAAGATGTGATATGTATATACAATGGAATACTACTCAGCCATAAAAAGAATGAAATAATGCCATTTGCAGCAACATGGGTAGACTTAGAGATTATCATACTAAGTGAAGTAAGTCACACAAAGAGAAATATCATGTGATATCGCTTACATGTGAAATCTTAAAAAAATGACACAAATGTGCTCATTTATGAAACAGAAATAGACTCACAGGCATAAGAAAACAAACTTACAGTTACCAAATGGGAAAGCGGGAGTAGGGGAGTGAAAAACTGGGAGTTCAAGATTTGCAGATACACACTACTATACATAAAATAGATAAGTTCATA
The DNA here is from genome assembly GCF_048564905.1 of Vicugna pacos. NCBI lineage: Eukaryota > Metazoa > Chordata > Mammalia > Artiodactyla > Camelidae > Vicugna > Vicugna pacos. Next base: position 79,079,837 of record NC_133023.1, read on the forward strand.
CTGTATAACACAGGGAAATATTTACAGTATCTTGTAATAACCTATAATGGAAAAGAATCTGAAAAAGAATATGTGTGTGTGTGTGTGTATGTGTGTGTGTGTGTGTGTGTATATATATATATAAAACTGAATCACTTTGCTGTACCGCTGAAACTAACACAACATTGTAAATCAACTATACTTCAATAAAAAAAAAAAAAGATCCACCAAGCTATCTTCCTTCCGCCATGGTGACAGTCAATGCTTCAGGTGGTCTAAGCTCCATCATCCTATGTCCCAGAATAAAGATGAAGTGGAGCAGAGTCCCTGATGTCTTGCAACAGACAAGTAGCTTGAGTGAGAAACACATTTTTGTAATTTTATATTACTAAGATTTGAGGTTTGTTTGTTACTACAGCACAGCCTAGCCTATCCTAACAATACAGGAAAGAAGAGTAGCAAGAATGAAGAATGAAACTAGACAGGTAAACAAAGTCTTCATCATAATAAACTTCTTAGCCATGCTAAGAAGCTTTCTTCTATATGATTAGTGGTTGTTAACTCTTGTTCTGCAGAATCCTTGATGCCTCAGGGAAAATAGGAGACATAAAATATTCAGGGATCCAGGCCTCTGACCTTCACTTCAATAGGATTCTTCTGCTTTTATCTTTATACATACATATATATGGGTTTATTTAAATATTTCCTTTTAAAAAAAAAGTCTCCACTGCCAAAAATAACAAGAAATGAACAAAATGCCCAGATGAATCATACTCAGACTTGATTTGAGAAAGATTGCTTTGGACACTCTTTGGAGAATAGATTGTAAAGAGGCAAGACTGAAGGAAAGGAATTCACTTAGGAAGCTATTTCAAGAATCCAGCTGAGAGAAAATGGTGAATTGAACTAGGGAGGTGGCAGTAGGGTGGAGGGAGTGAATATATTTTAAAAGATTGTTTAAGAGATAGAATCCGCAGACTTGGTGGCAGATTGACTGTTGGGGGGTGAGGCAACAGGAGATATTAATAGTGACTCCAGGGTTTCTGCCTTGGACAGAATGTCGGTGCAATTCACTAAGATTGGAAGCACAGGAGAAGTAGGTTGGAGGAGGAGCTGATCAACTTAGTTTTGAACATGTTGCCACATGCCCATGAGGCAGTCAAGTAAGGAGGAATCTCATGCGAGCAGTATGTTTTCAAGAAGTCCCAGTTCTACCACTTAGTAGCTATGAGAACTTGGGCAAGTCAAGTTGGTTTTATCAAATGTAACAGTTTATGTGAGAAGGTACAATGCAAATTTTAAAATGCCAAATAAATGGTAATAATGAATATTTTCATGGGGAACAAAATGGATGTAGGGAGGAGAGAAGATTTTTCCAGGGACATTCAGGACTTATTTGGCTTGCAGAGAAACTACAGAGCTCTGTCTGACTCACGGTGGCATCACCAGGGACATTCCAATCTCTGCGAAACTTATCCCAACAAAGAAATTATTTCCAGTGGGCTGGTGTCATGGCGATTTAGCTGATTTGGGCCAAGGGTGGGGGATTTGGAGGAAAGCTGCCTAATCCTGGGCAGTGGGAAACTGGGATGAAGCCAATGTAAATGTGGCAGGCTGGGAAACATTTTTGCAGACAGAAAGCATTTTTAAATTTGTTTTTTATTGTGGTAAATATATATATAACATAAAATTTACCATTTTAACCATTTTTAAGTGTACAGTTCAGTGGCATGAAGTATATTCACATTGCTGTGCAACCACTACCAATATCCATCTCCAGAACATCTTCTTCCTTCTAAACTGACACTCTGTGTCCATTAACCATTATCTCCCCATTATTCCTCCCCCTAGCCCCCAGCATCCACTATTTTACTTTCTGTCTCTAAAAATTTGACTATTCTAGGTATCTTACATATAACATTTGTCCTTTTGTGTTTGAGTTATTTCATTTAGCATAATGTCTTCAAGGTTCATCCATGTTGCTGCATTATCAGACTTTCATTCCTTTCTAAAGTTGAATAGTGCTCTGTTGTATATGTATACCACATTTGGTTTATCCATTCATCCATTGATGGGCATTTAGGTGGCTTCCACCTTTTGGTTATTGTGAATAATGTGGCTATGAACATTAATGTACAAATATCTGTTTGAATTCTTGCTTTTAATTTTTTCAGGGATAAACTTAGAAGTGGAATTAATGAATCATATGGTAATTCTATATTTAATTTTTTGAGGAACCACCATACTATTTTCCACAATGGTTGCACCATTTTACGTTCCCACCAGCAATGCACAATGGTTCCAATTTTTCCACATACTTGCCAACACCTTTTTTCTTTGATTTTTTTAAAAAGAGCTACTATAATGGATGTGATGTGGAAACTCGTGACTTGGTTTCCATTACTCCAGTAATTAGCAATGTTGTGTATCTTTTTATGTGCTCATTGGCCATCTTTATAGCTGCTTTAGAGAACTATCTATTGAAGTCTTTTGCCCATTTTTTAATTGTGTTGTTTGGTTTTGTTGTTAAGTTGTAGGAGTTCTTTATATATCCTGAATAGTAATGGTTTATTAGATATATGATTCGTAGATATTTTCTCTTACTTCATGGATTGCCTTTTCACTCTGTTCTCTGTAGCACAAAATTTTTTTTAATTTTAATGAAGCCAAATTTATTTATTATTTTGTTGTCTATGCTTTTGCTGTTATATCCAAGAAATCATTGCCAAATCCAAAGTCATAAAGCTTTTATGTTTTCTTCTAGGAGTTTCATAGTTTTAGCTCTTATGTTAAGTCTTTGATCCATTTTAAGTTAATTTTTGTATATGGTATAAGACTTCATCTTCATTCTTTTGAATGTGGATATCTAGTTTTTCCAGCACCATTAGTTAAAAAGATTGTCCTTTCCCCATTAAATGGTCTCAGCACCCATGTCAAATATCATTTGATCATAAATACTAGGGTTTGTTTCTGGGTTCTCTATTATATGCCATTGGTTTATATGTCTTTTTTGTGCCAGTATCACAGTATTTTGACTACTGTAGGTTTGTAAAAAGCTTTGAAATCAGGAAGTATTGGACATCTAACTTTGTTCTTCTTTTTCAAGATTACTATGGCTACTTGTGGTCTCTTGAGATTCCATATGAATTTTAGGATTTGCTTTTCTATTTCTGCAAAAAAATAAAGTTGCTGGGATTGCATTGAATCTATAGTTTGCTTTGGGAGAAAGCATGTTTTAAAAATCATTTTCACAGGTGATTTTGTATTGTTAAACCATGTGTTTTATTATAAAAAACACACTCTTGAGTAAAGAATCCAGAAAAGGCAAAGATAACAATAATGATAAAAAATCTGAAGAACAATGTTCTGGTTGTGGAGTCAGAAATTTTGGTCTCTGCAATATAGTTATGGGTGCAGCCTGTGTCCTTTTGCAGTGATTTTCATGTACTGTGTGTTGGTTTCCACCTGCTCTGTCAAAATGGCCTAAAAATCAGGAATTTTGATATTAGATGTAGATGTATAGGGCTATACAAAAATTTCACAGAAAAGCTTTATTAATGGGTCATAATTCTTATTAAATCAATGATTTTATTTAATTGAAACCAGAGGAAATAAAATCACCATATGTTTGTTGAAATGATGATATGTCTGCCTTATATGATGAATTCATCTACAAAGTCTTGAGCACTATACAGGAGGAATAGTTTAGAAGGCTGAAAAGAACTTAGGAACAATGTGCTGCCCCTCAGAACCTAATACACTAATACCAAACTTCCCCAACCTGGACAAGTTATCACCTCTTGACCATATTACTTCCTAATGGGACTATGAACATTTATAACACCAACCTAAAGTCAAGTGGAGCCAGAAGGTAGAAGATACCCCCATCCTACTATCAGCCAAGTTTGGACTTTCTCTACTAGACAAGAGGTAGTACCTACAACTTTACCTCTAGAGAAGTTCTCCTTATTGTTACCTATAAGCCCTTGCTTGTTCAACTCCTGTATTAGTTATTCATTGCTAAATAACAAATTACCCCAAAACTTCTTGGCTCTAAACGACAAATTTATTACCTTACAATTTCTGGGGGTCAAGAATCCAGGAGAAGCTTATCTGCGTGGTTCTGGCTCTGGGTCTCTCCTGAGACTGCAATCAAAGTGGTAGTAGGAACTGCAGTCATCTCAGCGCTCAACTAGAGGAGGATCTCCTTTCAAGCTCACTTTGTTATATGATTGTCATCCAACAAGGCTTAGAGTTCAGGCTTTTAGTTAAGATGTTTACATATAGGCCAATGGAACAGAATCAAGAGCCCAGAAATAAACCCATGCATTTACTGTCAACTAATATTTGACAAGGGAGCCAAGAATATTCAATGGAGAAAAGACAATCTCTTCTTAATCAATCTGTTCTTAATAAGTGGTGTTGGGAAAATTGGATATTCACATGCAAAAGAATGAAAGTATACTCTTATCTTACACCACTCACAAAAGTTAACTGGAAGTGGATTAAAGACTTAAATATAAGACCTGAAACCACAAAACTCCTAAAAGAAAACATAGGGAAAAAATTCCTTGACATTGGTCTTGGCAATGCTTTTTTTGAATATGCTGACTAAAGCAAAAGCAACAAAAACAAAAATAAATAAGTAGAACTACATCAAGCTAAAAGGCTTCTGCACAACAAAAGAAATGATCAACAAAATGAAGAGACAACCTAGGGAATGGGAGAAAGTATTTGCAATTCACATATCTGATAAGGAATTAATATCCAAAATTTGTAAGTACTACATAAGCTCAACAGCAAAAAACCAAAAAGTCCAATTTAAAATGGACAAAGGATCTGAATAGACATTTTTCCAAAGATATTCAAATGGCCAACGGGTACATGAAAAGGTGCTCAGTATCACTAATCATCAGAGAAATGCAAATCAAAACCACAATGAGATATAATCTCACACCTATTAGAATGACTATTATTGAAAAGACAAGAAATAACAAGTGTTGGCAAAGATGTGGAGAAAAGGAACCCTTGGTACACTGTTGGTGAGAATGTAAATTGGTATAGCCATTACAGAAAAACAGTATGGAGTTTCCTCAAAAATTTAAAAATAGAACTACCGTATGATCCAGCAATTCTACTTCTGCGTATTTATCAGAAGGAAATAAAATTACTGTCTCAAATTGATATCTGCATGCTCATGTTCATTGCAGCATTATTTATAATAAGGAAACTATGGAAACAGCCTAAGTGTCCATTAGTAGATGAATGGATAAAGAAAATGTTATATCTATCTATCTATCTATCTATCTATCTATCTAATATATATAATGTCATATTATTCAGCCACAAAAGGGGAAATATTGCCATTTATGACAATATGAATACACCCTGAGGGAATTATGCTAAGTGAAATAAGTCAGACAAGAAAGACAAGTACTATGTGATCTCACTTATATGCAGAATCTAAAGAAACTGAACTCATAGAAGCAGAGAACAGATTGGTGGCTGCTAGAGGTGGCAGGTAGAGGGTAGGGGAAATGAGTGAAGGCAGTCAAAGGGTATAAACTTCCAGTTATAAGATAAATCCTGCAGATGGAATGTACAGCATGGTGACTATAGTTATCAACAATCTATTGTATATTTGAAAGTTGCTAAGTGAGTAGATTTTAAAAGTTCTTATCACAAGAAAAATACGACTGTGTAAGGTGATGGATGCTAACTAAACTTATTGTGGTAATCGTTTTGCAATATATATAGATATCCAATCATTATGCTGTACACCTTAAATGTATACAATGTTATATGTCAATTGCATCTTAGTAAAACTGGGGAAAACTAAATGATAAATTTCATTGGAAAAAAAGACGTTCACATGCTTGGAGGTGACCCCATACTTGACTTTGTTAGAGAAGAGTGGCCAGCAGAGCCACCAGCCTTACCTAATTGGCTCGAAGTTCTTATGCATGGAGGGAGACACTATTTTGACTCTCAACACAGGGGCAAAGCAGGCTGTACAATCACTATTGCCAAAAAGTTATTTTTTTTAATTTTACTAAATAGCAGAAATTCTTACCTATCTTGTTTGCCTTAGTCTAGAAGCAGGAGAATGGTCAGCATGATACCTTGAAGTTTTCTCTGGTTCCCAGGGTTCTAAGTTATTAGTGTCCTCAATCAATCTCCTAGGTAAGTGGTGGTGATGAGGTTGGGGGTAGAAAACCTCAGCTGGAGAGAGACCACTGCCTCTGAAGCATTTCCTGAGCAAAGACTCTAATATGTGAAATTATTTGTTACTGAAGGGCAAGGCCAACTCTGAGGTGGAAAAGGGTGAGTGGACCCTTCATGCCCATCTGGCCTACTCATTCTCTGAGGAGTCTTTTAAAGGAAGGAAACCGTCAAAAGGCCCAATTGCCACAGCATAATTTTGCAGCCTGATAAGAGGAACAAAGAGACCACTGTTGGTGGGTTTGGCAACCGATGAGTGGGGGCTTGGAGCTGGAGGAAATCCAGCGTCCCAGGGCTGCTGAAAGATTGGATCATTAAGAGTTTATGGCCTCATTGAGCTATTTTAAACCTGTTCCATTGCTTGATGCTGGCCTCGACTTCAAGCTGCCGCAGATTCTTTTATCCCCCAGGAACCGAGGCTTGGGCTGAACAAAAGAGAAGCTGCTTCTTTGGAGAGAAGAGGCCCTGAGGCTGAAAGATGGGGTTGCAGGGGAAAGGGTTTGTTGGACCTAATGAGCTGCCTGTGGTGCTGCTGTCAGTGCTGTTGCCACCACAGCTGCTCATATACTGTTCCTATTCTCAAGCAGCTGACTTGATGGGGCCTGCTCACACGAATCAAAAAGAAAACCACTGCTCTGCCTACTCTGAACAATGCAGAGGGGTACTAAGTAAGAAAACTGAGTCCTAACCTCCCTGCTTGGAGAGAAGGAGAGGAGAGAGTGAGGAAGGCAGGGCCCCTCCAAAGCTAATTAATCATTCCAGAAGCAAAGTGTCACACTGGCCAAAGGTATCTAATACCAGAGGACCACCATGCCTTAGGCCCAGAGACTTAAAGTCCTGGGCCTTTCTTCTTGGATTCTGCCTTTTAGAGGTATGTAGGACAAGCAGCTATCTTGGGAAAAACATAGTAATTAATGTTAGCGAAAGTTTGCAGAGATTTTCAAGGTCCACGGATTCCCTACTAGAAACTAGTTTCCAGTAACTCATTCAACAAAAAAATGTTTTGAATGCCTACTATATGCCAGGAAATTTCCTAGGCCAATTGAATATAATAGTGAACAAAGCAAACAGACATCTCTACCCTCATGGAGCTTATGTACTAATAGGGGGTGACAGACCATAAACAAGACAATTTGTTAAATAAATATGGTGCCAAATGATGATGAATGCTATGAAGAAAAGAAAAGCAGAGTTTGGGAGGATGGAAAATACCAAGGTTGGGAGTAGGGGTTCATCATTTTAGATAGATCAAGGAAGATCTCATGGAAAAGGGGATATTTGAGCAGAGACTTAAAGGAGGTGAGGCAAAGAGTTATGTAAATATCTGTGGGAAGATTGTTTCAGGCAGAGGGAAGATCATGTGCTAAGGCCTGGCATGGCTCAAGAACAGTGAGGAGGGTAGAGTGGTTGAAATGATGTAATGGAGGAGAAAGGTGGAAGGAACTGAGGTTAAAGAGGTAACGGGGTCCAAATGGTGGAGTGCCTTATAAACTAAGGATATGAATTTTATTATGAGAAGCCACTGGAAGGTTTTCAATAAAGGAGCATCAAAATCTTATTTATGTCTTAAAAAATGATTCTGAATGATACTTGGAGGATAGACTATAGGGAAGCAAGGATGGAAGTGGGAAGACCATTATGAAGAGATTTTGGTGATCCAGGCAGGATTAGTATGGTGAGTTGGGCCACTGAAGTAGCGGTGGAAAGATAAGTGGACAAATGCTGATACACTTGCAAAGCAGAGCTGACTCAACTTGCTGATGGATTGGATGTGGATGTTGTAAAGAGAGAGGTCAAGAATGACTGTAATGCTTTTGTCCTAAGAAATTGGCAGGATCAACTTGCCAGCACTGGCATGGGGGAGACAAGCGGAGGAGCAAAGCTGAGAGACGGGAGGACATAAGAGTTTGATAATTAATGGATTTTTGGTTTGCCCAGGTCTGGAGGTACTATGAGAAAAGGTAGTAGCTGGTGGCTGCACTGGATGAGTCATCAAGGAATATGGACTGGAACAACCTCAGTACAGTTGCAGACAGAGCTGGTTGGCAGTGGTTTGGAGAAATGGACCCAGCTGGTCCTAAGTTACCCTTTCTCTGCCTCTCCGTTCTCCTGTCTGGAACCCGGCGCCTCCACTGCCCCACTCAGCTCCATCCTACTTGATCCACCCTTGGTGTCTAGTCTAGTTGATAAACTTTATTTGAAGAGCCAGATAAGAAATATTTTACGCTTTGTGGACCTATTGGTCTCTGTTACAGCTATTCAGTGCTGCCATTGTAGTGCAAAATCAGTCATAGACAATACATAAATGAATGAGCATAGCTCTGTTCCAAAAAAACACTCTGTTTTCAAAAGTGGACCACAACTTGATTTGGCCCATGAGCTGTAGTTTGTCATCCCCTGCTCTTGACCTGTGATTTACTACCCACAGAAACACAGGCCTCACACAGCCACCCAATCTTATAACACACAGTCTAATTTTAATGTGAAATATTAGAATGGCATCTCTGGGTAGCTTTCCCTCAACATGGATGGATAGTAATGTTTTAGTTGCAGAACCAATGGTCTCATTGGCATTCTTTTACTCTACAAAGTAAATAATCCAAGTCGAAACTCACAAAGGTGGTTCATAAGCATTTTAACTTTTTCTGAATTGACCCTCATTTTAAAAAAGTTTACTGGCCACTGCTCTAGAACTGTCTCTCTTCTCACGAAGCCAACCAACATGTTCCAGGTCCTATCTCCCTCAGGGCCCTGCTAGGTCACTGCCTAATCCAGTTACAAGTTGTTAATGACTTCCACCTCCCAGAAAGTTACAATCCAAAGTCCACTTTTGAGGAAGTAGCACCACATGACCTGCCCTTTCCAGGGTCAGCACAAGTTTGTACAATTTTCAAGCTCCAAGAACACAGAACAGTTCAGCTCACATGAGTGATCCTTAGAACTTGATGGACCTCTGTCAGATGGGTTGTTGCAATGAGCATATTTTATTTATAAAAATGTTAGATATATTAAAAAGATGTAGAGAAAAAATGTAATGAACACCCCACTTACTTACCACCTAGCTTAATAAATAAAATATATAGTCAAAGCCCTTTGCATGCTCCTCCCTGATCTCATTTTCCTCCCTTTCTTCCCAGAAGTAACATCTAACTTGAGGATGATTGTGTTCCTTTTTTTTGTACTTTTACTGTGTATGAATGTGTGTGTGTATGTATGTATGTGTATATCTATTTTATATATATATATATATATATATATATATATAGAGAGAGAGAGAGAGAGAGAGAGAGAGAACATATTCCTAAACAATATATAGTATTGCTTTGCATGTTGATAACCTTTGTATCAGTGATATGATACTGTAAATTTTTTCCAAGTTTGATCCATAGTTAACACATGTACTTCAAGTTCATTCATTTGTACTATTTATGTTCTTTCATTGTAAAAATATACTACAGTTTATCCATTTAACAATCAGTGATTTCTTAGGGTGATTCCAATTTTACACTATTTCAAACAATGCTGCAATGAACATTCTGGTTTAGTTTCCTGGTGCCATATGAGTGAGAGAGAATACTGCTATTTTGCTGAACTCCTACACCAATGTTCATGGAACTCCACTCTGTATAAGAGTGGCACGTGTAGAAAAACAAAGTCCCCTCCTGGAAGACCTAGTGACCAAAACACTAAAAGGTTGCAATGTCATTCCATCAGGTATCACAAGTGGCAGGAGACTTCCAGATGGTGGAGTCAAATCCAGGCTGTCTTGCAGTGAAAAGGCAGAAGGTAATCAAAAAGCTAGCCAACCGCTGGATTTCCAACTTGTTCTCCAGGTGTTTCCTGCTGTTGCTCTGTTGTAGAGCTGCATAAAAGAGCATCTGATGTTTATGAGTTTCTAACTGAGGAGGACTCAGGCTGTTAGGTCAGTGAGAAACCTGCCATTTTGGACATTAATGTGGACTGTTTTGTTCGTTTGTTTATTTTCTCTTAGAATATTTCCTGAAGATTTTCTGTGCTCACATTTGTCCCCTTTATAGAGCTGACCCTAGAGACTGTCAATTGTCAGGGTCTGAAACAGGAAAAAAAAGTTGTGAAGCATCAGTGGGTATTATGATTTATGTCAATTTATAATGGAGATACTTTCTATTTTTTGGCCTCTATTCATTACATCCTCTATTTCAAACAAGTATTTGATGCCACTATCCTTAAAAACCCAAGTAACTAAACCAACTCTTTTATCTACAGATGGCATCCTTGCATTGCGGCTCATCAGAAAAAACTACAGTTTAAGTTCTTACATACTGGTTTACTTTCTTAGATTAAATCCTTTACTGCTACCACATACTTTGTCTGTGAATTCCTTTTAGATATGTGGCCTGGAGTCTAGTAGGCGCCCCTCAGTTACCCTGACAATTCTCATGCCCCATTTCACACACAAAATCTGGTTCCCTGGTTCTTTTTTCACTCTGGGAAAACCGGTTCTACACTCTTTTTTTCTTTTTTTCAGGAAAAGTTTGAATGAAATATAACATAGTTAGGCTGTTTTTACATGATACTAAATCAAGATACAAATCCGAGTAATTCAGTATTGTTTCAAAAAAGTATCATAAAATCATATAAAAAAACAATAATAGATTGCTTTAGATTGTGGTCAATATTTCTGTAAGTGTGATGTTTATTACTAACAGCAAATGTAAAATGAAAGCTGGTAAACAGACGAATTTAATTTTTTTCAAATTTGTGTATTTGTTCTTATATACTTTTAAAAAATACAAATATTATATCAGACCCATTATTTCAGAAATATTGCTTAGGAGGAGGTTATTTTTTTAAGTGAGTCACTTTGATGAAAGATATTAAGTGGACAGATGGTTTATGGGTATAGCAAAAACAGTGTAGGTGGTATATAAATTAGTGATGCCTGGAAAATACTGATATACGTAAATATTTTTGTATCCTTCCAAGGATTCTTAAAAAATGTCCTAGGAATTCCAAAACCAATCTGAATCTCATTTAAAGATATTTATAAACAGCTTAAAAATTGAAACCAAAAAATATAACTGAAAAGAATGCACACATTCAAAAATGTTATATATGTCACATTTTAGTACATTGAAGACCAACAGTGCATTAACTTGAGCTACCTGGTAGATTTATTTTTGTGCAGAATTCAAACTTAATTTGCCATCCAGTTTAATCAAAGAATATACTGTAATTCCACAGCATGCTGTTGAATGAGGGAATACAAACCACCATTTGCAAATATTTATCTTTGTGGGTCAGAATGCTCTTACTGCTACACAACCAAAACAAATTCATTTGTACAAATGAATTGATACAACTGCCTTATAACTTCCTATTTCAAATGTTTGTGTTTATCAAAACAGACATATTTATTACTTTTTCTTTATAATAAGTAAATATGTATTTGGGTTATCAAATTTGTATGAATAAACCACTGCTTTTACCTGTTTTATATATTGAAGTCCTGTATAGAACTTTATTTGAAAACAGGGCTTCATTAATAAACAGAAAACTGTTGGTGAAGATGAAGCAACCAGTTGAATTACTAAATTTTTCACTATCATGCTATAATGGGATTTCATGTAAAATGAGAAAGAGGGAGATTCTGCTTAATAATAAGAATGAACATTTATTCAGCATTTCTTTTATCAGTCAAAATAGATGAGGTTATGTTGCAGTAACAAATAACTCCAAAATTTCACTTATGAATCACAAAGGTTTATTTCTCACTCATGCTATGTGTTCATCACGGTTTGGTTGAGCCTCTGATTCATATTATTTTCACTCTAAGATCTAGACTATTAAGATCAGCCGCTGTCTGGAACATTGCAGTTGACATAGCAGAGGGAAAAGGGAATATGGCAAACCTGATTCCAGAGGTAAGGGCACTGAAGCAAAGACACTCATTGGACAGACTCTGACTAAAGGAGGACCCATGAATTTTAGGGTCAGAGGACCCCAATTCTTGGAGAAAATACCACTAATATTGCATCTTCTGGGTAGAGCCAGGACCTGAGTTTTTATATAGACATGATGCCCCTGAGGATTGCAATCAGTTAGGAAACAAACAACTAACTGTGCTGGAATTTCATCAGTGCAAAATGCAGCTGGAGTTGTGAAATCCATGCCCCCTAACAAACTGGGGCAGTATAACCCTGGCCACAGTCTGGCCAAATTCGCAGGTTGAAGTTTAGAGGCAAATTCTTACGGAGAGATTCCATAGCCATAGTAACAATCTCTGGACCTCTCCTGCCTCATTTCCTCATAGTCATGTCTTTTCCTGGACTATTTATAAACTTTTAAGCAGGTAAGTGAGTAGAGAAAATCTGTTTTTACTATGAAATCTACAAAACATTTCAGGTGAGCATACTTGGGCTTTAATCATTTTGTCCGTGTTAACAACCCCATGAGTGAGGCATTCAGATTGACCTGACTTTATAAATGGGTAAACTAAAACTTACAGTGCTGTGGTAACTCACCTATGCTCCAAAATGGTAGGCTGTGTTTGTGAGTTTGTATTTCCAGCACCTCATATAGTACCTGACACATAATTGATGCTCAGGAAATAGTTGAATGAATGAATAGATAAGCAGCATTTGCTTTTTTTGCACAATGCAAACCATTGTGCCTCACTCCTATGATATCCTCATCCATCTTATCCTTCACTACTCAGACTGGGCCACCATCACTGTCTGTCTGACCTTTTCCAAGGCTTAGGGTGAGATGACAGTGGAAGGAGGCAGTTGCTTAGCCAATCAAATTCAAATTCTTTGTTCCCACATCTGCCTTTAAAAGCAAACAAAGTAATGCAATCCTGGAGAAGGCAGCTCTTGGGGGAAATGTTTTCCTACCACGTGCCTCATATGTTTCCAAACACAGCCTCCACAGGCCCCACTTTTTTTTTCTAATTTGCACTCCCCATCTAAACAAGGCAGTCTAAAAAGGGCACCATTCTGTATTAAAATTTTTGGTCTTGATTTCCAGCCATTAATAGCCTTGGAGAGGTTGTATTCCTGATTCTCTCTGCCATCTCACTTACAGGGCAGAGAAGAGACACGGGATGCCAAGGAGAAGGCATCAGCTTGGCGTCTGTGGTATGACCACTCGGGAAATTCCATTCTTTGAAAATCCACATCTCCTTCCTGTAGGTCCCGTGGCTGGGGCCCACAACTAGGGACAGAGGCCACACAGCTGCTTTCCCTTTTAGCCCCTTCCCCTACCCTTATCAAAGGCAGAAAGGTGCTGATGGCCAGATAGCCAAGGGTTCAGGGACTTTGTCTTCTAGAATCTCCATCCTTAAAGACTTTTAGGATGAGAGGAACTTTTCTTTGTTTGTACTAAATCTGAACACACAAGCTCTTCTTTTATCATTTCAAGAAGGTGGTTTTTGAGAGGTTGAGCCTAGAATCACTGCTATTGCCAGGGTCTTCCACTAGGGCAGTGGTTTTCAAATATTTCTTAGCTATGAAACTCTTTCTAAAAATGAAACTCGATGTATAAAGTAGACAAAAAGTGTAGGTGCTCTGGATGAAGGAGGGAAGGGGACCTAGACCTCTGACAGTTTTGTCTCCCTATATCAGCCTCTGAGGATTCACCATGAACCCAAGAAGTTACAGACCATAATTCAAAAGTCACTGCTCTTGAGTGTAAACTTCAGGATGGAGGAGTGTGGACTATGTCTGGCTTACTTGCCTCTGTATCCTCAGCTGTGTATTCTGAGCCCAGCACATAGTAAGAGCATCAAAATCATGCATTGAATAAATAGGAGGTACCAGTGTTTGGTGGCAATTGCTGTTGGTTACATGACTCATCCTACTGTGATGTGTGTGTGTGTGCTTGTGTATGTGTTTTGAAGGGAAGAGGGATTAAAAGCTGAGGGTTGGAGTGCACTGGAGTTGAGATGAGTGAGCAAGACTTTGATGGTGAACTTGGAATGGTTAGAGTGTAAAGAAGAGCTGAATAGAGAATAATGAATGGCTCAGCAGGCTGCTAGGTCCTGCAGATTGGCTGGCAAAGCTGGTTGGTTTGCTCATTCATATGTTAGACGTTTATTGATCTCCAGCCATGTGTCAGGCTAGCTCCTAAGAGACAAAGATGACTAAAACACAATCCCTGCTCTCAAGTACTAGTGTCCTGTTTAATGGAGGAGACAGACAGTAAAACAAATCAGTGCCAATAAATAGTGTAATGGCTATAATCATTTTTAAACTGTTATGTGAATGAATCTTTCATTCCCTATAAGTCTTGATGTCCTGGGGTTCACTGAATCTGTAGGTTTCCACTCTTCAGGGAATAGTACTGTAAGTCATTGCTTTGCTTCGGCTGTCAGATTAAATTTTGTGGGGGTTTTTTTTCAGTATCTAGATGAGTTGTACTTTTTTTTTTAACCATGGGATCCACAGTAAAGAAAAATACTCAAGGGCAATGTGCATCTTAACTTTCACCAAAAATCTCTCACCAAAAATTAACGTTTACTTTCATTATGAATGTATGAAACAAACCACAGTAATTCAGCCACACCTATGACTTTGTCATTAATAGGAATCACATTTTCATATCAAATTAATAATGGTGTAGCTTTCTGAAAATATTATTTACCCTCATCATTACTTCAAAATTGTGGTGGTTACTAGACCTGCGATTAGATTGTATCATTTAATGCACTGATAAAGAAGCACAAATATTAGTCTATCATGATTTGCTAATATTTTGTAATTGTATTTCAATATAATTGGCTTCCTTTGCAATCTTGTGTACTCTGTCTAATCTATTTAAACATATCATTCTGAGAAGGAGGCTTTAGGCACCATCAAATTGCTAAAAAAGGCCACCATGTCACAAAATGGTTAAGAACCCCTGTTAGACAATGGTCTTAAGAATGAGGTTTTATCAAGTAAGAAAATAATTTTCAAACATCAGAAGCTCCCTTTATATATTCAAAGCAAAGCATGTGCTCTTATTATAAGCCATGAGTAAAGAGAACTCAGTCTAGGATGTAAAGAAAGTTCCCACCAAGGAGAAGAGCAAGTGGACAGATATCAGAAGGGCCTGGTAGAAGCCACCAAAGAAGTGAGGGCTGTTCCTCACCTGGAACAGACTAGGAAGATGTGACACTCCCTGGAGAAGATCTGCATCCACCCTGGTATTGAAGCAATCTTGCATCCAGAGGATAGGACGGCAATAGGAGAGGGAGGTCTCAAAGTTCATGGGCCTGATGTAGCACTTCTGTTTCTTCATTACCTGCCACTGGTATGCAGAAAATCCAAAATTGAGGGGTAGAGAGGACCAGTGGGCCACCAGAAGCCTATGTTTGAAATGAAGAGGCTACAAAATCAGGGGGCTTTTGCAACCAGAAACAAATACCTGGGACTATGGATTTCAATGAACGGTGCAACCAATGAAATTCTTAAAAGACTAGAAGGGACTCGTTGCACTTCAGCAGAAATCAGCACAGGAGCAGAGGGATTGTTCCAGACCAGCCACTCTGTAGCAGAAAATAGTGAGCACCCAGAAGAATGATCATGGATCCAAGAATCTATTGTCCCCAACCCCACAGCCCCTGGACACCTCCCATGTAAGGGGAGGGGAAGTGAAGTTAAAACATACAAGACTCAGCATTTATCCAAAGAGGCAGATTCTTTCAAATGGCACAATGAGTTATGTGTCTGCACTTCCTCCCCACTACCCAGCAGGATGGGAAGTTCCTGGGGGTAGTTTAGTTCAATTTTAGAGAACATTTTTGCACATCTGAATTGCTAGATATACATTCCAACCCTGCTGTATGTGTTTTGGCAATACGATATAGAAGTCAGTTTGGAGTCAAAGAAAGGACAAAGGGAGAAGTGTTCAGTTCCATGAGGGTGTGGGTGGCGGGACAGGTGGGTCAGGAAAGACTTTGCTTGAGCTGTGCCTTGAAAGATGAGCAACTTTTCCAGAGGCAATCAGGCACTTCGCTTGAAAAAATCAACCTTCTTGGTCGAGAAAGTAATAGCCTATACAGTGTGATTTAAAAGTCACCAGGAAGGACCTCTAATGGCCCCAACATAGACCAGAATCCACCATCAGAGATTAATTCTTTATATCTTGAATGTCTTCTAGCAGTGTAACGTGCATGTGAATCACCTGTGCATCTCGTGAAGCTTCAGATTCTGGTGCTGTAGGTCCGTAATTGGGCCTGAGATTCTGTGTTTCTAACATGCTCCCAGGAGATGTTGGTATTATTGGTCCACGGGTCACACTTTAAGAAGCAAGGCTCTAGAATACATTAATAAATGTAGCTAAGAATTGTTAACATCTACCATGTCATTATTACGTGGCCAGCATTGTACAAAGCCCTCCATACACTATCACTGTGTTTGATCCTCATGAAAACCATATGAGGAAGCTCAGAATTTTCAGTTATTTGAGAAAGACTGAAATCTCAAATTCAGAGAATTTTCAGTAATTTGTCCAAGGCCATTGCTGTGATGAAACTGGAACAGAATGCAGGTTGCCTTATCCTGGACCCTAACTCTTAGCTATTAGACTCTACTGTAATACCTTAAGGTGACAGTTTAAGTTTTGTTTTTGTGAGTTTTTTTTTAAAGAAACTGGACCTTTTGGTAGAGGCCAGTATGTATAGAAGACACAAATATCAGGGCTGGGGACTCCAAAGCCCAAATGCTCAGCCAATTCCACTCAGTTTCCAAAGTGGCCCTCAAAGCACTGCCTCAGAACCCTGGGACTCTGGGATATTTAGTTTATAACCCAGTGGTTAGGGATGTTGCAAGTTATCCTTTCTGGGGAGAGATTAGTGGGCATTTAATTGGGAACAAACGCAGCATCTGGATGGAAGCTGTATCAGGGATGCTGAAAACAGAGAGGGGGCACCAAAAGAAAGATAAGAGGTTACAAATACAGCCACTGCTAGCATTCCTATGTGCTCAGAGTTAGTTCTATCTTGGTACTGTCTTTCCTGAAGCCTGTTTACCTGCTTTCTCTCCCTTTCTCCCTACCATTAGCTTGTGACTCTGCTCCCAAAAGCAGAAATGGTCTTCTGCTTTGCTCCTGCCAGGCTCTCAGCTAAATGCTGCCTGGATGCCCTGACAGTTAGGCTTCTTCCGTCCTGAGGTAGGCTTTTAGAGCATCTAGTCCCATGGTTTTAAAACTTTGCCCTGGGAAAACTGGAGCTCCTCCAGACCTTTCAGTTATGGTACCAGGTGGGCAGGGTAAGGTTATGGAGGAAGCATAGAGGAGGTTAGCAGAGGCCAGTGACTTGCCCATCACAGAAGCAGAGAACCTGAGAGCCTAAGGAGCTGAGAGCTCCAACTGCTGGTTTCTGTTCCGGATACAGGCCACCCTGGTGGGCACTCTGAGTCCTCCTCTGTGAACAATAGCATGACTAGTGCTATGACTCTTGGATACTGATATGGGCTATAGACTCTTTCCCACTGCTTGCCCAGACCTGGTCATCTCTTACTTTAGGTTCAGGGGAAACTTTCTGCCCTGAGTCTCAACAAGTTCTGGAAACAGACACTGGATAACTGTTTAAAACAGATTTCAACCCTTGGAATGTCTCTAATTGTGCTGTAGTCTCTTCAATTCAGCTATCTGCTCTAATGTCACCTCCTTAGAGGAGCCTCCCCTGACCATGTCATCTAAACAAGCACTCCCATACCCTGCTTTGTTTTCTTCCTAGCACTTACCATTGCCTGACTTTATGTTATTTATTTATTACCTCTCTCCCCACTAGAATGTAAGCTCCAGCTCACTATCATTACCCGCAGAACCTAGAACTTTGCCTGGGATATAATGGGTGCTCAATAAATATTTGTTCAATGAATGGATGGAAGGATGGATGAGTGAATCTAATTCACACTGAACCACAGACTTATTCATTAGATCTGTGGGGCCTCTCTTTTCACAGGAAGGAACATAACATGAGCTTGCACACTCCCCAGGACATGGTAGTGACTCAATAATGAACTGAATGAAAGAGAGAGATGGTTATGGGGAAGGAGGCTTGGCTTAGACCAATGATTTTTGTTGTGCGTGAAGGCATTGTAGACAAACTCCCATTCCCCCAACTTGGGTAGAATATCAAAATCAGAACATCTTAAAAAGCACTTTTATCATTACAAATATGTGGTCCAAGTTTAAAAATTATTTACAAATTGTAAAAAATTACAAGGAGAAAATGTGAAAAAGAAAGATTGTTTTCATGATACAAAAAGCACATGAGCTTTTTGTTCCTTGAAAGGTCAGCGTGGACTTATAATGGTTGCAGGCAGCACTGGAAGGACAGTCCCTGGGGCATCACTCTTTTGAAAATTCTGTAATTCTAAGCCTGCATACATCCCATGGCACGTGATCCAGCTGTACAACATCTCTTCCCTAAAGAGTGCCTCTCACGAAAGAAAATGCTGTGCAAATTGTTTTCCCCATCATAAAAAAAAAAGCCATGGAAATTACCAAACCACAACTGAACTGTGGTCAAAGCAGTCTTGAATGAGCATTAACAAGAAGAGGGTGCCATGAAGCAAAGGCGAATTTTCCCTTTTCTGCCCTACCCTACACTGATCACATACAATTTTTCAAGATGATGGCAGCTATCCAGTGGGCGTTTAATATATGCAAATCCACAGCAGCTCCTAGGTGGAACTGTCACAGCAAGGGGCCACAGAAGCCAGACCTCGATGTTCTAATTGAGATTCTGTCCCCTGGTTGGCTGTGGAGAATGTAAAGTACCTCATATACAGCCCAGGCTGCATTTGTTAAGTGTCCAAACCCGCTGCTGAATGAGGCGGATCAGATACTATAGGCTTTGAATTTTTAAATGACTGTTTAAAATTACACAAGTATCTGCTCATTGAGAAAAAATGAATAGAATATAAATAGCCAGGAGAGCATAAAAATGATCATCAACCTAGAGATAGCTACTGTTTATTATATTGATATTCCAGACCTGTCCCTAAGCATATGTGTGCACATATTTTTCAAAATAAGGAATAATAATGTGCTATTTTATGGCCTGATTTTTTTCACTTAGCAATACATCATAAAGATCATTCATTGTCAAGGCATGCAGGTCTACATTATTAATAGATGGTTTTCGGTTTTCCACTACATAAACATGGTTGCAGTGAACATACTTGTAATCGAATATGTAGTTATTCATTTAGGATAATTCTCTAAAAGTGAGATTTCAAGGTATTTTCATTTTGAGATTTATGATATTACCTCTTTCCTGACAACATATTATTATTATTATTACTACTACTACTACTACTACCACTACTACTACTACCATATAAGCAGCAAACACTGTATGCCAGAACTATTCTAAGCATTTTGTATGTACTAACCCATTTAATCCTCTACATGATTCTGTGTGATATGTGCTATGATGCCCATTTCACAGATGGGGGAAGCAAGGTCGAGAGAAGTTAAGTAACTTGATTAAATTACATGTCTAGCAAGTGGCAGAGTCCAGAATAGAACTCAAAAGAACAGTAGACTATAATCTTCACCACCACACAGCCTTTGTCAATTTGATAAAGCAATCAACCTCAGGCTTTTAAGTTCTAGCCCACAGCTGGGGTTACAGGTATTTCTTAATGTTTTTCACATTTGTCCTCAGCCAGACATCCCTCACCTTTCATTCATCAAAGCAAATACCTTATCCAAGGAGTCTGCATCTGATTTCTTACCTGGAAAGACAAAATGCTAAATATAAAACTGTTAAAACAGCGAAAACAAATGTGACAATAAATATATGTATGTTCATGTACAACTGAAAAACTGTGCTTTATACTGGAATTTGACACAACATTGTAAAATGACTATAACTCAATAATAAAATGTTAAAAAAAAACATTCTAAAAGATAGCCAGTCCCCCTTCTTTGGCACCAGTGGTGACTGTTGGTGACAGTCCACTGGAAATGCATTCTTATTTGGACAATGTTCCATTTATTAACTCCCAAAAGTCCCTCATGTCATGGAGTCACACCTGAACCTCTCAGCTAATTTTGCTTTCACTTTTTAATTGCAAATATTTGCAAACAGATGTCACTGAGAATTCAGTAGGGTTGAGGTGATCGTGTTTCTTATAGCTTTTACCCCTAAGTGTGGGAACTGCTTATAGATGTTGTCTTCCCTTCCACTTTTACCACTGAAGCTGCTTGAGCTCCAGCTTTGTTCCAAAGAGCAGAAGAGCTAAGCATGCCTGACCTGAGTTTGAATCTTGGTTTCACAAATATAAGCTATGTGACCTGGAGTAAGTTACTTAAATTCTCTCTGACTTCAGTCACTTCATCTATAAGATTAGGGTGATAAAATAGCATTTTGTGAGGTGAGATGAGAAAATGAGTGCAAAACACTTAGAATGTGAGCTATTATCTTTAGAGTAACAATGTTATCTATTTGTCAAAAGCAAAAATTTTGGAGTCAATCTTCCTAGATTCAAATCTTGGCTCTGAAACTTTTTAGTTCTGTAAACTTGGGCAATTTACTTATTTTCTCTTTGCCTTAATTTCCTCATCTGAAATAATAATACCTACATCATAGGGTTCCTATGAAGAACCAATGAGTTAATTTATGTAAAGTGCTTAGAAGAGTACTTGACACAAAATAAGTGTTGGTTATTACTGTTGTTGTTGTTGTTATTATTATTATTAAAGTGCATGACCTGCTTTAAACAGGCTTTTAAAACACTAGTGAGGATGTGGAGAAATAGGAACCTTCATACATTGTTGATGGGAATGTAAAATGGTTTAGCCTCTGCTGAAAAAGTTAGTTCCTCAATATTTTAAGCATTAAAAATTACCATAGAACCAGCAATTCTACTCCTAATATATATTCAAAAGAATTGAAAATAGAAGTCCAAGCAAAAACTTGTACACAAATGTTCACATCAACAATATTATTAATAGGTGAGAAGAATCAAAAGTCAATCAGCTGATGAATGGATAAATAAAATGTAGTATATCTGTACAATGGAATTTTATTTGGCCATAAAATTGAATGAAGTACTGATATAGCTACATCATGGATAAACTTTGAAAACATTATGCTAAGTAAAAGAAGCCAGTCACAAACCATCATATAGTACATGATTCTATTTATGTGAAATATCCAAAATAGGTAAATCCATGGAGACAGAAAGTAGATTAGTGGTTTCCTGGGGCTGAAGCAGAGAAGGAGGGACAGCAGGAATGGGGAATGACTGCTAATGTTTATGTGGTTTCTTTTTTTTTGAGGTGATGAAAGTGTTCTAAATTTAGATTGTGGTAATGGTTGCACAATTCTGTAAATATACTCAAAACCATTGGATTAGATACTTTAAATGGGTAAATTTTATGGTATATAAAATATATATATAAAATACCTCAATAAAATTGGGGTTTTTACAGGCCTGTATACATAAGAGGATTAAGTTCCCCTCATACCACTTGACATCAGTTTTGGTCAAATGTGATGAGATCTTTTTGGGGTTCTAATAAGAGGATGATCAGAGCAAAACTGGTCCTTCTCCTGACCAATGTTAACCAGATTTCACCATGGCCCTCCAGGATCTTTGTAATCAAATCATCTGTGTTGAATCTTTGTGCAGCCATGGCAATGATCATTGGCCTGTCATCTACTGTATTCAGGATAATTTCATGCTGTAAATGAACCCCAGTGGAGAGCAAGGACCTTTTCTATCTTATTCTCCATTGTATCCACAGTGTCTATTTGGCACATAGTGGGTGCCTAATAAATATATGATAAATGAATATACTGATAGATAGACAGAAAGCATGAGTTGTAGAAAGACTTTGAAATCAGGAGTTGGATTCAAATCTCACCTCGAGTAATAACTAGGTATGCAACATTGAGCATGTTGATTACTTTTTCTCAAACTCAACTTCTTATAAAATGGACAAAACAGAACCTCCTTCATAGGCAGTAAGTTTTAACTGAGATAATACATACTATGCGATAACTCAACAAATGTTAGTTTCCTTCACTTTTCTCCCACCAATTAGAAAAGCTCTGGAACCCTAGAGAGTTCTCTACTACAAATAGCTTTGTGTTAAGTCCTGTTGTAGCAATAAACATGAGCATTGACACTTTCTTAAGCACAAACTTAATGTCATATGATATCTGTCCTCAATCATGGAAGCTGGCAATGAAATTTGAGCCCATAAAATGCCAGAATTGGGAGGGCTGTTAGTAATAGATCATCTAGTCCAAGCCCTATAACTGATAGAGAATCTTTAAATGCCACAACATTAGTGACCCATTTGGAGACTCTGGCTTAATTTTAAAAAGTGGGCAAAGAAATAACTGGCAAGGTAGATGGCAGACATCTGGGGGACCATCAGTGAGAAATTCCAGGAATGATTCATTGTCCTCACCCTTGAAAAAGTCCCGTATGATATCTGACAGCTTAATCATCCTGTGTATTTATATAGGGTTAGGCAAAGGTCACTGTACAAGAGAGAATCACTAGAGGAACAGGTGTTGATCTTCAATCTTCTAAATATATTAGTCAAAGCAGAATGTATGCAGTGGGGAAAAACAGTCAGCATATCTATATAGGATCTTTACACTTCAGTTCCAAGAACCAAATTTTACTTTCTTCACTAAGCTTTGGGCCTTGCCTTCACAAAAAGGAACTATCTGAATTTGGCTCCCTGATGTCCAGTGAAAGGGTGGCATATAACTAAAATAGGCAAACAATGTTTTCATTTATTACGGTCCTGAATCAAAACCAAACCATTAGTTTATGAAATAAATAATTGGTTGATTTGGAAAGTAAATAAGGATAATTAACTTGCTAACTTGTTTTCCATACTTGATAACTCCAAGTATGACAGATATGTCTATTTATATTATATGGAGAAAGTGCATGTCACAAATTCTGTCTCCTTATTTATAAAATGCACAGAAGCATCAAGGGTAATACTGGAAGCCTAAGAGGAAAAACAACACTGGGAGGCAGTAGAGCCTAGTGGTTAAAAGCACAAGCTTGTTTTCAGTCAAGATCAAAACCTAGGCTGATGTAGATAGTAATCCAACATCCCACCAACACACACACACACGCACACACACACGCACGCACACACACCACAAACTCACACATTCTAGATATGTAGAAATGCCAGATTTAAAAGTATAAATGTATACTTGATCTTGAAAAGAAGAATAGAAATTTCCAGGTACCAGAAACAAAGAAAATACCCAAAATGGTGAGTAGAATTTGAAGACTTGTGACTCAAAGGGATAAGTGAACCAGATATAGTTTTTAGGATCTGAATTTTAATACTTAAAAGAGGATGAGTCTGGGCTGCAAGTTCTATGTGTAGTGGCAGAGTTAAAACTGGCATACCTGGGAAAGGAGGAAAGAAGAGAAATGTAAAGACTGTCTTCTTAAAAAAAAAAAATCTAATTGCTGGCCTGAGAAGAGCAATTATGTCGTCCTTGCCCCAATTCATAGGTGAAAAGAAAGTCATCCTGAAAAAAAATCGATGAGCCTAGACAATGTGACTTGAAAAGAAAAAAAGCAATATATATACATATAAAATAAAAATAAATAATATATCAATAATCACAATCAATGTAAATGGATTAGAAGCACCTATTTGAAGACAGAGACAATCAGATTAGATATTAAAAATTAAGCTATATGCTGCCTATAAGAGACATACCTAAAACATCGTGAATCAGAGAAGTTATAAGAAAAATAGGAGGACAGAAATAGATGGAACAGGCAAAATGGAATCTAAAGTCAAAAGCATTAATAAAGACAAAGAGATGCATCACTTAATGAATAACAAATCACCATTCACTAAAAAAAATTCTGTGCATCTTAAAATATGGTTCCAAATGTATAAAGTGAACGTTGACAGAATTAAAATGAGAAATAACCTAATCCGTAATCATAGTGAGAGATTTTAACACATCTCATTTGGGAACTGATAAAGTAGATAAATTTATCAGGGATACATAAAATTTGAATCAAATGAATAAAACAATAAAATTGAGCTAATAGATAAATATATAAAAAACACTGGCCAATCTGATAAGGCTACATACTGTAAGAATCCAACTATATGACATTCTGGAAAAGGCAAAACTACAGAAACAATAAAAAGATCAGTAGTTGCCAGTGGTTGAAGAAAGGGAGGGATGAATCAATGGAATGCAGTATTTTTAATGCAGTGAAACTATTCTGTAAAATACGACAATGATAAGTTCATGTCATCATATATTTGTCCAAACCTATAGTGTGTAAAACACAGAGCAAACCCTAATGTAAACTGTGGACTTTGGGTGATAATGAAGTGTTTAAGTGGAGGGTCATTTATTGTAATAAATATATCACCATGGTGGAAAATGTTGATAGTGGGAAGAGATGTTGATAGTGGGGGGAAGGGAGTATATGGGAACTCTCTGTACTAACTCACTTTTGCTGTGAACCTAAAACTACTATAAAAAAATAAAGCCTATTTGTTAAAAAAAAACTTTAAATAATACAGAGAAAAGAATTAAAGGCTTTAGAATGAGATCAGATAGCCTAGAATCCCAGCTCAGCTAAATATTAGCTGTGTGTAGCTGTGTGACTTTGGAAAATTTGCTTAGCCTCCTTGTGCCTCAATTTTCTTATTTTGTACATGAGGATACCTCATAGAGTTGTTGTGAGAATTAAATAAGTTAGCACCTGCACAGTACTTGGCACATAGTATAATAGTAGCCATTGTTGGCACATAGTGTAATAGTAGCCATTGTTACTATTGGAGACTGATGGAAATGAATGGGTTCTTAAATTATTCAAGGATCTAGAACTACAGCCTCTCCTAGTAGCTTAATCTAATATCTAGTTTCTCATCCATTTGGATACTTTCTCTTTACAATAGTGAAGCCTGTTTACTCTAGTTTTGACCATTGTAGAACTGAAGAACATGTTTATCATCCTCATAGTAACACTCCAAGAGCTTTGGACAAGATAGGAGCCTGGAGTCTAGTCTCATCTCCACAATCACCTAACAGGTTGCCTTTTAGTACCTTATTTTGTGCCTTCCATAAGAGGATAATAATTCCAACCCTACTCTACCTCCCAAAGTTGTTGTGAGGACTTTATAAAATAATGTGCCTGATACTGTTTGATAGTTTAAAGGACTCTATAAATGTAAGGGATTAATAGTTACCTGAAGAAATGTTTTAAATTATCTCTTAATCATCTCTGTTCAAACTTAATTACTCTAACCCTCTTCATGTTCCTCTGAAAATGTGGATATAAGTAAAATATTAATTACTTAATTCATTCATTTCACAAACATGAATTGAGGGCCTACTTCATGTCAATCACACTATTAGGTGCTGAGGGAACATGATTAATAAAGCATTGTCCCTGCCACCAAGAAGCTTAAAGTCTAATAGAGAGACAAACATGAAAAATAAATGTGTTATATCATGGTAAGTGTTTTGGGACAGATAAAGATATGCTATGGGAATATAGATAATAGGAGATTTATTCTAAGGGAAGCTATGAAATGCTTCACAGGGAAGGTGACATTAGTGCTGGACTTTGAAGGATAAATAGGAAATTTCCAGGTGCAGAAAAGAAGAGCATTTAAGCAGGTGGAATAGCATAAGTAAATTCATGGAGGCATAAAATTACATGGCATGTGTAATAAGGATGATATTTATGCATGGTGAGAGATAAAGCAAATGAAGGGCACTTGGTAGTGAATTATATTTGGAAAATGTTGGCTTTAAGATGCCTATGAAACTTCTCTTTGGGTGTTATAATCCAATAGAAACGTAGATATGGAGTGATTTGGCGGTCATCAGTATATAGGTATTAGCTAGATATGATGAGGGAGAGAGAGTGATCTTGAGTGATATTTGTGTTTCTTGTTCGTGTGACTCAGTAGATAACAGTGCCTTCACTGATATAAAGAACATATAGGAAGAGGAATATAGGGGATAGGAAATCACATGGTCCTTTGGACATGTGGATTTTCAGGTACCCATGGGACATCCAGATGAAGATGCTCAGTAGCATTTGACTATAAAAATATAATATTCTAGAAAATGAATTTGGTTGGAGATATAGAGATGGTAGCTGAAGTAAAGGAAATGGGTAAAATTGCTCAGGAATAGTGTGTAGAATAAGAATAGGAGCTAGGACAAAGCCATGGTGAATACCAACATTTAACAACTAGGCAGAGGTATGGGTCCAGCAAAAGAGATCAAGGAGGAACTAGAGAAATATGATGAGGACCAAAAGTGTCACAGAAGCCAAAAGAAGAGGATATTTCAAGGGGGGAGAGGCCAACTGTGTGAAATACTGAGGACTGAGAGATCAAGTAATATAAGAACTAAGTGCCCATTGAATATTTATTGAATGACTGGTTTTCACTTGCAATTTTCTGGACACAAAGGACTCTGAGAATATCAAACCTGAAAACTAGAAAAAGCACTGACAGTCAGTGCCTTGTTTTCCACCCATCTGGTAACTGATACACCTTCCTCAAGTTCAACAATTATTATATGTGCTCCGACACCTTGGTTTCCCCCTTGCCCTGAGCTGCCCAGACAAGGAAATCACCTGGCTACTTGTTGGAACACTTGTAATCAATTCAAGCAAAGTAAAAAATATCAAAAGCTTAGCCCGTAATGAAACTGACCATATAGGCCTCCCCAGGGTGCAGAGGTTTATGAGCTGTGCCTGGACTATGTTAAGAAAATTAAAACTGGGTTTGTAACAAAAAGGCCAAAGTGTCAAGTCACTAAAAGCAGAAAATTCCACTTGCAACACAGATACCCACTCCCACACTGGTTTATGATGAGAGAAAGTGAAGATTTACAATATGCTTTCCATAAAGTTGTGACAGCCATTGATCTGGGGCTGCCCAGAGGTTCTACCTCATTATCCAGGGAGAGAGGGCAAAGTGCTTAGTCACAGAACAGGCTTTGTCTTTAAGAGGACCACCTCTTACACCTGGACTTTTTCAGTATTTATACTAGAATTGAAGCAAGAAGTAAGTTGGTTCTTCAGTCTAAGCTCAAGAAACAGTTGTGTACCAACTGCAGATGATTTATTTAAAGTCACTCTTCTGACATCCTTGGAAGCTATACAAGCTAGTATAAGCTAGGTTATGCCACAGTAAGAAGCAATCTCAAAATTCTAGTGGCTTATAGTAAACATTTATTTTTTGCTCATACTACATATCCAAATAGGTTGGTTAGAAGGCAGTGGGGAGGGCACTACTCATAAGCAGATCTTAGTTGTCTTCATTCTGGAATCCTGGCTAACAGAAAAGGAGGTACATTGGATGTTGCCAGGTAACGCATCACGTAGAAAAGGGAAAGTGGCAAAGCAAGCACTGGTTCTTCCAGTTCACACCAAGAAGTGACACATGCCACTTCTGTTCATATTTTATTGACCAAAGCAAGTCATATGTCAGAGTTTGATTTTGAAAGGGTGGGAGAGTATCATCCTTCTGTAGGTAGAGATACTGCAGGAAGGAATGCCAAATATGATTGAAAAATATAATAGCCTATCAGAGAAGACAAAAAAATTGTTAAACCTTGAATAGATTGCTAGGATGGGTTACATTGGCTGACTTTTAGCTCTACTGAATAGCGGATAAATGATCAGGAAAATGATACGGCTTTTAAAATCCATAATGGTAGTACACATCTGATCCTGGCACTCCTACCCACTCCCTTTAAAAAGAACCCAGAACATGGATTGTAAATTTAGTAAAGATCAAAGGGAGAATTTCTCTCCAAAGGGCAGCACCAGTAAGACATACTCAGGTGTTTAGCAAATCCTTTCCACAACACACATTTATCCACTCATTCAACATATATTTATTGAGCATCTACTGTGTTCTCAAGCATTGTGGTAGGTGCTGGGAGAAAAACAACAAACACTTGACCCCCACCTTTATGGAGTTCACAGTCTAGTGGGAGACAGACATTAACACACAAGTTGATACATCATCACAAATTAGAATGAGTGCTGTGAAGAAAATAGAAGTGCAATAAGAGCAAAAGAGGTGTGCCTACTTAGATAGGGCTGGTCAAATAAGGCATCTTTGAGGAGGTGACATTTAGGTTGAGATTTGAAAGATATATAAGATATATAAGAACCAGAAACAAAGTCACTGATACAAAGAATAAACTGGTCAACCCAGGCATTTCCTCTTTGACAGCCAATGACTTCTGGTAGTCTTTGTTGGAATGAAGCCTCAACAGTGGATTCTGAAATGGTAGCCAAATAGTTGGCAGTGGATATTTTCATGACAGCTATGTCTGGTTTCTCTACTTTTTTTTCTGTTTTGTTTTGTTTTGTTTGTTCATTTCTTTTGTTTTCTAGATTCCATATATAAGTGAAATCATACAGTATTTGTTTTTCTCTGTCTGACTTATTTCACTTAGCATAATGCCCTCCAGGTCCATCCATGTTGCTGCAAATGGTAATAGTTCTTTTTTATGGCTGAGTAATAGTCCATTGTGTGTGTATCTATATATAGATATCACATCTTCTTTATTCATTCATCTATTTATGGACACTTAGGTTGCTTCCATATCTTGGCTATTATGAATAATACTGCAAAGCACATTATCTTTTCCAATTAGTATTTTCACTTTCTTCAGGTAAATTCCCAGAAGTGAAATTGCTATGTCATACGGTAGTTCTGTTTTTAGTTTCATGAAGAATCTCCATACTGTTTTCCATAATAGCTGCACCTATTTTCATTCCTACCAATAGTGCAAGAGGGATCCCTTTTCTCCACATCCTCACCAGATCTTGTTGTTTCTTGTCTTTTTGGTAATAGCTATACTGACAGGTGTGAGGTATCTCATTGTGGTTTTTATTTGCATTTTCCTAATGATAAGTAATGTTGAGCACGTTTTCATGTGCCTATTGACCATCTGTATATCTTCTTTGGAAAAATGTCTATTCAGGTCCTCTGCCCATTTTTAATCAGGTTATTTTTCCTTTAAATATGGAGTTGTATGAGTTCTTTATATTTTTTGGAAATCAAAAAGCCCTTTTTGGATATATCATTTGCAAGTATCTTCTCTGATTTAGTAGGCTGCCTTTTCTTCTTGTTGATCATTTTCTTTGCTGTGCAGAAGATTTTTAGCTTGATGTAGTCCCATTTGTTTATTTTTGCTTTTATTGCCCTTGGCTGAGGAGATTGATCCAAAAAAAAAATATTAAGCCATTGTCAAAAAGTGTACTGCCTATGTTTTCTCCTAAGTTTTATTTAAGTATTTAACCCATTTTGAGTTTACTTTTGTATTATAGTGTAAGAAAGTGGTCCAGTTTCATTCCTTTGCACGGAGTTGTCCAGTTTTTCCAACACCACTTATTGAAGGGATCATCTTTTCCCTACTGTATATTCTTGGCTCTTTTGTCATAAATTAATTGCCCATATAAGTATGGGTTAATTTCTGGGCTCTCTTTTCCATTCCATTGATCTATGTGTCCATTTTTGTGCCAGTAACATATTGTTTTAATTACTTAACATTTTGTAGTATAGTTTCAAATCTGAGACTATGATACTTCCAACTTTGTTCTTCTTTCTCAATGTTGCTTTGGCTATTTGGAGTCTTTTGTGGTTTTATACAAATTTTAGGATTATTTGTTCTAGTTCTGTGAAAAATGCTGTTGATTTTTTGATAGAGATTTCACTGAATCTGTTGATTGCTTTGGGTAGTATAGCCATTTTAACAATATTGAGTCTTTCAGTCCATAAGCTCAGTATATCTTCCCACTTAATTGTGCCACCCTCAATTTATTTCCTCAGTATCTTATGGTTCTTAGAGTACAGGTCTTCCAACCTTCTGATTAAATTTATTCCTAGATACTTTATTCTTTTTTAAAATTTGCATTCTTTTTTATTGAAGTATAGTCAGTTTACAAGGTTGTATCAATTTCTGGAATACAGCATAATGTTTCAGTCATATATATATATGTATATATATACGTATATATATATATGTATATATATATATACGTATATATATATATATTCATTTTCATGTTCTTTTCATTATAGGTTACTACAAGATATTGAATATAGGTCCCTGCACTAAATTCGTTGTTTGTTTATTTTTAAATTGATATAGATTGATTTTTGAATGTAGTAATATTATAATTATTGTATCTAATAGCTGCTGAACACTTACAACCTTATCTTAATCCTTGCAAAATCCATGTGAAATGAGTACTATTATTATGACCCTGACTGTACAAATGAAGAAAACAAGCTCAGAGAGGTTAAATGACTTGCTAAAGTCACACAGCCAATATGAGATAAATCTGGGAATTGAACCTAGAACTGGTTAACATCATTTCTCATATCTTTTCAGTCTTTTCAGTCTGCTACCCTCCCTTCAGGTGCTGATCAGAAATTCCTTAGAATATGAGCTTCTACCATTGTATAAATAAACAGGGGAACTTGACTATAACAAGTAGGTTTTATCAAAGGTAAGGATTTACTCTCTCCTGGTCTTTTATTTGAACAAAAGTCCCTTTCCTGGAAGTCATCAAAACTGACTGTTGAATCAGGGCCAAAGCTCTTTGCAAATGCCTTGAGATCCACGGAGTGGATGGAGGTAGCAGAAGGTGTAATGATCAAGCTCAATTATTCTAAGTTCCAAGATCCACATTCTAAGGGTGGCTCTCAGAGCCTCCTGTCCCAGAAATGATACTGCACATCAAGCTGCCCTTAAAAGGATTCATGTGTGTGCAAACTCCATCTGACTTTCTCCTTTAGTGACATATTGGAATCAAGGACTCTCTGGTGACTCAGAAGGGGCTTTTACAGCAGAGTAAGAAAAACTACTTCATGTAACTGTTTTCCCCCAGATGATTAAATTAAACATCTTTCCTTGTTGTTGGATTTATTTTTCACTTTTTAAAATAAACAATCCCATGATTTTTTTCCCTCTCTAGTCTCCTTATTACTATACCACAGACAAGAGAGACATTTGACACAAACAATTTGGGAGCAGAATTTACAGTGTTTATTAGATTTCCCTTTGTTTTCTTGGTTAATCCAAATAAACATTTCCCTCCTCTTTTAAAGGAAAAAAGTATCTGGGGCCAACTTTTTCAGATCACTTCTCTCTCTCTCTCTTTTCCCAAACCCCCAACCCCTACCTCCATCTCATGGTATCTCTTCCTCCACAAGTTCCCCAACTCATTGCTGTTTTTGTTATGTTTTGTTTTTACTTTCAGAAGAAATTTCAGAGAAAGGCACATGTTCAAGCTTCTCCAGTTCTTATTTCTCCTAAGAATGGCTTCAATGACTATTCCTTGTACTATCTTACTCAGTAGACTCAAGTTTTGTATTTACCTCCCTTCCCTTCAAACCCTGTGATCCCCTCCTAACCAATCCATAACCATATATGGCCATTTCACTTTCAAGGTATCAGAGAAGGGGATCATTTCTTGTTTTTTGGCCTCCAGTGAGTCCAAAGCCTGAGAGATTTCCTTTATTTGGTTTCCTGGGCTCCCTTGAGCTATCTCCTCAATTTTCATCTCTGTATCTGAGGCTCTTAGTCAGTTGAACAAGCTCTCACATGTTCATCTAAAGCAGAGGTAAGAAAAATAAATAAACCAGGGTCCCATGTTCAGATGTCTCTAATCCAAGTTCTGTGGAGGTGAAGGGGCACCATTCTGGAAAAACAATTGGGTCAGACCGGAGCTGCCATTCAGCAAACAGCTGCCTTCTTGGCACTAATAACTACTTGTCCTATTTACTCATTGAGTCAGAATTTTAGATCCCTTTCTCTCACAGTCACAAGGTCCTGACAGGGAAACTATGAGGAAACGGGGAGGCACATTGACTGTCCTTTTCCTAAGGATGGGAATAACCTGAGCAGGTGTGACCAAGGGGAGTGGGGAGAGATCCTAGGGACACAGGGCTCCAGGTCCCTGCAAAGGGTGAGTAAAGAATCACCTTGCAGCAGGAGGAAGGCCTCAGGGTAGGGAAATTGAGGTCTCTCGATCTACTATGAAGAACTACATTATCTTTCAGCTTGAGATATATGAAGATTCTCAAAATCGGAAGAAGCTATCTGAGCTGCTAAGGTACTACACATCTGCTTCTGATAATGAGATGGTTTCTTAATCTGAGACTACTGTGGCTATATTACAAAATTTCTCCAGGCTCACCCTAGGCAGGCTCTAATCCCAAATCATGCCCTCCTTAGCCAAATACCTCTCCCTGTCATGTCCAGTTTATTCTACAGATGTGTTCAGAAGTACTGGTGTATCCTGGCCATCTTATATACTGTGGATTCTATTTTTCTCACATAGAAGTCTTTAAGGAACAGCAATGTTTGGTTGAGCAGATCTTAGCTAGTAAGACATTCTGCAAGACAAGAACACATTTCCCAGTCACCATTAGTTAATATCCTCTTTATGGCTCCAGAAATGTATTTCCAAGTAATAAAATATGCTGATTGGCTGAATCACAACAACTAGTCTGGACTAGACTAGGCTAAGCAGAGGCAAGCATTATGAGATATTCATAACAGTAAGGTTGGTTGGAATGTCAGCATCTCCTCCATCACATCCTTCTCCATCCCTCCAATTATGCACATAATGGGACAGGAGGTAGCCAAATACACATGTAGCTGGCAGAGAAAAAACTAAGATAGCAGATAGCAGAAATAGAGCACATGCTTGTGGGAAAGGGGAGGAAAAGAAGAGGGAATAAGACAGGCCATCACATAGAAAGGCGCTCAAGGCTTCAGGAATTGCCTCTGGCTAGACAGGAATTGACACCTGGGTTCCAGGAAGTCTGACAAGCAGCTAAATCAGGTGATTGGAGAATATTGGGTTAAAGACCAATGGCAGAAGGGCCATCCTGATCAGGAGCTATCTCCTAGAGAATGAGTTGTCCTTAGGAGGTGAGTTATACCGAAAGTCCTTCTTGAACAGGAATAACCCCTGGATACTACAATTCCAATAATAACCAGTCAACAGTTATTAACCTCCTATTATGTGTCATGCATGATTGGGGTACTAAGATACTAGATCATGAGGTCACAATCCAGTGGTGGAATTTCAATCACAATCCAGTGTAGTCACCATCTCCCAGTCACTCTGCTAGTCCTAGGGATTCAGCAGTGAATAAACAATTATGGCCTCTAGAGACAGCTATGTGTTTACCAAAATCCTTTCCCTCTTCTTCCCAGGTACATAACTAGACTATATTTCCCAACCTTCCTTACAGTTATATGTGGTTATGTGATTGAGTTCCAGCAAACAGAAAGTAAATGGAAGTGATGTGTGCCATTTAAAGGATCTGGCCCATAAAAACCACCTTAGGTGAATGATTGTCTCTCTCTTCTCCCATTAATGGGCTGGATGTAGATTCTCAAGAGGACATTAGAAGCCACATGTTAAAGATGCTAGCACCTCCACTGGCCTGCCATCACCCACCCTGCCATCACCAACTGGACTTTATAAGAGTGAGAAGTAACTTCTACCTTGTTATACTATTGAGATTAAGATTTGAGGGTTTATCTCTTACTGAAGTTTGCATTAAATCAATACCAAAATCAGAGGTCCATGGAGCTTACAGCCTAGTGGGTATATAGTAGAAGAGTGTCTAAAATCCTATGGAAACATAGAGGACAGAATGATCAACTTCGTCTAGGACAATAGCAGCAGACTTCATAGACTATAATGTTTGAGATGAGTCTTTAAGGGGAAAAAATTCCCCACAAGAGACAATGAGTTAAGTTGAGGGCAGCGTATGCTAAGGCACCCAAAGTGAGAGAAGTCAAGTATGGTTGAAGAGCAGAAGGCAATAGGGTTAGGGGAGGTCCATGGGGATTCAAGCACTGATGAGAAATGAAAAAATGCCACACCACTATGTGGACAGAAGTCTATGTGATCCTAGGTATCAGTATATTTGGAAACATATGGAAGTTTGGGGTGGGCCAGCATGAGACAGTTTCCTTCATGAAGTAAATCCAAGCCAGCTCCCAGATAGGACCAAGGGCCAAAAATGATGGCTTTGACCTCAGTTCTTGCTGAACTCCATGACTCCTATCCTGCAACCCATCCCTCAACTTTCCCACCCTTATCCACAGGAAAAGGAGCCCAATGAGTAGTCTTATCCTCACCCCCTAGTTCACAGAAGTTGCTCTTCTGGGCAATAATCCACAGGCTGTGCTCTGCAGCTGTAGCCTGTGAACAACTTCCAGGAGGCAAGATCCCCGGAGCTAGGAGTTGAAGGGAAAGAGCAACCACCTGCATGTTTTGTTGTGTCTGATTAATCTCAGACAAATATTACAATGCTTCATATGTTCCTGGACAACTCTCCAACATCCTGCAATTAGCCTTAAAAGGATATGCTCCACACAGGAAGATAGAATGAGGGTGACTCTGATCTGAGGGTGTAGATAAACAAATAAAACTATAGACTGAAATGGAAGGAAACTTTGAGATCACCCAGTTCAAATGTCTTGTGCAACAGATGAGAAAATAGGTTCAAGGAGGGGTCATGGCTTGCCTTACATCACAGAATGAGTCAGTAGCACAGACAGGACCTCCAGGTCTCAACTCCCAGCCCAGTGTTCTTTCAACTGTACTCATCAAGCATCTAGACCAGTTGGAAGAAGGATGCTGAGAGTTACTGATGAAGGAAATGGTGGGAGGTTCCAAGGCAGGTAAGCTTAACATCTGGCCAAAATGTTACAGACAAGGCTTAGTCATGTGCTTTCCTTGTATAGTCTTTCCATTGGGTCGCATGCATCTGAAAACAATAGGCAGAGGAAAAATTAATTTGAGCCCCATTCACTTTGTAGAGGAAGGAGACAGTCACCTCTGTGATCTGGTTTGAGGGGTGCAGAAGAGGCCCTCCTGCCCCAGATGATCTTTCCTATCAGCCTGCTATTCCAGGTAAGTATTGACTTTCCTGGAGGTTGCCTCTAAAAAAGCCTTGGAGAGAAAACTCTGAAGGCTGTTTCCAGCTACTAAAATCTTAGTATGAATTAGGCACAGATTTTATTTCCAGGGGTTTTATTAATTCACATGGAGGAAAGCAGCAAATAATGTAAGCCAAGGGCCAGACCAATAGGTCATGTGGTGTTTGGACTTCTTTAGAACTTTCCTGTCCATGTAGAGAAAGTATCCCAGCTTTGGTGATTAACTGCAGTGAGAAAATAGCCCAGAGACCTGGATGGGGCCTAGAAATTCAGGTTGCCTCCTACTGCAAGTTCCAGGGAGCTCTGTTGTGTGCATGCTTTAATCCTAATCACTGCCATCCAAAGGTCTCGCTGGTCATGCCCTTGAACTTGCCACACAAGGAGTCCTCTCTTCACTTCTTTCTGCACCTGGATTCACAGCAGTCATTCTTGCTCCTCATCCCTGGGGTTAATATAGTGAGGCATAGTTTACAAAGCTCTCTCCCTGTACCTTGTAAGACAAGTAAGAGAGAAGGTCTTATGCTCCTCACTTTACAAGTGGGAAACCTATGGCCCAGAGAGATTAAGTGACTTGCCCAAAGTCACAAAAGCAATAGAGGTAATTGTCAAGTCAAACCAGAACCCAAGTGTTCTGTCTCCAAACCCTGTCTTCCTTCTCTACATTGATATTCCTGAAGTATTCTCCACAGAGCACAAGTTCATTAAGAATTACATTGGAAGAAAGAAGAGGTCCATGATCTAATAATCACTTCTTTTTCTACTCCCCTTGTGATGATACACGAGGCACATCAGCCTATTGGAGGCTTCGAGAAGTAATCTGTATAATTCAGACTTTCCAAAAAAGTATTTATGAATAAGAAGAGTTCACATTAATTAAGTACTTAGAGTTCCAGGCCGTGCACTATGTATTTTACATGCAGTAGTTTATTATATCCACCAAACAGTCTTATGGTCTTAGTACTGTGCTTCTTCTGATTTTACCAATGACAAGACCAAGGCCTAGAGAGATGAGTTGACTTGCCTCAGTAGGGAAGTTCGCATAGTAGGAACATGACTAGAAAGGTTCTTAGACCCAGCCGTCAGATCCTATGCAATATTTGGCCACGAAAATTTTCTGCGCACAAGCCCTCTTTACATCCCAGAGAACTAGCCTCTTACAGAATCAATGTTAGGAATGTAGTTCCCCCATTCACCAACCTTTAACAATAACCTTACCTTGTTCTTACTGCCTCATCTCTGAACACCCAGAATCATCCAGAAAAGGTGTTACTTTCTACCACTGAGCACAGAACCTACACGCTGGAAAATCAGACTGCTGTTTGGCTACAGGAGGAGAGAGAAAGGTGTAGAGAGCATCAGCACTGTGCCAGTAAGGCAACCAGAGACTGGGCCTTGAAAGATGAGATGCCACCAACCAAACAGGCCTATTTCACACTTTTGTTCTACATGCTCAGAGGCAGAATCATAACAGAATTCTCAGTTGAATCAGTCAAACGTGTCTTCTCTCTACCCAGCAGGGCAACTGGAATGATACAAATCCACTGTGGGGCTGCTGCTGATTGCAATGCCAAGTAAATGGATCAAGGTAGATCGGCTCAACTGAAAGCAGCAATTGAAGTCACTGGATAGTGGTCCTGCCACTGGGTGTGCATGCACACACACATACACACACACAGAGATTCAATATGCCAGAAAAACTGGCTAATGAGGTCAGTTCAGTCAAACAACCAGTCAATTTAATGGCGAGGGGGAAAAAGTAAGTCAAAGGAGATGCTTGACTAAACTAGTGAATCAATTCAATACAGTCATTCAATCCATAGAAAAGCTCCAGTAGACACAGTTCAGTTGTCTTTGGGGAAACAGCAATAATGAAGCGCAAGACCCAGGAAAAGAGAGGTGAATTGCAACACAAAGAATTTATGTTAAATGTCAGGGAAAGTTTTTTGACAATGAAGTGGTGTCCAAATGGCTTCTTTGGAAGGAATTTCACAAGTGAAAAACAGTGGAAACTTTCAGTAGAGAAACAAGGCAGGAGACAATATTTGCAACACATAAGACAGATGAAGAGTTGACCTCCTTCATATTTTTAAAGGCTCTTACAATTTGATATGAAAAAGACAACCCACACAATAGAAAAATAGGAAAGATTATGAACCAGTGAATCACTGCAGAAAATCTCTAGCTGCTAACTCAGAATCATAGCAGAGTGTCTCAGAATGCAAATGGCAAAGACATATATGATAGTACAAAATACTCAACTTCACTAGCAGTCAAAGAAACACACATTAATATAACAAGGAAATACATTTTATCCTTCAATTGCAAAGATAAAAAAATTAAAAGATTGTCACTATTCAATATTGGCAAGCATCTTCATACACTGCTAGTGGGAATGTGAATTATTTTTTCTGTTCTGGCAGAACAAAAAATCTTATAAAAATCTTAAATATACATACTCTTTCGTCCAGCATTCTCACTGTATACATGGAGAATTTAAAAAGCACAAGTATACAAGGAATGTAAATCCGCATTAGACAGATAGAGTGCAAAAAAAATGCAAACAACATATTATCCCTCAATAAGGGGATGGTAGAATAAATTAAGGTACATCCATCTAACAGAATATTCTTCAGGTATTTTTTAATTGATTATACCTATACTGTTGACCTGGAAGAATGTCCATGATACATTGGTAAGTAAAAATAGGTTATAAAATAATGTATATGGTTGGTTTCATTTTTGCAAACCAAAAAAGGGGAGAAGCCTATGTGTTTATGTGTACCTGTATATACAGAAAAGTATAGAAATATACACATCAAGATGATAATATATATTTCATTAGGAAGATAGAATTGGAGGAGGAAGAGGGGAAACAACTATTTTTTTTCCTTCATACATTGCTTTACTTTTTGTTACCATGGACTGTATTACATTTTTGAAGTAGAAAACATTAGCATTTTTATTTAATATGGAGGGGATATTACCTTTTCTAGTTAGCAAAAAATAAAGTGAAAATATTTCAGGCCTTTTCCACCTTTAAAATACTTTTTCCCAATACTCCAAAGTCTATTTGGAAACAACAGATGGCACTTTCCCACTCCTAGAACCATTCTGTGCAAATCCAAGAGAAAGAATCCTTTCTCCCCACTGATTAGAATGTCTGTCACAGTGGAAGCTGGGCTCTTGGAAAGCTATGTTGTGGAATCAGGGCCAGAAGCCAATACTGACGCCCAGGGTCAGATGACAGAGTATATGCTCCTTGCACAGGGTGTGTGACTACAACTAAAATATGAAAAACCTAGTTTCTAATGTGTCTCATAAGCCAGTTCTAAAAGCATTTCCCAAAAAAGAAGTCCAAAATATTTGGGCAGTAGTGGCTGCTTTGGTATAAGCATGTTCCCCCAAGGTTGCTATTTGGAAGGACAACACTCAACCACTTCAAAGTGATTCTCATCTGTTAGTGTAAAATGTTCTGGTCTGTTGATATAAAAAACACAAAAAAGCAGTCTCGTTTTATGGCCCCACCAATTCTGCTAAGTGCAATAACTATTTAACCGTGGATATTTGCACTTTTAATTCAACCTTTATGGGAATTTCATGTGACTTATTGCAGAGCTATCCTGTTGTCACTGCACTTTCAGGGACCTGGGCCCTACGTAGTGGAAGCTGACTTCATTTGGAAAACCCAAAGGGCACTGTGGTTACTACTTCTACTACTACCACTACTGAGAGAAGCTACCATTTCTGAGTGCCTGTTTACCATGCGCCAGGCATTGTGTCAAGTGACAAAGAAATTGAGTCATGAGGGGGCTGAGTAACTTGCCTAAGGCCACACAGCTAGAATAATTTGGAGCTAGAGAATGAAACCAGTCTGATTGAAAAACCCTTTGCCCTCACCCTCTTTGTTATATACCTTAAAGGGCCACAGTGGTTCTCCAGCTTCAGCTTTTAGTCCATTCATTCATTCATAGAATAATTCTACCACATTTACTGAGCATTTACTATGTGTAAGCCATTGTGCTGAGAATACAGAGAAAAGTGAAATACCATTTCTACTCTTGATAAATTTATATTCTTGTGTAGAATAGAAGTAAGCAACCATAGCATAATGTAGTATGACAATGTAATATATATCAGGAACCAGGAATGCTTGTGAACAAGTATGAGGAGCCCCAGTACTGCCTGGCAGCAGAAAGGAGACAACTGTTTTATTTTGTTTTAACATTTTTTATTGATTTATAATCATTTTACAATGTTGTGTCAAATTCCAGTGTAGAGCACAATTTTTCAATTATACATGAACATACATATATATTCATTGTCACATTCCTTTCTCTGTGAGCTACCATAAGACTTTGCATATATTTCCCTGTGCTATACAGTATAATCTTGTTTATCTATTCTACAATTTTGAAATCCCAGTCTATCTCTTCCCACCCCCCGCCCCTTGGCAACCACAAGTCTGTATTCTATGTCTATGAGTCTGTTTCTGTTTTGTATTTATGCTTTGTTTTTTTGTTTTTGTTTTTGTTTTTTAGATTCCATATATGAGTGATCTCATATGGTACTTTTCTTTCTCTTTCTGGCTTACTTCACTTAGAATGACATTCTCCAGGAACATCTATGTTGCTGCAAATGGCGTTATGTTGTCAGTTTTTATGGCTGAATAGTATTCCATTGTATAAATATACCACATCTTCTTTATCCAGTCATCTGTTGATGGACATTTAGGCTGTCTCCATGTCTTGGCTATTGTAAATAGTGCTGCTATGAACATCGGGATGCAGGTGTCATCCTGAAGTAGGGTTCCTTCTGGATATAAGCCCAGGAGTGGGATTCCTGCGTCATATGGTGAGTCTATTCCTAAGGACAACTGTTTTAGGTCCAGAGAAGGCTTGATTTGAAAGAGACCATCTCAACATGTATAAAGGTCAAGTCGTAGATCCTGACTTTTCTTTAGTATTTTTGTTAGGATCTAGAAAGGATACGATATAAGAAAGCACCTTAAAAAGGAAAAAGTGGAAAGAGCCATGTGAAAAGAATACAGTCGTTCCTTTAAAAACAAGTTGAGAAACATTAAGTCCCTGAAATTAGTATGATGTGGTTAGTCATTAGATACTTTCACTAATGCAATTAGAAATAAAAGCAAAGCACTTGATGAATTGTAAGCAGAGCAAAGCTATCAGAGCATGGAAGTTGCTTGAACTGCTTGAAATATGCAAACAGGTAACCATGGGTCAGCTTTTTGGTATCTGATATCTGTGAAAAAGATTCTCTATCAAACAGAGTAATTACTATCTGGGGTAGATTATTTGAAGTTTATTGCGAGAAAGGGAACTAATTGTATCTCAGAATTTATGTTTTTTTTAATCTTTATATAATCTTTTCTTTAAAAGACACAATTTTAGAGACAATAATGGATGCTGTTATTTTAATAAGTTTCCTTTCATAGGATAAAGAGAGATTGGGTCATGTTAATCTAGCTTCTCTAAGTTTCACATTAGAAGATGACTGTGGAATGGGCAGACAAGACCCAAATGTTCACTTAAGCTGAAAAACCTTGTCATTACCATGGATCTATACAGACAAGGGGGTCAAATTTACTCAGGAGGTTAATGAGTGCTGCTAAGGAGAAGAGAAAAAGGGTATGAGTTTGAGCTCATTAGATTGAGCCAGGTGTAGAAAAAGAGAAAAGAAAAAGGAATCAGCTACATCTTGCCAGCACTAAGTCAGTGAACATCAGCTTTGTGGAGAATGGTGCACCATCAACCCCTAGAATAAGGCATACTGAGAACAAGTGATGACTTGGAATTCATAGCTTATGTGGAAAACTTTCTGTTCATCCACTGCATCAGGAGAGCTTCCCTCAAGTAGCTCAATAGCTTGATTGGACTTGTAGTTTAGTTCCTTCAGGGTGCTTTCTGCCATTCTAAGAGAGCGAGCGAGCAAGAGAAAGAATGTTGTAAATAGTCAACATATACCAGCTATCTATTGCTGTGTAACCAATCACCTCAAAACTTGATAATTTAAAACAACACTTATTTGGCTTATAATTTTGTGGGTCACCTGGGTGGCTCACTGCATTGGGATTAGAGTGAGGCAAGTAAAATGCCCTAAGGCACAAAATTTAAGGAGGAATCCACTCTTAGGATCATGCAATTGCCAACTCTGTACTTGCATGATCCTCAGAATGAATGCGTCCTTAAAATTTGTGCTCTAGACATTTCACTTGCTTCACCCTAGTGCTGGCCCTGATGATTCTTCTGATCTAAGCCAGCGGGGGTTGTCCTTGCTGGTTTCTTTTATTCTATGGTATGGTGGTCAGGTGGTACATCAGCTAACAGCTAGATGATCTAAGATAGTCTCACTTACATGTCTGGCATTTGGTAGGCTATTGACAGAGGCAATAGGGGTGACTGAGCCCCATATGTCTCTTCATTTAGCATACTAGCACAAGCTTCTTCACCTGCTGTCCTTTACAGATTCTTTTAAGCAGTGAAAGAGAGCAAGTCCCAATGTGTGAGCAATTTTCAAGTCTCTGTTTGTATTTCATGTGCTACTTGTTCTAATGGCCAAAATAGGTCACACAACCAACTCCAGAGTGAGAGTGGAAGGAGATTATATGAAGGCATGCATCAGGGATACATGAACAAATTGTGACCATTACTATACCACAATGTCAAACAATAAATTACAGAAATTGAAGAGAATGGCTGTGCTGAATGCATCAACTGAATAAATTACTGATTTGTAACCAGGAGGGCACCAGAAGAAGGATTCTTTCCAGACTGCATCGGCCAGTCAGGAACTTCCTCACTAAAGAAATTAGACTGCATTGATGCAACATATGCATTCCTCAGAGTTTCAAACATGGGCTTTCCAAGGATCTGTCCCATTTGTGACTTGTTCCCTAAATCTCCATCTGATGAGAACCCTGAAAAGGACATCTTCAACACTCCCACAAGGCACACACCACAAGAGAAACCAGGAATTTTTCCCCTGAAAGAGGCTGAGAATCCTTGTTTTAAAGGAAAAGGAACCTTCATTCCTAACCCTAAATACATAAACACCATTTTACCATGGGATATAAGCACTGCTTCTGTTTGAAGCTCAACTGCTCTCCAAATCCGCATCTAGTTACATAAAAAAGTTACCATTTTCCTAATTGGTTATGGGTAGAATTTGGCAAATAAACCAATAAAAATATCTGAACGTTTACTACTCCTTTTAACCTCACCTCCTATTTAGCTAACGCACTCCAATTCTATCTGGAATGTAGATCCTGACACAGTCAACCACATTGCCTCAAATCTGTCTTATAGGAACTCTATGACCATTTTGATAGTGAGGAAATATCCTTTGTTCTTGTCTTGGGAGCTCTGAAGAGCAGGATTCTGAAGAGCATGTTCCTTGCCTGCTAGGAGCTTTAACACACCGACAACTCTGATGTGTGCAAACAGGAGGACAAGGGAATAGTTAGGTGATTGTGGTATCAGTCCCTTTACATGGTGTACAAACATATCCTGAAACAAGCCAGTTGGAGCAATTGTCAAAGATATCTAAATTTGGTATGAAAAGTGTCAGCAGTCTCAGTCACTCATTCTTCCTTGGAAATCATTCCAAGCAAAGAGGTTCTGAGAGGCTCATTTTCACTTGGTGGAACCAAAGAGCACATTATTTACTGGTGAGATGAGCTGGCTATATTTTATCCATTGACAGTTATTCCCCCAGGCAGATCATCAAAATGCAGCTGTTGGAGTAATTATGGGAAATGTATTCACATACATGTGAGGTGGGTCATCTTCAGAAGAAAGACCAAGCAACTGAGGTGGGGCTTATTGTGAATACGCACAGGAACCTTATTTGAAGAAAACTCGCAAATTGTTGGCTTACCAAGGAATCTGAAGCAGTAACAGGACCACTGGGGAAAAAAATGTCTCAGACCTCTCACCACACACAGCTTACCCAAGAGGTAGATCAGTTCCACTAAGAGCCAGCTCATTCTCTAAAACATTAGGTATTTTCCTGCCATTATTTAGGAGCAAGTTTTCCCTTTCACTGAATTTTCACTGTAAATGAGAAAGATAAATAGGTTCTTTCAAAACTGAAAGCAATTAATTCCAGCATCAAACATTTCCAAAACCATTTCCATGACCTTCCCTATGATCCCTAACAACATTGTTCATTCTAGGTCTAGGAGCAGTGTTCTACATCTGCTTTTTGGATGCTCACACTGATTTAATAGGCTTTGGTGGAGTTACCTCTCAATTTTTGAAATGCAATTGGTTTTGGTCCCAATTGGGTGTAGAGGAAGGTGACACTAAGACATTAGGTTTCATCAAGATAATTATTCTCTAGCACACACTTTGGGAAGAAGAAAAGTCACTGACTACACCAGGGTAGATAATGCAGGGTTTGAATACTAAGCAGAAGAGCTCAGGCTGAGCTTACCCCTTCCAGACATACTCTCTACTCCATTTATACTGATTATCTCATTGTCATCCTAGCTTCTGTGTTTCTCACTCCTATAATTCCTATGTGGTCTCTCTACCCAGAAATACTTTCCTCTGTTTCCTTTGTCTATCAAAATCTTAATAAGTCTTTGAAGCCTAGAT
The DNA here is from genome assembly GCF_048564905.1 of Vicugna pacos. Taxonomy (NCBI): domain Eukaryota; kingdom Metazoa; phylum Chordata; class Mammalia; order Artiodactyla; family Camelidae; genus Vicugna; species Vicugna pacos. The sequence goes on from NC_133023.1 coordinate 79,123,613, forward strand.
TAAGTCCCATATCTTCGGAAAATCCTTCCTTGACTGCCCCCAGACTAAGGACATCTCTTCCTTTTCACAAACAGTAACACCTACACTAGCTCTTGGTGTACCTCTTGTATTGTTCTATGCCTATTTTATAAGTATTAGCCCTTCCTCCCTAAATATATTCTAAGATGCTCAAAGGCAAGAACCACGTATGTTATGTTGCTCATGAAATACTCTCTTTCTATATACACACAGTGGCTATATAAGAGCATTTTGTTCGAAGAAAACAGTAAATGTTTGTTCTTCATCTATGTGTCAGTAGGAGGTCAATAAAGACTTGAGTAAGTCTTTTAATGAAAGCAAAGTCCTCAGAATTGTTCTGAGGCAAACTTAAAGAAACAAAATAGATTGTTTCCCTGGCTGATAAATCATATTCCAACACCACTGGCTAAACTGATTTGCCCTATATGGAGAATTTGTGGAGAGGTGCCAACTTTGAGGGAGAGTGATGGCTTCTGTTTTTCTACATGTACACGTAGTCATTTTGGTTGAATAATTAGTTAAGTGACTGGGGTTTATGGACTATTATTTTTTACTTTTCAACCCATGGTTATTACGTCAGACAGATATAACCTCAGTGGTAAGACAGCCATAGAGCCAAGCTAACCCAGTGAGAATGAGCAGTATCACCACAGCCAGGATGGCAGTCTGGGGAGATCAAAAGAGCCCTAAACTAGGGAATCAGGAAAGCCAAGCTCGAGTTTAATCTCAAGTCTAGCTGAGTGACTGATGGATTGGTCAGTTATTGCTTTGAGTCTGAGTTTCCTTATCTATAAAAAGATGACCAATAGCCCCAAAAGACTGTAAGAAGATAAAAAGTCAATGCATCTTAAAATTGGCTGAGACAAGGTCTGAACAGACAAACAGCAGGAAATTTTCTTTACCAGTTATGGGCTGTACCACAGCTACAGCCCACTAGGTGTAGCTGATAGGCATTGGAAACAGTCCAGTGCTGTAGAGTTTATCCATCTGACAAGGCCAGGCACACTGTGCCTTATGAACCCAAGCTGTGTTGAAACCCAAGCCAGTGTTTAACTTATCACTATCTCAGTTCACTCGTATGTCATCCAAGTCTCATGGAAGGAGATGTTCTTTTCAAGCAAGAAATTTTACTGAATGCCATAAATATAAGCTGTCACCCCATCTCAAAGTTTTCAGGTTTGGTGTTGCTTAAAATACTTCTCTTTTATGGAGAAATTCAAATGCTCTTCAATTGCACAGGCTGTGTTCCATCACTGTTTCTGTGTTGGGGGGACAGAGGGATGAAGAATAATTACTCTGGTCAGACAAGAGTACTGAGACAAAAAAAGACACCTCTAACAACGTACAGATAGTGTTAACTGAGTAAATGGGTTAAGCCAGCATTTAAAAAATTCACATGAACTGTTATTCATTCAGCAAATGCTTTCATGAGTAGATACTCTGTCAGGATTTGTGCTATGTGCTGCTTCAGGAGAAGACAAAGTAGGGTGGTTCATCTCTATCCAGAATTCTGCCTCTTATTCTGACTGCCTTTCATGGATGCCATGGTTAAGATGCTAGGAAGATTAAGGCTGTAGTTTGACCTCCTTGGACCTCTAAGTCAAAACCCCACAACTGTCACAGTCCTAGAGGATAAACCCTTACACTGCAGTCTTCATCACATTTCTCAGTCATCAGAGGCAAGGTGCAAAAATATTAAAAAGAGACAAGTTAAAAAGTGAGAAAAGCAAGCAAAAATGGTACTAAGAATGTAAACATAGGAGAATTAAAAATAGCCATGAAAATCAGATTAGTCAGCCTCAAAAAGGTCAAATGAGTCAACTTTTCCATGAACTTTCATAGACTATATACTTCTTTCCTCAGCCAAGCCTGGTATTCTTGGACCTCCAAGGCTCTAACCCACTGTGGGAAGGCCGAGGGGTAACCATTAGGGACATGGAAATCCCTACATTGAATCAATGTTGGTGTCTAAGAACAGGAGAAAGAATCTTATGCAGGAATTCAGTAATCATTTGCTTAATGGTCCATTTGTAGGCACTGGGGGATCTAAAAATGAGATAATGGTTACTCCGCAGCTAAAAAGAATATTCAAAACTGATTATCCAGTGGTGGGTGACACTTAGAAATTCAGGTACAAAGCCAATATCCAGGAAATATGTTGACGGATAGCTGGGCCCCAACCACTGGGTTAAGGGTTAATGACAGGATCCCTGTCCCAAGAGGACATAGACAGAGTGGAACTGGAGGTACTAGATAGTTAAACAAGACAAAATGAGTAATCAGAAAATAAGGCTGCAGGGCAGTTAGAATTGGAACACAAAGTCAGGTCTCCCCTAAAACAAGGTTAACCTAATGCCCTTTTCCCAGAGTATTAGACTAGGAGACTGTTAATCCTTCCTGACCAAGGCTAGGTTTGGTCCTTGAGAACAAATGGAGCTGAAGCCTACAGAAGGAAATCAAGTAACTTCAGCTCTGGGAAAAGGAGAGTACAGAGGCTCTGAAGTAGACAGCATTAGATACTCAAGAGTCCTGCCATCTGATAGGAAGCAATAAAAAGAAACAAACCAAGGTTTTATTGGCTCACTGTGTCATCCTTTCCCAGAGCACATTTATATTTTAATCCAAGATAAGAAATAAGTAGAGTGCCCATGTAAATATATTTCTGGATGGAGTTGGGGGTAAGGAGTGCAGACAGCAAGAAGAAATCTAGTGTACATACTCAATATGTGGAATTTAAAAAAAAAGAAGAAAAGAAAAAAGAGGACACTAATGAACTCATCTACAAAACAGAAACAGACTCACAGACCTGGTAAACAATCTTATGGTTACCAGGGGAAAGGGAGTGGGAGGGGATAAATTTAGGAGTTTGAGATTTGCAAATGATAACCACTGTATAAAAAATAGATTAAAAACAAATTTCTTCTGTATAGCACAGGGAACTATATTCAATATCTTGCAATAACCTTTAATGGAAAAGAATATGAAAAGGAATATATGTATATATATGCATGACTGGAACATTAGGCTGTACACCAGAAATTGATACATTATAACTGATTATGCTTCAATTAAATAAAAAGAAAGAAAGAAACCTAGTGTACCTAAATGGCACCTTGTCTAGGCATCCCAGAGATACAAATTTCCCATTTTTTATAAGGGAGGCATCTGAAATTTTTGCCTGGATTGCATCTTGAGACTATATGCTGGGAAGGTGGACCTTCATAGAGTTGAATCCACTTGCCCATCCCTACGTCTGAGAGAAAAAGAAGGCATGGAACAAAGAGGCTGAGGCCCACCCACAGACTTGAAAGCAACCACCTGATGTCCATCTGGATTTAGGTTTTCCATTTTAGGAGTCAGAAACAGTTGACCAGAAACTATTACATAAGAAGTTGTAAATTTTACAACTTGGCTCTGTGTTTGCTATTTGTGCTTGTTCTCCTGGAGTGATCAGCCTTCAAACCTGTCAAGCAGCAAACTTTTTTGGTAAGTTATCAGATAGTAAATATCTCAAGTTTTGAGGCCACATGTAGTCTCTTGTCACAACTAGTCAACTCTGCCACTATAGTGCAAAAGCCATCACAGACAGTATGTAAACCAATGGATGTGGCTGTTCCAATAAAAATTTATTTACAGAATTCCCAGATTTGGACAGTGGACTGTAGTTTGCCAACACCAGCTCGAGATCCTTAAATGGCTTGTAGGCTTATCATTAGAAGCATCAGCAGAGATGAGAGGCCAGGGTGATTGCCATCAACTTTACAACCAGGTTTAGCAGGAAAGAGTCCAAGCTTGGCAGCTATGGAGGAAAGGGAAACAGAGACCTCAGGCCCTGCTGCTACAAGGAAAGAAAGGATCCCAGAAAGTAGGTCTGGCTCTTGGAATAGACACTGAGTTTGAACAGTGGCAGACCCTGTGTGGTGCTCTCTGGGGGTGCCTCACATGGGGCCTCTGAAATCACAGCACACAACTACCTCCTCTGTTTGTCCATGTGGCCAGTTCTCGAACGGACAAGACACAGATGAAGGAAAAGTGAAGGAGGAAAGGGAAGTAACTCAAGAAAGCTTGGAAACAAAGAAGCCTTACTTCTTATTGAAACAACTTGGTCAGGAAAAAGTCTGAGAGTGCATAGGGCCCTGGCATAGGGCCTTGAGCCTAAAGGGAAATTTGAAAAGGCAGGTCACAGTTATAGCAGTTAAAGGAGTACCTAGCAGTCATTAAAAGAACTCTTCTTGAGGTATGAATTGGACTGTTGAGTTTTTCTTGAATGGTTTTGAGTGTACAAATGTTACACTTTGTCCTTCAAGGCTCTCAGGGACTAATAAGTGTGCAAACCAACTCTGAACCATACTTAAAATGCAAAATAGATTTATTCGGGTGAAGCAACACATACATATGCTCAGAGATAGTCTATTGGGACATTTTTCTCAACTGTGCCCTGCAAATAACAACTAGATTCTAGACACATAGCCAAATTTTGTAGAGTCCAACAATAGTCCCTATGGGAACAAAAACTCTTTCTCACTGTGTCTTCTGACATCTTAGCAGACACTCAAAGGTGAGGGCACACAGAAGACAAAAGATTTGTTATCCCAAGGACAGAGGGTTACAATGGAATAACAATCCCAACCTGAGTCTGCTCCAGGTCAAAACGATCTGATCCTGCTTCTTCTGAACTCTCTCCAGAAAGAGAAAGGCACACCCAAGAGGACTGTTCCAACTTAGTCACAACTATGGGATAAGCCAACTAAGTAACTTAGGAGGAGGGGGGAGGGGGGTTTACAAAAACACACCCTCAAGCATGTGCGTTCACTCTGGAGCCAAAATGAATCTGAAGAAGAAACAACTCTTCATTTTCCACTTAGTTCTCATTAAGTTTTCTCTCTGTTGTGTGAGCAGAAGACAGTCTCCTTGGTGAATAAGAAAGGCTTTAAACAGAATCTAGACTGAGCTCATGAATCAGACATGATGGAAAATCGGTGACTCCAATTCATTAACCCAGGACCGTGACCCTTCAATGGCAGAGAACTAGAAATTCTACTCTCTTGGTTTATGGGGCCATCTGAAATAAGCTGGGACAATTTAGAAACACTGAGCCTTTTCAAATATACTCAGCTCAATCATGTGTCAGTAGATTTAGCCTGAGTCTAAAGAGACTTCATTTATTTCAAACTTGTTTGCACAGTTAGAGACATGCTTATATATGTTATGAACCATGTTTCAAACATGGCTTTCCTTATACCAACACCATATCCCCAGACGAATGTATGTATGTATATGCATGACTGGGACATTGTGCTGTACACCTGAAATTGACACATTGTAACTGACTGTACTTCAGTTTCAAAAAAGAGACCATATCCACAGAAATAGTCAGCTGTTTTGATTGAATTGACAAGAAACAATTTAGATCTGCTCTACCTGCTAGCTGAGATTTAACTAGTAGTACTGATTCCACATTTAATGACCTAAATGAAAAAGTATCCAATGATAATGGCAACAACTTACCATAGGGTCTGTATCTTAAACCAAAGTACGCATCCTTTCCTCCTTCTTTTCCCTCCTCTTCACTCTGCCAAGAAACCAACAAACTTGTATGGGTAAGCAGTTTTCAAACATTAGTGTTGATAATTAACAACTTTGATATGAATTATGAACCAGTGCTTTTTTTAATCAAAGAGTCGTCTAGTTTATTAGTGAAAATTATGTTAATAGTTGTGATTTCACTTTGTCAGACTAGCTTACAGTCAGAATTGGGCATGGCTCATAACATGCAGGTAGGAAAAAGAGGCAAATGTTGATCTCTTGGTTGATTTATGTCTTGACTCCTCATATCATGGCTGGTGTCCTGGTTTCCTCAAGAAGAATCGATACGTTATTGACTGATGTCTATCTTCTGGGTTGACTGATCAGAAACAATTTGCTCACCATTATCTGTTCGACAACCATCCTCGGGGCTGTTCTGGTGGCTGATTCTATGGCAGTCTCCACTTGGCTTTGACCCTTTTACTCACTTTGGATTCTGAGCCTAACTTTTAGATCATGGCTTAATAACTCTGACTCCTGACTGGGTGGGCCCCTGGACTGATTTCTCCTGGAAACTTCGTTGGGTGTCCTAATTTCTAACCTTAAACTATGGCTCTGAAATTGGCTTACACATTTCTGCCCTGTTCCTGATATCTTGGGGAAAAGATTGATCTTCTGATATTTAGCATGAGAAAAGTGTTTGAGTCTATGCAGAAATGTGACCAATATGTTAATTTCCAGTTTTCTTGAACACAGAAGGAAAATAGACTGTTTTTCAATTCCTATAAAAAAGTATAAGGTGTTATAAAGTATTATTCTGGAAGAGGAAGTAAGCCTAAATTGTGGCAAGAGAAATTTGGTCTTGACAACAAAAATTCCTTCTGCTGTAGTCTGGTATTCTAAGCTATAAAGTGGCGATAGTAATGTTTATTTTGCTTGGTTGTGATGAGGATTAAAATGAAATGAGACCATTGCATAGATTGAGGCTGAATACATACTTCAATTAAAACAGCGTTTATTGAAAGCTTACCACATGCCAGACACTTACAGTTAGAAAGATGTAGAGAAGAGCTCTTGGGTTAGTGAGTGAAGCATCCGCATCTACAATGTGATGATCAGAGTGCTGTGAGAGCCCAGAGGAAAAAGAATGACTAAGTGCCTGGGAAAGTTTGAGGTGCGCTAGGATGAATATAATTTTGCCAGCTAGAGAGGACAGAAGGAGGGTAGGGTGACCTAGGGAGTGTATTCCAAACACAAAAAACAATTTGAAGCAGGACAAGGCCAGATTCAAATGTTAATGACACTAAGCACTTAAAAGACATACAGTGCCTCACCCTATATGTAATTCAAAATGAAAATTATGTGTAAGGAAGTACAATTAGGTTCTTAATTTTCCTAAGAAATAATAAATAATGAACACTCCTTTACTGCTTACTGTGTTCCAGGCACTGTTATGAGCATTTTACATTTGTTAATGCATTTAATCTTTACAACAATCCTATGAGACAGATACCATTATTAGCCCCCATTTTACAGATGAAAAGACTAGGGCACGTAGAGGTTAAGTAACTTGCCCAAGGTCACATTGCTGATAAGTAACAGAGTCAGGAATTTGACCCCAGTTTATGTTCTTAATTGCTATGATATACAGCCTCTTCAAGATGACACACCTCTCTCTAGCTCTGTCTCTGTCTCATGTGTATGTGTCTCTCCCTCCTTCCTTCCTTCTTTTCTTATTTCCTTTTTTCTGAGAAGTCAAATATCAGCAACGTGGCCCCCGTAGCACCTTTGTTTTCTTAAACATAACTTTAGACTTTATTCAAGTGTATGAATGCTTCTCAAACTGGGATATGTCATCATATACTGAGGGTATATGAAGTTACAGGATAAGTGAGGCTCATCTTCTTGGAGCATCAGTTTTATTCAAGGGCGTATGGTTATATGGAGCTAAAATTTACTGAACACCTAATATGTCAGGCATTTAATCTTCAAAACAACACGAGGTGGCTAATATTATTATTCTCACTTTAGTGATGAGGAAACTGAAGCTTATAAAGACTAAGTAACTTGTCCGAGGTAATAGCTAATAATTGGTGGAGACAACCTAACTTGAAGGTTAACTTGAAGCTTGGCCTCACTGATTCCAAGTACTCTTAGCTACTATGCTCCACCTCTTTAAAACACAGAGATATAGTAGAAAGCAAAATTTACAAGCTTAATGTTTTGAAGAGATATCAGACTTGTAGCCAGTTACTTTAGGCCAGAAACTCAGATCTCATTGATAGGGTAAAAATTCACTGTCTTCAGTCACTATGGCTACTGTTGTAGAGGAAAATGAGAAACCCTCCAAAAATTGTACACACTCAGAATTGGATGAGACTGGTGCACTCAGTGGGCCCATCCGTATTGACTAATGGATATATTATCTTGTGGGCATCTAATTCTGATTCCCTGTATTAGTCCTGGTCTCAGTAAGAAGCAGATGGCACATTCAAAATAGGAGAATTCGAGAGATGTTGAATTAAGGGGTTATTTTCCCCCTAGGTTTATTGAGATATAATTCACACATAAAAGGGACTATTTATATAAAAGTGGATGAGATATAGAGGACACATAATGGATAGTGCAGTACTCAGAACTAGGAGCAGCAAAGTAATTACCAGCTGAAGGCCTGATGGCACAAGACGAAGGATGCTTACTGGAAGGCAGAGGAGAGCGCTGTGGAGAAGGCTGCCTTGAGAGAAGCAGTGATCTTTGGTTGAGAGACACAGCCACCCTTAGGAAACCTCACAGTGAGAGAGCCAAAGGAATCAATATTCTGACTTCCCTCTCCTCCATCCCTCTGACCTCCGGTGGGAGCTTCCTATTAGCCAAAATCAGCCAGATGCCAGAGGGCAAGAGAGCTGGTTGATATAATCTATACAGTTCAGATTAGAGAGGCCAGAGAGCAAAGAAAAGGGCAGAGAGGGGATTTGGAGAGGGCAAATAGAAGACATCCAACACAGTTCCCTTGTGACAACACTGTGGCAATGGAGACCTACTAGAATGTCCTGTTACCCCTTTCTGGCCTTACCATGCACAGTCAGCAGAAGTGACCTCCAAGAGATCATTCTAAAGCTTAGATACTGAAATTCACAATGTATTCATTTAGATAGTGCTAGCTGCTCTCATACATAAACTCCAAATTCTCAGTGACTTAACACGGTAAAAGTAGTTCCCAGTCCTGTGTAAGTGTTCCTGGTTGCTGAGGGCTCACGTCGACCTCGAGAATCCAGATCATTCCAGCTCATCCTTCTGCCCTCCCCTGGGCCCTTTGAGTTCTCCCTATTCGGTCAGTAGCTAGGGAGACAGAGTAAAGTCACTGCCTCTTAACTACTTTGGCCTGAAAATGACACAAAGCAATTCCTCTAAAATTCAATGAAATGTGAGCTGTCTCCATCTAGATGTGAAATGGGGTTGGGAAATGCAGTCCCTAGTCACATGACCCAGCTAGACGTGAAAGGGGCTAGAAATGCAGTCTCTGGCTAGATAGCCACTATCTGACAGCAACACTACAACATGGACTGGGAGCAGGAATCTTTGGGAATCTTGTAGACATCTTTGCCACAGGTAGCTCTGCAGACTGAACTCTAAGTTCTTCATACAGATTGGCAAATAGCCTATCAGCTGTTTAATCAAGCAGGAATTTCAGGCTGTTTTAATGGCAGGCACTAGGCGGGAGAAAAGGGAAGGATAAGGCATGGTAACTATGTGTTAAAAGGCATGGTAAACGACTTAAGGCATCTGAAAAGCATCCAGATAAAAAAACTAAAATGAATAAATTATTCAACAGTTTGCCAGTTTTTCATGCTTGGGACTGTGGAAACATAAACATATGACTGATGGATTTAGGTTATTCCTTTTTTCGTCTAGATATTTGCAGTCTCTCCACACAGACTCTAATTCTATCACTTTGATTAAAATGATCCATCAAGGGGGAAGGTATAGCTCAAGTGGTAGAGCATATGCTTAGCATATACAAGGTCCTGGGTTCAATCTCCAGTACCTCCTCTAAAAATAAAAAATAAACCAGATTAACTCCCACTGACCCCCCTAAAAAAACTTTTAAAAAATGATCCATCAATTTTGTTAAACTATCAGTAAACTATTTGGATATTCAGAAAATACAGTCAAGCATTGTGTCTGTAGCTGTAGCAACAGCCTTGGATCTCCTAGTCACTACAGACTAGCCCTCTCATCCCCTGCTCAGTATCCTCAAGCCATTCATTTAATCCCAAGGAGTAGTTATTAAGGAGCCTAATTTTGTTATCTCATGAAAAAAAAAAGAATTCCAATTAGTTACATATAATTTTACCCAAAGGTTCAAACCTCTTATTCGATTTCTATTGACTTAGGATTTTTCTTTTTCCCTTCCATACATCCTTTAAGGACACCTTCCTTATTTTATTCTCTGAGACTGAATTTTGTTAAAAAGGGCAGTGACACACAGGTCAAGTTTGTTTTGTAAAAGCCAAAAGCCGCCTGGCAGAACAATTAGCAAGGGGACTGTGAGAAAGGCTGGAATCCACAGATATAGACAAACATCTGCATTCCTGACATGCCAATCTCATGTTTTGCTGGGGGAAAAAAGTTACACTTCTAATGATGTGAATATGTGAATTTTTTCTTTCTCCTTTAGATGAAGAAAAAGCTGTAATGGGGTTTAAAATAAATAAAGCAGTAGCTACTGCCCAGCCTGCCAATGACGACATGGAGCAAACTACATAAAGAGCCTGGATAATTGAAATCCACAGTTATTTTAAAGCCTTAAAAATTAGTCTGCCAAATTTTCAACTTCCTCCTCTACCCAGCCAAGAGCTGTTCACCAGAAGCAAGACCAGCTCCTTTAAATCTCAACTTCTTTTCCTGGCCTTTCTTTACAAGATACTCATTAGCAGTGAAAGGGTTATAGATTTATGATAAAAGAAAGGGGACCTTAGAGCTGATTACAAACTCTAGATGATGGAGAGATTACCATGGCTCCAGCCATACAATGCTGATCAGATGAAATCAAAATAAAACATCTTACAGAAGTCACCGGACGGGGCTCTGTGACTGGCCACACTTCCTCTAGTACAGCCTCATCATTTCAAAGTAAATGAGAAAGGGCCTTAAAATATGGTACAGGAGGGAAGAAGGGATTCACACCAGTCCAGCCAACCTTGTATTTACATAGAACAGGTGGCCATTTTTGGAATGTTCTTTCAGTGTTCCAGGAAGGTCCTTTGGTCCAAACCAGCTATTCTTCCCCATTTCTGTACCTAAATTTCTCTTAACAAAGCCAAGATCTTCTTTCCCACAGGTAGAAGTAAAATGAAAATACTAACCCCGTGAGAGTGCCAGAATGCTGATATCCACCAGATCTTTGAATGACGAGATTAAGAGAAAAAGAAGACCTGGGAGCTCAGAGACCATGCTCTTCAGATTTCTCCTTCAAGCTCTTCAATTTCTCTGAGGAGGAAATAGTAAAAAGAAGATTCAGGCAGTGAGAAAGACAAGCTAGACAAGAACCAGCAAGGGCTTAAGATCCTAAAGGGTTGCCAGAGCTGACTACGATGTTTTGAAGTTTCATATGTGGCTAAGAATGGATCCATTTTTATTTTTCCTGCTTCAGTTTCAGTGGACATTTTCACTTGTGTCTGTGTTCAATTCTGGAAAATTCTCAACCATTAAAATCATGCCTTCTCATTTGGGGTTAACAGATACCCACTATTATACATAAAATAGATAAACAACAGGATACTGCTATGTAGCACAGGGAACTATATTCAATATCTTATAATAGCTTATAATGTAAAATAATATGAAAAAATATATAAATGTATAACTGAATCACTATGTTGTACACCATAAACTAACATAACATTGTAAATCAACTATACTTCCATAATCCCCAGTACCTTCTCTAAAAAAAAATAATAATAATAAATAAACTTAATTACCTCCCCCAAGAAAAAAAATGAAAAAAAAATTAAATATATATTAAAAGCTATACTTCAATCAAAAATAAAATAAAATAAAAATATTTTCTCTTCCTGGAACTCCTATTAGATAAAAGTTATAACTTCTCATTCTATCCTTCATATCTCTTTCATGTTTTCTCCCTGGCTCTCTGTCCTACATTCAGGGTGATTTCCTCACTGAGAGATCTCTTTGAATGAAATCTCTCATTCAGGTCAGTAATTCTCCCTTCAGTGATGTCTGGTCTATTGCTGTATGTATCTACTGAGTTTTTGTGTTCAACAATATTTTTTATAAACTAACTTTATTGACGTCAAATGTACATACAATAAAATGCACCCATTTAAATATGTGGTTTGATGACAAATGTATATACTCCTGTAACAATCACTCCAATCAAGATACAGAACATTTCCATCACACCAGAAAGTTCCTTCACACTCCTTTGCAGTCCACCTCCCTCAAGTCTAAAGATCACTAATGTTATTTATATATCACAGATTAGTTTTGGCTGATCTAGAATACGATATATATGAAAACATACAGTATGTATTCTTTTGTGCTGATTTCTTTTGTTCAACATACTGCTTTTGAAATTCACCCATGTTGTTGACAGTATCAGAAGTTTATTCCTTTTTATTGCCAAGTAGTATTCCATTTAAGGATATGCCAGTTTATCTATTCACTAGTTTATGGACATTTAGATTGTTTCCAACTTTTAACTATTACAAATAAATCTGCTATGAACATTTGTATGCAGGTCTTTGTGTGAACATATGTTTTCATTTCTATTGGGTAAATACTTCCAAATGGAATTACTGAATCATGACTAGGTGTATTTTAAACTTCATAGGAAACTACCAAAATATTTTACAAAGTGGCTGTGTCATTTTAATATGCACTCATAAGGTATGAGAGTTCTAGTTGCTCTACCACCTCACCTACACTTGTTATTGTGAGTCTCTTTAATTTTTTATCCATTCTAGTGACTGTGATATGGTATCTCATTATTTTAATTTGCATTTCCCTAGTAACTAATTATTTTAGATGACTTTTCATGTACTTTTAGGCCAATTAGCTATTCATATATTCTTTGATGAAGTATCTGTTCAAGTCATTTGCCCATTTTTTAAAACTTAGGTTGTTTGACCTCTAAGTATTGAATTGTAAGAGCTCTTTATAATACTGAATAAAGGTCTTTAAGACTATTTTCTCACAAAATGTGTTATGCACTTTTCTTAACTGTATCATTTGAAAACCAGATTTTTAAAAAATTTATTTAAAAGTGCTATATGGTTAATTTTATGTGCAAACTTGATTGGGCCATAGGTGCCCAGACACTTGGTCAAATATTATTCTGGGTGCGTCTATGAGGAGACTGAGTAAAGCAGATTGCTTTCCCTAATATGGGTACGCTTTATCCAATCAGTTCAAGGTCAGAATAAAATAAAAGGGTTACCTTCCCTTGAGTAACAGGGAACCCTTCTGTTTGACTGCTTTAAGCTGGAACACATAGGGTTAGGGTTGGGTTATAAACCCAGAACCCCGGCACACTACTGAAAATACGTACTGTTAATCTTTCTCTCTATGGCTTTTTACTAGGGTAACTATACACTGAGGAAAGGAAATAAACAGACTTTTCAGGGACTGTTGGATACTGGTTATGAACTGACACTAATTCCAGGAAACCCAAAACATTACTGTGATCCACCAGTCAGAGTAGAGGCTTATAGAAGTTAGGTGATCAATGGAATTTTAGCTCCAGCTTGTCTCACAGTGGGTCCACTGGGTCCCTGAACCCATACTGTGGTTATTTTCCTAGTTCCACAATGCATAATTGAAATAGACATACTCAGCCACTAGCAGAATCTCCACATTAGTTCCCTGATCAGTGGAGTGAGGGCTATTATGGTGGGAAAGCCCAAGTGGAACCCACTAGAACCGTCTGTAGACCATTTTAGAAAAATAGTAAATCAAAATCAATACTGCATTCCTGGAGGAATTGCAGATTAATGCCACCATCAAGGACTTGAAAGATGAAGGGGTGGTGATTCCCACCACATCCCTCTTCAGCTCTCCTATTTGGTTTATGCAGAAGACAGATGTGTCTTTGAGAATGACAGTGGATTATTGTAGGCTTAACCAGGTGGTGACTCCAGTTGCATCTGCTGTACCAGATATAGTTTGTTTGCTTTTTGAGTAAATCAACACAACCTCTGGTGCCTGATAAGCAGCTACTGACTGACAAATGCCTTTTTCTCCATCTCTGTCAATAAGAACCACCAGAAGCAGTCTGCTCTCTGCTGGCAAGGCCAGCAATATACCTTCACTGTCCTACCTAAGGGATATATAAACCCTCCAGCCTTATTTCATACTTCAGTGTATAGGGTTCTTGATCAATTTTCACAAGATATCACAGTGGTCCACTACATTGATGACATCATGCTGATTACACCTTATAAGCAAAAAGTAGCAACTACACTAGCCTTATTGGTAAGACACTTGCATATCAGAGGGTGGGAGATCTATCTAACAAAAATTCAGGGGCCTTCTACCTCAGTGAGATTTCTAAAGGTCCAATGGTGGGGGCATATCAACAATCCCTTCTAAAGTGAAGGATAAGTTGATGTATCTGGAACCCTCTACAAGCAAGAAAGAGTCACAATAACTTGTGGGAGTTTTTGGATTTTGGAGGCAACGTATTCCCCATTTGGATATGTTATACCAGCTCATTACCAGGATGAGCTGTGCACCAGGATGCTGTGCACACTGAGTGTACTTGGGCCATATGATCCTCCAGATCCAGTGGTGCTTGAAGTGGCAGATAGGGAGGCTGTTTAGAGACTTTAGCAGGGCTCTGTACACCATGGCCTTCTCTGGACCCCACCTCAGCCCTCCACAACTGCATCATCCCTCCTCCAAGCCTAATCATAGCAAATTTAAATCATTTCTAACAAATACTGGGCACTTACTATGTGCCAAGCATTGAGACTGACATAGTACTTTAAGTTCATTTAATCATCACAAGGGTAAGTTCTAATACTATATATATTTTCTGTATATGAGGAATTTAAACATCAGAGAGATTAATTGACTATAAGTCATACAGGTAATGAGTGGTAGGACCAGATTTGAACTCAGGCATGTCTAATGCATAGTGTGTGGTTGTAACTACTATGCTATATTGCCTTACTTAGTGAATACTCAAGTTTAATTCACTTGAGCAAGTGAATGCTCAAGACTAGACTGACCAGTTTTACAGTGCCCCAGTTTACCCAGAACTACCTCAGTTTTAGTACTGAAAGTGCCACGTCCTGGGGAACCCCTCCATCCCAAGCAAATCCAAACAATGGTCACCAGTTCACCCAGCAAGAATTTGCTAGTCACACCTATATAGTTATTGCCTTCCAAGAAATAAGTGGTGACAATAAATTAAATTTTACTTGATCCATGGTGATACTTGAGATCATCCCCAATACCTTTCAGTAAAACCATCCACTGTGGCTCACCTAAAAGGTGGCATAATAATAAGATTCTGGCAGGATTCGTTATTATGCTTCACCAATACATTTGAGAAAAACTTTCTGCCACCATAAATGAAGACACAGGCCCAAGCTTCTCCATCACTCTGTTATTCCTGAAGATCATAACAAAATAGACTGCTGTTATGTTCCCTTGAGACCCTACTAATTGGAATCCACTAACTAGATTTCATTTTGTCAAATGGCCTCTCCAATTGAGGGATCATAAAAAAGGAACTGGCAGTCCTCTAGTCTATTTGATCAGTGTAAGCAATCAACCCAGATAGACTGGTGCATCCAAGTGGACTTTAAGAGGCCAAAGTTATTGGCTTTGCTTGTCTTCACATTAGACACTCACAAACTCAGCAGGCTAGCTGCAAATCATCCCTCAGTGTTGAGTAGGGCCAAGTCTAATGACCTTTCTCATAACTCTGTCAGACCCTCAGCCTCTAAAACCCCAAAAAGAGTATTTGAGTTTGGGGAATAGGAGCAAAAATGGCACTTGAACAGTCTGAAAGGTACTCAGCCAAATTAGCATAAGACATATACTTGAAAAGGGTCTCGTGTGAATTAGATGAGCTATATTTCTCTCCAGCTATGCAATAAATTGCCCCCAGTAGCCAGACTGCATGTTCTTGTTTTCTAATGTATCTAACTTCCTACCAAGAAGGCACCAGAGAAAATTAAAGCCCAGCATCTCTTAAGCCTTCTCAAGCTAAGAAGTCTTATATAAGGATGGGATATGAGTATTATCTTAAAATAAACACTAGCTATTTCTGAAAATTCGCAAAGATACTTGCTATTTTGCCTGTAGTTCCTCCTGACTAAAAGCTTGAATTACAAGCACGATCATAAAGCTTTTCTTGATATCCAACTGTTAAGTATTTTATTTGGCTCTCTTGCTTTCTTCACTTTGGTTGCTCTGAGTTTCAGTGGCCTCAAAAATACAGCATAATTGAACTTACTCAGGTCTCTGTCTTTGGTTGCATTTGGCTGTCTGGAAAATCACGTCTTTTTCAAAACTAAGGTCTAAAAGTCCTTTTCTATTCTACTATCATGAAACCAGAATGTGGTAGTATTTTTTAAAAGCCATGTAAATAATTGAACTTATTTTAAATAGACAGCATACCTATCCAAAGAAGCAAAGGCAGGCTTATTTTTTTATTTTCATTTTAAAATTGATTCCACTTATTAGAAAGAATTTTTTACTACATTAGTGTTTAATTGTAAGCTGTTGCCCAAGTTATCACAGAAGGAAAATCTTCCCCATTTCCTTCCCACAACACTGACCCTTCATATCTGCTCCTGCCCTCTTCTCAACTCGATCCATGTATAGAAGTTGTCTTAGTCCATTCAAGCTGCTATAACAAAATATTAGAGACTGAGTAGCTTACAAAAAACAGAAGTTTATTTCTTACAATTGTGGAGGCTGAAAGTCTGAGACCAGGGTGCCAGCATGGTCGAGTGAGAACCCTCTTCTAGGTCACAGACTTCTCATTATACCTTCATGTGGTGCAAGGGGCTATGGAGCTCTTGTGGGGTCACTTTCATAAGGGCACCGATCTCATTCACGAGGGCTCCATGCTCATGACCTCAGCATCTCCCAAAGGTGTCACTTCCTAATACTATCACATTGGGCATCAGGATTTCAACATATCAATTTTGAGAGGACACAAGCATTCAGATCATAACAGAAGCTGCACGAAGTTTAGACATCATTCACAATTTATTGGGCACCTACTATGTGGCAAAGACTATTCGAGGTGCATGGGATACAGCAGTAAACAAGACACAAATTCTTGCTGTCTTGGAACTTGTATTCTAGTGCCATTTGGATGCCATTTTATCATTTAAATGCTTTGGCTTTGTCCTTTTGTCTCCACTGCCACTGCCACTGCCACAACCACAATTTAGTCCCAAATTCCCACCTGCCCAGGTGGTAGGAATTTTCTCTTAACTAGTTTCCTTGTCTCCAGGTTAACCTCACTGAAACTCACCCTCCTTATTACCAACAAATTAATCTTTCTAAGGCATATCACTAAACATGCTGCTTCTCTGCTCCAAAACTTTCAGTAGTTTCCCAGTATTTTTAATTAATCCTAAAACTCTTTAGCTTGGATTTTAAGACTATTCACAATGTGGCCCAAACTTACCTTTCCAGCCTTGTCCCATACCACTCACCTCCATCAGCTCTACATTTCAGCCACTCTGTGCCCTCCCAGCTCTATTCCTTTGCCTACCTTACTCCCTTTGACTTGAATTCCTTTCTCTCCACAAACAATTCCACATGTCCAAGTCATACCTTCAGGGTCTAATTGGCACTAAATTGGATAATCACAGATTACCCATATACTCTTCCTCCATAGAGTGATCTTCCCATGCACTCTTGCTTTTGTTCAGCTTTCTTCTCAAGATCAGATCACAGTCCAGGGGCTGGGCCTCCACTGCATGTGGACAGACCTACTCCATGATGATCTAGCTGATTTTCAAGTACCACGTGCCCTGGGTACCCTGCACTGTCCTTGTGAACAGACCTTGTCCTGGGTTCCACCTCCCTTTCCTTCCTTGTCTACCATATGGGGTCACCAAGAAACTTCATATCTTGTAGCCAAGACCCAAAATGACAATAATGGCTTTGACCTCATGTGCCAACTCCACCACTTTTCTTCACCTATGTCTTGCTTGATTGGTCTGCTGCTAAAACTGTTAAGTGTAGCGGATTACATGCAGGCATTTGTCTACATAAAAAAGTAGTAACAGTGTACATACAAAGCTGACCTTCAGTGCCAAACTTTAAAACATCAGATAGGCTGCCTTCCCCTATCCAAATCTGGCCGTTGTCCCAGGCTGTCCAGAATCTAGGAAGCTCTCCAGAATCCACTGCATTCTGTAGTTATTGGTGTCAGCATTTAAGTGGGCAACTCCATAAAAGTGATTCATGCTTGCTGCCCTGTGCATGGACTAACTCTCATACCAGTTCCTGGCCTCCATATTTGCAACTGAAGCTCTTGGTTTGGTGGCCCCCTAAAGCCACAACAGTTTTGACTTGTAAATGTAAAATACTCATAACAAAAAACCATATGAAAAGACTCATAATATAAAATGATAATAATAATAAGAGGTAACTGTCATTGAGTATTTATTATATCCCAGGCATTGTGCCAACCCTTTGCCTGTGTTATCTCAATTCTTACAACAGCCCTATGAGGTAGAGATTGCACTATTTTTGTCCCCATATTACAGATGAGAAAACTGAAGCACATACAAATATAGTAATGTGGGAAAGATCACACAGCCAATAAAGAGCAGGAAATTTGACGTCTGTGGCTTGTGTTCCTACAGTTATCATTCCTTGGGGTATTAACTCCAAATGTCTTTATCTGGCTTCCAAGGCCCTCGGCTAATGATGCTCTTTTTTTTTTTATTCTAATTTCTGATAACTGCTGAACAAGGACTTTCCCCTTTGACCAGCCTAATCATCCCCATCTGGAGGATAGTATTTGTTCAACTTGGGAGGTCTTTCTTTTATTCTCCACTATTCTTTGGCCTTCACTTTTTTTTAAAAGATACCTCCAAACTCACATTTCTAGGAAGACTTAACTATTCCAGCTCCATTATTTAGCCCAGAAAATCTACAAGGAAACAGAAGTAGCAAAACATCAGTAACCAGTACACAGTACTATTCAAAGAGTTGCCCTTCTAGAGGCCAAGGAGGATTTTAAAAAATTTGTTCATTCAACAAATATTTTCTAGGAGCCTACTATGTATGAGACATAACTGTAGGCTTTGAGGATACTATAATGAGCAATTCTTGCCTTAGGGGCTTACATCTCAGTTGGAGAGATGAACAAATAAGCAGTCAATGTTATAGTACATTAGATGGCAATATGTGCTAAGAAGAAGAATAAAGCAGTGAAAAGGAATAAGTAGTATTTGGGGTGGAGGAACACTGCAATTATTAATAGAGTGGGCATCTTCACTGAGAAGATGATGTTTGACACAATTCTGATAAAGACCTGAATTGACTCACTCTGACATTCATCTCTAGATACTTGTTAATTGAGTAGCAAAGGGAGTCAAATAAAGGCTTTCAAATCAAAACTACGTTGAGGTATCACCTCACACTGGCCAGAATAGCCATCATTCAAAAATCCACAAATGACAAATGCTGGAGAGGCTGTGTAGAAAAGGGATCCCTCCTACGCTGCTGATGGGAATGCAGTTTGGTGCAGCCACTGTGGAAAACAGTATGAGATTCCTCAAAAGACTAGGAATAGACTTACCATATGACCCAGGAATCCTACTCCTGGGCATATATCCAGAAGGAGCCCTACTTCAAAAAGAGACCTGCACCCCAATGTTCATAGCAACACTATTTACAATAGCCAAGACATGGAAACAGCCTAAATGTCCATCAACAGATGACTGGATAAAGCAGATGTGGTATATTTATACAATGGAATACTATTCAGCCATAAAAACTGACAACATAACACCATTTGCAGCAACATGGATGCTCCTGGAGAATGTCGTTCTAAGTGAAGTAAGCCAGAAAGAGAAAGAAAAATACCATATGAGATCACTCATATGTGGAATCTAAAAAAAAATGAACATAAATACAAAACAGAAACAGACTCATAGACATAGAATACAAACTTGTGGTTGCCAAGGGCGTGGGGGGTGGGAAGGGACAGACTGGGATTTCAAAATTTATAGATACTGACAGGCATATGTAGAATAGAGAAACAAGATTATACTGTATAGCACAGGGAAATATATACAAGATCTTGTGGTAGCTCACAACGAAAAAAAATGTGACAATGAATATATGTATGTTCATGTTTAACTGAAAAATTGTGCTGTACACTGGAACTTGACACAGCATTGTAAAATAACTATAATTCAATAAAAAGTGTAAAAAAAAGCTTTCAAACCAGTTTGACTCCTTTAATGTGGATAAAACCTCATAATTGGAGAAAATATCTAAGATGTCTTTATCACAGCTTCTATCATATTTTCTCCTTTTCAAAACTATTTGGGCTATCTATAGCACAGCCTCACTTTTAGAGGAAATAGAGGAACATAGACCTTGCAGTTAGACAAATTTGTGTTCCTATCTCAGTTCTGCCACTTGCTTGCTATGTGACTTTGAGGCAAAACATTTAACATCAGCATCTTCTGCAAAATGGGGATATAATAGTAGTCATCTCAGAGGACCATTATGGGGATTCAACAGGACAAGGCATGTGATTCATTTCACGTGGTGCTCACTGAAGTTGGGTTGCTGAGGTAGTTGTTGCTGTTGGGCTTTTTCAGCAAGGTGTAAATAAATTGGTGGCTACAGTACCTTAAAACAGACATTTGCTCCTGGTTTCTCGGCCTCCACCAGGAAAATTAATTCAGACATGGTTCCGTGTTGAAAGCAGATTTTATAATGGTTATTTGTTATGTTCAATTGTATATGGCCACAGCAAACAACTGTAGAGCAACAAGTCAACCACATTGCTGGCGGAGGGGGAAATAATAACACTACTGCAGCTGAAAAATGGTTACTTCAATGGCTATCTAGTAATAGGGACAGAGAGTCTCTTTAGAAAGAAGGCCTTCAGCAAAGTTGGAAGTGAGAGTTATTTTTGTGTATGATTCAATGCCAGAAATATTCTGAATTAATAAAGATGCATTGCTTGCTTAACTTGAGTATATATTTTTCTATTTTGATAGCAATTATTTGTGGGTGGAAAATACTTCAAAAATATGTGTTTAATCTAGGGGAAATGAATCTTAATTTCAAACATATAAACAAACTTTCTTTGAATATCAGTGAAAACGAATTTGTTTTGGAGTTGACACCTAATATGCTATATTACAGCCTAATGTCTAGTTTTTCAACCAAATAATAAACTCGTCAAGATAGAAGTACAGAACAGAAGCATTGACATACTCTTTACTCCACATTGAGCAAGTACATGATTCAAAATTAGTGCTATTTGAGTCCTGAGTTTCCATAAATCTTTTATATATTTGCAAAGCTGCTAAAACATTTTTCAAGAAGACTGAAAAATAAGGCGAGTCAGGGAGAAAAAAAAAGAGATCTAGGACTTAGATCCCAGTTCTGACCAACTTGGCTCCTCTTCACCAACGACGTGTTTGTGTGTGTGTGTGATTAGATCCTAATTACTGCATTCTACTAGCAAACAAATAGAACAAAAGCCAACAAAAAGGCTTGTCCTTTGGCATTTCCTTCATGGGGCATAATCATTTAATTTTTCTTGTACCGTTCTGATCGTCTCTTCTGAGATACTTGTGATAATGTATCTTCCAGCAGAATCTCAATTTCTTTTGCCGTGCTTCAGACCCAGGCATCCAAAAAGGAATAGTTGGAGGGCAATGATACTTTAGAGAAAAAGAGTATACTCTTTGTGGTTTCGTGGCTTTTATTCTTTGTTTGGCTCTTGTCTACACCATGGTGTTTCTCTACCCACATTCTTTTCCCCAATCTGACCACTCTTAGAATCTACATGGTCTTCTTCAAGAAGCTTTTCTCCCACATTCCTATCACCTTATCACAGTCCTCCCAGCCCTAGGATTGTCTTCTCTATATATCCAGCCACAAACATGATTCCCAACTCTGGATCTAGCTAGAGTCTCCCTGGAGAAACAGTCTTATTTCTCCAGCCACCAGCTTTATATTACCCATGTCAGAGATCCTCAGTCACCTCAAAATCAAGCTTATTCCAATTTTAACCTATTATCATTTCCCCCAAACTACTTCCTTTTTCTTCTGTCTTTCCAGTCATTCAAGCTTGAAATTTTCAAATGTCATTTTTCTTTTTTTTTAAATAAGTCATTTTTCAATCTTACGTTTACCTTCTTTTTCCGTAGGCAACAAATATTCAAGTCTTCTGATCTTAGTTCCTTTTGTTCATCATTTAACTTAAAGAACCTGTCTTATCCCCTCCTCTGTATCTCATTAAAAAAAAAATTCATCTCTATGTCCCTATGACCTTGTTTGTCCTCGCACATTGATACTGTTGATACCTCTGGTGTGCACTCCTTATATTCACTTTCTATTTTTCACCCAAACACTGTAGTCCAGGCTTTCATAACCTTAAGACAATGTGGTCGCTTTGCAGAGGCTGTAGTGTCCTAAGTTGGAGACATTTCCTGCTCACTATCTCAGAGATTGAGCTGGAATGACTGTTCAGATAACATAGTTATGCTTAGTTTTGACTCCTATAACCAAGTACTAAGTAACTGCAGGGAAATGCTATAGCAAATGTATTATTTACCTAAGAGAATAATGAATATGATTTAACCATGATAAAACATAAAATAGGTAACAGACTTTATAACTATAATGAAATAAAACAGAGAGTACCAAAACAAAAGACAGAGGAAAACAAAAAGTAAGAAATGTAATCAGTTTTATAACTGAACTTGAAACATTGATTTAATCTCATTCTCATATATCATTTACAGCTATTTTTTTCAAGATAGTTAAATTTTACTTATATTTTTTCATTGATTTTGACTTTCTACCCCATTCTTATTTTGTTGTAAGCTGTAGGTCTGGATTTCAGAAAAGCATTCACCACTTAATGGAATGAGTCAAAAACAGGCTTAATCCAAACACTCACTTTTGTAGCTCTTCCTGTTAAAACAGGTCTTCCTTTGTACACCAGAAATTGACACAACATTGTAAACTGACTATACTTCAATAAAAAATATATATACAAAATAGCAAGTCTTCCTTTGAATTATTGTCTAGAGGAGGTCTATACAGTTAGTCTTAAGGTGAAACATGAAAGCCCTCTTTCTTTGTCTCAGAAGTAAATCTCTTTACCATGAATGACTGAAAAATTGTACTGAACACTGGAATTTGACACAACATTGTAAAATGATTATAAATCAATAAAAAATTTAAGAAGTAAATCTCTTTAAACTGTATGTTTTTCTCTGCATATGTAAGTAAGATGTGAGGGTAGGAAGGGAGTGGAGTATGGCCCCCTGTTTCAAAATAGTTGCCCCAAACTCCTCAAAGTGAAATTAAATAATTAATTTTACATTAAGTTGGTTTTCTAAAAACCCAGATCCGAACTGGATTATCCAATAAGTAGTCAAAACATATGCATAAACACAAGTGAGGATTTTGAGGAAGCGGTCAGGTAGCTCAAATAATGACAATTACAATTCTCTAAAAATAGGGCTTTATTGGGGACTTTAAAACCTATTTTGCCTCCTCCAGTGGCTGTCAGGTTGCTGATTCTCACAAATACCACAGTTGTGAAGCCATTGGTTTTAAAGGCTACCACTGAGCTGGGAAGACGGGGATGGGAACAGAGCAAGTTAAAATACCATAAAACTCATGGTTCTTACTGAGAGTCAGTCATTTTTCTGGAATAAAAAGTTCTTGGATTGTTGAAAGACTTTGGTTAATTTCTAGAGTTCTGAAGAAGTTGATTTTGAACATTTTTCTTGTGTTCTTGTTACTTTTAAGGAGGAGCAGCTTTATGTAAGGTCATAATCTTCCAATCCAAAAGTGCTTTCCTACAGCTGTTTCAATTCTAAACTATTTCTTATTCCAAATAAGGTCCATGTATCACCAAAGCCATTACATATATATGTAAATATATATATATATATATATATATATATATCACTCACAGACACATATCACATTAATAGCTACACACACACACACATATACATGGAGTTTTCACTTAATTCTATCAATAGCCTAGTGGATTGGGGTAAAAAAGAGAGGTACTTGAAAAGTCAGCTGCCTTCCTACCTGGGAATAATTTGAACATCCTATGCAGGTCAATAACTATCCAAATCTTGAAAACCAGTACTGGTTCTTGTGGTTCAGGGCTTAAAGATTATGATTGGCTTAAGGAAAACAGACTACAGACTAAAGAGAATCATGAGGAGCTTCTAGGAAAGAACATTTAATATACTAAAATTCCTCTCCATACTTTTCATGTTTATTTTTCCCAGTTGCTATGTTTGACATGATTTTGTAGAACATAGTTTCAAGCAATGTAAACATGAAGCTACTTTTCTCACTGAAGTATAATTGTTTCCAATGCCTGCTTAATTTAATGTGAAGGTTTTTTTTTTCTCCTGGCTTGAGTAGAATGCTTATTTTAATTCACTTTGGGGACACACTTTTGGGTAGTACTTGAGCTTTCAGAGGAATTTGGAAAAATCTTTCTCTCTCTCTCTCTCTCTCTCTCTCTCTCTCTATATATATATATATATATATATATATATATATATATATATTTCATATATATATATATGAAAGACATATATATATATGTCTTTCAAGCCTTCTTCTAAGACACAGTTAGGCAACTGGTCAGAGGAAAGACCCTCTTTAACAATGTCAATCTGTAGTAAAGAAAAGGGCCTTGAAGACCTTCATGCCCTATCTGTGTTCCCATAAGTTAGTGCCTTGAGGAAGAATGAATTCAGCCAATTAGGAGGAAGATGGTATGAATGGGGTGAGAAGTATTCTTTGAGTTCTTACAAACTATTTCCCTTCATACTGATTTTCAACTCTCAGCCAATG
This sequence comes from Vicugna pacos, assembly GCF_048564905.1. NCBI lineage: Eukaryota > Metazoa > Chordata > Mammalia > Artiodactyla > Camelidae > Vicugna > Vicugna pacos. The sequence goes on from NC_133023.1 coordinate 79,148,252, forward strand.
CAAGACCTCTTTAAGTTCTTCAAAATCTATCAATTACTTTTCCACAAAATCAAAAATATCTCAAGAGTTAGAAGAGACTTTAGAGATCATACATTCTTGTCTAGTTTATTATCTAATACTTGAAATTCCTCTATAATAGACCTGCCTACTGGTTTGTGTGTGTGAGAGTGTGATTTTATTTATTTATTTATTTATTTAAAATGTTTTTATTGATTTATAATCATTTGACAATGTTGTGTCAAATTCCAGTGTAGAGCACAATTTCTCAGTTATACATGAACATACATATATTCATTGTCACATTTTTTTTTCGCTGTGAGCTACCACAAGATCTTGTATATATTTCCCTGTGCTATACCGTATAATCTTGTTTATCTATTCTACATTTTGAAATCCCAGTCTGTCCCTTCCTAACCCCCGCCCCCTTGGCAACCACAAGTTTGTATTCTATGTCTATGAGTCTGTTTCTGTTTTGTATTTATGCTTTGTTTTTAAACCTCTGTTTGCTCACGTCTAGTGATGGGGAAGCTCACTATCTCCTGAGACAAATTTTTCTCCCTTTGAATGGTACTGAACATTAATAAATTATTTTTATATTGAGTTGAATCCAATTTCCATGAAACCTACACACACACACACATATGCACAGTGGTTCTGATTCACTCTTTAGAGAAATAAAGAAGGTATCTGAGACCTCTTCCCATAGACAGCAATTATGGGAGTTTTATCTCTTCAAGCAAAACATTACTCATTTTCTTGCCGCATCTCTCAGACCCAGCTTGTTTCACTGTGTTATAAGTCCAAGTGTGTTGGTAAATGTTTAACCAGCTCTCTGAGGGAGGGAATTTGGGGTGGGAGACTGATTTGTAGCATTTGCCAATTTCTATGGTGCAAATGCTCCCATCATGGCCTACCATTGTGATGATATTTGATGCATAGATAATCATAATCACCACTAGTGAACTGGTGGAGGTCACCTCCAACACACCACTGATCTTGGCCCATTCTTTCCTGCTCAGGCCTTTGAGGTCAACTCTACAGAAAACACTTGATCTGCCTTGGACCAAATCTTAATCTGGGGAATGTGGGTTCATGGCAGTCATATATACATGTCCCACCTTCATGGACAAAAGTAGGCTTTCTGCATTCTCCATACTTTGCTCCCCATAAATGTGTAGAAATCCATCAGCCCCTTGCCAGATCAGACAACAGTCAACTGGACAGTTACAATGTCTTTATCATTAGATTGGCAGTGAAATGGGGTGTTCTCTAGTGACCAGAAAGATTCAATTTGACTCTCTGGACTCATACTACCTATATGTCATGGCTAATCTGCCATAGGCAATTCTGCCTGAATCTATAGGAGGAATTAGGTTCAGGGTATATATATCTCATTACTGCTAAAGACATAGCTAATTTCATATACATCCTATTCTTTAACCCTCATGCTTCAGAAAGCAACTCTCAGCTTTACATTATCTAGGCTGAGAACTCCAAACTCCAGCTTGCTGGTGCCAGTAACACACACATGGCTCCCACTGCTCTCTGCGAAGTAACAGGTCTATTTGATCAAGTATGCAATCAACTTTATTCTCTTATGCAAAAGTCTTGATAGATCATCTTTTAAGACTCTCTTGGCAAACATGTTTTCATCTTCCAATGACTTTCAGGTGCCTTACTGAAAAGAAAAATAAGTGGCATTTTATAAATAAATACACATCCAGGCATTTAGAGGATAATGAATCTGTCAAAACAGAGGCTAGAGGCAAGCTTCTGCCCATTGTTTACTTTTCATTCCAGCTCCTTGGGAGGTTGTGTTAAGCTCTTCTTGCCGGACTTCATGGCCCAGGGATTCTTGAGACTGAATCTCTTTTGACTTTACCTTGTCCTGCTGAAAGCCAAACTGGTGGAAATAGGTAAGAAGAAATTGTTCTCAGCCAAGTAAGATTTTCAGAGTTAAAACATCATGATATACAAAATTTACTTAGATCAGTGGTTCTCAATCTTGTTCTACATTGGAATTATCTGCAGAGCTTTAAAAAATATTGATGCACGAATCTCATCCTCAGAGTTTCAGATTGGTCTGGGGTGTGACCTGAGTATTAGGATTTTAAAAGCTCTACAAGTGATTGTATTATGCAGTCAAGGTTGAGAACTACTGACTTAGACAATTCCTTAGTGTATTAGTTTTCCTATTGCTGCTGTAACAAATTACCACCAACTCAGTGATTTAAAATAACACAAATTTATTATCTTGCAGTTCTGGAGGTCAGAAGTCCAACATGGGTCTCACTGAGCTAATCAAGGGATAGGCAGAACTGCATTCTTTCTGGAGACTCTAGGGGTAATCTGCTTCCTTGCCTTTTCCAACTTCTAAGAGTTGCCTGTATTCTTCTTTCCCCCCATTTTCTAAAATTGAAGTATAGTCGATTTACAATGTTGTATTAGTTTCTGGTGTACAGCATAGTGACTCAGTGTTTTATATATGTGTATATATATATATTATTTTTAATATACTTTTTAATTAAGAATTACTACAAGCCACTGAATATAGTGCCCTGTGCTATACAGTAGGACCTTGTTTTTTATCTATTCTGTACATAGTAGTTTGTATCTGCCAATCCCAAACTCCCAATTTATCCCTCTCTCTCCCTCCAGGTGGCCTGTATTCTTTGGCTCATGTCCCCCTTTCTCCATCTTCAAGGCCAATAACATTGGTCCAAGTCCCTCTCATGCTATATCACTCTGATTCTCCTTCTTCTGCCTCCCTCCTCCTCTTATAAGTATGCTTGTGGTTACATTGGCGCACCTGAATGATCCATAAAAATAGCTTCATCTCAAGGTCAGCTAACTAGCAAATTTAATTCCGTCTGCAATTTTAATTCTCCTCTGTCATGTAACCTAACATATTCACAGTTTTCAGGGACTAAAATATAGACATCTTCAGGGAGCCATTTATGTGCTTAGCAGAATTGGGTCTCTCCTAGATCAGCTATAACAATTCTGCATGGAAGGTGGAGGGGTTAGGTGGAAGAAGAGGAATATAAACCACAAGGAAAATACCTGTATCAATTTGTGTCTCTCTTTGAAGTATCTGAAGATAGACACTGCCACATGTTCAAGCTTAGGTGCTCATTTAGCTATATGTGTAGTCAATAAACACTTTGGACAGAGCCCCACTCACAGTTGTCACTCAATACATGTTGAATGAATGAATGGCTGATAATGTTTTTGAATGTGCATTTCCTCAAGTTTTCTCTGTCTTGAATTATCTGTGTCCCAGTAAAAAAAGATGATGATCACTGTCCTATCAAGCTCAAACCTTTGCTATGACACAGTTTGAGTAAAGAGAAATTTAGAGGTTGTGTATCCAGAATAGGCTTAGAATCCTCAGTAGCAAGGTCAAATGAGAGCAACAGCTGCAGCAAAAAAGAATGGCTAACATTTCCATCACTCCCCAAGAGGTGCAAATTTCAACTTCCCAGTTTATCCCGTCCCACCCTCTTTAGCCCCTAGTAACCATAAGTTTGTTTTCTATGTCTGAGTCTGTTTCTGTTTTGTAAATAAGTTCATTTGTGTCCTTTTTTAGATTCCATGAGTGATATCATATGGTATGGTATTTTTATTTCTTTTTCTGATTTACTTCACTTAGAATGACAAACTCCAGGTCCATCCATGTTCTTCAAATGGCATTATTTCATTCTTTTTTATGGCTGAGTAGTATTTCTTCTTTATCCAGTGATCTGTCGATGGACATTTAGGTTGCTTCCATGTCTTGGCTATTGTAAATAGTGCTGCTGTGAACATTGAGGTGCATGTGTCTTTTCAAATTACATTTTCCTCTGATATATGCCTACGAGTAGGATTGCTGGATTATATGGTAAGTCTATTTTTAGTTTTTTGAGGAATCTCCATAGTGTCCTCCATGGAAATGTTAGCTGTCTTGATTGTGGTGGTGGTTTCATTGGTGTATACATCTATTAAAATTTATCAAATTGTTCATGTGAAATATGTGTAGTTTACTGTCGAGGAATCATACCACAGTAAAGGTGTTTTTTTAAAAAAGGATGGCTAATGCCTTCTGGGCCTCATCAGAGGAGAACTGCATTCAGGGGTGCACCTGATACCTCCTTCTACTGATGTCACAAGTGGAGAATTCTGGATGTTCTATACTGTCTTGAAGACTTAATAGATCAATAAGTCAAATGCTATACAACTAAATTCCTGGAAATTAAAGACAAAGAAGTTTTTTCTTTGTTTGTTTTTATTTCTTTGTGGATTAAGCCATTCTTCTTTGACTGCACTCAACAACTATAACTCCAAGTCCTTGCAATTCCATTTCTACCTGAGTCAGCTTTCATCTCATATCTTTCTAGCTCAAAGAATTTGGCTTCCTACATGGTTCATATGTTCATGCTCTTTACATCATGAGAATGTAGCCATTTTAATGGGGATCTAGAGACCCTAATGCTAATTCAAGTGCCAGTAAATTACCTCTGCTTCTGTCAAGGTTCCTAATTGTGTGCTTATTTCAGGACTTGGGGTTGGGGCAGTGTCTGCAAAAGCCTGCCACACTGCTAAAGGGAAAAATATGGCAGATATCAAATGCTTTCTGACTATGCTTCTTTGTGCATGCCTGTGAAATAACCTCCAGAATTCTCAGGAAAAAAAAAACTTCGCAGGAATTAGGGACTACAGTCAGCAAAATGGGGGTTATTCCTTTGTGACACTGACAACACACTTTGCCATTCTGAGATTCTACTCTGTTGCCTCCTTAACAGGCTTTTGCTGGGTACCACTGTATCTGCTGCCACTGTTGCTTCTGCCAGGTGCTGTTCTTCCACTAGGACTGCCACTTAGAGTCCTCAAAGCACTAAAACTGCATGATATTTGATGGTTAAGTGGAGGGAACGAGACTCCCATTTCATTTACACTCTGTTAAAGGGATGTTGAGTTAGGGGCACAGCCAAATGACAGATACCACATTGTTCTCCACATCAGCTCTCCTCTCCCACACTAAGTCTAGATAATTGGACGGAGCCTGCAGGCCTAGCTCCCTCTCCATTTGGAATGAATTCTCTCCCAGGAAATTTCTCAGTCCCTCATGCTAGTAGACTTACATGCAAGGATGCATCTGAATCCCAGTCATGAGCACAATTTAAACTGAGAATGGGACTTTTGCCGTATGAGGCTGATCTTTAGACCCTTCCCAAGTATTTCTAATCATTGAACCATTTCTCCAGGGGGAAAATAAAAGCCTGAGTGAAGGCCAGGACAGGAGTTGAGATCTTGGTCTTGCTAACACTTGGGTCCCATCCCTAGGTAATGCCTACACCTTTTCTTCAACTGTCACTGAGAGTTTCTCACATATTCAAGGGTTCTTAGCAAAGATCACATATCTCAATTACTTTAAGGGCAGCCAGGGGATTTTTTAATCAGAGATTCTGGGAAAGACGCCTTGAACTGTGGTGAGTATAGAAAGGAGAGTTACATCAAAGAACATGGATACATAGAAATACAAATACTTCTTTGAGCTCCAGCTACAGTTGGACTTAGAGTCCCAAAGTACTTCTGAGGAGAGAAGAAGTTGGCGGCAGGTCAAATAATTCGTTTTAGAGCTTAAACAGTAAGTTAGTTATTTGGCAATTACTTTAAAAGCAAGCAATTCAATGCTAACTAGTTAATTATGTATGATGAGAAGAACCTGGATTAACTGAAACCTTTTTGCTTGGAAATAAGTGTGATTTTCCCAAATGCCAAGCTAGAGGGAAGAAATAGTCTTTTAGTTGTATATTATGCTTATTTAAAGGTCATTTGCCAGTGACTGCCTCACCCTAGCTGAGATGACAGGGACTGAAAGATACATCAAGGATGGAGAAAAATGGATGGAGGTAGAATCAATAGAACTTGCTACACAATTGGCTGTGGGAACTAGAGGGTTTTTTAAAAAGCATTTAGGATAATCCCAGATTGGAGGATAGCTACTGCTTTATCGATCCAGTAGCCCCCTCCATGCTTCTGGGAATTGTCTCTCAGGCTACCCCAACTTTGTGTCCCATCTGGAGCTGCTGTGTTCTCACATGACTCTCCACCTCAGGCCACATAGGAATGCTCTAGGGGTAGGCCTCTGGTCCAACTTCCCAGTAAGGCCCCTTTATCTCATTATTTTGTGCTTTGCTCTAAGAGAACTCAATCAATCACTCCCTGAGTAGCTATATAAGTTGTAATGCTGTAAAGCAGAGCTGTCCAATAAAAATACAATGTGAGCCAAGTATGTAATTTTAAGTGTTCTAATTGCCACATTAAGAAAGGAAACAGGTGGGATTAATTTTAATAACATTATATTTAACCAAATACATCCAATATGTTATCATTTAAACATGAAATCAATGTTTTTTTAGTTAATGGGATGTTTTACATTTTTTTCCCTAGTACTCAGTCTTCAAAATCCAGTATGTGAAGGTAACTATATCCAATACCTTGGAATAGCCTATAATGAAAAAGAATATGAAATGGAATATATATATGCACAACTGAATCACTATTATGTACACCAGAAATTAACACAACATTATAAATTGACTATACTTCAATTTTTAAAAAGCCCAGTATGTGCTTTACACTTAACAGTCAGCACATTTCAATTTAGACTAGACTCATTTCGAGTACTCAATAGCTACATGGGGTGGGTGGCTGTCAAATTGGACAGGGTAGCTCTAGGGGCCCAGATCATCCACCAGGTGGAGAAAGCCAGCCTATAGAGAGGGGGAAAGTAAGTCAATATGCAGAAAGGTGCAGGCATGAAAAGCAAAGAGAAAAACCAAGAATACTGGTGGCATTCAAGTTCCTGATTCTAAGAGTTCTTGAAGATCAGCTATACTCTCCCAACCAGGACAAGCCCTAGCCTGGATGTCTTTTGAGACATCCCAGGTCTCTTCCAATAATATCCAACTTTGTATTAAAAATATTATTTTCCTTATTATTATCATTATTATTAATAAAGCAAAGCTATTTGCATGAATTACCTTAATGACGGCAATTTTCTTGATTTGTACCCACACCCAGACCCCTGTTCTTAGCAGACATTACTAATGAATTGCTCATTTTGCCCTCTTTCTTATGGATTCCAAATGTGACCTAAGAATTCTTCTCAACAACGCTCTAAGAGGCTATTACCAAATTATTGGAGTAAACATGTAAGTGGAAATGTATCTGCCACCACTGCTATAGAGTTGCAATGTGTCCATTTCATTCTTTTCCTTAATAAATGATGAGAGAACTATCTTTATGAGCACATCACAAGTAAGACAATTCCTGATGCTCCTAGAAATAGTCTGTGAGAATTTGAGGTTGGGGGGAGGAGCATGACCTCATGGAGGACTGAAGAACCAGCAATAGCTGGAGGAGATGCAGCTAGAAATATATGGTTTGAACAGTTACTGCAGCCATATATATTTTTTTTGCCCCAGACAGGTGGCTTGGGATGCTACCTGGACATGCAGAAACTTAACCACTGTGACATGTGGCAAGTAATCAAAAGATTCAGTGGCAAAATTATGGATGATTCTTTATAATAAATCTATTTCCTAAGTATTCCATTTGGGGGTTGCAATAAATATAAGACAAAGAAGGAAGAGACTGAAAATAATAAATGCCCTAGTAAGAAATTCTGTCATTGAATCTGTGAATCAAACCTCTGGAGGAAGTTTCAAATAAATCTGAACATTTTCCTCATGATGATGGTGGGTTTTTCAAAGAAGAAGAGATATTTGTGCAACTGTATCCAAATGTGACCAAAAACAAATAGGTTTAATTAGAAATTAAAATGCACAATCTTTCTTTTCAATCTTAAATTTGTTAATAGGCAATGAAATTTGCAGAAGCCCAGAAACACTCTTCTCTCTCTGGTTTCTCTGCAGATTTCCAGAAATTACCTTCCTTTTGTAAGAATACCATTTATGGGAGAGGAAAAGACTATATTTTTGAATTAAAGAATTCGGAGACGACCACACCTCAGCCAGCATCATTAGAATAATTGCTGATACAATGCTGCCATCTAGCAATGGCTCAGACTGGGCTTCAACTGCAGCAGTCCTCTCCCCACGCCACTTAGATACCTTCCTATTTCAGAGCACGTCTAAACAGGAAGGGAGTTATCATCTCTTCTGTTTCCTTATTGAAAACTGAACTACCATACAGATGAGGTTATTGAGGCCCAGAGTGATCAAGTGACTTGCCCAAGGTCACAAAGATTGTCACTGGCACAGCTAGAGTTAGAATGTAGATTTTTACCTTGTTTTATTCTCTCTTTCTCTCCCTCTCCTTCTCCTCCTCATTGTCCTCCTCATTTTTCCTCAAGGTAGAGGAAAGTAACCTTTGGTGACTGGGTTATGGAGAAATTCTGAGTGGTGTCAGAATAAGTGGGTCTTAGACTCTTATGGTTATGAGTAACCACAGCAATGAATTATTTGTTTGGGTTATTTTAGTTTTGGGTTGAAGGAGGAAGAATCTACAGAAAAGAGACCCACATTTCTCTGGGAATTTTCCTTTGAGCCAGGGCTTCTGGGCCTCCAGCAAACTCCAGTGTACAAGCCCACACTCACCTTTATTCTGAGGCAATCTTGTTGCAGAAGGCAGCAGTCAAAAGAAAGCTGTTGTGGAAGCTGGAGGAGTAACCCCCCCAGACTTCAGACAATACTGCAGAGCCACAGTAATCAAAATAGCATGGTATTGACACAAACAAAGAGACATATGGATCAATGGAACACAAGAGAGAGCCCATAAATAAACCCACAGACTTACAGTCAATTAATCTTCGACAAAGGAGGCAAGAATATACAATGGAGAAAAGATAGTTTCTTCAGCAAGTGGTGTTGAGAAAACTGGGCAGTCACATGTAAATCAATGAAGTTAAAACATTCTCTCACATCATACACAAAAATAAACTCGAAATGGCTTAAAGATAAATACAAGACAAGATACTATAAACTTCCTAGAATAAAACATAGGTAAAACATTCTCTGACATAAATCTTTGCAATGTTCTTCTAGGGCAGTCTGCCCAGGCAATAGATATAAAAGCAAAAATAAACAAATGGGACCTAATTAAACTTATAAGCTTTTGCACAGCAAAAGAAATTGTAAACAAAACAAAAAGACAATCTACAGAATGGGAGAAAATATGTGCAAATGATGTGACTGACAAGGGCTTAATTTCCAGAATATACAAACAGCTCATACAACTTAATAACAAAAACACAAACAACTCAATCCAAAAATGGACAGAAGAACTAAACAAGCAATTCTCTAATGAAGATATACAGATGACCAATAGGTGCATGGAAAAAATGCTCTATATTGCTAATTATCAAAGAAATGCATATCAAAACTATAGTGAGGTTTTATCTCACACCGGTAAGAATGGCCATCATTAAAAAGCCCACAAATGATAAATGCTGGAGAAGGTGTGAAGAAAAGGAAACCATCCTACATTGTTGGTGGAAATATCATTTGGTGCAGCCACTATGGAAAACAGTATGGAGAGTCCTTAAAAAACTAAAAATAGACTTACCATATGATCCAGCAATTCCACTCTTGGGCATACATCTGTAGGGAACTCTAATTTGAAAAGATACATGCACCCCAGTGTTCATAGGAGCACTATTTACAATAGCCAAGACATGGAAACAATCTAAATGGCCATTAATAGATGACCAGATAAAGAAGCTGTGGTTTATTTATATACAATGGAATATTGCTTAGCCATAAAAAAGAATAAAATAATGCCTTTTGCAGCAACATAGGTGGACCTGGAGATTGTCATACTAAGTAAAGTAAGCCAGAAAGAGAAAGAAAAATACTATATGATATCACATATATGTGGAATCTAAAAAAATGGCACAAATGGACTTATTTACAAAACAGAAACAGACTCACAGACATAGAAAACAAACTTATGGTTATCGGAGGAAAAGGGGTGGGAAGGGATAAATTGAGAGTTCAAGATTTGCAGAGATGAACTACTACATATAAAATAGATAAACAACATTTTCTACTGTTTCTAACTATATTCAATATCTTGTAGTAATCTATAATGAAAAAGAATATGAAAAGGAATATATGTATGTATACACATGACTGAAACATTATGCTGTATACCAGAAATTGACACAACATTGTAAACTGACTATACTTCAATAAAAATTTTTTTTAAAAATTAAAAAAAATAAAGCTGTTATATGTCTGGGAGGAAGCATGAGAATTTGCCTTTCTAGCTGCCTTCCTCCTTGAATCCTGAAAAGATTTGGGGCAATAGCATAGCTGGGATGGACTGGAGAGCAAGGAGGGCAGTAACTTCTCCCAGAATACTCTTGAAAAGTGAAGCCTCCAACAATATTTATGGTAATATGCTGCAAGACAGTTCAGTTTGTAATAAAAATATATTAGAAAGAAGCTCAATATTATTAGTCATCAGGGAAATGCAATTCGAAACCACAATGAGATACCCACTAGAATGGCTATAATCAAAAACAAATAGTAGCAAGTGTTGACAAGGATGTGGAGAACTTGAATCCCTCGTGTACTGCTGATGGGAATGTAAAATGGTGCAGCCACTTTGGAAAACAGTTCGGCATTCCTCAAATGGTTAAACATACAATTAGCATATGACCTAGCAATTTTAATTCTATGTATGTACCCAGCAGAAATGAAAATGTATATTCACACAAAAACTTGTACAGGAATGTTCATAGCAGCAGTATTCATAATAGTCAAAAGGTGGAAACAACCAAGTTGTCCATCAACTGATGAATGTATAAGCAAAATGCAGTATATCCATACAATGGAATATTATTCAACTAGAAAAAGATGTACACATGCTACAACACGGATGAACCTTGAAAACATTATGCTAAATGAAAGAAGCCAGACACAAAAGGCCACATATAATATGTGATTCCATTGTATGAAAAGTCCAGAATAAGTAAATCTATAGAGATAGAAAGTAGATTAGTACTTTGAGGGGCTTATGGTGAGGAGTGGGAAGGTGGGGAGGAATGGGGAGTGATGGCTTAATGGGTACAGGGTTTCTTTCTGAGGTGATGAGAATGTTCTAAAATTAGATTATGGCAAAAAATAAATAAAATAAAATTAGATTGTGGTGATAGTTGCCCAACTATGTTAATATACTAAAAAATTGAGTTGTATACTTTAAATGAATTAATTATATGGTACATGAATTATATTTCAATAAAGCTCTGACCAAAGAAAAATAATTTTTTAAAAAATACTAGGGAATATTGTGGGAAAGTAAGGGTTAGTCTGTTCAATACCCATTTATACATCAGTGCTTAGACCAGTGAAATTCTTAGCAAAGTTTGTCAAACAGTGGGAGGTTTTTTTTCTTTTTAAATCTTGCCAGCTTCTCCAAGCTCAGCCCAGCTCTAAGGGCAACCTCTTTCAGCCTCTTTTCTTTGATAAATTGACTCAGTCTTCATACTGACTCTTGAGTGATAGTTGAGTAGTATATAGAATTAGAAGTTTACAGTTTTGCTGCTCAAGTGCTCTGTAAATACTCTCCTGTCAGCTAGCTTACATCTCTTCTGGCTTTACCACATCCACCCTGGAGGGCTCAAGAGCTTATTGGTCTGCCATTAAGATCCCTCGTAGTTTTCTGCCCATGAGGATTTCCCTTTCTTTATTTTGGGCTCAGCTGTGAGTTTCCTCCCACAGTTTATCTAGCATTTCTTTGAGTATATAATGGGAGAAGCCACTCCAAATTATCTCTATCAAGTTGCTTAAACCAGAAGTGTTTGGTACCTTTTTAAAAAATATATGAATATTCTAATTTTTTATTGAGCAATGCCTCTAGACAACTTTAAATATACTCTGACTTATATAGACCCTTTTTAAATTGAGGTAAAATTGATATATAACATTATATAAATTTCAGGTATACATTATAACTCAACATCTGTATACACTACAAAGTGATCACCACCAAAGTTCTAATTACCATCTTTTACCATACAATTGACCTGCTTCACTCATGGGGGAAGGGGCTCGAGGGGTGGATGAAATGGTGCCTTTTAATGTGTAAATTCCCCCCAATGTTAGAACTAGGACCACTTTCCAAGGTGAGGGGTTTGGAAAAGGGTGACATTGGAAGGCAGGGGCATGGAGTATCTAAATGATTGATCATCTTCCTTCTTTACCCAATTCCTCCCTTTCTTGAGAGAGAAGTGACAAAGAGAGGAAAATAAGTGCTGAGAAAGAAATGCCAGCTCTTGGTGTAACCACAAAAGTCCCTTCCACTTTTCAAAGTCCTATACTCTTCCACAGATGCTTGGGTCCAAGATGCATTTTTTTCCTCAATGGGAAGATGCCCAGGGGAGAATCTAACCTTCCTTTTCAGGCCAGAGCTCAGAACAGAGGCTGTTCTACTTTGGGGCTGCAGCTAGCCCCTGGGCAGAACCTCCTGAGCTCAGTAGCATCCCACAATGATTGATTCTTTTCCTTGAATATTAAAGCCTTCCCCCAAATACCCTTAGGAGGATTCACATCTGGATCTAAGATGGGGAAAGGGGAAAGCAGGGCCATTTTTGCTGAGGCCTCAGACTTTATGAGCTTCAAATGTTGGCTGCTATTGGGTGGCAAATTTGTTCAGGGTAACAGGGTAAGTCTTCACAGTGGCCATCTGGCTCCGAATAATGAAGCCATGCATATATAAGTGGAGTGATTGCATGTGGGGGCTCTGGGGTCAAACTGCACGTGTTCAAGTCCCAGCTCTGCTCATTTTTAGTTCTATAGCCTTGGGCCAGTTATTTAACCTCTCTGTGCCAGAGATTCTTGGTAAAAGAATAAAATAAAATAGGATCAATGAGAGCACCCACTTCTCATGGTTGTTTTGAAGATTATATGGAATAATCCAGATAAATCAGTTAGTTCAGAGCTTGGACCCCTGATAAGTGCTCTATAGTTGTTAACATTAAACTATGGCTTTTGCCAGTCAGCAGCCAAAGATTTACTTTTAGATCTTCTGCCACAGTTTAAATAGAATCCCTGAAGAGACTGGATGCTGAACATGTCCCAACTAGCCCTATCCCACCCACTTCCCAACCTCCTCAGGGCCAAGCCTAGGTTGACGAATAATAACAAGATCTTACATTTGTACATCTTGCATTTGATTTTTCCAAACCCTTTCACAATGTTTACCCCATGATGCTGTGAGGTTAGCAGGATACTGATAATCATCCCCATTTTGGAGAAAAGGAAACTGAGATCCTGAGAGATCACATGGCCTGTAAAGTCATGTGTCCTCCTCCCCTGGTCATTTCAACCTCCTACAATGTCTATTCTCCTATAAATCCCCCATTAGATCACAAAAGATTGAGCAGCCTGCTTCCCTCACCCCATAGCTGCTCAAGATGTGCAGAGCTTTCAGACCTGGTAAGAAGGAAGGAGACACCTAAGCCATAAAAAAATTAAATTCTCTGTAGCTCTGAGGTAGGGCCAGTTATTTTACATGTAATGTTCTGGCTGGAGAGTAAGGTTTAGACTATTTCAAGGTCTCCAGCTTACTGGGACGAAGGAGGGGAAGATGCACTATATCTGATCTGACCAAATTAGTCCAGAGTAGTGAGATCTCAGCTGAGCCCAAAGTGAGACTCAAAAATGTTTGGAAGCTGTCGGAGGCATTCACTGGCAGCCCAAGCCTATACTTGCATGGAGGAAGTGGTCTTTAGAAGGTCTTATACACTATTGGCCCATGAGGGGCAGAGACAGACCAAGCAGCGGGTGAGAGGATGGCAGAAGGGTAGAGGACCAGGACAGTGTGACATTTGCTGTCCACCTGGGCCACAGGACTGGGTGTGTAGAGAGTCTGTAGCACCCATTCACTTGGAGGATAATGGTTTTGAAGAGACCTGTAGACTTACAGTGCTTTAGGGGGAAGGGATAGAGACATAGAAATAGGGGCTGGAGGTTGGGTCCAGATAGAGGACTTGATGGCTTTTGTTCTCTATGTAGAGGACCTGAGTCTGAAAGTCTGAGCCCAGGCCATGGGGATAGGGGTAGCGAGGGAAAGTTTGCTGCAGGAAGAAGCTGAAGCTGCTCTTCTCATGGGGGCCTCATTGAGATACAGAAGAGAAGTAATGCTGTTTCAGTGTCCAGGTGACAAAGTGTGGCATAGCACAGGGACGGGAATTACCACCCCGAACTCCTACTCCAGTGAACCCATCGGTGGCTTCAGCTAAAGCCAAAGAGAAGGCAGCACCATTTAGGCCCCCGGCTGATTTGCAGAATCCACGCCCCACCCCAGCAGGGGCCTCCATGTTCCCACAGCCAGAGTCAGCTACCAGTAGCTGGGGCAGGGTGGAGGGGTCACCCTCGTGTGGCAATATGGGCAACTGACCTTCAGGAGGCAAAGTAGGAATGGAAGAACAGAAGACTATCAGAACACAGGCAACTGCTGGGGTCTTCCACAAATAACGGGAGGAAAACTTCAAAGGATTGAAGTCCTATAACACACAGGTGGGGACAGGAGTCAATGACATCTGAGTTTTCACTGTTTATGGGACCTTATTTTTACCCATAGGCCAGTGAGCCCTGGAGAAACTTGAAACACTACTTTACAGCAAATGAAATTGTCTCAAGTACCTGGGCATACCGTAGCCCAGCTCCATGTAGATGCTAAGTGGCTCTTGAAATTTCTAATTATAACTTTGGGGTGGGTAGTAGAGCAGGGACTGGGCTCTGGCAGGGTATGACTGGGCTTTGTTTATTCCATTTATCTCTAGTGATGTTAGCTTAAATGACAGGAGAGGCAAAGGCAAAAGGAAGAATGACTGGGGAGAAAAATAAAGAAAAGAATTGCTATTGTTCTCCGTTATCATGGCTATCAGAAAATTCCTTTCCTTTGTAAGACATTTTCCTTCCCTTATACATGTTCCAGACATGAATTATGATTCCATATCATCAGTTTCTTTTCCAGGAGAGAGTCAACAGCACTTTCCTGAGCTAAGAGTGACTCAAGCTGAACATGGAGATCCAAAGTCCACTTGGGCCTGGACTGGGCCAGGTGTGAGCCAACAGGGCCAGAGAAGACGGGAAAGCTGGGTCCACTACCTAGAATTTGGGTCCCAACTTATCACACCCTCTTTCTCCCAAGGCAACAGCACTGGGGATTGATGCATCTACAGACAGCCCATAGAGCCAGATTCTTGTCTATATCACCACGGGGCTGCTAATTTATCTGACAATCTGTTTCTTCTGAGACTCATTT
This sequence comes from Vicugna pacos, assembly GCF_048564905.1. NCBI lineage: Eukaryota > Metazoa > Chordata > Mammalia > Artiodactyla > Camelidae > Vicugna > Vicugna pacos. The sequence continues at coordinate 79,163,531 of NC_133023.1, forward strand.
TCCTCGTCCTGTGATGCAGGAAAAATGGATGTGGGGCATGAGGAGGGCCATGTCCCAGGCCTCGGTTGCGTCCCTGGGACATGCCTCACCAAGTGTGGGTCCTTGGCTTCGTGCAGGAAAGAATTCAAGTGTGAGCCACAGTTGAGTAAAGGCAGATTTATTTAAAGAGATACAGACTGCATAGAGTGTAGGCTGTTTCAAAAGGTAAGAGAAGGCCATGAGGTGTGGGGATTGGGTGCTCAGATTAGAGTAAAAGTAGGTACACACTCCATAGACAGAGTGCAGGCCATCTCCAAAGAGGAGGGGGAGAGACAGAGGCGGCCACGAGGCGCTGTGTTGCCAGTTTTTATGGGCTCGGTAGCTTCACATGCCTACAGGTGGGACCACTCTAACTCCTCTGGGGAAGGGGCTGGGATCCCCAGGAATTTGGCCACTGCCTACTCTTTGGCCTTTTGCGGTTAGCGTTGGGACTCTCATGGCACCTGCGGGCACGTTATTGATCACACTAATATGTTACAATGAGCATATAATGAAGCTCAAGGTCTACTAGAAGTCAAACTTCCCACTGTCTTAATCCTCAAGGCCAACTGGGAGTCGAATCTTCCACATTTTGGTGTTAATTGCTGTCATTCCTTGAATGGCTGTGTCCGGCCCTCTTCCATCCTGTCTCACCTGGAATCAGATCCAATGTTTAGGATAATAGAACAGAGGACTTGAGTCCTCAGAGAGGGATTGGTCCGTGTCCCTCTCTTTCCATCCTCACTGCCCCAGCCATAAATTGAGGCACTGGTGAATCAGTCACCTGTACTGTTGCAGTAGGGGGCTCATAACTGCTCTATGATCCCTTCCCCCATCCTGCCTCCAAACTGTTGCCAAGTTAGCTTTCTAAAATACATTTCTAATCATGTCACTGCTACTGTTTTTCAAAGATCTTTGAGTAACCAAATTACGTGGACTATTATTGAATAAATTGGCTCTGTTAGTATCAAATTCCCCATTATCCTTATTTCTTGTCTTTATAGCCTTCACCATGATTTCAATCTATCTTACTTATGTGTTTTCTGGCTTATAGTCTGTCTCCCACTTCCCTTGGAATAAAGTTTTCATTTGATCAAGGTTCTTATCTGTCTGTCCCCCAAAATAGTGGCTGGCACATGTTAGATAATAAATACTGATTGAAAGAAGGACTCAATAAATCAAATTCTGTTAGCCACAGTTAATTCTTTTTTTTTCTGTAAGTGAACTTTATTTACTTTTACAATTACAAATGTAATACATGCTTACTGTAGAGAATCTGGAAAGTACAGAGAAGTAGAAAGAAGAAAATAGAAACACCCATAATCCCACCGCCTGAAGGCAAAACACGGCTCACATTATGTTCTCACTATCTATGCCTGTTTAAAGACCAAGACCTTTATCAAGAGTGCTGGCCACAATATCAAGAGTGCAAGCACAATAGCCAAGGGGAGTGAGGGGAACTAACAACTGAGGAGGTCACCCAGAGGTCAGAGCTAGAGATTTGACACTGAGGAACAAGATAAGGGCCACAGACAACAGATCAAGACATCAGAAGTTGACAACACAAGAACAAGTTGGGTTATGGTAAGAATGTAGTGAGATGATAGTTGCCAAGAGTTTACCCAGTACGTGTCATACAAGACATAATCAATAAATGTTAGCCTTTACTATGATTATTACTATAGATCAAAACGAATGGTTCAGGATGGAGATTATAAACAAGGCAAGGGCCCTGGAGACTCACTTTAGGTGCTGTGAGTTGGGGCATATAGGGACAAGTCTACTAGATGAAAAGGATGGTATATAGGAGTGGGCATCATTCTCCTTACAGGCTCCCCTGCCAGGTGGAATGGGACCAGGGCTTCCTCAAGTTTGCCTGATGACTCATGGCAAGACACTCTAAGGTGTTTTGAGGTAGGACACGGTTTCTCCTGCCTAGACTTTTCCCTGGACCAGGACCTAGGACTGGCCTCAGTAGTAATGGGAGTTCAGAATCTCATACACCAAACACTCTTAAAGTCCACGCTCTGATTGTTGGGGCAGGTCAAAGGCATGTGGGGTGAAAGATAAGGTCAAGGCAGCCACGTGGGGGATAGGGTGGTATATGCCTGGAGTGGGGTTGCTGAAGGGGGAAGGCCACAAGGTTTAATGATGTAATTGAATGGAATGGGTCCAGGAACCAGTCCTGAAGTTAGCAGCAGAGTTGGATATCACAGGAGAAGAATCCAGAAAGCATTACTTGTTAGTGGAGGCCTTCTGATGACCTGTGCTCTGTCGAAGGTGGTTGTGCAGACCCTCCTGAGGGTCTCCATGCTCTTTCAGGTAGTAACAGCGTTTAGGGACATGCTGGTGCTGGGAGTGAGAAAAAAAAAACAGCAGAGGTAAGAGCCATGCTCACTATCACTCCAGGGTTCTGCCTGGATAATTTCAGTAACTTAGATCACAGAACTTGGCTAATGTACCTTATTTGTATAAAGTGTGACTGAGGACTAGACTAGCCCAGTTCCCTAGTGACCTGGGTCTACAACTCATGTGACTGTAGGTGGGACACAGCCCCCAAAACATGACCCCTCTTTTAGAATTGGAGTAAGTGGAGAGTTGGGACAGAGCCCAGCCAGCTCCCTGAGAATCAGAAGACTTAGACTTTTAACCATCCCAGGCCCTCAGTAACTCAGGTAGGGCATGGCTCCTCAAAGTGATTAATACACCCAAAATAACTGCAGAGCCAGGCCTGCTGATGAAACTCCAGGTGAGGGTTAGAATCTAGGAGCTCAATGCCTCCCCCTCACCTCTTCCTTAGCCTATTCAAAGGAGCATGCTGTGTGTGCCGTCATTACTTCCTCATTTTTTAACTCAAAAACCTTAAGTGGATTTCCCCATCATTACCTCCTCAGTCTGCTGATGAGAGTTCAGTTCATTCCCCATTGCCTCCTCGTTATTCCGCTTACAGGCTGATGGCAGAACCTGGCTTGAGCTGCCCGGGGAATCCTTCTCTCCAGCCAGCTGGCACTCAGTATAGAGAGACCTGTCTATCAGCTCCTTTAGGCTGCCAGCCACCTTCAGGAAGATCCGGGCCATTTTGGTGGCAACAGCTTCCGAGAGTCCTTCCAGAAACCTGGTCCGTAGAATGGCATCAGACCAAGACAAATGTCGAGCCAGCAGCAGGAAGTCAGTGGCATACTGCCTGACTGACTTCTGGCCCTGCTTGGGATGGCAAAGAACCGCACTGAGGATGTCTATGTCAGACAGGGAGTCATACAAGCCCTGGGATCGACTCAGGAAAGATTTATTTTCATCCGAGAGGGGGTTGCCTACCTCCATCTGCAAGATGGACCACCTTTCTGCTGCCCCCAGATGAAGAGACACCAGGAAGGCCATTTTCTCTGAATCATTCAAAAATCCCTTCATTTGCTTCTCCTCATCAATCTCCATCTCTTCCTCCCCAGAGCATGAGCCCCGGGCTGCTTCCTGTTCTTCTAATAGGTAACAGAGTGCTGGGGTCAGCATGCCAAAAGATGGGACTTCCTTTGGTGGTTGCTTCATTGCTTCAGGGGTGGTGGCAGTCATGTGTGGTGTGGACTTTGATCCAGAGGCTGTAACCTTGATGTGAGGGGCAGGTGCTTCCCCAGAGTCTGTGCCTTTGATTTCTTCAGTGGACATCATTCCAGAGGCTGCAGCTGCCATTTCTGGTGTGGACGTGGCTCCCGGGACTGGGGCCCTCATCTGTGGCATGGACATTCCTCCAGAGGCTGTGGCTCTCAGAAGTGGCATGGACATCATTCCAGAAGCTGAGGCTCTCATAAGCGGAGTGGACCTTGCTTCGGAAGCTGAGGCTCTCATTGGTGGTGCAGGCATTCCTCCAGAGGCTGTGTATGTCATTTGTGGCAAGGACATGGATCCAGAACTCACAACTCTCGTTTGCAGTGTGGACGTTGCTCCGGAGGCCATGCTTTTCATTAGCGGCACAGACATCTCTCCAGAAGCCGCGGCTGACATCAGTGGCGTGGGCATTGTTCCAGAGGCTGTGCCTCTCACAAATGGCTTGGACCTCCCTCCAGAGGCCATGGCTGTCGCTTGTGCAGTGGACATCCTTCCAGAAGCTGGAGCTCTCATTAACTCCGTGGACACAGCTTCAGAGGCTGAAGGTCTCCTTAGTGGTGTGGACATAATTCCAGAGACTGGAGCACTTAATAATGGCGGGGACATCACTCCAGAGGCAGGAGCTTGCATCGATGGAGTGCACATCTCTCCAGAAGCTGTGGACATCATTTGTGGTATAGATGTTGTCCCAGGGGCTGGGGCTCTCATTGGTGGTATGGACACCCCTCCAGAGGCCGTGGCTGTCATTTGAGGCACAGACATCACTCCGGAGGCCATGGATTTCATTAGCGATGTGGCTGTTGCTCCAGAGACTGAGGCCCTCATCTGTGGCATGGACATCATTCCAGAGGCTGTGGCCATCCTTTGCGGAGTAGACATTGCTCCACAAGCTGGGGCTCTCAGAGAGGTGGCTATGTCTCCAGAAGCCAGGGGTCTCGTCAGTGCTGGGGACATCTCTCCAGAGGATGAAGCTCTTGTGAGCAGTGCAGACATCTCTCCAGGATCTGAGGTTCTCATCAATGGTGTGGACACAGCCCCAAAGGCTGGGGCTCTCATTTTTGGTGTGGACATCATTTCAGAGGCTGGGGCTCGCATCTGCAGTGGGGACATCCCTCCAGAGGTCACGGATCTCCTGAGCGACATGGACATGCCCCCAGAGTCTTGGGTGCTCATTGGCTGACTGGGCATCTTTTCAGAGGCTGTGGATCTCATTAGTACTGTGGGCATCACTCCAGGGCCCGGGGCTCTCATTAGAGGCACGGACATAGTTCCAGAGGCTGCGGCTGTCATTTGTGGTGTGGATGTGTCTCCAGAGGCTGGGCCTCTCATTAGTGGTGTGGACATCCCTGCAGAGGCGGTGTCTGACATCTGCGGCATGGACATGGCCCCAGAGGCCGTGTCTCTCATTGGCACGGTGGAGATGTCTCCAGAAGCTGTGGTTATTTGCTGCATGAACATTGCTTCTGGGGCTTTGGATGGTGTTAGTGGCTTGGACAGTGCTCCCGAGGCCGTAGCTCTCATCTGGGGCACGGACATCACTCCCAAGGTAGTGTCTCTCATAAACAGTGTGGACGTGGCTCCAGAGGCTGAGGCTCTCATTTGTGGTACAGCTGTCACTCCTGAGGCTGTCGCTCTCCTTTGTGACAAGGACATTGCTCCAGAGACAGGCGCTCTCATTTGAAGTGTGGACACTGACCCAGAGGCTGGGGGTGTCATTTGTAGCACAGACATTGTTTCAGAGACTGGGGCTGTACTTGGCGGGGTGGACATTGCTCTAGGAGCCGGAGCTCTCCTTAGTGGCGTGGACTTCGTTCCAGAGGCCGGGGCTCTATTTTGCGGTGTGGACATTCCCCCCTTGGCTGGGGCTTTCATAAAGCCCGTGGATGTGGATGTGGCTCCAGAAGTTTTGGCCATTGTTAACTGCATGGACATCGCCCTAGAGGCTGCAGTTGACATTGGATCTGTGGACATTGCTCCAGAGGTTGTGACTGTCATCACCGGGGTAGACAGTGCTCCAGAGTCCGGGACTGTCTTGAGTAATGTTGACACATTTCCAGAGGCTGAGGCTCTCATTCGTGGTCTTGACCTTGCTCCAGGGTCTGAGGCTCTCACTGCCGATGTGGACATCCCCCCGGAGTCTGTTGCTCTCATTGGCGGAGTAGACACAGTTTGAGAGTCTAGATTTTGTGTTAACCGTGAAGATACCACTCCAGAGACTTGGGCTGGTACCAGCTGGGTGGGCATCCCTCCCGAGCTGAGGGCCATCATTAGCAGTGGGGACATTGCTTCAGCGTCAGGGGCTGACTTAGACAATGTAGACATTTCTCCAGCATCGGGGACTGACAGGAGCGGTGAGGACATTGCTCCAGAGCCTGGAGCTGACATTAGTGGTGAAGACACTACTCCAGACTCTGGCCCTGACATGAGCTGGGTTGACAATTCCCCAGAGTCTTGGTTGCTCGTTGGCTGGGTTGACGTTGCTCCAGAAGTTAGGGCTGACATGATCAGTGAGGAGATTGCTTCAGAGTCAGTGCCTGACATGAGCAGTGACGATATCTCTCCAGAGGCCAGGGCAGTCATTAGCACTTTGGACATTGCTTCAGTGTCTTCATCTGTAATTTGCAATGGTGACATTCCTTCAGAGCCCGGCATTGGCTGTGTGGACATCTCTCCAGGGTTTACATCTGGCATTAGGAGTGGGGAGATCTCTCCAGGATCTGGGGCTAGCATCAACGGTGTGGACATTGCTTCAGAGGACGGAGCTGTCATTGCCAGGGGTGATATCTCTGCAGAATCTGGTGTTGCCATTAGTACTGTGGACATTGTTGCAAAGTCAGGAATTGTCATCAACCCTGGGGACATTAATCCATAGTCTGAAGTGGATAGCAACGGGGACAGTGTTCCAGAATCTGAGGCTGGCATTAGCAATGGGGACAGCACCCCAGAGTCTGAGGTTGGCATCAGCAACGGCGACAGTGCCTCTGAATCTGAAGCTGAGGTTAGTAACGGGGACAGTGCCCCAGGGTCTGAGACTGGCATTAGCGGTGAGGACATTGCTCCAGAGTTTGCCTCTCCCATTAGAGGTGTGGCCATGGTGTCAAAGGCTGGGGATGTCGTCAGCTGTGTGGACATCCCTCCAGGATCTGACGCTGAAGTTGAAACCATAGGCTGTACATGAGAAGGCAGAATTTGGACCTCTTCTGTGGTCTCTATCATTGGTCCAGAGAAGGTCATCCTCCTGTTTTGGGAGTCGACATTTTCCTCCCTCAGCATGTTGTTGAATCGCAGTGAATGTGAGGGTATTGACATATCTGCTGTGGCCACAGGACAGTGTAGAGGGAGCCTCTTAAGTAATTATACCAGGGGTCCTGCTGAAGCCCAAGTGGCAAGAAAATCTGTAAACAGGAAACAAGATTAGCAGTCAAAATCTAGCATCAGGAAGATGGGGAAACAGACAAATGATTTACGATGGAGACCTTTTTTATGTGTTGCCAGCTATGGGGCATCGGAGATGGGCCTATCAGGTGAAAGAAACTGTGCAACAGTAAACAAATCTGAAGGTGGAGCAAATATTCTTTCCACCCCTATCCTTTTCAAATCAAACGGCTCAGTCACCCAGTACCGCCTCTCAGTTTACGAAAGCCGTAAATGAGGGCAACTTCTGCAGCCAAGAGCCTGGGCTGTCCTGGTTCAAATGAAGCAGCAGCACCACCTTCTGGAAAACTCTGAGAAGTACCGGTTCCTAAGCTAGGCTCTCTCCCATTCCAGCCCTAGCAAGCCAGCCCAGATACTGGCAGGCCTGGATGAGAAGGCCCTTTGCCCCGGGATAATGATTAATTTGTACGGTTCAGAGTCCTGCCAGTGGTTTAGTCCGCATTTTACTACTGATGGCCTTGAATGTTTTCCTCAGGAAAAGGAAGGCATTTAACTGATCAATGACTGAGAGCATCATTCCATGAACTGAAATTCCTGCTTGATATAATTTTTATTAACACCCCAAATCACCACTGTTACTACCACTCACCGCTCACCTCGTGTGTCTCAGGCACTATACTTTAGGCAATCTACCTAACTTTAAACTCTATCATGTACAGGGATTTGCAAGCATTACCCATTTGAATCTTACAATAGATAGCAGTATTATCCCCATTTTACCAGCTTTCTAGATTAGCCAGGGTTGGGGCTAGAATAAGGTCACTGCATCTTAAAGAAGACACAGTATGTCTTTGACTGTCACCCTTTCCTCGGAGTTGCCCAGCCTTTGGCATCTCTAAGGCTGCATTCATTTATCTCTCCGACATCCAAGATCACTGGCTCCCTTGAAGACTCATCTACAGCAAGTACAAACTTCAAGATTCTCTGATGGCCTATGGGTGGGCAGTCCCAGAGCCTCACTCCTCTGGCCCACTCCCTGCAGCAGCCCCTGAAGGGGCTTCTTGGCACAGAGTTTGGAAACCAACACACACATTACACAATGTTATCACATCCCCAGGGCCTGCGCATGCCCCACATGGAGCACTGGCTCATTTGGGACAATGGCACCCAAGTCATCAATCTTGTGCAGTGTACCTCCATAATGATAATGAGAATCCTAGTGACAGAAATGCCAATGGCCAACATTTATTGAGCAGGCAGTGCCTGGCAAGCGCTCTGCTGTCCACTTTACATGCATCGTCTCATTTGGCCCCCACAGCAGCACCAAGCGATTTTGGTAATACTCTATCCTCATCTTCCAAAGGAGAAAACTAAGGCACATAGAAGCTTCATAATTTGCCTGCTATCACACAGATTCCCAGGTCCATCCCGCTCCAGAGCCCCTACTCTTCTCCACTGTCCTGTAACACTCCACTCTGTCTGCCCTCTATCCTTCTTACTCAGTCACATGACTGAGAACCCCCATCTTCAGCCTGCACATGGGTGGAGATGGGGTGTAGTAAAAGAAATACTGGCCTCCTGCTGGCACCTTGGCTGCTCTAATCATTGGTGCAATGGGAAAGATGAGTCAAAAGAGCAGTCATAGTTGACCACCCTCCCCACCCCCATCTTCAGAAAAATCCCTGAACGTGCCAGTTTCCCACCAGGCAAAGCCCGGAAAGATCTTACCTTGCCATTTAGGGAGAAGCGGGAGAGTGTGTCCTTTGCGCCCCTAGCTCTTTTGGTCTGGCCAATTTACTTATGCCCCATGCCCAGCCAGTTCATTAAAGTAAGACCCAATACCAGCAGCTGTTCTCTGCAATCTCCCTTAGCTATCCCCTGCCACGCCCCCCTCCTGCCCGCCAGCCAGCCAGCCAGCCTGCCCGCCCACCCGCCCCACTGCTCCTGACTTGCTAGTGCTTGCTCTGTCTCTCTGGTCCCAGATTCCTGCCTCTATATAGGCTCTGACATTTGCCTCTGGCCGCCTTTCACTTGACAGTCCTCCAGAAGCTCCACTGTAGCACTCGGCCTATGCAACTCCACCCTTCTTCCCCTCACCCCAGTAGCTGCACCAGCCCACTGTGCCCGCTTCTGGCCGTCTCGAAGGAAAGAAGAGATTCACACAAGAAAAGAGATGAGACGGAAAGGGTCCTGGCTCAGCAAATGAGACACTCCCTCTGCGACTGAGCAGACACTGGCGTCCTGGGAGCCAGGCACTGCAACCGGTGTTCCGTGCAAGAGTAGGCAGGGGTGAGAGGGAAGGGAACCCGGGCTGGAGGCTGAGTGGAGCTGTGGCAGAAGAGTTCAAAAAGGTTCAGGTGCAGGGAAACCAGAGTTGGCCAGGAGGGGTCGTGGGAACTTAAGAGAGCCCAGCAATGATGATAATTAAAAAGCCATTGTGCTCCAGTGTCATGGTCACGGAGGGAAACCTGGCAGCTAGTGACCACACCATGGGGCTAGAAAGTGACAGCAAGACTGCAGGGAGTTCAGACAGCTAGCGAGAAAAGCCTGCCAACCTTGAGCATACCAGGTGAGGGCTTGCTCACAGAAGCAGGGCTTTGGCCTGCTTTCTAGAACTGGGGCACAAGGTCAGAATAGAACTGGCAGGAAGGTTTATCAGAGCCCTCTAGCCTTCTGAATCAGGCGCCCTTAAACCCCTAGACTAGGGGTAGAATTGGTCCCTGAGCCCTGGAGAGGGCAAAACCTTTGGGTGAAGTTCAAGTAGCCCAGGTAAAGGGATGCAGAGCCGGGGTGGGGAGGCATTCAGGTCGTTATAAACCTCGCCATGCTCCAACAGCCAACAATGATGAGCAACCAGCCATACCTCGGCACTTGGCCTAAGCACTCCACTTGCCTTATACTGTCAGGCCTCTTGGCAACACCTGCAGGTAGGCACTGATGCCATTTCCATTTTACAAATGAGAGAGGGGCTTAGAGAAGTTGTGACCAAGATCACGGAGCTAGTACGTGGCAAAGCCAGATCTGAGCCCAGGGCAGTCTGATTCCAGAATCATTTCCTCTCTTTGCAAACAAACAAGTGGTTAGAAACACTCCAAGTGCTCTGTTCACTGCAGCCTTCCTCTTCCTCTTCCCACACCTACTAATGGCTGAATCACCCCAGTGATACTAGTACTAATACTAATACTACTACTAATAATAGTATCAACCGATTTTGAACTCTTCCCATATGCCGAGAACTGCAGTGAGGGCTTCACCAGCATTCTCTCCTTTGATCCTAGGAGCTACCCTGTGAGCTAGGGTTTTTTTTTTTAATCCTCAGTTTGCAGATAAGAAAACTGAGCCTCAGCGAGGTGAATTGACATGACCAAAAGCACACAGGTCTGTTTGACTCCAGAACTCACCGGAGTATACTCCTCAAAAAGAAAAATTCTAGTCACTCTCCCCTTCCCTTACACCAAAAAATACGCACAGGAAACCTAACAACAGTGACGATGATGATGGTGATGATTACACCTAATAATAAAAGCTAACATTCACTGTGCTGGGCACTGTGCTCAGCACTTTCTATACGTGATCTCATTTGTTACTGACAACAGCCCTGTGGGGTAGGAACTATTATCACTCTCATTTCCAGATGAGGCACCAGAGGCACAGAGAGATTAGCTAGCTTTCCCAAGGTAGCACAGCTAGAGAACATGGTTGTTTATGATCATAAAAGCTTGGAAATAACCAAAATGCCAATATTAGAACACCATTCATTTAATGATTAAACAAATCACATTGCATCTGCAGTGACCAGTGAAAATGATTATCTGATTTGTATAAAACAAATATGGATATTTTTGCAAAGAAAACAGTATAGTTTGGAAGGATGTATACCAAGACATTAACAAGGAGCATACCCAAGGGATGAGATTCAAGATTTTTACTTTTACTTTTCTTAGCTGTGTTTTCTCCTTTGTCTGTAATGGACCCATATTGCTTATATTAGAAGAAAGAAAATTTTTTCTTCTTTTTAAAAGGTATGTTCCACTAGGCTTCTATCTCTGGCAGTCTCCCTTCCTCTCTCTAAAGATCCCCAACATCTCCCCACCCAAGCAACTTTTCTCCCCAACAAGCTTAATCCTCACACCACTCAGATCCTTGGTCAGTAATGACCTCTGAAAACCGTTTCCAATAGCTCACTTTTCTTTTTTAATTATTATTTTCAAAAAAAACTTCTTGTTTTTCTACTATTATTTATGTCTAATAATTACACAAGTAATCTAGGAATATATTCACAAGATTAAACACTTGAAATCCTACACAGAGATAAGCTAGTCCTGTGCCTACCCCACCCCCTATCCCCTCAAGTCCCATTCCTCTGTCTGTTCACAGTTGGGTGTGTCTCCTTCCAAACTTTTTCTAGCTACAATGGCATTCAGAGTTCATATCATGCAATTGCTTGCAAAACCCAGTGTGTGCAAAGAGCTACAGTCAGAAAACCACTCTGCACTGGTCACTCTCGGAGTCCAACTTCTGGTCCATTGTGACTAGTGGTCATCAGCCGGCTTCTAAGGAGGCTACTGAGAGAGTCATTTGGGTCACAGAGTTCCGCTTTATTTGTGGCAGTGTATCTGCAATCATAGAGAGGGGAGGCCTTCTAAGGAAGGAAAAGCCCGGAAACTGCTGCTTAGCATCTCTCGGATTTCTCACGTCTTGCCCAGTCTGCACTGATCAATACGGCTAGGAGGTGTCAGGCTCCTGCAGCCTCACAGAAGGTAATTGAGTTTGGGGGATTGCATGACCAGCTGCTCGGGGAAATAAGAATAAACAAGAGATGGTTCAATATGTCAACAAACAGCTTTCCAGCTCTTGAAAATATACCTTTCCCTAGATTCTGCACAATGTCCTTTCCTCCAGCCCTGGCAAACCGGCGCTCAGATAACAGAAAAGAGACAACCTCAGGATTAAGAAACACCTGGTCTACTTGAGGGTCCTGTGCCTTCCCTGATCAGAGAGGGAGAAACCCTCCTCACTCCTTTACCCATCCCCCGCCCCCCTCAACAGCCCTGATGCTTCAAATGCCCACCTGACTATTTATAAATAGAGGGCGAGGGGCATAGCATTTACTGAGTGCTCCTCCTGCCAGGCATTGTGTTAAGCTCTTCACATACATCATGTTATTCATTGCACAATAAACCAATGAAGTGGGTTTTTTCACTCTCACTTTATAAATCAGCCAAAGAAATGAAGTAGAGAGAGAATAAAATCAGGTAACTTACCTTGGCTCCCACAGCTGAGAAGGAGTGAAGCTGGGCTTGTCACTCGGGTCTGTCTGACTCAGCTGGTGCTCTTAACTCGTGAGAGAGTCACACAACTGTCTTCCAGGCTCTGAAGGGCTGTCATATGGAAGAGAGGGTAGGTGTGTTCTGGGTAGCTCCAAAGAGAAGGATTTGACTGTTAGTTGGGAATTACACTTTCATTGGATGTGCTGCAAATTCCCCAAACAACATGTATATGCATGTCCAATTCTATAGGGAAAAGAACATTCTAAGAGGAGCAAATGGAACTGGCTTGCATTAGGTGCTGCCCTGAAGGATCTGTGGAATCGGAGAGAACAGGAGGGATACCAAAGGACTGCAAATGGGCAGCGTCCCAATTTCCTTAAATAAGGAAACTACAGACCAGTATACTGTAAACTCCAGAGCTGTAAGCTTGATGTCAATCCTCAGAGAGATTCTGCTGCAGATTATGAAGCAGGTAATTTATAAGCACTTAGGACGCAAGTGATGATAGGAGGTACCTAGAGGTTCTAGCAGAACTGTACAAATTGAACCAGGTTTCCAGACTGGCAGCTATCGCAAACCAAAAACCTAGGGGACTGACAGTTGGTTGCCAGATTTTTTTTCCAAGTAAGGGTGTTAAGAAACAAGACAAAACACCCCCAAATTATCATTTCATAAAGAGGGTTTTCTTTAAACACCAAAAGAGAAGGAAACAATCTCAAAATAAAGGACAGCCCTTTAAATGAAATAGATTTCACTTTACAAAATACTGGCTATGTAGTCTTCAGGCTTTCTTACTTGCACCCAGGGACTGCTGCAATTTTCCTGGAGGATAGGCACATATCCAAGGACCTTCTTTAGGGAATTGCTCAGAGTTAAAGCATCAAAACAGATAAGATCAGATACCTATAAGACGGGAAGTCTTTCTGGCCAGGAGAGGGAAGAACAGAGTTTGACCTTAGCCTAAGTGAGGACATTAACTTAGATAAAGCAAGTGTCCACAGGAAGGAGCATGAGAGAAAGAAAACTCGCCAAGTGCAAAGTCAAGCCCTGCTGAGGCGGGACTTGGCCAGCGCATTTGATCTATGCCATCCCTTGGACCACACAGCCATCTTGTAGGAATACGTGCCTGACGCCATTAAACATTTGGACCACAACGCAGTTTCTGACTTGAGACTCTCCAAGCAACCTTCAGACTATTACTTGTCTCCCCAGGGAGAGTTCCTAAAGAAGGCGTTCACAACTGGATCAATACCATTGCCAGACTGGGGTTCTACAACAATCTAGAAGGCGGCTGCTAGCCTTCATCCTGCCCTGTTCCACCCTTTTATCAATGTTGTAAATAAGAGCACACATGGAATTCTTACACGATTATTCTAGGGCTGAGAAGAACCTCTAGGTTCAGCCTAGGAAGAAGGTTTACATTTTTAAATCCCATGGTTTACAATCTATCTCTCTGCATTTTGTCATTTTTCTCTCCTGTTTTTGCTGCCAATGCACTAAGTTCCTGCAATTTGTGTTCCTCATGGAAAGTGCTTAGTGAACATGTGAGCTCTGCACTCTGAAGAGCAACTAGGTCCTCCTATACAAACTGTGGGGCATCCATCTCAGCCCTGTCATCTTCACGCAGGTGACTGGTGTCAGTGGATACTTCCTGGATCAGAAAAGGGGACAAACTGATGTCCTCTTATTTGCAAAAGTGGCCCCATTTCCAAAAGAGTTGCAATTGGACTTGGACTGTGTCTGTGGACATTGACCTTGTTTCTGAAGGTGAAGGCAGTGCAGTTTCCAGTACCTGCTGTACTCTCTTAAACTGCATTTCTTCCTATCAATATATGTATGTATGTATGTATGTATGCATGTATCTATCTATCTATCTACTTATTTAAATGGAAGTACTGGAGATTGAACCCAGGACCTTGTGCATGATAGGCACACACTCTACTACTGAACTATACCCTCCCCCACCTCAAACTGCATTTCCCTTAAGTGTAGTTGGGAACCCCTCAGGCATCAGCCGCCCCCCAGGAGGACTGTTAAAATGCAGATGCAGACTTGGGGAGGGGGGACCCCACGTTCAAAGAGTCAGACCGCATTTAGATCCAAGTGATTCTGAAACCCTCTAGCGTTGAAGAACTGCTGGGATAGTGGTTTATACACCCTGATTTTAACATCCAACCAGCCTGGGCTCCAGCCCCTGCACTTTGAGTGACTTTGCCTCAGTTTCCCTGTCTGTACAATAGGGATAATAAAAGTGCCTACCCCACAAGCTCTTTAAATGTTTTAAACAAAAAAACATGTGTGAAGTGTCTGACACCTAGCTGAAGCTCAGTAATCTCCCCTGGTCTTGTTCATTCGTGGGCCCTGCCGCCTGCCTTCTCAGCGTTCAGCTTCAGCCCCTGTTGCTAACTGCTCACTTTTTCTAGGTCTGCTATTCAGACTCCCCAAGCCAGAGATTCTCATTGGTCCAAATTTAGTCACCACTGTGCTTTTTAGGCAAAGTTCTCATCCCAGGTTCCCTCCCAGGCAACTTGCCAACCTATAGAGTGACTGCTCTGGGATCAGATGCCCTCTCCTGGCTTAATTGGCTACTGCCAGGGGGAATCAGGATCACGTGGCACCAAACATAGCCACCTATTCATAAGAAACTGCTGCTTCCCTCAGCTAGGAAAGGGTCTGCAGATGGAAACTCCTTAGAAGGGGCCCGTGGGTGTGGCAGGAATCCTGAGGCTTAGCCTGTCCCGTACACCTAGGCTTCTCATTTATCCAGCCTGCCAAAAGAATGAAGCGTTCAAGTTCAATGAAGTCTCTATTTAATTCCGACTTTTCATCTCCATCAGGCCAGGAACATCAGTTTTCAAAATACTAGACACAGTCAAGGGGAAAAAAAAACCTTAACCCTAAAAAGGAGACTGTCTGTGTCTATAACACGTTCTTAAATTTTCAAAGCACTTTTCGCATCTATTTCCTCCTCGCACAGCTTGCAAACTGGCAGGCACAGACCAGATTCAGACTGCAGACAGATTTTATTTGACCCCTACAATTTTTTTAACCATTTTTTAATTAGTTGCCAACACTTGAAAGTTAGATTTCACCAATTAAGCTGGGTTTCTGGCTTCTCTGAGAAAAAACAAAAGGGCGTAGATCCTGGTTCTGAGACGACAACAGGCAGCTGGAGCTGAATAAGCCGTTCCTTGAAGATGGGTCACTAGCTCACCAGTTTGTTTTCAATACCACTGACTATATTTACTTTTTCACGATGACTTGCTTAGCCCCTGTGGGTGTATGAAGCTTCATTTTAACCTCACGGAGTCGGTAGAGAAGGTGGTTAAGAGCACAGATTCTGAAGACGAACTGTCTGAGTTAGAATCCCAGCTCTGCCCCTCACTGGCTTTGGGACTCTGAATGAGTGATTTAACCTCTCTGAGCCTCAGTTTCCTCATCCATAAAATGGGGGTGACAATGCCTACTTCAGAGTGTCATTGGCCCAACTAAATCAATTAATGCACAGAAACTACTTCAAACAATACCTGGTGCATGGCATGCACTAAAGAAGCATTAGCTTTTTTCATTGTCCACAATTCCTTACCTGCCTTTTTGGCATCCAAAAGATTCTGAAAACTGACATTTTGTGGCAGGCTCAGTTGGTGGCCAAATTGGGCCTGAATTGGCATGAGGCTATTCGTTTATCCCATTTAGAAATATTAGTGTGTTTGATCACAGGCTATTTGGCCCAGAAGCCATAAAGGATGTTATATAATACATGTTATATGGCACCTATTGCTTTTCTAAAATCCAAAACTCCTGAACTCCAAAACATATCTAGCTCCAATGGTTTCAGATAAGGGATTGTAGTCCACACTATTAATAATGTGTATACCCACCTGACAGATGGGAAAACTGAGCTCCTGGGCACTGAGCAACCAGCCGAAAGTCCTACAGCTTGGAATCAGAAATAATTTGGACCGTTAGGCACAAAGCCCCTTGCGCCTAGCACTGTGGTATGTGTCGGGTTCCCTGCAGGCATGTTAATACAGGACTCTAGTGGCCACCAGTCAGGGTCCCTCGACGAACTAAAGACTGTTACCATTCACTGAGAGTGGCAAGCCCTTCCCCTAGTGGCATTCATCTTCATTATACATACTGCTGGGGTAGGGATTATTGACTCACCCCAAATCACACAGCAAAAGACAGCAGAGATGGAACTAGAAACCAAATTCTGTGCTTTTTCTTCTTAAACCCCAAGGCTGATCCAAGGAAGACATATGCTGAACTTTCTACATACTGAGCCCCATGCTAGGCAGACGATCCTAAAATTTTTAACATACCTGGTGCAAGTGAATGTCCCAAGATCTCAGCAAATACAAAAATGAGACAGCGTGTCTGGGTGGACCTCACCCTTCCCAGTACCATGGGCAGCAATGTACAGACACCATCCAATCAGAAGCCCGGGAGGGGAGATTTCTCAAATCCCAAGAAAAATCACAGAGACCCTACTGTTTGCTCTTCTCTGTTGATTTTTAAGACATTGACATTTACTTATGCCAAAGGCCAAAAGAAATGAAAAATCTACTGGAAAGGGGATTGCATCAGTTATGGAGCAATATCTTAAAGAAACCTTTGCACAGTATCCATTCCCTTGTTTGAAATGCAGAAAATAGAGCATTGCTATTTCATATTGGTAGTGCATCAGAGACCTGGGAAGGAACACAGCATTCCTAGGACCTCTTGCCAGCCCTCTGTCTCAGCACAGGGGAGCTTTTTGACACCACCACCAACCTAAGCAAGTTGGAAAAGAGAAGGCAGGCCATGCCCAGGTGACCTCATGTCTCTCATGGCTTGAGTTCCTCCTCCCAACAAATCCGCACTTTGATCACACACCCACAGCGACCCAGATCTTTGAATTCAGCAATTCTTTCTCAGGTTTCAGCGAAGCATTGGCAGCCTGAGCTATTTTGGGACACTTTCTCTGCTGTGGATGCCACTTTCGGAATACGCCAGAAACATGCTAAGGACCAGGAGCTCTCCGTCCTGGACCCGTTTTCGGGTTTTCTCGCTCTCTCTCTCTCTCTCTCTCTGGGCTGATCGTTTGGAGGACAGTCGTTCTTGCCAGCCTAATCCCAGGAGCCTGACTACCTTGCCGGGCCACAGGCTCCAAGAGGCAGTGTGGCTGCCAGCACCCTCACGGTAAGGGGCATGGAGGCACCAGGCAGCCAGGAAGGACAGATGTCCTGGAAGGTGGGGGGAGGTG
Source organism: Vicugna pacos (assembly GCF_048564905.1). NCBI lineage: Eukaryota > Metazoa > Chordata > Mammalia > Artiodactyla > Camelidae > Vicugna > Vicugna pacos. Next base: position 79,181,042 of record NC_133023.1, read on the forward strand.
GTCTGAGTTTGGATGCGGACTGAAAAAACGCAGGGAGTGGGGTGACCAGATTTTGCAAACATCTCATTCTTAACAATCATCACTTCCTAACCTGATCCAACTGACTCAGCAGGCATTCAGGAGCCTGCCATCACCATTTTCCTGTCCTAAAATCCTCTGCACCTGTAAGTATCGGGTCTTGGCTCAGGGCTTGGCTCCGGGCTTGTTACCGCTCGTGCTCTTTTGGGGGGCGGGGGAGGGGGAGAGGAAGGCAGGGCCTGGGGAAGGTCATCTATATCTGACTCAGGTGTGGGCTGGCCCATGGCGTTGGAAGAATTCCTGATAACCACCACCCGCCCCCTGCCTCCGAACTGCTTCTTGGTTTGGAAAATGAAAATGCCTCTTTGTTCTTTCCCAAGCCCCCAGCATCCCAGCAACTCCACCTGACCTTCGAGGTCTTGTGTTCATCAGTGCTGTGCACACCTGATGTCTCATATTGGACTTAATGGGAGAAGCACACCCTTAGCATTTGAATTTCTTAAATGCCACCCCAGCTACTATCGTGGGCACTGCCTCTGCTGGCTTCTCCATCTTTTATGCAGCAATTTGCTGAACCGGTGAAAGATACACTTGTAAGCGGAGTGGGGGGATTCTAAATAAGAATTTAGAAACTCCTCCGTGGTAAAAAGAGCAGTGTGGCTCAGGCTGATTCTCAATGCAGTTAGAGACACTGCCACAAAGGGGAGGCTCGGTGCTCTGCGTTGATGATGGTCCCTTTCAATGCCTCCCTGTTTGAATGGAAAGAGAGGCCAAAATAGCTACAGGCTTCCCAGGAAAGGAAAATTTCTGATGTTTTTATTTACCACTTTCCTGAGAGACTGGCATGGTCTCTGGCCAGCCTCAGTCCCTGAAGCAGCTCAAATGACTGCTCCAAAGGGGACATTCAGCCCTTCATTGGGGGACTGCTGAAGTTCCCTCAAAAGAGCCCGGATGACAGAGCCAGGCCCTATTTATTACCTGTTCTCCTTCCCCACCACCAAGACCAAATCATTCTTAGGGTACCAGATTTGTTTGGAGGTGAGGGTGAGGAATGTCTGATAGAAAGCTGTCCTTTGGGGCTTTCATACCAACTTCCCAGGCCATGAATAAGAACAGAATGAGGCCAGCAGTTTTTGGCCTTTTATTTCCACACAGCACCATAGCAGGAACATTGTCTTTAGCAAATAAAAAAGCAGAAGATGTTTGTTAGACTAAGGCTGGCTACCTTAAATTTCTCAGCGTGGCAAAATAAGCAGCTTCTGATTTGTACTCTGCCGGGTTTGGGGAGGATTGGAGGAGAACCGTGTTAATATCGGTGCTGGTGAAATGAAAAGAGGAAATTCACCTTATCTCTGGTGGAGTCGGGATTCATTCCCAGGGTAGAGAAAGAAACTAGTCTTGGGAGGAATTTGGTTTTGCTTTGGCTACTGCCTTGTTTGTGGGGTCTTTGGTAACTCGTGGAGCTTCCCAGCCTTTCTCCTTCTGAAGAGCTCTGAGAAAATGATGCTTGGATCATAGAAGTTCATTGTCGGGAAGACTTTTCAGTCAAAGCCTTGAGCGGTGGGTGGGAGAAGAGAGATTGCCCTATGTGATGGCTTCTGATTATAACCAAAATAATCCAGGTTCTGCCTTGGTGGTAGCCGGAATTTTATGTCTACCCAATGGCATTCCAGAATTATTAAGAACATTCCCTTGCCCTTCCAAATCTCTCCCTATCCACTCCCAAGGTCTTGAAAATTCTTAAGTACATAATTCCTTTGACCCAGAGCTTTGGCATCAGTGAAAATACCAAACTCTTGGGATAGTCAACCTGTTAAGCCTCATCTGGATGCATCCCATGTAAATTCTGACAGCAAATTCTGATACAGGGGGAAAGAGAGTGGAGGAATGAGATCACAACAGGGACGAAGTGTAGCCTCAGAGCAGGAGTCTGGAGGCAGAACCTGGGTCAAGGCCAAAAGTACCAAGAAGGTCTGTTGGCAGAAAGGGAAAGTTCTCTTCTTGCTAAAATGGAGAACAAGACAGCTTACTGAGGTATAGACTCAGGATTTGGGTAATAGGACAAAGACTCAGTTAATGAAACTGGGGTACCAGGAGGAGGAAGAATGGTACCTCCTAGAGGGGGGACAGGAGATAGGAAAGTTCCCTGCAAAGGCTCCCTTGAGCTTGGTTACCTGAGCCACTGAACTAGGGGCTCTCACAAATGTTCAGACCTCAGTATGAAGAATCAAACAGATCAAAGAATCTGTCATCTCTCAACCCTGGCATTTCTCCAACCCAGGAGGGCAGGTTAAAGGAAAGGATCACAGAGGGACTAAGACTTTGAGACTCTGCCCTGCCCTTTCCTTCTCTGGGACCAGCCTTGAACTCCTACCCAAGGGGATTCATGATAGACACAGTGACTCACCTTGATCATCAAAAGCCGTAAGGTGCAAAGAGGGGTTGCCCATACAGAACCACCATATCCCTATGTCCTTCCTAGGGCCTAGGAAACAGGGTTTTGGAGTAAGACTACCTGGGTTGAAATCCTGGCTCTGCCGCTCACTAGCTGCATGGCCTTGTGCAAGTCATATAACCTATCTCAGCCTCATCTGTAAAATGGGCACAATAACAGGAGGACCTATCAGAGAGTGCTGTGACTTGTGATGATGCATGTAAAGCCCAGCATAGTGCCTGGGACAAAGTAAGTACTTAACACAAACCAGCCCTGATTAAGATTCCCAGCTCTCTGCTGTATGCGCCATCCTCTGAGAATGGGTTAGAGCAGCAAACGGTCCCGCTCAGTGGCGATCTACCACCACCAGGGTTTCTGGGGCTCACCATTTCCTTAACATAGCCCTCTTCTCCTTTGCCTCCCAGTCTCACAAGATGAAAGCGTTCCCAAGCCTTTCCTCTCACTAATTTTACATCCACTCCATACCCCAGCTAACTAAATAGACGGATTCAGCACTAAGGATTTATGAAATCTTTTGTTCGGCTTTCCCCAACCGCAGACTGAGCTTTGCCACCCATCCCCTAGTGGTGAGACGGAATCATTTCTGGGAGGGCGGGGTCCAGAAGGGTGCAACTCCTTAAGCATGCAACAAAAGGAAGGGCGTTCCACCTCAAATTTTGCATCTCTGCTTCTGGCAGCTGTGGCATCAATACCTAGCCACGTCCACTCCCGCTGTGGCTCCCTGACCCTGTGGCTGCTGGCCCTCCGCTCCTCTTCCCTTAAACCCCCCCTCACCCTGCTTACCCCAGGACACTCCCTTGTCTGGGCCCCAGGGTGCTGCGGCTTCAAGAGGCTTTCCTTCACTTCCTCTCTTCCCCTTCCCCACCCTCTCCAGAGGATACAGAATTCACTCTCTTTCAAGGGGTGTGGTGGCAGAAAAAGCTCTGCCTTCTGTGCAGGCATGCCCTCAGCGTGCTCTCTGCATTCTAGCCCTCCCCAACTCTTTGCTCAGCAAAGGGGAGGGGGAGGAAGCACCGCTACGCATGCTTTGGGGACCTCCAGAATCCGAAGACAGGCTTCTATCCTCTCAAAGACTTAAGCAAGAGCAGTTCTAGAACTTTTTCAGCAAGGGAGTTTGCTAAAGTGCAATATTCCAGCTACCATCTCCATAGAGATACAGAGGCTCTGGGTTTGGGGTCCATCTCTGGAATTTGCAGGTTTAATAAGATGGTGCACTCCATCCTGTGGAATGGGGGCCGGGAGGGTGGGGAGGAAGATCCCGGGGCTCTGATTCCTATAACCAGCCCCAGCCTACATCCTGACTCTCTGGGAGCACATGTAAATGACTTCTGAGTCCTGACCTCTAGCCCAGGCAGCAGCTCCTAGGCTGCTTCACGAAGACCTAGAGCAGTTTTAAATATCTGAGCTACATCAGTGATGCTACCAGCCTGAGGTGATAAATGGACAGCGAGTCCTTATATGGAGGTACTGTGAGCTACTGGGGGCTATAGAAGACCTGGGTGGTTCAGAGCATGCTGAAGCCACACTGGCAAGCTTGGACTCACAGCGCAGGCCTCTTATAAGCTGTGTGACCTTGAGCGACTTAATCTCTCTGTGATCTGTTTCTTCACCTGTAAAAAGGAGAGAGTAGTAACACCTACCTCAGATGTTGTTCATGTGGAATTATGAGTGATTTCGTCTAATGTGTTTAGAACCACGCCTGGCCTACATGAACCACTCAGCAAATGTGATCTGTTATGATTATTACTATTAATATTATATATGTAAACAGGGTCTATAGTATTCACAAGGAATAAATGAGTTTACGTGTGTAAAGTGTTCAGAAGTATTATCGGCGTGGTCCCAGGGATTTAACACAGAAATCAGTAGCTATCCTCAGGGTTTCAGAGGAGATCCAGGCCATCCTGGATAGTAGTTCTAGGGCAGGAGTTGGTCAGAGACTCAGAAAGAAGATGGCCGTTTGGGGCCTCTTTCATTCAGAGTGTAACTAAAACTCATGGCTAACTTGTTGCTATGGATTTATGGGATTATGGGATTTGGTTATGGGACCTGCTGGGTCTAATTAAAGTTTCAGGACTCCTAGGAGACCCGCAGTGGCTCGCACAGGCTGGATCCTTAAAAATGCTGTCGTGAATGTGCTTCTGGCTTCGTAGCACTGAAGACTCAGCTGTCGGCACTGGATGCCCCAGCAGTCATCGTATAGCCTAGGTATCTGTCCTTTCTGTCCCAAGTCCCCCGTGGTTAATTTATTGGACTTCACTAGAAGACACCCCCCCAAAGAGCTCAAAAGCTGAAGAGACTGTCCTTTCCGTGGCTCGTGGCCCCTGTGGAACATGAGACCTGCCCACAGAGCACCTCCCTCCGCTGGCAGGGGCACAGCCATGGGAAGGGGACACTGGTCCTGAGGGGAAGGGACGAGGTTTCTGGGAGAGGCTCGAAGAAGGGTGCCTTCTCAGCCCAAGCCGGTGTGCCCCACCACCTCGCCCCTTTTGTGCCGGGACCCACCAGGCTCTGTCTGCAGCCCTTGCCCTGAAGGGGTAAATGGGAGAAGAGACACACCATCCGGTCCCATGGGGTCAACTCACGCCACTTGGACCCTGGTGGCTCTCAGCCCACCTCTCACCCCACTCCCGGCTGGACATGTCCACTCGCACGTCCCACTGGCAGCCTAAACCCAAGGAGTCCAGGCTGAATCTGCCACCTGCCGCCACTCACGCCCCGGCAACTAACAGTCTTGTGCTCCCCGCCTCAGTTAATAGCATCACCACGGACCCGAGCTGGAAGCCCAGGGTCATCGTCACCTTTTCTCTCTCCTTGACCCTCCATGACACCCAACCCTGTGGTTTCTACCTGTGGACACATCCCCGGAATGGCCCTCTGCTCTCTGCCCTCACTGCCTCAGTCCTGGTCCAGAGCACTGGCCACTTCTTCCAGGGACCCTTGAGGTGGCCTCCCAATCGGTCTACTCACTCCAAGCCTCTCTAAGAATTGCCTTCCTGGTCTGTCACTCCTCTGCCTTCATACAACCTTCAGTGGCTCCCTATCGCTCACAGGACAAAGGGTGAAACTTTCAGCCTGGCCAACAAAGCCTTGAATAAGTTGCTCCCAACCACATTTCCCCCCACTTCTGCTGCCGCCAATCGCACACCCCACCAACGATCGCCCCCTCCCCTCCAGAACAGGCACTTTCATAGATACTCTGTTCCATTTGCCGGAATGTCCTTCTCCTCCCCCAAAGCTCCCCTTCCCCCTGGCAAAGCCTCCACCCTCAAAAATCCAGCTGAAATGTCCTTCATCTGAGAAATCTGCCAAACTTCCCCAGATACCAGGTCATTCACCATCAGGGCCCCCACGACACTCCTTGACTAGAGCACCCATTGGACCATGCATCTCATTTATGTACATCTCAGTCCCTCCTGCTAGATGGAGAGGTCCCCAAAGGCTACCTGGGACCGTAGTGGGTTCTCCTTTGCATTCGCAGTATCACCCAGCCTTGGCTACAATAAACTATTGGTTTCTTCACTTGTAAGTCGGAGATGAAAAGAATAGTTTCTACCTCCCAGAGCTGGAAGGATTAAATGAGACAACACATAAAATATTCATGCAGATAATGATAAAGAAGATGTTTATGATAAGAATGAAGGTTAGCATCCCTTCAGTGCTTTCTATGTGCAAGACACTGTCCTGAACTCTATATGGATGGCAGTCAGCTAAATAAGTTAACTCATGGAAAGTGATTATGTATGTGTGTGTTTGTGTGTATATAAATATATATTATAAACATCATTTAGATGATATACGTATAACATATATACACCACACTGTGCCTGACACTAAGCAGGAACTCTAGTTTTTCCTTTCTTCCCCCATTTTCCCATCCTTCATCCTTAGCCCTAGATCCTCATCACCCCCTAGGGCTGGGGCAGGAAAGAGGTGAATGCAGAAGGCGTCTCTGCATCGAGGTCCCTGGTAAGTGGAAGAGAGGGAGGCCCTTGGGATTGCCTTTGGACTTGATGTCTAACGTAGTCTCCCCATTCTGACTGTCATTTCTTTGAGGGCAGGGGCTATGGTGGACCCCTGTTGGAGGCCCCTATACGCACCGGCACGATGGTAGGCATACGGCAGGCCCTAAATAAGCTCTTAGTCTGGGCTCAGCTTCGGAGGTCCTAGTTTTCAGCAATTGCCGAGGCAGGTCTTGGAACCACAGCTCACAGGTTCTCAGGAGCACAGAGATCAGCAGCCAGAGCCACCCAGCAGCAGCCCTTTAGGTAGCGCCCTGCTGGAGATGGAGCACCCGGTCAGGAGTCGTAGGAACAGCATCCTGGACGCAGCTCTGCCACCAACCGACCAGGTGACCTTGTGCAATCTCCCTGCTTGCCTGGGTCTCAGGGTTCTCACCTGTAAAATGCTGCCCCTCAGGACTGTCTGAGGAGGCGCGACATGACAGCTGTGAAAGCTCTTTGCCAAAAGGCTGTGCAGAACTGAGGTGATGCTAATTTCAAGTGCCGGGGCTTCGCTCAGTAGGAAACATTCAGGAAGTGGGGGTGGAGGGAGGGAGTGGGGGCTTGTGTATCCAGGACATATGGGGGCCTATATTTGTTGTCCTTCTGCTTAGCAGCATTAGCGATTCAAGCTGGTGCTGCCTGTGGAACACTCTGTCCTTTGGGATCCGCAGGGACCAGAGAGGTTGTGGAGCAGGGAGGCCGAAGCCAGTGTACAATACGGTGAAAAATAGAATGATAGCAATGAGGAGCCACGCGCACAGGTTGATACACATGCATTCACACTCCCCACGGCCCCGGTGCTGCCAGGCAGCAGCAGCTGGAGCTAATTACAGACAGACAGCTCCTTCTCTTTTTCTCTCAACTATCAACTCCCCCTCAACCACCTACCCACCCAACCCGCCCCTGGGGATTGCGTGAGCGCTCAGAAGGGGTGTTGCTGGCGCCACAGTTAAGTGCTTAGAAAGAACATGGAGGGGGTACAGGGGTGGAGGAAGCCACCGTGTGGCTCCCCATCTTGTGGGGGTGAGTAGAGAGGAAGGGATGAAGAGGGGAGATCTGGCTGGGATACAGATGCAGCTTTGTGTTAACAGATGTGCTCTCCTGGCAAAAGAGAGCCCAGGCCCTCAGCCCCTCCCTTCTCCTTCATCTGAATCCACCCAGGGATCCCCTCTTAACCCTTCTCCCTCTTAAACTCCCAACTTCCTCTTCCAACTCTGTATCTGGCACAAAGCTCAATAAATGTTGAATGGATGGGTTGGATAAATGAGTACACGAAAGCTCCTCAAACCTATATGACTCCCAAGCCCTGTTCCCACCTCACAGGCCATAATAACTCTGCAAGCCCTTTCCTCAACTTTCCTGTCTACATGCTCCCTTTGGGCAGGCTCAGCTCTCACCTATATGCTCCTAACTCCCGTATCTCTTTCCAGCCTAGACCTCGCCAGCTGCCCGAATGCTCCTCGTGCTCCTCAAATCCACCCGGCCCCATATGAAATTCTTCAGCAATGACGTCCCCAGGGGTTTTCTAGCAGTGAGTCCTGGTCTGTTCAGGCAGTGGCAGAGGGAAGGACTTGCTGTATGGCCCCTAGCAGGATAGAGGCAATGAAAATATTAGCACAGTCATGGAGCAACTCCTGTTCCCAGGGCATCTCTTCACCCTCTTAATCATCACCCCCAACCCATAAGTCAAATTGGGAACCTGGGTGGCTATCTGCCCAATCTGGGCTTCTAAGATTGGGACCAGGCAAGTTGTTTCAGCAAAGAGAAGTCCTTGGAAAGGAACGAATATGTGCTAAGGAGTTATTTCTTCTCCAGTACTCTCTGTCCCAACCCCATTCTCACTGCCTTGTAATCCTGGTACCGCCCCCTCCCCAGCCATTCCTCATCCAGTAAACACACACACACACACACACACACACACACACACAGAGCCCTCCCCTCACTCCCCAACTCCATTCCTCTTCATTCTAGAGCCCTGTCCCCAGTTTCACTGCAAACCCCCCAGATAAATATTGAACCAAGATTGGTGGAGACTGGGAATTTCATTCCATCAGACCAGTGCTGGAGGGAAGACCCAGAATGTTTACTGAGAGTCCACACTCAAATTCTTTCCTGGCCTTGGCAAGGATAAGAGCAAATAAAGCCGCCCCCTTCCCTCCAGGCCCTCCTAGATTTGGACAGCAGCCAAAGGAACGGGTTACAAACACAGTGGCCTTTGGTTCCTAACAGCCTCGGGGCCTAGGAAGGCAAAATCCAAGTTTCTTCCTTCCTATTCCCAGGGCGTCCTGGAAACCATACGCTGGGACAAATGCAAGGTGTGACTATACCCAATCGTCTATGGTCACATCTAGGCATTTTCAGGTTTTAAAGCAAAGTGAAAGCTTTATCACCAGTTTCAGTCTGACAACCAACATGTGAAGAAATTTATTTAAAGCACTCATTTGTTTAATTTCAAATCAATTTTAAATTCATTTGTTCATTTAGTGAATATATATTAAACATTTCAAAGAGCTGTAACGCCTGGTTCCTATCTTCGAACTGCTCCTATTCTAGTTAGGGGGCGGGGGTATGGGGAAACTACATACAAGGATTAACTGACAAGACAAGACCATGCCAAGTCTCCTCCCATGCCTGGTGTAGCCTGTATGCCTCTTACAGTTCCTCTGGCAGTACTGAAGTTTTCCACTCTATTGCTACTGTCACAACTATTGCTCTCTCCTCCAATATAGGATGATGGTTAGATGTATCTCTAGGGTAGGATGTATCTCTGGGTTCATATCTGAGATCTGCCATTCACTAGCTATGTGACCTTGACCAAGTTACTCAGCCTGTCTGAGCCATGTGCCTCCTCTGTGAAATGAGGACAATAGTATATTTATACAATGGAATACTACTCAGCCATAAAAAAAGAATAAAATAATGCCATTTGCAGCAACATGAATGGACTTAGAGATCATCATTCTAAGCGAATTAATCCAGAAAAAGAAAGAAAAATACCATATGATATCACTCATATGTGAAATCCAGGAAAAGAAAAAAAGAGGACACTAATGAACTCATCTACGAAACAAAAACAGGCTCACGGACATAGTAAATAATCTTATGGTTACTGGGGGAAAGGGTGTGGGAAGGGATAAATATAGGAGTTTGAGATTTACAAATGTTAGCCACTATCTAGAAAAATAGATTAAAAAACAAATTTCTTCTGTATAGCACAGGGAACTATATATCTTATAATAACTTTTAATGGAAAATAATATGAAAATGAATATATGTATGTATATGCATGACTAGGACATTGTGCTGTACACCAGAAATTGACACACTGTAACTGACTATACTTCAATTTAAAAAAATGATGACAATAATAGTACCTACTTCACAGAGTTACAGTGAAAATCAAATGAGTTAATACACACTAAGGATGATACCTGGCATGTAATAAGTGCTCAATAAATGTTAGTAATTATTATTTTCCTGATGTACCTACTGTCCTTTGTTACCACCAGAGGTACAGTTCTTATTGGGCTTCCAAAAGAAGTTCAGAGATGCCTTATTCATTTATCCATTCAATCAACAAATACACATTGAGCCTCTCTAAGTCCCTGAGCTAAGCCAGATGATACAGACAAATAAGGCACAGCTCCTGCCTTTGGGAATAAACAATTCACTCAAAGTCCTGGGTTCACAATGCCCAGAAGCATCTAGAAGAAGCAAACACAAATTCTCCCTGGAGGAACCAACCCTCCATCTAATTTCAGATTCCCATGGATAGTCTGGCTGAACATGAACTCATAATCCAAAATTATGAAGCACACAACAAAGCCAGAAACAACAAAAAGCGAATCCGATGCTCCAAGATTCAGATATTACAATTACGTGATAGAAAAGGTATCTTTTTTAATTTCAGGTGTATTTAAAAATAAAAGAAGATTTTGAAAACATTAGCAAAGAACAAAATACTAGCAGAAAATGCTTTGCAAACATATCATCTTTCAATAGATGGCAAAGCTAGGGCTCAGACAAGGCAGGGACTCCTTCAATGTTCCATAGCTAATCACAAGGACTCAAGTCAGGTTCTCAGTGCCTAATTTGTTTGGCAGACTCGGTTACTGGGGCTGGGGCATATTTTCCCTGAGTCAGTCAAGGAGGGAGATGGGTACAAAGCACTGTGTTCGATCTGTAGAAACTACAAAGATGAACACCACAGAGTTCCTGCCCTCAAGTAGCTTAAAAGTCAGTACAGAGACACAACTACACACAGAAAAATAACCATCACTCTTAGGCTGCATGCTGGAAACCACCGTGGTGTGGAATGGTAGAAGTTCCCTGAAGGACAGGGAAGCGGTGGATCTGGGGGGAGGAGGAGCTTGGGAGTGGTGAGAGGGGCAGAGGGGACTGGGAATAGCCTGACCAACATCATGGAGAAAATAATCCCACTGAGCAGTTCAGGGAACAGTGAGTTCATTTGGCCAGCACGCTGGAGACATGCAGGCCTGTGCCGTATGCTGCATGCCGTAGCACAGGACCCTGCACTCACAAGGGTCCCATGCTTGGTTGAATGTACTGCTGTCGCCATCTTGGAAGTCTTTAAAATTTTTCCACACGGGGCTCCACATTTTCATTTTGCCCCAGGGCTCATCCACAAATGATACAGCCAGTCCTGTAGAGGGGAATGGGTGGAGGTGTGGCTGGAAAGACAGGGGCACTTTTGGGAAAGTCCTTGAATGCCATTTTGACATTTGCTCTGCAGACAATGAGGAATCACTGAAAGTGTGTGAGTCCAAGAGGGATATGGTGACTGTGGTTTTAGGAAGCCGCATGGGGCTGAGGGTACAGATGGATTGGAGAAAGGAGAGATAGGGATTAGTCAGGAGACAATTACAATAAAGCAGTGGGGGTCTGGACAGGAAGAGTGGCAGAAGACACGGACATGGAGAAGGAGAGGGGTCTTCACTTTATGCAGTTATCCATTCTCCAGATGTTTACTGAGCACCTGATGTGTGCTAGGAATAGTGCTAAGGGATGGTTTTCAGGGATACATGTGACTCCACCTCTGACCTCAAGCTGCTCACGGTGACAGAGGCAGATTAAGTAAACAGACCCTGACCGCCCCCTGTGCTAATGGCCGGGATTGGATTAAGTTTAGGATGTTGCGGGAGCGCCAAGGCAGGTCTCCTAAACCCAGACAGGGTATTCAGAGATTTTTGAGAAGGTGTGTTATCTGAGCTGTATGTTGAGGGTGGAGTAGAAATTCACACCGTGGACAAGGCACAGAAGGGCACCCCAGGAAGAGGGAACAGAATGTGTGGTATGATGGAACATCTTCCACGTGCCAGGCACTGTCCTTTAGGCTGATAATCCCTGTTCTCAGGCTGGTAGGGGAGGCAGACAACTAGGCAGAGAATAACAAGCTGATGTGGAAAGTGCTATGGGAGTACAGGCAACAGGCTTCCAACCCAGACTGGGGAGGTCACGGAAGGCTCTTTTTGTAGAAGTGTCTTCTGAGCCCTGTGGTGCAGATAAGGTGTTAGCTAGGTGAAGAGAAGGAGGGAGGGGCGGGCCGAGGAGGGGAAGAGATGTGTGCAAATGCCCAGAGGTGAGAGACTGTCTGTGGCCTCAGAGAATTGTAAATGATTCCCTACGATTCAATTCTAGAATAAGCATAGGAGGAACATGGGGCTATGTGACCAAAGAGATGGGCCTTAAACACCAAGCTGAGGAATTGGGACTGCATGCCGCAGAGCAGTAGTTCTCAGCCTTGACTGCATACTGAAATCACCTGGGGAGCTTTAAGAAAACACAGATGACTAGATCCCACCCCCAGGGACTCAGATTTAATTAGCCTGTGGGGGAGGCCCGTTGGAATGTTTAAAAGTTCCCCTGGTTTATTCTAATATGCAAGCAGGATTGAGAACCAGGGCTTAGAGGTGGGAGGTCTCAAATTTAAGCGCTCATCAGAATCACATGGAGGGCTTGTCAGACACAAATTGCCGGCGAGGAGGGGCACCCCAAGCTTCTGATTCCATAGGTGTCTTACGAAGTACCTACTCTAACAAGTTTTCAGAAATGCTGTGGCTGCTAGCCCCACGACCACACTTTGAGAGCCTCTGGTCTCAGGTATTGTAAAGCCAGTTAGGCTTAAGTGGAGGAGGCGGTGTGAAATGGTCTGATAGGCCACTTGGAAAGGTCCCTAGGACCGCTTTGGGGAGAACAATCACAGAGGGGAAAAAAAAAAGGCGAGGAAACAGGAAGCTATTGAAAGAATCAAGGCAAGGGAAGACTGCAAGGGAGTCCTGAGCTAAAGCACTGGCAGGAGGAATGGAGAAAATGGGTCAAATTGGAGAAATGCTTAGGAAGTAGACTTGGCAGGGCTGAGTGACTGGCTGAATGAAGAGGTGAGAAATAAGGATGTGGGAAAGATAACCCTTGGATTTTTGCCTTAGGCAACTGTTGATTCTGATTGTACTCGGCATGTTGGTTACAATGATCAAAAGTTGAAGGTGTTACCAGACTTGGGGTGGGAGGTTGGTGAGGAGGGGTTTTATGCTCTCAAATGTCCTAGCAATAGTCCCCGGGAATTCAACAGGCATTTCTCACTGTCCACTCAACCCCTGCTTTCAGCGCCATGAGTCCTCACCTCAACCCTAATCAACTTGGGATTCTCGTCAAAATACCTGGAAAGGGAAAGGAAGATGGTGATCACCCTAACGGGACTGACCAGCCACCCGAGCCCCAGGAACAGGGCCTGCGCCTCTGCTTTTACCCCAGGTGTGTTCCATTCATTTGTTATTTTAATATTTATAGGGCTCCTGCCTAGGGGCTTTCTGAAATATTCTGAGAGGCTACGTTTCACATACAGGTAAAGAATTCATAACTTGCTCTTATATAACCTGGAAAACAAATGTAGCTTAAAGGGCAGCCTGCAAAGGCATTCAGTCTGCATGGATTTGAAATGTGTGAAAATGAGCAATTTTCCAGTGCATCATCAGTCGTGACTACTTGTAAGTCTCCTCCGTGGGCAAGTAGACTGCCAGCAATCAGCAGGACCAGGAAGATGATGAATGGGATAATTGTCCATTAGAGGACAGATCATTTTGTTATGGTGGGAGGGTTCGAGAGGGTACAGACGTGATAGATGGAAGGAGAGTTAGCTCATGTGATGGGAGTTGCAGCTCCATTTCTGGTAGTAACCATTCTCTGGCTGAATTGATGATTAATCAAAGACACATTCTCATTTGAAACTCTTTGCTCACCGGTGCACAACCTCCACTTTGGGTTAAATTTAATAGCATCATTAAAAACTGCTGTTCAAGAAACTCAAATTACTTTTCCCCAGAAGAAATCGTGCCACATTAGAGAGTGCTTTTGTGAGCTCGTGGGCAGGGGCCATGTTCGGGGAGTGGGGGGTGCCTGTGTTTAAATGTTTAACATTTGAATCCTCAATGCCTGGCATAGGGGCGGATACATACGGAGCACTCAATAAATGTTTGTTAAAGGAAAGTGAAATGAATTAATACGTTTGTCCATTCATTCATCTGTTTATCCCTTTAACAGACATTCATTAAATACAGGAATTAAGAGCTCTGGCCCGGGAACCAGATGCTTCAGGCTTCAAATTCCAGCTCCAACAAGCTGTATGAACTTGGGCAGATTACTTAGCCTCTCTGAGCGTGATGCCTCCATGTCAGATGGGGGAAACAATAGCGCTTGCTCTCACAGGGCTGCGCGAGGGTTAAAGGAGTTAGTGTCTGCAAGTGTTTAGCACGGGGCCTGGCCCATAATAAGTGCTCACTAAACGGAAACTGTTAGGATTATCATCATTGTCATACACGCGAAGCTAGGCCTTTCTCAAGTAACTAGGTCCATATAAGAGGCACAGAATCTCTTAAGAAATGACCAGGCTCTTGACCAAAGCTGGCTTTCATTAAAGTGGTTATTTATGGTTTCCAGTCCAGAGCCCAACTGCCCTTGGCCTGCCAATCCTGGCCTGGTGCCCTCCTGTGGCGGCTCGGGCTGTCTCTAGCTGGGTTGTGCTCTTTAGAGCAGCCTGAGAAATTGCGGAGCAGGATGGTGAAGGAGGAAGGTAAGGGCTAACTGGGATCCAGTTAAGCACCCCATGTGACTGCCGCCCCCAGCGCCCCCAACATCGTTAACTCCCTTGTGTGTCTTTCTGCGCTTTTATATAACTCTTCCTGGCAACATTCTACCTACTACTTGCTCTTTCAAATGTTTATCCTCTTGGCTTCGTGGAACAAGACCATCCTTGATTTTAAATTTAAGGCAACATAATAGAGAACACTTGACTTGGAGTTCACTCATGAGTTAAGGGAGACCATGCAGTGGCTTAGAAGATTCTGGAGATGGAAACAATTAGCCACTGAAGAGCTGTGTGACCTAGGGCACATGACCTGCTGTCTCTGAGCCTCAGTTCCAGAAAAGGCAATGTGAGAATAATGGTGGTCAAGACTAAATGGAAACCACCTAGTCTGGAGCTTGGTCCACAGTAAAGTACCTAATAAATGGCTCTGACTATTACGGTGGGGTCCCGGATGTGGAAACAGAAGCCCAGAGAGGTTAAGGGGACATCACCCAGGTAGCTAGTTAGTGGCAGAGCCTTCTTATACTGATATGCTAATTACAAGTCATGCTTGTTCTTTACGTCAGGTAAATGTACTATATTTAAATGTATGTTTCC
Organism: Vicugna pacos; assembly: GCF_048564905.1. Taxonomy (NCBI): domain Eukaryota; kingdom Metazoa; phylum Chordata; class Mammalia; order Artiodactyla; family Camelidae; genus Vicugna; species Vicugna pacos. The sequence continues at coordinate 79,196,217 of NC_133023.1, forward strand.
CATATCTGTCTATCTGGACGGTTTTATGAGCAACTCGAGGGAGGACAACAACTATAGATCGCTCATCTAGTATGTGCTCAATAACATTTGCGGTGTATGTTGGAAGTTGAGCTAACAGCCGGTAACCTGCCCCAGTTCTGTGTGTCTTACTTCTACTGAGTGGCATTCCAGGCAGTATGAAAAAGTAGAATGGGTGCGCTGGACTCATATGGGCCTGGGTAGGAAACCTGTAACTGGCGGCTGGGAAGAAAGCACACACCAGTGTTAGGAAAATGATAATAGGACTAGTAACCATGGCAGCGGCGGCCGCAGGAGTAATAGCAGTAGTAATTGCAATGATTAGCAAAAAGTGGAGTAGGCAATTTTCCCCGAGGATTAATTTTGTTCTTAAGGGCTGTGAGGGGCCCAAAATATGCTATGTGGAGGAGGAATAGTGTCGCTGAAGCAGATAAACCTGGATTTGAACCTCAGCTCCCCACGGATCGACTGTGTGATCTTGCATTACATTCCCCCAGCCCAGTCTCCCCGTTTGTAAAATTAAGATCATGACTGTACCCACCTCACAGCTTTGTGGTGAGGATGAAATAAGACGTGGTTTGTAAAGCATGCGATAGCACAGTACCTCACAGAATAACGCCTCAAAAAAAAAAAAAAAGCTATCTGACGAATTAGTGAATACGTATTTTCAAAAAAAAAAAAATGGCCTGAAAGAAACTCAGGATGCCTCTGGATGCCCTTTAGCAACTGCATGAGGTCTGAAGGAGGAAGATCGAATTCCCAGTAAGAGGCCACCTATCTCTTAGGATGTAATACCTAATGTTGGGAACACTGGGAAATTCACATTATCAGGGGAGAAACAAATGCACCAATAACCAACAAGGCCAAAACAGAAGAAAAAAAAAAACGAGTCAAAGCAGTTGACAACTGATCAGGGTAGTGACCTCATTGGACAGACCCTTCACTCTCAGTCCTGGGAGGGAAGTCTGCTGTCAGTGATGTCACCACATGTCCTCTCTCCTTTTTAAGAGTAGCCGGGAGACTGGACAAGATGGGGTGGGATTGGCTCCCAGCTTAGGATGCAAAAGCTGCCTTTTCTCCACTTTCTATTGCCCCCCTCCCCGGTCCTGTTTGGACATGCACCGAGCATTGCATTCGGGATTCCTGCATTCTCTGACTCTTTTTTAGTGTTTGGATTGGCTGTTCGCCAAGGCAACTGAAGAGCCTTTTCAAAAATCAGGTGAGTTTGGGAAAGATCTCTTATCTTCTCCAATATTTTAACTCCCTGCAAATTAAAACAGTCAGGGACCCCCTTGGAAAGAGCATAGAAGCACACCCAGGGCTTCCAAATGAAAGTTCCTACAAGACCCTCAACAAGGTGCTCCTTTTCAAGGGAAACGTATCCAGGTGTGGTAGCTGCTTTTAAGAAATTTGAGAAGTCATACACAGGTTACACTTCTTGTAAGCGACTGTTTGATGGGTGGCATTGCAGTCATGGGTGTGAAACATCTGGTTGTAACCAGAATGCGGGTGATTGGCTCACCCTCCAGGAGGGCAGGTAAATATGGCTTGGACTCCTGGTCTTGTATCTGGCCCAGACATGCAAATTCCTGTCTGGAAACTTATTCTGCCCTGCCAGAATTCAATAGGTTAATGTCAGCAGCTGGCAGAGGTCCACCTGTGGTTACAGTGAGTGCCACATGGCGACAGGTAAGGACAGCAGAAAGCTGCCAGAGAAGAGAGCTCAGATTGTCTGAGAGGTAGATGACCTGGCTTGCCAGCCAGGAGAGGGAACAGGCCCTGGTCCAGGGCCAATAGTGGAGGTTCAGAGACCAGAACCGGAAGAAGCCTGGACTGGGAAAAGGAGATGGCAGCTACCGTTGGTTGAGCACTTACTCGCTCTCCACCAGGCACTGTGCCAGGTCTGGGTAAAGTTCTCTGATTTGATCCCAGCAAGAGCCCCATTTTACAGAAAGGGAAACTGCAGCCATAAGGAAAAGACAGATCAAAAGCAGGCATCAGGAGCAGCACAAATACCAAAGCAGCCAGAAGGCACAGGACTTGGAATCGGTTGCCAAGAGAAATTCAGGAACCTGAATTCTTTATAGTCATGGCACTGGGGATTAGGAGATTTGCATCTAAGCCACCGCCTCTCTTGAGCTGACTCCCTTAACTGGGCCAGCTGTGCCTGTCACACCTCGAGGTGGCTGGTAAGGGCTGGCTTGGCAAGAACTGGGACCAGAAGAGGGATGGACAGGTGTCTGCAATAGATTCCTTCGAAGAGGACATTAATGGCCACATGCCATGAAACTCTAGCTAGCACGTTAGTGGGAGAAGTGGATCGGTGAGTTGCACTAGAAAAAACTGGCACATGAATTTGAGGTCTGTTTCTACTTCTATAATCAGTGCTCATCATTTCCTTGTTGGCAACTGAGATGTTCTGCCATCATTAATACCTGTTGATAAGTGCAAATAGGCTAACTTCATTAGCAGAGACCCGTGCTGAAGCATCTGACAACTGCAATCAAAGCATGGGTCCTAGTGAAAGTAACACACAATAGAAATCGCCACAGAACTCTGATTCATAAATTGTCTAAATAGTCTCCCCCCACAGACAACATTAGCCCTCGTCTGTTCTCGAGCCAAAACTGTCCTTGGCTCTGCTCAGCAGTTAGTGAACAAATGACACTGTATTACAGCTTCCTGCCACTAGAGTGTACAACTCCCTCACGCCTGAAGAGCAGGCATCTCTCACCTTCTGCCCACTGTGTCTACAAGCAGAAAAGTCCAAGTGCATGAAAAGAGTTAGATCCTGCCTGGTCTTTGGAAAGGGCTAGAACACCTTTTAAAGGTGACAGACATCAGAGCGATCCGTTGACACTGGTTGGGCTGTGACACGAAGTCACATGGTCAGATGAGAACCTCAAACAAGGACAACACAGTTGCATTCCCAGCTGTGTTAAATGACCAGCATATCATGATTGCCTTTTCACGCAAATGTCAATGACATAATCCTAACAGGCTCGCAGCTCTCTCACTGGTGTAATAAAACAATGACCCAATTATTTTGGAGGGCTGAAGCAGCAGATGTGATGAGTGGCTATGCTGTGCAGGGCACTGTGTGTGATGGTCGGGGCACAGTAGGGCAGCAAAGTGTGTGCCGAGGATCTGAAACTTGCTTCCAAAGCCAAAACTCCTACCATTCATCTGGTCGGAAAAAAAAAAAAATAAAGCCATTCAGTATGAAAGTTCCCACTTGTTCTCATGACGGAGGCCAGTTGGGAAAATGTGGCGCAGCGCTGATTGAAGCAAATTCTGTTTAAAAAACCAGCCGGTTTGTGGGTATTTGTTTATTTATAACTGCCCCCTGCTCCTCCTCCCCCACACCCTGCCTCGTTCTGCAAAGGATTTGAGATGGGATTGGAACACTGAAAGTTTGTGTAAGTCCTAAACAGGTCCAGCTACTTTTTAGATTGACGACAAAATGAAACTCTTACAATCCAGTGCCTTGCTCTAGAGACGCTGCCTCGGTTTTCCCAGTCAAAGCCAGTCCCCCTTATATCCCGTGGGGAGAGGGACCTCTTGCATCAGAACACACCTTGGCTCCAGTGCTACATTTTAATATAAACCAGGGAAATAAACATGAGCCCATAAGCCTGAAGCCTGAGAATAGAAAGGAACATGGATTCACTCACTGCCTTACTCATTCATTTACTCAACAAATATTGATTGGTACCTGTTCTGGAACAAGCTCTATTCTAGGCACAGGGGAAGCAAAAATAAAGGAGATAAGAGTCCTTTCACTTGAGAAGCTCCCAGTCTAGTGGGAAGGACAGACGACCAGGGCTGCAGAGGGTATAGATGATTCGATTCATGGCCTCAGACTGCCCTGGGTTCAACTTTTGGCTCTCCCTCTTGCTAGCTGTGTGACCTTGGGCACTTTGCTTACCACCTCAGAACCTCGATTCCCTCATCTGTAAAATGGGGCTAATAATAGAATTGACATCATCGGGTTATTATGAGGCTTCAATGAGATAATCTGGGTAGCACACTTAGAACAGTTCCTGGCACACAGTAAGCATCTAGTAAAAAGTTAGCTTTTTATGTTTTCTATTCCTTTTGTTTGACTTTCCTAAGACTGTGTCTGGTGATGAGACTCCAAGGACTGGTTTCTAAAACAAAACTGCTTTCAACAAACTCCTCCCTTTAGCCTGATTTTTTTTTCTTATTTGGAATGACACAGTTCTGTCATGATTTTCCCCTCAGCAACCATATGTCTGGCACAAACCTCAGGGAGAAAATATTTCCCAGATGGTTTTGTTTATGTCAGCCTACTATGTGCCAAGCACCCGTCTAGATGAGGGAAACACAGTTTGGAGCAATAAAAATAAGGTCCCTGTCCTCCTGGAGTTTACATTCCAGTGGGAAAGACAGACAAGAAACAGACACATAGAAACAAACATAATTACCTGGAGAGGTAAGTGCAATTAAGGAAGTATTGCTGATTAAAGGAATATTAGGGAGGGGCAGGAGGGAACTAACTGGAGGTGGTCAGAGAAGGCATATCTCAGGAGGTGACATTTAAGTGGAGTCTGAAAGGTTAAGGGGAAGCCTCTCGTGTCAAAAGCAAGAGCAAAAGCAGTTCAGGTAGAAGAAGAAACAGCATGCACAAAGGCCCTGGGGCAGGAAAAAGACCCTGGGAATGAGCCAGAAATCAAAAGCACTATGTGGCTGAGACATGCAGCCCTGGGAGGGAGGTAAAGCAGGCAGGATGATGATCTGCATCTTGAATGAGGACATGGAAAGCCCAGAGAGATGAATGGACTTACCCACAATGCCTTGCACACAGTAGGCACTCCATATGTTGTAGAATTGTCAGTCAGCAGGGCGGGGCTGAGGCCCTCCGCCTTCCAAATTCGGACTGAGATTTCCCACCACAACTAGGAAGCAGCTACCCAGGAAGACTGAAACATATAGTCTATTTCGTTGGTGAGTCATAGGCAACGCGCATTAGAGTGTAGGGTCGAGTGGCCCCAGCTGCCGCCTGAGTGTAAGGGGCGGGGGTGGGCTCAGGCCGCGGCTGAAGCTTTTTAGCATGTTTATGATGAGCTGAAAGCACTCACTGCTTAATTTAAAATACCGCTCACACATACACATACAATTCAGCAGCTGGGGGAGCTGCCAGGAATTGAGGCTAAGTGTAGAAAATTGGAGGATCAGGACTATCGGGTACCCAGCCCTGTTTCCCAGCTCCCACGGGCTGTCTCTGACCCCGGACAGTCTCATCTTCCCCAGTAAACTCCCGGAGGTCAAGACACGGATTGGGGCAGCAGCCGTTTGGGGAAGGGAGGCCTCTGCAGAGCCCTTCGTGCCAGCAACACTAGTGGTTCTACCTGGTCTTCAGCTTGCCAGCCTTCCTCTCCATTCATGCCTGTTAAAGTACCCCCTCAAAGCCCAGACCCACTCTCCTGGAGAAGCCTCCACTTGCACCCCCCACCTCCCCCCACCCTTCTGTTCCTGGAAATCTGACAGTTGGGAAAGCTCATTTGGCCTTGATCACAAGTTGTCTGGGCTGGCTGTGGCTTTTTTTGGTGTGTGGATCTTGTTTTCTCCCAGCTCTCAGCACAGGAGTATGTACACAGCGGGAGTCCCCTGTGCCTTGGCTCATGGGTTACATGATCGTATCATTTGAAAAGCCTTTTGGATGGAGGACTTGCTTAGTTGAAAAACAAGAACTTCAACTTGACACAATGTGAACACCCTCAGGGGGATCCAGTTTCCTTCCCATTGCTCCCCTACACCCAGGGTCCCGTGCCCACAAACTGGGTGAACCTACTGCCTTCGCGATCAAAATGCCCCACAATCCATCTCTCTGTTCGTAATACCCCTTCTGACTAGGTGCTCTCTCCCAACTCTACCTATCAAACCCCAACTCACCCTTCAAGGTCAAATCCAAGGGCCATTTCTGCCATGAAACCTTCCCAGGCACAATTCATTGCCTTGTCCCTGAACCCTCATGGTACCCTGAGTCTACCTCTTTTGGCTAGCAGACAGTGGGCTGGAATAACTCCCTCGCTTCCGTAAGCAACCTCAGTTTTCTCTTCTGGAAAACAGGATATAACAGCTTGCCTCAAGGGGATGTTAGAAGCTGCCAATAAAATAATATCTGCAGCCCACTCAGCAGGAGACTTGGTCTAGGGAGTTAGTGAGGGTTGTGGTTAATCACCATCCTCCTCATCTCTGGGAAGCAGGGTGCAGTAATGGTTAATAGTGCGTTGGCTTGGGAACCAGACACATCTAGGTTCCAGGTCTGCCTCCATCACTTCCAAACTGTGTGATCTTGGGCTGGTCACTTCCTGCCTGAGACCCAGTTTCCTTACATGTGAAAGGAAGTAGTAAGTTTCCCTGCCCCATCACAGAACCTGTTGCGAAGTTTCAAAGACAACAGACACCAGGTAAACTGCTCAGCACGGGACCCATCCCATAAAAATCGCACATTCAGGTCTATACTTCGTTACAAGCTATGAAACTCCTTTAAGGGCACAGACAATATTTGACTTATCTCTGCATCTCTCCCTGCCTAGCCTCGCCCAGAACCTCTGCAGCTGGCAGGCCCACAATAAATCATTGTTGAATTGAATGGAAAACCCAAACCAGATGTGCCTCGTCCCCTGTCAAATGAAGCTTTCAAGCTGGTGGGTTGGGCCTGCTGCCCCTTCACTCCCCCTCCCTCGGAGCTGAGCCGCCGCCATTGTCTCGCTGGGCTCTGGGGACTCAAGCAGGGTGGCAGGAGGGATCAGAAGTGGGGAGGGCGAGGCAGGCCGAGGTGGGTAGGGAAGTGCATGCTGTCTGCTCTGCTCTTGGTGACTGAGCAAACTGCCTTGGAAGGGGTGCTCTCCTGAAGTTTCTGCTGAATGATCAGAGGTCGGTTTGATGCCTGAAGGGACATGTCAAAAGCCCCTCACCCATCCAGGGCCTAGCTGTTGAGGGAACCCACCTCTTGCTCCAAACACTGAAAAATGGAAGGAAGTGAAAGTGTCAGGAGAAAGCTCCCTTCTCCTTTGGCAAAGAGGGGGAAACTGAGCTTCAGAGAGGTTCAGCTCCAAAATCATGAGACTGGGCTTCAAAGCAGAGCATTCAGCTGGCGCCACAGAAAAACTCTCACCCCTTGGCTACTGCGGCAGGATTTCCAAAACTACACATCGCGAGTTAACCCAGAAGAGGCAAAAAAAAAAAAATTGGGAAGCAATTTCCAAGATTCAGATGATGAGTACACTGCCTCTGTCGGGTGCTTACGCTTTGCTTCAGAGGGACAGAGGTACGTATTTATCCGTTATGCCCTCAAAACTCCTGGGAAGAGAACACACAGCTTGACTGGGGGGAAATGCTCCAAAAATACAAATCTGTTTTAAAACTACAAAAAGAGGCCAGTGTCTTCAGTGTTTCGGAGCCTGAGCTATGTAGACAGGACCCAGGGAATAGTATGCTGTCCAGCACAGGGTCAAGAGGATGAGTCAGACACCAAAACAGGGCTGCCTGGACTGTATTCTGGGTCTGTCACATACTAGCCCACCTGACCCCAGGCAAGTGACTTAACTTCTCGGCACCTCTGTTTTGTCATCTGTCACAAGGTGCCAATAATAGTACCTCCTCACATAGTGGTCTATGAGAATCTAGTGAGTGAATGTTTGTAAGGCACTTACCACATGCAGGGGTGCACGGTAAACACCATCAAGCTATTTGTTAAATAAAAATAAGCCCGTACTTCTGTCCCTCTGTAGCAAGACTAGCCTAGAGGCAGGGTAGCCAAGTGGTTAGCACTTGCCTGCAGAACTAGTTGAACACAGCTTCCAAGCCCAGCCTCATGATTTCAGAGTGGAATCTCTTTGAACCTCAGTTCCACCATCTCTAACGTGGGGATACTAACCGTCTCGATTCCAAGGCCATTCCGAGTTTTAAATGAGATAGCTCCAAAGTCCTGAACACAGCGCTGGACACCGCGGAGTGAGTAAGCCCCCAACAGAGGCAGCATACTCATCATCTGAATCTTGGAAAGCGCTGCTTCCTAATTTTATTTTATTTTATTTTATTTGCCTCTTCTGGGTTAACACACGATATGTAGTTTTGGAAATCCTGCCACAGTAAAGGAACGATTTCATCGTTTTGCCAATGAAATTCCTAAACATTTTATTCGAGAGCCAGAAAAGGGAAATCGTTGGGGTCATTTCTAAGCCACGCGAACATGGGCCATCTATTTCCCCACTCATTTAAATCTATCCCCCAAAGTTGCAGAAGTCACTTTGCAGGACAAAAAAAAAAAAGAAGAAGGAATGAGTACTTTACTGACAACAAAAGCCATCTTTGTTTGCTGCCCAGCTTTGGGAGAAAAAATACCTCAACCCAGGAGTTTGGAAAATTCTTGAAAGTTCTCATTTTATTCCAGCAAATCCAACCAAATTGGCGAGACTCCTGGCCATGTGAACCTGAATCAGAATGAGTCCTCTCTACCCACCACCCTCCCCACAGCACCAGAACCCAACAGGGTACACTGGACATCAATACACACTGGTTGTCGACTCCTGCACGAGAGCCCCAGATTCTATTTCTACTGTGTCTGCTACATTGCCAAAACACTCGGAAAGCGCTAGAGAACATTTTGAAAACAGGAAAAAAAAGCATCCATCAACTCACCACTCTAACAAAACTCTTAATTTTGTGTGGAAAGTTCTCTTCCAGTCTTTATCCACGTGCAGACATATTTTTACAGCACTGTAGTCATAGGGAAAAACTGCAGCAGCTTCAGCCAAGAACCAGATACCATAAAGCTCATGTCACTAAACTTTCCAAGTGAGGGCTTTTTCTTCCCTCATTGACTCCATTCATTCAGTCAGTCAGCCATTCGACAAACATGGATTGAACCGGGTTCTGATGCTACGCCTCGGGGAGTGCGGAGACAGAGATGACAAAATCACAGTCCCCGCCCTCAAGTAGCTCCCAGTTTAGCAAGAGAAACAGACAAGTCAGAAATTAGAGCGCGCCTGTGATCAATGCATAAATGCTGTGAACGCACAGAAGAGAAGCACTGGAGATGGGCTGGTGGCGGGGAGCAGGAGATCGGGTAGACCAGGCAGAACATACACGAAGGCATGACGTTAGGAGAAAACAAGGTGTCATCAGGTAGCCAAAAATAGTCCAGAATGGTTGGATCCTAGGCAGACGGCAGTGGACACAGCAAGAACGGAAGGAGGGGGGCAAATCATGAAAATTAAAGGTTTCGGTTTCATTCTGAAGACCGTAGGGGAGCTTCGGAAAGATTTAATTTAAGCAGGGTAGTGGCACAGTCAGATACACATTCGAGGAAAATTGCCCCAGCAACAGAATGGAGGGCAGATGGGAAGGATATGAGAGAGGTAATAGGGGGACCATTTAGCAGGCTGTCACAGTCATCGATTAAGATAAGGAGGGTCCAAACGATTGAGATGGCTTCTCCACTTACACGCTGTGTCACCTTAGTGGGTGACTTAACCTCTCTGTGCCTTAGTCTCCTCTGTAAAGCAAGAATAACCATAGCATCTCCCTTCTGGAGCTTCTGGAAGAACTAGATGAGATACTGCATACAAAGCACCTGGCACAGTCGCTGGTACCCAGAAGACACTCAACACATGTTCCGACCCCTTCCCCTCATTCCCTTGCCTTCCACCTCACCCTTCCTTAGAGGCTGGCACGGTATGCAGCAGGGAAGTGGCCGAGGCAGGATTCTAACTCAGACAGTCTGACTCCAGAGGGCAGTGGAGAAAGTTTGAAAGTGCTGTTGTCAGGACAGTTACTCAAAAGGATTGTTTAGCCGAGTCGAGGGCCCAGCTGAGGTTGGAAACTATGACTTCTGAGTGGGACTAATCAACAAAGTGATCGGATTTTCTCCAGCAGTGTTCCTCCATCTGGGTGTAAGCAACGAGGAGGAGGCTGTCAGTTAAATTTATCCAGGCTTGGGTTTTTGCCTAGTGGATGTGTCAGAAAGACAAGGGGCAAGGGAGCTGAGGATATAGGCAAGATCCTGACGTCTACACTCCAGGAGTTAAGCAAACAGACCTGGCTTCAAATCTCATCTCTGTCCTGTACTAGCTGTGGGACTTTGGGTAAGTCACTCAACCTCTCTGAGCCCCAGTCACCTCATTAAAAAAAAAAAAAAGACAATACCTGTCTCGTAAAGTTATTGTGAGAATTACATGGAGTTATTGAAATGATGTTGTAAGATGCTTAGTATGTGCCTGGCACATACATATTCGTTATTATTTTTATCATCATCATCATTTTCAAGGATGGGGGGAAGGAAGGAAGGTGGGAAGGGCTGACTGGGTGGGAGAATGAAGGGGGCTCAAGAGCCTGGAGATCCTCTTGAGGCAAAAGGATGAGCTTTGAGGTCAGTGGGCAGGATATGGATAATGGTGGGTTCTGAGATGAAGCAGTTCCGACCGATGATGAAGGATGGTACGGCTAGAATGGGAGTGTGTCCTGCACATGGATCATGGATGTCAACTCACCCAGGATGATGTCAGGACTTGGGGTGGAGAAGAAGACATTGAGCCAGATGTCGAACTCTTCGTTGAATGGGTGAGGGGGGTGGTTTGACCAGGAGGGGTGGCTAAAAAGAAGAGTCGATGAGGAGAGGAGAGGAGAGAAGAGGGTGCTGTAGCCAGATGGCATCAGAAGGAGGAGTTCTTGGCCGAAGGCGGAGGAGTAACGATCTGGACGCAAACAGGGGAAGCTAGAGCACAGACCCCACCTCCCAGCCCTAGGGTGTCTATGGTGTGGAGTCTGAGAAGTGTCCACCAGAGGGCGCTGCAGGCAAAGCCGTGAGCTCCTCCGCGGAGACAGGTTTCAGCGCTTCCAGGCGCGGAGGTAGAGAACGGTGTTCTGCGATGCTTATTTAGAGTGTAGGGGGAATTATTTCCCATGGGGTGGGGTTTCCAGAGGGTCCAGAGAAGAGCGGGAGGGGGCAGTAGTTGGGAGGTGGGTGAGCCAGGGGTGGTGGGGAACGGGAGCACAGAGCAGAATGGGGACGGTATGGGAGAGGACAGATGATGGGCAGGGAGGCTCACGTTTGGGCTGTAGCCAAGGACTGGGGGATGTGAGGCTCGGTGGGATTAACTGTCCTCAGACTTCCAAATGAAGCTTTTTTTCCCTTTACATCTTTTGTTTATTATAAAACTAACACGTGCTTGTTTCAAACAATTCTAACCATTACTGAAGTGAAAATCCACCTCCCCTATCCCTTTCCCCAGAGGTAACCACTGCTGACAATCTGTCTATCCTTCCAGATTTTTTCCTATGAATAATATATAATATCCTTTACGAAAATCAGATCCTCTTGTACTAAATTTTCTGCAACTTGCTTCTATCACAATACTGTATTGGAGACATCAATCAGAAAAAAAAGTATCAATACATAAAGATCTAGCTACGTGTATCAGTATATATAGATCTAGCTTGCCCTTATTTGTGGCTATATTGTCACTGTCATCATTACAGTAGTAGTAGGGATAGTAATGGATGGCGATTATTGAATGGTCTGTACTAGGTACTGTTTAAGTATTTCATATGCCATAGGGATTATCTCATTACTCTTCACAACTTTATGAAGGAGGCATTATTTTACAGATGAGAAAATGGAGGCACAGAGAGGTTTAGCAACTTGGGCAAGGTCACACAGCTCACAAGGACTAGAGGAGGAAGTCAAACCCAGGTAGTCTGACCACAGAGTCCAAATTCTTCATCATTGGCCTCATGAAGCTTAGTCTGCCATTATTCAAACATGCTATAAATTATTTATAAATTATAAATTATGACACCTGTCCTCCACTGACATCATTCAGGTTATTTCCATTTTTTTTTTTGCTATTTACAAATAATGTTGAAATAAAGATCCTTATACATGGAGGATTTCAAAAGGATAAACTAAAAGAATACTTGCTGGGTCAAATAATATTTCAAGTTGCTCTTCAGAAGTTGTGCTAATACAGATGTGCACTGAAACACATGTGCCTGTTTCACCATATCCTCATCTACACTGGGTGTTAGCAACCTTTTAAATTTCTGCCAATCTGAGGCATGAAAAATGACATATCAACCATCTCAACACTGTTTTAATTTGCATTATTCTTACTTAATTATAACCAAGATTGTGAACGCTTTTATAGGGCATAAACCTTTTGTGTCCTCTCTGTGAGGTGCCTGTTCATTATTCTTTGACCATTTTCCAATGGACGGTTCATCATGTTCTCACTGATCTATAGAAGCTCCCTCATTCATTCTTTCAATATGTATTTATCGAGCACCTACTGTGTGCCAGATACTGCCCTCAGACTAGGGATACAGTGGGGAATAAGCAAAGCCTCAGCTTTCATGAAGCGGACATGTAGGTGGAAGAAGCAGATAATAAGCAAATCACTGAATAATGTAATTGCAGATCATGGTGAGTGCTGGAAAGAAAATAGTGCACTTCCCATAATGGAGCTCTTGAAATATTATGAATAATAAGCCTCTGTCTGACTTTGACTTTATCCTGGTTTGTCCTTAATCTTTCAACGTTGCATGAGATGTCTTTTGCCATAGCCAAGGTGTTCAGTTTTTTTCATGGTCCAATCTGTCATTCTTTTTTCTTTATAGCTCCTAGGATTTTTTCTTGCTTTGCAAAGACTTCCAATCTCAATATTTAAAAAAAATTCTCTGATGCTTTCTTCCAATCTTTCAAAGGTTTCTCTTTTTAAAAATCTAAATCTTTGACTAAACTGAGATCTATCTGGGAATAAGGAGGGAGGTGGAGATTTGGCTTTATTTTTTCCCAGTGGCAGGCCAGTTGTCACAATAAATGCTACCCCGAATTAAATGGTGTGTCCTTTTCCCCAAAGATGGTGAGGTGAGGCCCACAGAAAGGAAGAGCCTTGCTTGGGGTCACATAGCAAATTAGTGGTGGCAGAACTGAACAGAAATTGAAGGAGGGGCTGACTCCTATGGCAGGCAAGACGTAACTGAGCTCGCCGCAGCTCCACTCATGAGCACACTTGAACCACCCTCTCGACCCATGCTGAAATTCATGGTCTGAGGCCACGGCCATGGCCACGGCCCTTTCCCTTTCCAATAAGCCCCCTGACCTCTCGTGCAGAGATAGGACTGCAGCCCCCGCGGCAGCCCTGCTGCTTATAAATAGGCAAACACCTGCTGACCTGGGCTGGGCTACCTCCCATTGAGGTAGCTTTGGCTGCAGAGGGCTGGGGGGCAGAAGGCAGACAGATTTGCCATTTCAGAATCAAAATAGGAAGTGTCTATTCTAAATAAAGAAATCTGGCTTGTTTTCATTCAGTGGCTGATGGAGCAGCTGCCTTCCCAGGAGTCTTCCAAGGGGCCTGCCTCGAATTAGGCCAAAGCCATCACTCTGGCCATTTGGAGACTTCTGGGGCTTCTTCTGGGGTCCTATCTAGAACAGGCCTAGAATTCAAAAGCTTATCTTAAAAGGACAAGGGTTTACACTATCTCCAATACAGCTTGACCTCGTAGTCCATTTCACGTGGTGTCTCCTGTACAAGCCTTCCCCTCTCCGTCCATATTTCCCTGGGCACGTGGACACTGTCACACCCCCAGGAGACAGGTGGGCAGGAAGGTGTCTCCAGGGAAAAAGAAAAGTGAAGTGGGGGTTGAAGTCATTCAGGCCACTTGAGGTGACCTTTTTTTTTTTTAACTCATGTTTTCCCTCAGTACCAGGAGATTTTCGGTCAAAGTGTTCGAACAAAATAGGTGGATAATTGCCACTATTATTTCGCTTGGCTTTCCATGGGTGGACATAGCTGAACATATTGGCAGGTTCTTATTGTCCTACTAATCTTGGTGGGTATTTTGTTGCTTTTCTCCTAAACCCTGCAGTAAATTTACTGCTGGTAATAAGGTAAAACCACTTCATAACATCCCGTCTGTCCCCTACCTACGGGCAGAGTGGGCAGCCAGCCTCTGCAGTGAGATTTAAGGCTGTTCTTCCCATGCCAAGGATCTCTCCAACCAGGCACAGTGTCAGGTCCTCCCACCACCAACACCGGGGGAAGAGACCTGAGTTCCAGCTCCAACCCTGCCATGACTTGCTGTGTGACCTGGGGCAAGTCACTTCCGTTCTCTGGGACTCAGGTGGCTTCCAGTAAAATGAGCGAGTCAGCCTGAGTGGATTCCCTAGCCAAGCTCCTCATCAAAATCTCCAGTAGTACTTATTAGTATGCAGATTCCAAGCCCTCATTCAGACTTCCTGAATCAGATTGCCTGAATGTTAGGGGCCACTGAATCCATATTTCAACAAAACACCCAGTGATTCCACTGTGCAGACAGGTTTGGGATCCAGTGAACCAGATGACCTCAAGGTCGCTTCCACCTCTGACTTTAGGCAGAGGTTTGGGAAGATTTTTCTTTGTTAATGGCGATACTGGGGATTGAATCTAGGACCTCACACATGCTTAGCATGCTCTCTCCCATTGAGATATTCCCCACAACCCATTACATTAGGTACTTGGATACCTCCCTCAGCATTTCTGTATTTTGTCTCTAAGAGGTGTGCTCTCCTTCACCCCCCATCCCCAGGCCAAGTGGGGGCCCACTCTCTCATCAGGAGCCCTGAAGACTTCTGCTATTCACTTGTCAGACACTGAGTAGTCACCTTTGAGGACAGGACCCAGGAAGAAGAGGTACGCACATTATCATTGGGAAAGGGGGGCCAGAAGAGAGAAAAACAGTACCAACAACAGAAAAATGGGGGCTAGATCTGCCTGACGGTCAAGGCAGCCTGAGACCCCACTGTAGACATAGAGAGCATTGACATATTGTAGGGACCACATCCAAGGCTCATGTTTCATGGATCAACTCTGCCACAGTTCAGGTAACACCATGCAAAGAGGTACAGCCATGCTGGGACCAGCCTTTTTTTAAGCTGGCGAGATCTTGTGGCTCCTAAGATTGGTACCAGCAAGTGAGGGTCTGAACACATCTCTCTCCACCACTGGGATCATCTAACCTCAGTCCCTGGGCCCGAGCATGACTCATGAGACAACAGGCCTGTAAGAAGCACTGGACCGTGACATCTGGACACTCTAGCTTTGGGAGAAGGCTCTGAACTATGACCTCTTCTCAGAGCTGGCATCCTGCCCTCTTTAGGTGATCAAGAGCCCCCATGTCCGACCAGTTTTCTCCCCCGACTCTGCTGCCCTAGATCCCTAACTCCTTGGCTCTGTGCTTGAGTCCACATTCATTATTCATTCTTCACCCGCCCACTATTTACTCAGCACCTACTCTGACCTGGCACTGGGTTAATTAGGCCAAATGGAAGCAAAACAGACACGGTCCTGGCCCACAGGAAGCCAACAGGCTAGCACAGTCATTTTCAACCCTATCAGAATCAACATCTCTTTTTATAATAAATGTTTTTTGGTGCACCCCTTTATTATCCTGAAATTAAAGACATAGATATAATAACCCACATACATACATAAGATCAAGAGATGTCCCGTCAGGCAAAGAGGAAATGAAAGTAATCCATACTCAACTAAAATGTATTTAAATATGTAAATACTCACACAGGATGGCATTGAAAGACTGAAGGAAGTAGGCAGAGGCCTGTGCTTTCAGCTAGAACCCCCACAAATGCAACAGCTACAAACACAAACTGCTAAGGGACGTTGCATTGATGACCGACTCTAGTTCCAAAAGCAACATCGCAATTGTTGGCCTGATTTTTTTTAAACAATGACCGACTCTGGATAAACCTCTGGGAAAAGAAAAAAAGTTCAATCTTCCCTCTCTCTACACAATAGTTTCATTAAAACTGTGTGGAGGTAGGGAAGCAAAACCTTTTATGCATATAGGTAAAATATTTATAGTCAACGTTCTGATCATTATAAATAGAGTTTTCACCTTCGTGGAAGTCCAACAGAACACTCAAAAATCATGCAGGATGCTGGACTATTCTCCATTTTGCAAGACTGTCCCAGGCAGAGGGGGACATCTAGTATCTCCATTTCCTGTCCACTAAATGAGCTCACAGATTTCCCCCAAAGTCCCCTAGGGGGCAGTATTCGCTCAGTTTCGAGTCACGGCTCTAGCCTTTCAGTTTCCATAGAACTGGTCTTTGTCTGGTTCTCCCCAAACTCCCATCCCCTTCACCTCTGCCCCCAAGGAATGGAGTCCCATCCTTGCTCCCAGTGTCTGAAAGGACTCGTAAGCCTCACTCCCTCTTCATCGGTTCAGCTAGGCTGAGTCGGACTGCAGCTTCCAACGAAGTGAACTGCTTGACTGCATCGCAACCTGTTGCTGCCCCTCCCTTTGGGTGCCCCCACTGAGCTCAGCTCCCGCAGCGGAGTCTCCTACGCCACGCCAAGGGTGCCGCTACCGGCAGATGGCGGCCCTTCCACTCCGCAGCTCAGCCCTTAGCCCCTTCTCCATCCCCGCCCGGGCTGTTGATAATCGGCAGATCAGGTCCGACTACAGCCAGGTTAGAATTTGGGTCTCACCGGATCCCGGTAGCCCTTTGCCCACACCTAGATTCCCATCGGATATTGAAAGACAAAAGAACCCTCTTCTGCAAATAGGAAGAGAAGGAGAGTTGCCCACCCTCTGAGCTTTCCTCTACCAGTCTTTTAAAGCGCTTTCTTGTCAGCATCGCACAGACAGCCCCCCGAACATTTGAGAACCCAGCCTAGTTCCCTGCAGAGCACCTTAGCCAAGAGTCTGTGCTCTGAAATCAAACGGACCTTGAACCCAAGGTCTACCTCATACTGCTGAGTGACTTGAGAAGTTTCACTTAGACTCTCTGAGCTACAGTTTGTTCATTCAGAAAATGGTAATAATAATAGTACCTACCTCCATACTGTCCTTCTTAGGATGAAATGAATGCCTATAAGATGCTTAGCAGAGTGCCTAGCACACAGTAATCCACCAGAAAATGATAGTTATTGTTGCTATTCTGGGAATCACATGGTGTGCACTGAAAACTGGCTTCTGCTAATGTTACTTGTCCCATTCTGCATGTTTCCACTTTATCTTCCAGACCAAGTTAAAAGTGTTTTTTTGAGGCTGACCAGGATGGGTCTGCATCTGGGCTGAAGTTGCATCTGCTGAGAGATACTAGGCTGGGAAAATCTGAAAGGCTCTCTTCTCCCAGGCAAAAAGAATGCTTTTTACAGTTTTTTTTTCTATCCTATCTCATCCCACAAAGACAATCTGAGAAGTAGTCATTGAGCAGACCAGAATTGGGGAGCCAGATTAATTAGGAACTATACTTAACTACGGCACCCACGTTCTTAGAAAATTCAGGAATTGTCTGAAAAGGTGTCTGGCAAAGTTGGCTGCATGGTTAATCACCTCAAGCCGTGTCTGCCTGGTGCCAGAGCTTTTGGAGGAAAAGGGAAAAACACAATCAGTCATCCAGGTGCCAAAGAGACCATTCAGCTCCTGTGCAGAGATGATATTAAAAAGTCATCTCAGTATAAGCAGCTAGATTAAGGCAACAAACACCTTGAAGGTTCTAACCTGTTTGCTTAGCATTAACTAAGGGTTTTAATGACCCAGAAACCATTGAAGGGAACATCCAGATATCCATTAATGGGTCAATATTTATTGAGCACCTACTATGTGTGTGGCACTGTGCAGGCTAGAGAAAGCAGAAGAATATAAAAATCAGTCTAGAATCTTCTCTTGAAGGTTGCTATCCAGCTGGAGAGGGGAGGTGGGGTAGGGAAAGCAAATCCCTAGACAAAGCAATAGAAAGCCCTTCAGCTAGGTCTTTCAGAGGAGGCTAACATCCTTTTAGTTGCTGTAATTACAGCCTCACAAAATCAAGCAGCCCGATGTTCTATTTGGTGAAAGGAAAAAATACAGTTCGGCTCATCAACGGGGGCTGTTTGACATTCCAAGGACTTACACAGAATGGTTCAGAACCAGATCTGGTGGCGGGCAGATCTGGGTTTTTCTGGCTCTGCTGCTTTCCCAGCTGTGTGACCTCACCCAGGTTGCCTAACCTCTCTGAGCCAGTTTCTCCCTGTAGAAATTGAAGGGCATAATAGTACCTTCTTTGAAGGATTGTGACAATTACAAGACATATCTTATGTAAAGCATTTGGCACAGAGCCTATCTTAATGTTCCCTAAAAAGGTAACTTAACTATAATCATTAAAAGAGAAAATGGCCATCATGAGCATTGGCCAAAGACATGTAGAAACTCTGGAAGAAAATTCCAGCCTCTCCCATTAGCAGTGAGGGCAGGTTGTCCTCCCCTCCTTGGCGCACTAGCATTCTCAGGTGCACACCAGCCAGGCCTGGGAAGACGGGGAGGTAAAGAAAGCATTCCCACAACAGCTCCTCCCCCACCCCGCGCTTTACCCCCTCCTCACGTTAATCTGGCTTTTATGCTGCCTCCTACTCGCCCAGAAGGGGCTCCCCTCTGCCATTAAGGGCCCTCTCTGGGAGTTCTTGGTCATCCAATTTCAATATTCCTCTCTTTACAACCTCCCTTTGCAATTTGGCATCCTACATCTCCTTCCCTGCGGTATAACAACACGAGAAAGGATAGAAACATTGTAATGTGACCTTTTAAAAAAGAATGACCTGTATGTAAAAATCCATCAGCGCCTCTTAAAAAATGCATATGCACAAAACCCCACAAAAGTCTCTGACTCATGCCTGGGAGAAGCAACAGGCACACCTGAATAGATTTTTTTTCCCCCAGAAATTTGACTGGCAAAAATTTATCTCTGAATCTTCTATCACAGGATGTCTAGTTTCCACCCCAAAAAGGAAACACTTTGGGTTATTATGAGAAATCATAATGGCAGTTCCAACAGTCTGCGGATGACAGAATCAGCTCCTGAAAATGCTACAGTCTATAGTATTTTGTTTTTCCCGGTTATTAATACAATACATTTTGCCTCTGAGTCAAATGTTTTTACTTACGCCAAGAAAAAATCGTGAGTTACAGGAAGTCTAACAGGCTTAATGAGCAAGGAGTTTAACTTAAGCCAGTGGTTTTGCAATAACCCAGCCCAAATCAGGCTCACTCCCTGCATTTAATGGGAAATAAGTGGTCAGAAATGGCCTTTAGCAACCTTGTTAGTGAAAAGGCACACGAGGTGCGTACCAACAAGGCTAGTTCTCCTGAGGTAAAAATGGCAGGTTGAGGTCACTGTAATTATCAACAGTGCTTTTTGCATGCTGGTTCCTATTACACGTATTACCTGTTGCTTTTCGGCTTTCTGTAATTACCGTTTCTTATGGTCAGATCATGCTGTTTCCTCTGCCTTTTACCAAGCAGCATGCTTGGGAGAGTCATTTGTGGCCCCTTGAGTCTGCCCTGTAAGTGTATTTTAAAAGGCAAAGCTTCTTCGCCCAGCGAAATGAAACTGATTGGGAAAGTTCACCATAGAAACGGGGAGACCTATTACGTGTAATGGCCAAGCTCTTTGCAACCAGATCTAAGCACTCAGCCACAATTTCAGAATGAAAGAACCTGTAAAGGCTTCAGAAGATAGCCGTGAAGACGATTAAGGGATTGGAAAAAAGGATCTAGGGGAAAAGGTGAAAGGTATTAGGATTATAAGGACGATTTAGCCCCAAGAGGGGGGAAAAAAAAGAATGAAGGCGTCTGACCAGCTGTTCTTTCTTCCTCACTATTGATGACACCGAATACATGAACTGCAGCATGAGATACTTTAAGTTAGATCTAAGAAAGAACTTCCCAACAATGCATCTCCTCAGACACTAAAGGCCATTCATTCTTCAGTCCTAAACCATTAGTAGAGCCCCAGACACATGTTGAACTGTGTGATGGGCACTGGAGAAGTTCACAGGTTCATGAGGGAGAGAGAGCAAATAGATCATTACAAGACAGTGGGATGCATCCTATAATAGAAGGAATTTGGAATGCGTTGGAATTTTAAAAGGCCAGAGGGTGCATGTAGCGTCATATTCGATACCACCTCTAGCAGGGTCTGAGGCAGCACCCAGTAATGAAGTACACTGATATTTCTGGAGCAAAAACACATGAATATTCACACAGGGCATGATAAAGGAAGACTATAAATAGCCTCATGCCAGTTCAAGTTTTGCTGCCAAATGAGTTTACCATAAACTTACAAAAGGCCCTCAGCTTGCAGAGCTTTAGGGTCTTGGGAAGGATAGATATGGGACTGTGGATCTGGGTACCGGGAGTCTGGTCCAGCAGTAGGACTTGGGAAAGACAGAGGACTTTTGGCTGCGGGCAGAACATATGTCTGTAACGTTCTCTTCAGCCTTGGTACCATGGACACGTTTTGAGGAAGATGGCTGTGTGTGTGCGTGTGCGTGTGTGTACGCGCGCGCGCATGCGTGCATGTGAAGCAGGGGGAACCTCCTCATTACTCCTCGGGTCAAGGCCCTTTCAGGCCCTGTATATAAAGTGGCCTCTGGTAATGCAGCTCAAAGAATTCACCAAATGGTCAGTAAGTGTTTTTGTTATGGTTATGGTGATTTCAGATACTTGGCCCATGGTCCCTATGGGCATGGCCACAAAATTTCAGAATCAGCATCCTCATGTGGGGTCTGCAGGGTGTGGTAGAATCACCAGGAGGGGCAGGGGGTGGACATCTCTGACCTCTGTTTAAAGCTGTGTTCAGTGAAGAGCAGGGGCAGGGAGACACTGGCCGCTTTGCCTCCTCTCCCACAGTGACTGCAGTGGATGGCAGAGCTCGGCAAGAGACAGACTGAAAAGCCTACAGGGAGGGGCACCTGATCACCTGCTTCTCTGGATTGGGGAACACCCAGTTCCCTTCCACCAGCCAGGCAGCTTCACTTAGGGACTAGCCTCCCTTGAGGGAGAACACTCAGTGAACCCTACCACACCCTCAGAAGCTGTTTGCTTCCTCAAGGAAAGGAGGCAGTCCTGGAGCTCGGTCTCCTGTTCCAAATCAGAAAAAGGAGACCTCGCCCTGCTTCAGGGGCCATTTTCTGCTACCACCCACCTACCTGCAACCATCACCGACACCTAAAGAGGAAGGAAACCAAAGCCCTCTTTCTGTCTTTAGATCCCCACAAAAGCATGGCCTCCTCCCTGGTCCACCTCTCTGCCCTCTGGGAATCCAAGCCCACATCATTTCAGGATGAGCTCAGCCTACAGCCACTCCCTCTGAGGCCTAGCTCCCCAACCTTGGTGATTCCAAAGCACACATCTGTTGCCACACCCGGGGCCCACCTAGGCCAAAGTGAGCCGGGGACATAACCTTCAGTCTGCCGATTTCTCACACCCCCACACCCCCACACCCCACCCCTGCTGGCCTGGTCTTTGTCTTCCCTGGGGAGTCAGCTCCCTAAAAGCCTTCCCCCTCCACCCCCTAATGGGAAAGTCTCTGATAAAGGAATCTGCACTCAGGTATAGATAATCACCCTGCCTGGCCCAGGTACCCCTGCCAGACCACCCCTGGCAGTTGGACTCAAAGGAATCGTGCGCTGATGGTAGGGTGGGTGGCATAACTCATAGGCACAAAGGAGCTATCTGGGGACAGGGGAAGACCTCTCAACCCCCATCAGATTACAATGTGGGGCCATCAAGTCAGCCCTCACCATTCTCAGGTAAGATGAACTGTGCCAACCCTCCTCAGACGGTTGGACTCTGTTTTCTGAATTCAAATCTGTGCCATCAGATGGCAGGAGAGAAGATGTGGAAATGGGATTGACCTGGACAGTCTGATGTGGAGTCGGTTGAGGGAGAGGAAGGAGAGGTTTTGCAAACAGAGATGTGTTGGTGAGGTGAGGGATGAAACAGCGGAAGAAGAAAAAGCTGGGTGGCAGTGGGTGGGGGAGGCAGCAAAAACAGATTTCAGGGAAGAATTAACCTTTCAGAGTGCTTATTTTGTACTAGACACTGTACTGTGTTATCTCATGTCATCCTGACAACAACCCTAGGAGATGAGAACTAGTATGAGATCCACTTTTCCAAGGAGGAGACAGAGGTTCACTGAGGTGAAGGAATTTGTGGCAAATCGCAGCATCAATCACATAATGGTGGAGCTGGATTCAGACAAGTTGGTCTGATTTCAGAAAACTCAGTCATCTGAGGGAGGGGCCAAGCATCCTTTGGTTGTAGGAAGAGCTTCACTGGCGGATGTTGAAAGGGGCTCCCAGACAACCTGCCCCACTCACCACAACACAGAAGTCCCCCAACAGCTCCCACAGGGACCACCTGCTCCTGGGTTAAACTGTTTTCAGGGAGAACACTGTTAAAATGTAAATATGTGGCCTGGAAAAGGTTAGCACAGCCCAAAAGTCAAGGTCTTAGAGGGGTTGGAAAGGATAGAGCTCCTAATGGGATGGGCTACCTGTAGGAGCCATAGTGGGGGGCGTAGGGGCTGGGAGATATTGTGGCACTGAGTCCCTGAGATACACTGGGAGTCTAAAGGCACCAAAAACAAACTTGACTTAACGTCACCGTTTGACCCAGAACTGGCCCCACCCTCCAAACACAAAGGAAAGGAGAAGGCATTGGAGACCAAAAGCTTAGGTTCATATCTTGGCTTTGCAACCTCCCAGCAATGCGCTTCTGGGCAAGTCACCACTCTGAATTTCCACTTCCTCATCTGTAAAATAAGGATGGACATCAAAACATCTCCTTCAGAGGTGAGATCGTGGGTGTAAAATGGTCAGCACAATGCCTGGTACTTAGTAGAAATTCATTAAGTATCAAGTCCATCTGGCCTGTTTTTACCACCTCTTGGCAGAAAAGGGAGACCAAATTTTAAAGGCCTGGTAATAGTCTCTGAAGATAACAAAGGGCTAGGACATTCATTCATTCATTCATTCACCACCCAAGCCCTGAATCCCTCCTTTGTATCCTGGAGAGTCAGACATGAAAACACCAGTCCTTGTTCTCAAGGAGCTCACACTCAAGTGGCCACAAGCCAACACACTCCTGCAGTGCGACAGAACACATTGTACTAGAGGCAGATCTGGGAGGGCTAGTGGGATACCCGGGGGCGTTGGGAAAGCTCCACAGAGAAGACATCTAAGATAGAACTTAAAGGACAAGTAGCAATTGTTAGGCAGACAAGGAAAGAAAATATATTCCAAGTGAAGAGAATAGCATATTTAAGTAACAACACATGGCAGGTGGAGATGGAGCTGAAATAGTGAGAATTGGTGAGAGATTACAATCTCTGGAGGAGGAGTCAGACAAGGTAGAGTATTCTTGAGTGACACCTCAGAGCAGAGAGATATTCAAATACAAATGGCCAATAGGCACATGAAAAAATGCTCAATATCACTAATTATCAGAAAAATGCAAATCAAAACTACAATGAGGTATCACCTCACACCAGTCAGAATGGACATCATTGAAAAGTCCACAAATGATAAATGCTGGAGAGGGTGTGGAGAAAAGGGAACCCTTCTACACTGTTGGTGGGAATGCAGTTTGGTGCAACCATTGTGGAAAACAGTTTGGAGATTCCTCAAAAGACTAGGAATAGACTTACCATATGACCCAGCAATCCTACTCCTGGGCATATATCCAGAAGGAACCCTAATTTAAGAAGACACCTGCACCCCAATGCTCATAGCAACACTATTTACAATAGCCAAGATGTGGAAGCAACCTAAAAGTCCATCAATAGATGATTGAATAAAATAGTTGTGGTATATATATACAATGGAATACTGCTCAGCCATAAAAAGAATAAAATAATGCCTTTTGCAGCAACATGGATGGACCCAGATATTGTCATATTAAGTAAAGTAAGCCAGAAGGATAAAGAAAAATACCATATGATATCACTTATATGTGGACTCTTTAAAAATGACACAAATGAACTTATTTACAAAACAGAAACAGACTCACAGACATAGAAAACAAACTTATGATTACCAGGGGGAAAGGGGAGGGTGGAGGAATAAATTAGGAGTTCAGAATTTGCAGATACAAGCTACTATATATAAAATAGATAAACAACAAGGTTGTACTGTATAGCACAGGGGACTATATTCAATATCTTGTAATTGTCTATAATGAAAAAGAATATGACAAGGAAAGAAAAAAATACATATATAGCTGAATCACTAGGCTGTACACCAGAAATTAACACAAAGTTGTAAACCAACTATACTTCAATTTTAAAAATGTATAATAACCAGTGTAGCATAGACATTAAGCACTTAGAAAGACCCCGTGGCCATAAACAAAAAGTAAGGCTATGTCGGGGCCTCTCAGGAAGGGATTCCTCATATTTAGGAGAGTTTTGGCCACTGAACTGCATATACCTAGATAATTAATGCATTTGCTATTCAGGCATCCATGCTGTTTGAATGTTTAGCCTGACATTAACAGGAACATCTGGCACATAAGATATGTGTACAGTCGCACATAATATTGTTTAACAGAAGCAATTTTCTAAATTGCACCCGTATCTGTAGATAAGAGATTCTTTAGTATCCTGCCAAAACTTGGGTATCTATTCAGCAAACTGTCAGGGGGAAGAGTGTTGTATCTTCATAGCTCCCCTGAGCACGTAGGCCACAGCCACACGCATAATACATCCCTAATCAATGGTGAATTGCTGAAATGTAGTTGGTTGAATTGAATGTCTTCCCATTGAAATTTGGTCCTTGTCAATTTCTTTTAAATGTTATATCTAATAATTCCACTTAAGTCACCCCTTCCCCTTCTCCTTTTCATTGCCATTGCTGACAATGTCAGACACTCTTAGCTTAGAGAAGGAACAATTTTTAATTATCTTTGCACTCCATAGAGCTCACTCTTAGTTAATTATCTTCTGATTCTCCCTGACTCATCCATGGTCATCCCACAGTATAGTCTTTTGCTAGCATGGATTTTATTGCCAGACCTGTTGTTTTTCTGAGCTTCCCAAGTGAGAGAATCAGTAATGCAGTCTAGCTGCACAATGAGGTTGTATTAATCATTTATTTGTAAGTGAACCAGGTCATCTTTCACGTCAGCTCTTCTAACAGGTCAATTTTTAACACATCTAACATGAAACAGCCCAAACAAATCAGTTCCATCTAGGTAAGGGCCTGCAAGCAAATCTTTTTTGAAAATTATTCAGAACAAAAATGATCATTTTATTTTGCACCATAGTTTAGTCCTCACCAAAATCAGTGGGACAAGGGTCACCTCCACCTGCTGTAGGTTGTGAAGACAAATTCAACATGGTGTCTGGAGGAAGTGAGAATCCAGGATTTAGGTTTTGGAGCCAGACCATCCTCTGTTTAAATTTCAGCTTTACCACTGGCTTGCTGTGGGCCTTAGGCACATTTTAGAACTTCCCCAAGTTTAGGTAAGTTGGGGATAAAAATACCTACCTTGCGGGGTTGTTGTGAGGATTAAAGGTAAGGTACGGAAGTTGGAACTCACATAGCACGGTGCTTGGCAGCAAGAAGACGCTCATTAAGTGGTAGTTGCTGTGATTGTTACTGTGAGTCCATAGTAGAGCAGACAGAAGCCGAGACCATGAGTCAGGAGCCTGGATTCTGTTCTTAGCAGTACCACTAATGAAGCAAAGACCCTATCTCCTCCCTGGACCTCAGATACTTTGTAAAATGAGATTTGCTGAGGGGAAACTAATGTGTCACATGGATTCCACCACTCTCTTCATCAGCATCCATGAGGGTCACCAGGAATCGATCACAGTGCCCATTCCTGAGAAGCAAACATAGTCATTCTAAATGCTGGGGCCTAAATAGCCTCTACCGCTCAATTAAAGTTGGCAAATGAAATGAAGCTTATTTGTCTTCCGTGAATTAAATGGCCTCAGATGTACGTTTTAGTGTAAACATTCTGTGGCTCTGTGGAAGTAAGTGCCTTCTGATAATGTTTGCAAGCCAACTCCAAGGTGAAGTGAAAGGCTCCAGTTCAGAGAGTGACTTCCCACCTAATGAGATGGAAACAAATAATTCAACCCAATGGTGTAATGCAGTAAGTGCAACCTGGATTTATGTCTGTTTCTTCTGCAGTGTTCTAGCTCTGTGACCTTGGACAAATCACTTCACCTCTCTGGGCCCCCATTTCCTCATGGGTAAAAGCAGACCTAAGATGGTTATGTAAGATGTTAACATTAGGGGAAACTGAGTTGTCTTTGCAACTGTTCCGTAAATCTAAAATTATTCCAATTTTTTAAAAAAAATATTTTTAAAAAACAGGCAGAAGGGCAACCTCTTTGAGGGGCTGTGAAGATTAAGTGAGATAAAGCATGGCAAAGTATGTCGTTCGGTTCTTTTCTTTTTCCCCTCCCAGGCATCTCCCTTCACCTACACATTTGAACTTGTTGAGCAGCTGAGGCATCAGTAGGTATGTTGTCTGGACTATGATGCCAGCAGGTTCACCAGCCTGACAACATTGCAATTCAGAGCCTTGTTGACAAGCCAAAACCCTGCAGGGAAGAAGGTTGGGTTTACATAGTCCTGGGATCCAGTGAATGCGTCACATATTGCCAGAAGCAAAGTGGCCTCTCTTTGTTGGACTCTGAGTAGGGGGTGGGGGCACTGTGGGGGAAGGAGGGAAAAAGAGAACTAGGAAGAATCTAGATAAGACCTGCAGGCAGCTAGTCAAGGAAGCAGGCTTGGGCTCCACCCCCAGCCTCATATATAAAACTCTTTTTTTCTTGTTGGTTTGGGGTAAAAGCACTTTTTCTAGATAGACCCTGATACATCCAAATAAGTTGAGGGCAGCAGGCGGGAGGAGGAGTATATATTCAGCCATTAGGCCCATGCAGGTCCCAGGCCTATTTGCCCTTAATCCATCTCTTCCTCTTCCGTCCTCTGCTCTATACTGTAGCAAGAGAGGGACGGGGGCAGGGGAGGAGAGGAATGAGTGGACCCTTGAAGGTTGTTTCCCAGGCTCTGGTGGGTTTGGCCACTGGGAGTTACTGGTAGGACATTGGAAAGCAGAAGGAAGAGAGAATCTGGGGTATTTCCCTCCCTCCCTTTCTGCCTCGTGTGATGCCCCCAGCAGTGGCTGTGTCTCTTTCGTGCCTCCGGCCACGACCAGGTTTACCACAGCTCCAGTTTCCACCGAGTGACCCAGCCCCTAGGTTCTAGTGTAGGAGCTCCTCGCTGTGGCTAAAATGTCTGGTTTGCCTCACTGGCCTCTGCTTGGCACCGAAGCCCTCTCATCAGCTGATAACCAATTCTCTGCACTGAATTCCTTCTCCCTTAAATACTCCGTGGTTTCTGTTGTCCCAGTTGGACTGGACTGATCAATCTTCTGCCAGCCAGCAGCAAGGATTCCTTCTCTTCACTGGCCAGTTTTCATTTTGGAACACAAGGCTCTGAGTGACTTATCTGGAAAATCTGGGTGGGAGATTAGGGGAGCGGAAGAGGTCTGGGGAATGAGAAATGGAGGTGAACCTCAGGAGAGCCCGAGGACCTAAGAAAAAGAAGGAGGCAAGAACAGAAAAGCTGCCTCATACATTTGCCCTGTCTCAGCTGGTGAGTGCTCTTGCAGTCTCTCCTTCAACAGAGATCAAGCAAGTGGAAGCCTAGAAAGAGGAGAGAGATGAGCCCCCAACCCACCCTCCCTGCACTGAGTCGGCTCCAGGAACATGTAAAGAAGAGAAGAGCTCCAGGATGTGGCTGGCCTGCCTGTAGGTGGCGGCTGCATTCCAATCAGATGGAGGAGAATTACCCTAGGTGGCACCTCTGAGCTCATCAATCAGGCTGTCCCAATGGGCCAGGATCACACTGTCCCAGGGAAGGGATTTTCTTGAGGCTGAGTGGCAAGGATTTCAACAGCAACAGAAACCAGGACTGTCCCCAGGACTGGGAGCCCATCACTTAATTTCCTTGCCAGCTGTGTTTGAGGCTGTAAAGACCCAGCTGCAATGCTTGAGTCTCATTCATCAGCTACTAATCCACTGTGTGACCTTGGAGAAAACAAGGAGAGGGCAGTCAGAGCCCCCTGCTTACCTAAGAGGACACCTTGTGAGTACCCAATACACATCACACTGTAATTCCAGCTCGGAGGAGGTACAGGAGCAGATGTCTGAGAAATGCTTCCTGCTGGGGGCCGAGGAAGAAAGCAGGATGGAGAAACTACTCTGTAGTGCTCAAGAGCCTGGTTTTAATAGAGGTTATTGTTAGTTTGGTTAGGGGCAATGATGATATTGTCGCCGTATACGAAAATATCCCTCATTTTTTGAGATGCATCATGAAGTATGTAAAGGTAAACGATGTAATACCTGGGATTCCCTCTCAAATATTAAGGCAAAGCATAAAAGAAGAGAGAAAACGAAAGGGGGATAAATCAAGCTAACAGGAAAAAATCCTGAGAGATACTGACTCTGGTAATGAATACAGAGGGGTTCATTATACTATTCTACTTCAGCATGTATGAAATTTTTCATGAGAAATTTTTTAAGGCATGTGTTTTAGAGTCAGACCTGGGTTTGACCCCATTCACTCAGGCAACAAATGTATATGGAGTAATACTGGATACTAGGGCCTGTGTTCTACCTAGCGGTGGTAGATGGAGGGGGGCACAAAACAGACCGGGTCAGGATTCCCCAGTGGAGGAAAGGCTTTTGATATTAGGTGGCCAGAAAAAAAAAAGACAAATGCCCACCTCATCTGTCTAGGCTCTTTCTAATCTGCCTATGCTGTTTCTGAAGCAACTTTCTGCTTAAAAGGCCAGAGCTCCTTCTGATGAATTCTCCCATGACCCCTGGGGACACAAACCACCCTACTTAGAAGGACCCTGGAGCTCTCTTTTTTGACCTCTGCTGCTTTGGCCAGCAGCTAGGCAAGTAGGAAGCCTTCCACAGGGAAGGCCACTGCAATCTGGTGTGGGCTGCATTTCCAGTGCCCTGAGTAACTCATATAGGCCAACCCAATCCTCACTCCCAGGAGATTCCAGAGCTTCCGTGGGACACTCTGGAGTCACAAGCAAATTGCCCTTTCCCTCCCTTGCCTGTCTCTCTCCCTCAAACCTGCATAGGACTGTGTAATTGAAATCATGTGGGAACTGGGGCCGGCTCAAAAGTTAGCCCTGCATTCGAATCCTGGCTCCATCAACTTACTACCAGCATGACCTTGAGCAAGTCACCTCCATGCTCTGAGCTTCCACTTCCTCTTCTGTAAAATCGTGACAAGATGGCAACCCCTCACGGGGTTGTGTGAGGGTTAGTGAGGAAATACGTGCTTTGTACATTTGTTTCAAATAAACACATGCAGAAGGTTTTAAGTCATTCATGCAGAAACCAGTGAGACAGCATAACTGGTGCAAAGGAAAACTCAAAGTAACACACATTTATAGTCAGTTAAGGAATGCTAAAATGAATTTACAAATGGATGTAAAACAGGAAAAACTGGCCAATATTCGCAGCAATAAGCAATTGTATTCTGCCAGACACTGGACCTATACACTCCCCAGAGCCCCCAGAATTACATTGAGAGGATATCCAGCAATTTCCTTGGTGCATTTCAAAATCTTCTACAGTTTTCCCTACACCTGGAAACTGCAGAGATGTTGGAGTTGGTGGGGGTGAGGGTGGTGATCTTGACCTGATCATTGCTGTTCATGAGGCAGAGGAAACGTTAGAAGCATGGACAGAGTGACCAGAGTGGAAAGATGGGCCCTGGGAGGAAGGGAGGAAGGGGCTTGAAGCCTGCTTTCTGCTCTTCCTCGTGGTGGGGCCTCAGGCAGTGGACCTTATCTCACTGAGCTTCAGCCTCCTCACCTTCAAAGTGAAAATCAAGACTGGTTGTATCAGCCTCATCTGGTTGTTGTGGGGCTCGAGGATGAAGATAAAGCACCTGGTATATAGTATTTGGTCAAGAATGATAATAGCCAACATTGAATGGGTGCCTGCTCCATGCCAGGCACTGGGATAAGCAGTTGACAGGCCTTTATTTATTCCTCACAACAGCTATGAGGTAAGTACTGTTATCCGTCCCTTTTATAGGTGAGGAAAGTGAGGCTCAGAGAAGTTTACTGGCCCAAGATGACCCAGCTAATTAGTGATGGTACCACTGTTTGAACCCAGGCAATGGACTTCACTGCCCAAACTCTTAGGTTCTCTGCTGCATTCCTGTTTCCATGGGAGATGCGGTCTCTGGTCAGAAACAGGCCCAGAGATTGAGGGGTCATGTGCAAATGCCCCAAATGTGGTCTTAATCCAGGAAGCAAGGTTCCTGCCAACACATACCTCTGGAAAGAAGTTGCAGAGGGGAGGCCAAAGCCCAGGCTCCCTAATCCACCCACAACCCCCAAACCCCAGCTCTCACACACATACACACATCACATCAAACCTTTTGATTGATCCTCCTCAGTGCTTTCCAGCCTCTTTAATTTTCATGGAATACATATAAAAATACTTATTTAAGGCCCAAGGGCCCTTCCTGCCCCAGGCCCCTCCCAGACCCTCTGAGGATGGAAGCAACCAATAGCTTAGAACAGCAATGGAATCGTTTTGCTGTAATCCACGGGCACCTTCTATATACTCCAGGCCCAATGATCTGACTGTACATTTCCAAACATACACAGACTGAAAAAATATGTGGAAAGCTGAACACTTAAATCTTCTAATACATTTTCGGCTTTGGGCTCCACTTCTTTCCACTCACATTCGGAGTTGGTAGATGAATAAGTGCCCGATAGTGAATGCAATGCTGAACATTTTTAGATGTGCTATTTTAAATGAATAATCAATATGAATTTATTTGCCATTCTTTCCTACAAGCATGGATCATCATAAACTCATCTGTGATTCACAAGAACGTAAAAAAAAAAAACTCCCATGGGAATTTTAATTCAGTAGTATTGGTCTTTCTAAGTGAAACATTATCTGTTGCTCTTCTGAACAGAGAGTTCATTGATAATTGTTCATCAGAGGAGAAGCATCATCTTTTTCGCAATTTTTTTCAGTCTTTGACAAAATCATGGGTGAAAACAGGCCATGTCTGCGTGATGCCAAAAGGTCTGGATAAATAAAAAAGGAGGAGGTGATATTGTTCAATGACTAGGCTGTTTGGTCTGTGAACTACTTGCCAACATCTGGGTGTTTGGCCTAAGAGGGTTCACAGTATTTCCTTTTCATCCACATGTTATGGCTTTGTGTATACAGATGGCTTCTCACTAAACAACTCGGATGCCTCTTTTATGAGGGAATATATGGAAGCCACGAGAAGTTGAGAAGGGAGGGGGGAGGACAAAGAGGAAATTGTGGCAGGAGACATTCCTAAAATGGTTCTGCCACTGCCATGGTGTTGGAGTCCGAGCAAAGGAATTTGCAAATTTTCTACATTGAAGCAGTACTACTTGGAGGCTGCAATAATGATGTAGAAAAACGTGATTACTATAAAAAAATTGAAAGGGGAAGAGAAATCATCAGTATTGCACTACTTATCAGAAAACTGTTGAGTCTAAGTCAGTGCTTATTAATCTATGTTCACCACAGACTTGGGGGAGGGGGCCTGAGCATGATGGTGGCAGAAACAATGACTTGCCCATGAATTCAGCAGTCCAGGGCCCATGTGGCAGTCACATGGACTCTTAATACACTATTCAATTGTGGCTCTGAATTGAGTTAGTGGACATTCACTGCCTCAGTGTGAATGTGCAGAAAACCAAACAAGGGGATTTCATTCTATAAAAGCAAACCCAGAAAAGCTAGGCAGAAACACTGAAAAGGAGCCCAGAAGAGCAGAGCTTTCAGCACACATTTGAAAACTGCAGATCAATAGGAAGTAACTTAAAGTTGTAGAAGGAAATAGGCGAAGAGAAAGAGCTTCATGGGGATTCTCTCCACTTTCCACTCCAGAGTAAACCAGTCTCCTTTTGAAGTTGAGCCTACTCTGAACAACTAGGTTCCAGTTGTTCACCACCAAGGCTGGCTCAGGAGTCAATAACTTTCAACCGTCATGGGAAAGAGAGGCATCCTGCAGGTTTATGAGACACTCGGGAAGCTTCTTTCTTGAAAGCCCTTATAGTCAAAATCTACATGAAAAACCAAGTTCACCTTCTTGCCTTGATTGATAAGGCAGTTTGGATTCATTAGCTGCTTGGCTAGAGTGACCAGACAATTGAGTCAATATAGCTCAACCCTTCCAGAAGCTAGACAGTGATCAAAGAACTCAACAGAGCCAGCTCTGTCATGCTGTCTGATAGCACGTGCTCTTCTCTACAGCCTTGTGCTTTGGGGGTCTACAGCAGTAGGGAGGCTCCTGAGACCTCTCAGGCATGTTCAGTTCACATAGCTTTAAGATATACAGGAGATCTGATTTAAAGAGAAAAGATTTAAAAGCTACTTCTGTGTTGTTACTTCCCAAATATTTTATTTGAAAGCAGTACTGATGCTTTTGTGGTCATTCTTCTATGCAATCAAATAGGTAATCAGAGTTATTAGAACATACATTTTCCTGGGTTATTACAAATTATTTTCATTCTGAAATAAAAAATAAAACAGAAAGCTTGTAGACATTTTGTTTTTTTAATCTGAATTGACCGTTACATTTTTTTAAAAAGGTTTTACACAGATCTACAAGGAATCCTATGTCGCCTATATTTATGTACCTTGTATAAATTCAGCAAGTTGAATCTGAAATCCCATCTGCTTCTTTTCAAATGATTATTTAATGTGGACATGTATTTCATCTATCTATCAATGTAGATAGGTTGTGGCCTCCTGCCACATACAACTTGCAATGTTTCTCCTTTGGGTCAGGTTTCTATTTTGTTCAAGTGGGGAAAAAAACACAACTAATGATTAATTGCGGGGCGGACACACTTCCAATGCTCGATGGTAAACAAATAAGCTGACTCAGTGTCCTAGGTAAAACAAAACTTTCTCTAAGAGCCAGGAATCAAATAAACACAGGATGTGTCTACGCTTCTCAGCCTGTTCATTCCAGAGGGAATCATGGTCTGCAAAGGCCTGTCCCTTCCTTCTTTCCTTCCTTCCTATCAAACTGTCTGCATAAGGCTTCTCACCCTTCTGGCTTTGAAGATTGAATACTCCTGAGGGCATGGTGAGTTCCAGATTTTTAGAAAAAAAAGGGTGTGTGTGTGTGTGCGCACACATGATCTGTTTTGGCTGGGGCTACTGGCTGCTACCATTTGCAAGGGAATGATAAATTTCAGTCACACCCATCTTCATGGGAGCAAGTCAACTCACGGTAGAACGAAGTGGCAGAAACAGGACAAAACTCCCTACATGTTGACTCCCAGGCCAGTGCCATTTTCCATTGTTACAAGCAGCCTCACACATTGATAAAATGTTTTGGCATGTGGATGTAAACCAATGAATGTTTCTCAAGCCATATTCTACAGAAAACTAGCCAGGCATTAATAAGGGATCTTTAGTCAACTAAGTCTGAGAAATGCTACATATTCTATCTTCCTTTGGAGATCTACAATGCTTATTAGCATTTTAAATGCTCTGAGACTTGCAGTAAAGAACCCTGCTCAATTTTATCTAATTCAAAATTTTCCAAGCTTATTTGACTATGGATCTTTTTCATCCCATTGAATGCCTGTGAGCAACTTGTAGGGTTCCATAGTGTGTAACTTGGGAAACGCTAGTAAAATAAATCAGGAACGTGTTGATTAAACTGTACTTACTATGTTTGGACACTGCTTAAGAAAATACCACTGGTACTGGAATCCAGCCCTTCTGGTTTCCTGGCCAGTTCACACTCTCCCCACTGCATACGTCACACCCTTTCCCCATGGTCTTTTTTCCTTCTGGTTGCTAACTGTTGCTCAGATCCATCTAATTAGCTACTCTCTTGAGATAACCACTTTGCTAATCTAAGGCAATGGTTCTTAAAGTGTGGTCCCTGGATCAGTGGCATCACTATCACCTGGAAACTTGTCAGAACTGCAAATTCACTTCAGAACCGCTGAATCAGAAACTCTGGGACAGGCACAGTAATCTGTGTTTTAATAAGCCCTCCGGGAGATTCTGATGCACCCTCAGGTTTGAGAACGTCTGATCTTCTAAGGCAAGGCTTTAAACCACTTTCCCTACATCTCCTATTATTTTATCTTTCCTCTTGTCACTCAGAAAGCAGCCAAGACACAGTAAGGTACATCCCAGGGACATGTGTCTATTATAATAGTCCCCTCCCTCACTCTGATCAAAAGATGGGTCCTTTGACAAACAAATCACTCATTCCCTTCTTTGACATATTCAATTTAGGATGAAAACATTTGCATGAAATATGAAAAGATTATCCTCGAGCCAGCCTATTCACATCAAACAGCTTGCCCTACCAAGTATCACAAGGCTGAAACATCTTAAAGGTAACAGATATATTTGTCTCTAAACAATAAGCACATTTTAACACACCCAAGTTTTGAAAGAAGGTTACACAGTGAGTTCTTCACAATCTTACTGCTCTATAAGCCAACAACTATCTGCTGAGTGCCCATTAAATGTGAAGCACTGTGTTCCAGGCTCTGGGCTTTCATAGAACATAATGTGGGCCCCTTGCACTCTGCTGTTACAATGTAATTTGAGAGAGACATCATATCAAAATTTGTTCAACAAAACAAAGTAATAACCAGAAAATGCCAGAAGAACGTAACTAAGCAATATGCATCTAGCCTGGAACGCCGGATCTTTGAAAGAACATTGAAAACGTCTACCCGCTAAACAGCCAAAGAGCAGAAAACGTGGGTTGTAGTTCTCCCTCTTCCACTTAATAGCTCTGTGACCTTGGGCAAGTCTCAACCTCTATGGGTTTTAATTGATATTCTGTAAATTAGGGGTAATGATACCATACCTGCCCAAAGGCAAGGAACGAAAACAGATGCACTCGTAAGATAGCTTTCAGTTTAAGACCTCTGACTCTAGGAGATCACAAACTGAAACGTCTGCAGCTGCCCGCAGGGGTGAAATTAGCCACGTTCCTAGGTTGTACGTGCTCCTACCTAGGGTTGCCAGGCCCTCTGATTTTTCTAGAGAAACAGAAATACCTCTTTTATGTGAGATTTGCCCATTACAATTTTTTTTGCAGCTCATTCTTTTTTAAAAAAAATTGGACCAAACAAAATGTGTCTGTGAGCCAGATGCAGCTTGTTATATTGCTAATTGGTAACCTCAAGACTAGACAGAGGCCACAGAAGTCTTCATAGGGAAGGTGGCATTGTAGAGAATTTTGCTGAGATTGAAATGAAATGGTGGTATCAGTTAAATCATTAAGATGCCTCACTTCAAACAGAGTCAGTATTTTTTTTCCCTCCAAGTCTTTGTTTAATATTACACAGGCATGGCTGCAGTCAATTATAGACGCTTAGATGCCTCCTCCTTAAAGCTTTCCCTGACCACCGCAGCCCCAAGTGCTCTCTCTCTCTCTCCTTTGAGTTCCCATAGTAATTATTTTTCCATGCAATTCATTTGGCAATTAATCACACAGTGCCTTGTGGCATCTTTTCTATTGTGGTCTTGAACTGCTATTTAAACATGTTATAATTATTTAAGTTTCCACATGTTTGCATCTTCCCTTCCCTCTAAGTTAGGAAGCTCTTTGAGGATAGAGGCCAGATCTTATTCCTTCAAGTACCTGGCACAGAGGAGATTTATCTGTTTTGGACTTAATTTCAAAGGAGCATCGCACAGAAGGGTAGGGTACCTAAGAGTATCTCTCAGCTGGTTTTTAGATCTCATCCTCTCCTATACGGGCTGTGCTCTTTATCATAGGTGGACTTGTAAGTGTTTGTTTAATAACTAGAGTGTCAAGAAAGTGAAAAGATAACACACAGCATGAGGGAAAATATTTGCAAACCTATTATCTGACAAGGGACTTGTATATAAAGAATCATTAAAAACTCAATAATAAGACAACTTAATCTTAAAATGTGAAAAGGATTTTAATAGACATTTCTCCAAAGAGTGACAGATGAAAACTAAACCTTTGGTGGTAAGCACACTGTAGTGTATACAGAAGTCAAAATATAATATGATACATATAAAACATATAATTTTATAAATCAACAAAAAGTATAATTTTTAAAAAATGGCCAATAAGCACATGAAAGGATACTCAACATCGTTAGCCATCAGGGAACTAAAAATCAAAATCACAATGAGATACCATTTCACACCCTCTTGGATGGCTATAATAAAAAAGACAAATAATAACAAATGCTGACAAAGATGTGGAGACATTGGAACTCTTATTCACACCACTAACAGGACTAACAGGACTGTAAAATGGTACAGCTGTTGTGGAAAACAATTTGGCGGTACCTCAAATCATATGACCCAGCAATTCCACTCCTAGGTATACAGCCAAGAGAATTGAAAACATATCTTCACACAAAAACTTGTAAATGAATGTTCAATAGCAAAAAAGTGGAAAACAACCCAAATGTCAATCAACTGATGAATGGATAAACAAAATGTGGTATAGCCATAAAATGGAATATTACCTGGCTAAAAAAAAGCCAATGAAGTCCCAATCCATGCTAAAACATAGATGAACCTTGAAAACCTTAGGCTAAGTGAGAGAAGCTAGTCACATAAGACCACCTAATATATGAGTCTATTTTTATGAAATATCCAGAAAAGACTGATCTACAGAGAGTAGATTAGTGATCACCTGGGGCTGAGGAAAGGAGGCAGGGACAGGAATGACTGCTAATGGGTACAGGGTTCCTTTTGGGGCTGATGAAAATGTTACAAAGTTAGATTGTGGTAATGGTTGCACAACTCTTGACAATATTAAAAAATCACTGAAATGTATACTTTAAATAGATGAGTTTATGGTTTTATAGTATGTGAATTTTATCTCAAAGTTGTTTAAATAATAATAATAGCTAATATTTATGCAGCACCTACTGTGTGACACTCTCCTAAGTGTTCTAGATGTATTAACTCATTTAATTCTCACAAAACTCTTAGGAGGAAGGTACTTTTATTGTCCTTGTTTGAAAGATGGAGAAAACAGAGTTACACAAACATTAAGTGGTTAGCCTGAGACTTCACAGCAAGTGATGGAGGTGGGATTCTAATACAGACCAGCTAAGTCTAGAGCGTTGCAGTCTTTAATGCAGTGCGATATTGGACACAGACAGTCAGTACTTGTCATTTCTTCATTATTCTACTGGAACTATGATGAAGAGAGTCTGCATTGACATGGGCTACACTGAAAGTGAGTGGAGGGAAAGTTTATAGAAAATAAAAGTGAAAAGGCTACAGAAGATGCAAGAGGAGTGGATTTATAGACACTCTGGCTCTGCTGTAATTTTGCAACTCATCCTTCTGCCCATCACAGGAAAAGTATGTACCTTGTACCCAGTATGTAAGAGACTGTCTAATGGGGGCAGAGGGTGTTGGGTTAATCCTTACAGAAAGGATTTTACAGTGACTCAGCCAGCCATGTCTGTTGCCTTCTGGGGGACGATGCCCCAGTTCAGCGTGACCCATGAAGTAGAGTGAACATGACTCATATTTTCCTCTTGATTCCTAGGAGTATATGGAGTAATTCTGTCTGGAAGCTAGCTAGGTTTGTTCACTGAAGTGCAAGTATTTATTAAGCTAAATGCAAGGGGTTACAAAGTTAATAATAACAACCATTTAGTGAGTGTTTACCATGTGCTGTAACTTTCATGTACTGGCTTTTTTCATCCTTAAAACATCCCTATGAAGTAGGTACTATTATTAACATGGCCATCTTACAGATGAGGAAACTGAGGCTCAGGGAGATTGAAATCATACAATAACTAAGAATAGAGTCAAGAGTCAAACACACATCATTCAGATTCTAGTGCTTTTTCCACTATAATATACTGCCTTCAACAAATATGAGCTCATACAAGGCACTATAGGGGAGAAGGTAATACAAATCTCCTCTCCTCAAAACACTTATAAACCAGATGGGAGACAAGATATAAACACAGTAAAAGTTAAATAATGCTATAATAATAATAGAATAATAAGAGAAATATATTGTGTATATATAAGTCTATGGTATAAGAATAATAGAAGTATATTGTATATATTGTATCTAGAATAATAATGGAATAATAATAGAAGTATATTATATATAATAATAAAAGTTTATTGTATATTATATATATATAGTAACAATACAACATTAGAAGAGATGATAACATCTACTATTTATTAACATTTACAATTTGACAGGTTCTGTTCTAAAGGCTTTACAAGTATTATCTCATTTATCTTGCTTCTAGGTGAGGAAACTGAGGCAAAAGGAGGTGAAGCAATGGGCCCAACGTCATGTAGCATCATCTGTAGCAGCATCAGGACTTAAACCCAGGCAGTATGCCTCCAGAGCCTAACCTTTTAGATATTACATTGTATTTCCACGATAAACCTGGTACTATAATAAGGGTTTGGAAAAAATGCTATGGGAACCCAGAGGAGAAGGCCATTAATTCTATCTGGGGCAGTCAGGAGAGGTTTCCCACAGGATGCAATCGCTGTGCAGGGTCTTAAAGGAGGGTAGGAATTTACTGGCGAGATAAGAGGACTAAGGGTGTTCTGGGCAGAGGGAACAGCATGTGCACGAACTTCTGCAAAGGCCTAGTTTATCTGAGGAATGTTGAAAAGTTCAGGATGACTGGCGCCTAGAATATGTCGGGATTGTGAAAGGATGGGGAGCGGTGATGAAAGTGGAAGATGAGACTGGAGAAGCAGACTGGGTGATCAGAGGGTAAAGGGCCTTGTGCACAGTAGAATCTATAAAATTGAGCTCAGACATGATGTCTACTGTGAGATTCTCCTCCTTCTTAATTTATCCCTGATTTTTTTTAAAGGGGCCCTTTCCTTTCTCTAAGCTTGGGAAACAAGTTTTGCTAAGCAAGGGTAAGAGTTCTTGGAGGATGGAGGGCTTGAAGGGTATACTCTTTGGAAAGGAGATGGGCCACAGTGGGAAAGAAGATTGCAACTGGAAAACCTGGGAGGAACAGCGTCATATATTCAATTGAGAGAGAGAGAGACAGATACCCGTCTGCAACTACCGTTAGGTTGAGTGCAAGCATAAGTTACTCACCACCCACTCACCACCCCTCTCAGTACACATACATATTGGGAAGAAGGATGGTCTGAGATCAGGAAGGAAAAGCTACCAGTTGGCTTGTTTCTCATCCCAGACATAGCTCTTTAGTTGTCCCTTCATCCATGGGTCTGGGGGAATCCTTTGGTTCCTCTGCTGTTCATTGTGTGAAACTGAGGGGAGTTCTACTGTATCCTATAGACAATGGACCACCCAAGAAGGTTGATAGGCAGGAAAGTATTAGGAGGTTAGGTCTTGAGGCAGACTGAAGCCTGAACCAGAAGGAAGAAGAGACTAGAAGCAGGAATCCTGGTCCAGTTGAGAGATGACATGGAATTTGATTAACCCAATGGCCCTGTCAGTGGGAGTAGAAGGGCTTTGATTCAGGACAGCCTTCCGAGGTAGACACATAGCAACTTGGTAACCAGCTGAATATAGAGGAGAGAGGGCTCTAATTTGACAAACTAACTACCAGCAGGAGGTTTGTTTACAACACTTGTCTACTTTCAATATGGCCTTCTAACCCAGTGAGCTTGCCGTGGTTGTCTGACTGGGTTGATCCACCAAAAACCAGCGATGGGTTATACCCTTCCTTCTTATTTCTTTTCTATTTTTCCTCATTCAGTCTAGCATTCAACTCCACGGTTCTCCTCTGTCTCCTTTGTAGTTTCTTTTCTGCTCTTTGAAGAAAAGGAATCAGAAACTCTTAAAGTGCCATTTCTGCGACCCTCACCCTTGTCTCCCAGATCCTGGCAGCCTTTGTTTCTTGCTGTCAGTGGTGATGTTTTGCTTGCTGTTTCTTTCCTTTACAATTGGGATGCTGCTTACTCACGCTCTGTTCAATAAAGTTCATCATGACCCACTGTGCTCTTTCTTCCCAGACTTGTGCATAATTATGTTGTGTTTGTGTGTGATTTGTTTCTTCTCGCTGTTTTTTCCACATAGACTTCTGAATTTTTGCTACAGTATTTAAAAACAAAGAGAGAATTCTGACCAAATCGCAGACATGGAGTAAGTAAAGATTTATTAAAAAGAATATGAAAAGGGATATATGTATGTATATGTACGATTGAAACATTAAGCTCTATACCACGTACACTGTAAACTGACTACTTCAATTTCATTTTTTAAAAGAGATTTCTTAGCCACAAATTTTAAAAAATACTATTAACAGCATAGAAGAGCCATGGATTCAGACCTGAATCAGATTAATTTTCCTAAAACACCTTTCTGATTATATCATTGTCCAACTCCAAAATCTGTCATTGTTCCCTCAGGTTGTTGGAAAGAAGTTCAAATTTCTAAAGCTTGTATGTTCTGTACCCAACATAATTTGGCAACCTGAACTCTTCCTACCCTCATACACATAGCTACACTTTCCCGTATTTGTACCTTTAGTCGCTTATTCATTCTAGATTTCTCACCCTGCCCTGTTCCTATCTGTTGAAGCACCAGCAGCTCCTTTGTGCCTGGAAGACCTGATGATGATAAGGAATCAGAGACCTGGCTTTCAAACTCAGACTTACTCCTAGAAGATTGCATGATCTTGGGCAAGTCACTTTCCCGCACTGAAACTAAGGCCTTCACCTGTAAATGTGGATTATAAAAATCTTCTCAGACTTGCAGTGAGGAATAATTTATGTAACGTATGTTTAGATGCATCTACCACAGTGTCTATCATATAGTGAATGCTCAATAAATAATTGAATGGATAGGTGTTAGGGGTTTCACAGACCACCCAAAGGCCATCCATGCATTTCACATTAGAAATCTTTGAATTTTAAGAGTAAATTTTTTTTTGGAGAGGGTAGGTAATTAGGTTTATTTATTTACTTAATGGAGGTACTGGGGATTGAATACAGGACCTCGTGCATGCTAAGCACGCACTCTACCACTGAGTTATACCTTACCCCACCTTGAATTTCAATTCTTCAGTATTGGGCAATCTATCTAAATGAAAAATAACACCTCAAGAGTCTGTTTATGTGCACATGCATATGTGTGAGAGATGGTGTGTGCATATTGTGGGCCAGGGGGTGGATATTTACTTCAGCAACTGCATTTCAGAGGGAGTTGAGGAAACAAGACTTGAAGTCAAATCAGATGCCAGGATGGTTGGGTCACTCTAAGGAAGGTCCAGAGTGGACCCAGAGGAGAAAAAGAGGACTGTGTAGAAAGCCACGAAGGGCTGCAATGTTCTCTCGTTCTGAAGTCGCAAGTCATCACTGAGGAAAAGTGAAGAGTCTCTTGTAAGAAAGGAGGCAACCTGACAGAAGACTTTCGTGACTTATAATTTAAAAGAACACTAAAAGAACAGCTAAAAGCAGATCCTTCCCTTTTTTTTTTTTTTTGTCTTTTGTGGAGAATTAACATCAGATGAAAATCAGAATCTCACCAAACCATTTACTCGGAAAGTAGACCATGGAAAGGCTCTCCCTAAAAGCTGTCAGAGAAATGGAAAGCAATCAAAAATGGAACACTAGAGAACAATTCAAAGGTGCAGTGAAAAGGGGACGGGGGTGGTGTGATACAGAATATCATGAAAGAGCAAGCCTATTGTTAAGAGAAAACCAGTGAGGGGCCTCAAAATGTCATCTGAGTGGTGAGGAAAGCGACAGGAGCAGAGAGCCGGAGTGAGCAGGGAATTTCCGTGAAGAAGCTGCACTTGCTGTTAGGAGAGGTAACGTTCCACCAGATTGGCAGAGCCAGCCGCGGCGGGCAGGAGCCGCCATGTCAGTGCCTGTAAGGACCACTCCAACGTGTCTTCCCAGAGAACAATTCACCGAAGGGAATGGGGCAGCGCCCAGGGCACACCTAATTGGCAGCTGATTGGCAGTTGTGAACATAATCATCACCACCATGGAGTCTTCGTAAGTAGTTGTTATTAATGGAATTGAAAGTGCTCTAATCAGTACTACTATTCAATTCAATAAAATCAGCTCAATCATATTGAGCCACCTGGTATGTATTCTGTGCTGTGCTAACTCAGTCAGGATCATTCGTTCATTTATTGAGCACCTACTGTGTACCAGGCATGGTTGTGAGCTCTGGGGATATAACGGTGACCAAAATAGACAAAAATCCCTGCCCTCCTGGAGTTTATGTACAAATGATGTAAAAGAAGAAGAAAGAAAACTAACTGCTGAGCATCTTTTATGTGTCACGTGCTTTACATACATTATCACATTTAATCCACACAACAACAACCTATGGGAAAGGTTATTATCATGGTTTTGTAGAAGACAAAACTGAGGCTCAAACAGATCAAAAACCAGACCAAGAGAACACAGCTAGGTGGTGGCAGAACTGACACTGGAAACCATCCATGCCTGTCTCATTCCAAAGTGCATGGGTTTCTCCTCTTCAAGTTTCTGACCTTCCACAGACCCTAGTATCAATTTCATCACCCTCAAGATTTAACTTTTAAAGTCTGCTGTCTAACAGCCATTCATAAATGCCATGATTACTGAAAGTTCAACGGGTCAGAGTCAGATCTTGGGGATATAGAGATGACAGGACATAACCTTTGCCCTGAACTCCTTTACTCAGCAACTAGAGAGGCAATCTAACAGAGCGCTTGAGAGCCCTCATGCTAGGGAAAGACTAAGTGGCTCCAAATCCCAGTTCTGCCTCTGCCTGTTACTACCTGCATAACCTTGAGCAAGTTATTTAATTTCTCTGTGCCTTAATTTTCCCACCTGTAAAATGGGGATAATAGTACTTACCTCATGTAG
Organism: Vicugna pacos; assembly: GCF_048564905.1. NCBI lineage: Eukaryota > Metazoa > Chordata > Mammalia > Artiodactyla > Camelidae > Vicugna > Vicugna pacos. The sequence continues at coordinate 79,238,965 of NC_133023.1, forward strand.
AGGGAGGATGGTGAGGATCAGGAAGATAATAATGGCAAACACTCACATACTGCTTATTATATGTCAGGCACTATTCTAAGCACTTCATATGTTAGCTCTTTAATGACAACCAACAGTTCTCAAAGCGTGGTTCAGGGACCCCTGGAGATCTGTGAGGTACAAACTATTTTCATAAAAACACTCAGGCTTGTTTTCCTTTTTTCATTCTCATCGTCTCACAAGTGTATAGTGGAATTTTCCAGGGGCTGCATGATGTATTATATGATCTGTTGCCTGAATACAAAAACAGATATGAGAATCTAGCTATCTTTTATTAATTCAGATATTTAACAGATTTGCAGAAATGCAAAATAAGGTTATTCTTCTCACTACTTTTTTTTGGTTTTGGAAAATACAGTTATTTCTCATTAACAAGATGTTATTTATATTAACATAAGGGATGGGTTTAATATTGTTATTTTAATAAATTGATAAATAATTTTTAAAAATTTCTCAGTTTCAATTTCTAATGAGGTAAATATTGACAGACATAAGCCAAATAAACAAACACTCTGAGGTCCTCAATAATGTTAAACCATCTAAAGATCCTGAGACCAAAAAAATTTGAGAACCTGTGATATATACACTACCTGAAAAGCATTTAGCACAGTGTCTGGCACATAGCAAGCACTCAATAAAGCTAAGTAATCATTATGATAACACCTATAACCAGAATAGGTACCATATGATGAGTGTCTTAAAAGAAATGCTAAATGTTGTGGCAGTGCGCAGAAAAGAAATTTCACATCCAGCTGAAGGATCCTGTAAAGGCTTCATGAAGTAGGAAGTACTTGACATGGGACACTAAAGAATGAAGAGGAGGCTGAACAGAGAATTCTGTGGAGAGGAGTTGATTCCAGGAGGGAGAAACACTAAAGCGGGAGAGCAGAGGGTGTGCTCTGGAAACCAGGAGGGGTCAAGTTTAGCTGAAACCAAAGCTATATGCAGAAGAGTAACGGGAGAGAAGGCTGGAAAGGAGATTGGTGAATGCCTAACTGCAGAGAGCCTTGAATACCAGGATAAGGAGTTTGCATGTTACTCAGAAGGTAAGCGGGGCGGGACACTAAAGATCATTAGCAAAGGGCTGAGGTTTAGAGAGATGACTGGCAACTATGTTGAGGATCATTTGAAGAGGGAGAGGCTGGTCATGGAGCAACTGGTAGGGAGCCTACGGCAACAGTCCAGGAGAGAGGGACAAAGAACTGAGCTAAGGTAGTAGCCAGGGGACCAGGGGAGGGATGTGAAAGAATATGAACATCTATTAAATAAATATTCAGTGAACTTCCCCAACCTGCTCTGTTTCTCTCTCCAACATTAAGGACTTCCTCACTCCCTAAAGATAGGTTATAATGGGCATATTTCATATTTATGGCCCCCAAACTGTGCCACATTGTAGCCAAGAAATTGAGCAGAATAAGTATGTCAGATTTCAAAATGAATGTCCACCGAGGAAATGAGGGTGCTGAAGAAAAGAAGGAAAAAAGTGGAGACATATTGGAAGTGAGAGTAGATAGTAAAATCCAGACTCCCTGGACAAATCAAAATGTGTGCAGATATATGGCTTATGCAATCTAGTGGAAACGGAAGTGATGAGATGAGCCCAAAGCCAAATAAAAAGTATTTTTTCAAACAAAAGCAAAAGGAATGTTTGTTCCACCTGTCCTGAGTAAGAAAATACCCAGCAGCACGTGGATATAGTGGAGTGGGGATTAGAACATAATAGTTCCAGCCTTTTGCCCAGTTAATTAATAGTTTGGTTTCGGTGTGTTTTTTTTTTTTAAAGAAGCCAAGCTATTCAGTGATTTACTGCAATGTTCCTTTAGTTCTTATACCATTCTTTCTGTGCTGTGTAAGGGACAATGAAATTCCTGGAAAACTGTGGGCATCTGTGCTCTGCCACGCCGGCCATTTCACAGAATTATGAAGACGTGGGACAGAGGTCTTGCAGACAAGTAGAGAGGTATTAAGGTTCTTGCTTTCCCAAGTGGCTAACACATACAGCTTTGCTTGGCAGGAGTGAATTTTACTCTTCATTCTGATCCTGTGAAAGGTCAGTGTAGGTAAAACATTCTCCTGGTAGGATTCACTGTCTACTAGTGGCTCGACTCCAATTCTCCCACAGCCCAGTACCAGTATCGTGCTGTAATTGGGAAGACTCAAGTGGGAAGGGGTTTCTGTGTCCCAAGGCAGGTCTGGTAGACTTGTCTACTGAGCTATGATATACTCAAGGAGAAGCCAACGACCAAGTGTCATACCTCCCCCTACCCCAATAACAGAAAGAAAACAATGGCTAATATTTATTGAGGACTTACCAAGTGCCAGATGCACTTGACTTGAATCATCTCACTGAAACCTCACCACAGCCCAGCAAGGGAAGCAATGTGATCACGTTGTAGGTGAGAAAACAAGTCTCAGAGTTTCAAGTGACTTGTTCAAAGACACACGCTAGCTAGTAAGTGGCAGAACCAGGATTTGGGCCCCCATCTGTCTGACTCTATTACGCCTCACCACTGCTAAAAGAGTTTAGTTTGTTTTTTAATTGAAATACAGTTGACATACAGTGTTCTGTTCACTTCCGGTGTACTACAGAGTGATTTGATATTTGCATACATTATGAAATGATTGCCATGATAAGTCTAGTAACCAACCGTCCTCATACAAAGTTCTTACAATATTATTGACCATATTCCTTATGCTGCATATTACAGCCCTGTGGCTTATTTGTTTTATGACTGCAGGTTTGTACCTCTTAACCCCTTTTAGAGTTTCTTTTTTGGTCTTCTCCAGAAAGCTTGTGCTGCCTCACAGGGCAGAGCATGTTTTTGGTGCCCCAGGTGATCAGAGCACCAGCCATCTCGGCATCACCTTGGAGAATTTTCCCTCATCTGAAAGCCTTTGAGGTGTCAGGTCAGCCACCTTGGGAAGCTACCCTAACCCATTTGGGCTAATAGAATCTCAGATTAAGATCATCTGGTCCAGTGCCTTGGCTAATGTCGACTCGTCTCTCTAACATCCCTATCTAGAAGCTGGCTAATTTGTGCTTAAAAACTTCCAGGCAGGGATGGCTTCATGGGCATATGGCTATTTCATTTTGCACTGGGCCCTGCAGATTATGTGGTAATCCTGCTTCCAGTGAAGAGAAACTCATGAGCTCAGGAGGCAGCCCATTCCCATCTTTGGACCACTCTGTCTCTGAGCAAGGGCATCCTTGTGGTGTGAAGAAATCTGTTTCCCTGCAGTTTCTTCCCACTGGCTTCAGAGACAGACTTGAGATAAAATTGCTAGCTCTGCAACCTTCTCACCATGGCTGTAAGCACATCACTTAACCTCTCTGAACCTCAGTTTCTTCATCTCTAAATGAAGGGCAGGGGGTTGGGGAAGGATGAAAGAGGTGGAGGGGATTAGGGGGTACAAACTACCAGTTATAAAATAAATAAGTCACAGGGATGTAATGTCCAACACAGAGAAAATAGTCAATAGTATTGTAATAACTTTGTATGGTGCGTAATCTACAAAAATATCTAATCACTATGTTGCACATTTGAAACTAATATAATATTGTAAGTCAATTATACTTCAATAAAAATAAATAAATAAAATAGGAATATTATCAGCTTCTTTGAAGGGTTTTTTTAAGGACAGATAGGACACAGCACATTGCACATAGTCAATGAATGTTAACTATAATTAACACCATTATTACCCCACCAGAAGCACATTGAGTGCAAAGGACAGAAAATGGTACAGAACACGGTACAGAACACAGATCCTGATGTGTTCCTTTTCTAAATTGGACAAATTGCTTGAAGTATCTTACATTTTCACTATTCTTCTTACTTCCCATGCTAAGAAAACTTGATATCATTAGCCCACTTATCATTTTCCCTCTAAAATACTCTAATCAGCCTTCTTGTTTAATAAAAAATATACTTCTCAGTAGTAGCTGTAGTATTTCATCTTAGGATTGCTTAGTGTTTCAATTTCGCGTAATAATTTCCCATCCTTGATCTCGTTTGAATCTTGCAATAACTCTATGAGGCAGGCAGGGCAGGCATTAGTTCATTCATTCGTTTGTTCATTCATCTATTCAGCCACTATTTACTGAGGCTCTGCTATGTGCCAGACACTGTACTAGGGGCTAGGGATACTATGACAAGCAAAGCAGACCTGCTTACCACCCTCTGGAGCTTATAATCTAGTAGATTTGCAGATGAGGAAACTATCCTTGATGTTTAAGTAATCTGCACAAGGTCACGTGGTGAGTAGGAGGTGGAAATGGGACTAGAACTAAGGTTTTCTAACAATGCTCATTCCAGTGTATATTCCACTCTCCCATTCTGCCTCGTGCTCCCCTGCATCCATTGCCTTCCTTTTTTATACTCCCGCCTCAGCTCTAAAGCATTTTGAATTTGCTATTAAGAATATTTTTTTCTGTTTTTCATTAAAGTATAGTTGATTTTCAATGTTGTATTAGTTTCTGGTGTACAACATAGTGATTCAGTTTCATATTCTTTTTTTTAACATTTTTTATTGATTTATAATCATTTTACAATGTGTCAAATTCCAGTGTTCAGCACAATTTTTCAGTCATACATGGACATATACACACTCATTGTCACATTTTTTTCTCTGTGAGCTACCATAACATTTTGTGTATATTTCCCTGTGCTATACCATATAACCTTGTTTATCTATTCTACAATTTTGAAATCCTTTTCAGTTTCATATTCTTTATCACTATATGTTATTACAAAATATTGAGTATAGTTCTCTGTTCTATACAGTAGGATCTTATTGTTTACCTATTTTATATATAGTAGTTTGTATCTGCTAATCCCAAATTCCTAATTTATCCTTCCCCTTCTGCCCTTTCCTTTTTGGTAACAACAAGTTTGTGTTCTATGTCTTTGAGTCTATTTCTGTTTTATAAATAAGTTCATTTGTGTCATATATTTTAGATTCCACATCTAAGTGATATATGATATTTGTCTTTGTGTAGCTTACTTCACTTACTATGATCATCTCTAGGCCCATCCATGTTGCTGCAAATGGCATTATTTCATTCTTTTTCATGGCTGAGTAGCATCCATTTTATATACGTATACCACATCTTCTTTATCCAGTCATCTGTCAACGGACATTTAAGACTATTTTTCCTAAACACCACTTTTAGTCTTGTCATTAGTTTGATCACACGTCGTTCCTGCTAGTCTGGTGGTTCAACACCAAGTCACCCCAGTGTCTCCAAGCTGTTTCCAGATCTTGACTACTTGTCTGGGTAGCTTGTTGGTAACCCAGAATCAGGAGAACTAGGGGCCTGCATTACTTCACCCAGTCTCCTAACTCCTTCCAGGGTGAGTTAACCTTTCTTTGGCTGGCCAGATAATATAATTTCCCAATTGCCCATGTATGAGTTCAAGTCCACTCTGCAGGCCTTTCTAGGCCCTCCATAATCTGTTCCCACCCTGCCTTTGAACTTTCTCTCTTTCCTCCCCACCCCTTTCACACATCCTCCCCAAGCTCATTTCCTATCCTATGGCTTATTCGTTTATTCATGCACCTCATCACTCTTGTTACCTCCATCCCACAAACCTAGAAGCTCTCCTTTGCCTCTTCTATCTAAAATAAATCCTGCTCAACTTAAGTATTACTTCCTTTATGAAGATTTCTTTAATGGCTCCAGCTCTCAAGGATCTCACCAATAACAGAATAGTCTTACATCGAGTTTTAAAAATTAATTGCCTAAATGCATGCTAGAGAAGACCTCATTTGACAGCCCTTCATTCGAAAGAGTCCTGGGGATTTTAATTGGCCTCCTGCTCAATATGAATCAATAGAGATGATGCGGTTGCAAATATATAAATAAATAGATAGCTGGGAGATACAGACTTAGGCTATGCTAAAAGAATTATCATGCCTAAATTGAGAGAAATAATGCTTTTACTGGACTCATTAATTCACTAACTTATTCATTTAAAACACATTCATCTCTTTTCAATGTGCTTATCCTTTGTCCCAAAATTCCACCTTCAGGAATCTATCCCACAGAAGTACTTGGCAGCGTTATTTGTGAGATTTTTCCCTTTATCCTTGATGCCCTGAAGTTCAATTGTGATGTTTCTAGAAGCTACCAATTTGTCTTCATTTATTTTACTTAGGACTAGGTACAGGATTTTATTTTATTTTATTTTTTTGGAACAATTCAGACTCCCCAGCTGTATTTTGGTGAAGTTAAATGCAAAATTTCTTAATACATTTTTTCTTTTCTATGGATTGACCAATAACTTGAGAACTGAAAATTGTAATTACTTTATATTCAGTTCCTTTAGATGCAAGAAATATGTCCCCATGTTCTTTAAAAGGAGCTAATATTTGCAGATGGGTCAAAAGTTTCAAACAAATATATTTTTCAAGAGAATATATTTTTCCTCTTTTTAAAAAATACCTTTATTGTAGTATGGTTCCTGTACAGTAAACTACACATATTTCAGATGTAGGTACAGGATTTTAACCCATGGATTCATGTCTTGTGAGTTGTGGGAAATGCTCAGCCATTTCTCTTCAAACATTACTTCTTCCTATTATTTCCTTCTAAAATTTCTATTAGAGGAATGTGGAGCTTCTTATTCTATCATCTGTATCTTCTAATTTCTCTTTCAGATCTAGCATTTTTATAGTGTTGTGCTTTATTTTATGAATAAATATGTCAGCTTTTTTTGTTATTTCACTAATTCTTCCTTTGTTCCTGCTTTATTTGTAGTTTAAACTGTCAACTGACTTTTTTTTTAAATGCCATATTTGTTTATACTTTCACAAGGGGTGCTTTGGAATAATCATTTTTTAATCACTTTATTTGATATTTAAAATTTTGCTAGTCCAGTGGGTGGAAATGATCTCATTATTGGTTTAATTTGCATTTTTTATATTACAAGTAAACATTTTTACATCCATGTATTAGTCATTTGTATTTTGCCATCTGGTAGTTGACTTCTTAACATTTCAATGAGACTAAAACTAAGGTTTTCCAATCCACTGCTCATCTCATACTTTCTATATTCTTCATTTCTAGAATTTTTCTTTTATATATACATACATATATGTTATGTGTGTACATATATATGTAATATATGACACATGTGTGTGTGTATGGATATATCATATATATGTATTCTGGGTTTTTTATATATGTAATATATACATGTGTGTATATATATAATGGATATAGAATATATATATATAATATATATATATATTCTGGGTTTTTTTTAATCTTTAAACCTTTAAACATACAATATTTTAAAGTCTGTTCAGATTTCTGTATTATCTGTAATTCCTTGGAACTGAATTCTCCCATTTCTTGTACATATTGACTAACTCTTATTGTAATGGGTTTCTTTTTTTTTAAAGAGTCAAGTTTTACTCTTTATTTGCAGTTTCAAAAATATTTTTATGCACAAGTAGACCTAGAAAAGAGATAAAGAAACCAACAGGTCAATAATAATTTTCTAACTGCTGGGCTTATATGTGAGTCTGATCATTTGTCTAGTGGGTTTCTTCATGGGCTTTATCATTTTCTATGTGAGCTTATCTTCTATAGGATCTGTATTCTATGAGAATTTGACTCTGAGTTGTAGAGGTGGCCTTATGGGCAGTTTTTAATTTGCCTCTGCCAGAGTTCTGTGCTGCTCCCAGTTCTGGACAAGTTTTTGTGTTAAGTTCTCAGGGATTCTGAATTATGTGGGTACTATGAATTTGGGTCTCATACGAGTGTGTAGCTCAGGTTTAGATTTTTTAAACTTCTTAGGGGTGGGTTTATTTCTAGGGGAAGATGAACTGCATCTTGTTTGTAGGGACACAGTTAGCATAATAGTAAAAGTATGGACCCTGGAATTAAGGTACCAGGTCTGAGTCATATATCTGCCACTTCCTAGCAGTGTGACCTTAAGCAAGTTACTAATTTTGTTCCCTGTCTGTATAATGAGGATTATAATAGTACCTACCTCAACGGGCTTTTATGAGGGTTAAATAAATCAATACATGCAAGACATGTAGAGCAGTACCTGGCGCATTGTATGTACTAATCAAGGTTTGTTGTTATTGTGCCTCTGGTTATATGGCAAATCTGGTTTCAATTCACAGATGAAGCAGCTCTCTTCTGTTCCTTGTTTTGTGCAAGAATTCAATTTTAACTCAATTCCAAGTCCTTCAAAGGACCCAAAAGTCCAGCCACTAAAGTACATATCTGGTCTTATTATCTCCGTGAGTTGTGACACTTCAATTCATGCTCATTGCTGTGATTTTGAGTTCCATTTTTGTTTCTGGAATCTGAAAGATTTCCTTTCTTGCTTCTTAAGTTCAGCTCTATATTTTTCTGGTTAAATTTTATCTAGTGTGTCTCTATGTTTTGAGTTGCATTGCTTCTAATAGTGAACAATATTAGATAACCTAACTGTCCAATAGTTAGGGATTTGTTAAATAAAATTATGGTACATTATTCAAATGGAATACAATTCAGCCATAAAAAATAATGAAGTAGGTCTGTATACCTATATGAGCTGACACAGAATATAGCTCTGTTGTATCATTAAGTGAAAAAAAGCAAGAAGCAGAGACATGTCTATATTGTGTGTATATAAATGTATACATTTTTTTCACATAGAAAAGGTACTGGAAGGATGCTCACCACAAACTATGATTATGGTTACTTCTAGCATGGATATGAGGGATAGACTTTACTTCACACTTTTTCCTTTAGTTATATATATTTTAAACTAATATGTAGGCATTTCTTTTAAAAAATCAAATAATTTGAATAAGGAGAAAGACAAGTACTCCCTCTGCAATTTCATCCCTCTTCTCTCCAAAAGAAAACGTAATTAACACTTACCAAGTATCTACTTGGCCAGGAGCTGAGACAATAATGATGAATAAGTTCCATCCCCCGCCATAAGAAGCTCAAGATCTAATGGGAGAGATATGCATAAATTTCTCAGAGGGAAAGGAACTCAGGGAAGCCTCACAGAGGAGATGGGGCTGAACAAAGTGGATTTCACCAAGTAGACAATGGAGGAAAGGGCATGGTAGCAGTCAAGGGTTCAGTAGGAAACAGAGAAAGTGAGAGGAGTTTAATGAAGGAATTGTTAATAACCATGTGAACAGGGTTAAGGGAAACCAACAAAGGATTGTGAAGCACCGAGGGAGCCTTTACCACCTTTATGCCTGAAGTGCCGAGAGGAGGGAACAGTTATCAGAACCCAGAAAGAGTAGCTGTAGCTATAAAATATGGCCACCAAAAAAGTCTGTGGCCTATGGTAGATTATTCTAGAAGGACTCAACCAAACTGCTGACACTTCACAGAGAGGGATCCAAGAGAATAAATATCCAGACATTAATTTGCATCTGATCTCCAATCCTTTGTTAGTGCCTCCCATTGACCATATCCAACAAGAATTCAGAGAACAAGGAAGCTAGTTAATACAGTCCATGAAGTTCAGCCTCTGGAGGTAGACAGAAAGGGTGGAGAAGGGTGAAAAGTGGATCTTCAGGGGGCATCTGGGAACTCTCTGTATGTTCCTCTTAATTTTTCTGTGAACCTAAAACTGCTCCAAAAAATAAAGTCTATTTTTTTAAAAAGTAGATCTGGAGGGACAAATAGAAAATATTCTACATAGGCATTTAGTGCAGAGAGATCCATATGGGTAAAGGAATAAGAGCAAGAAATCACGAGGGGTATTTGAGAAGCAGACCATCGCTTAGTGTGACTAAATTGTTGGTTTTATGGGGAGGACAAAGGTGAGGTGGTAGAGTGGGGAAGATGTGAAAGGCATGGTGACCAACTGTATGAGTTCCAAATTCTTAGATTTGCAAACTGTCAGCCCATGGGACAAAATTGGCCTGTAAATGTCTTTTGTCTTGAGTTTGAATGTGAATATCTTTAGACAACTACGTGGATTACGCCACAGGTCCCACCACTTGCCATTGTCTCACAACTGGTCTACCTCACCTTTTTTTATTATCTACTTGCCCCTGAAGATATTTGAAGGGGAAATCCATATTATAGCTTGTCCAGGGGAGAACAAAGCATCAAAGCATATGGGGTTTGGAAACCATGTCAAATTAAGAGTTAAGGGAACTAAGTCATTAAGCCTTGCAAAAGACATGACTTAGAAGGACATGATGGCTTCCTTCAAGCCAACCAAAAGCTAATATAGAGAAGAGAGAATAGATTTGCTTTGTGTTATCCCTTCATTCATTTGACAATTATTTGTTGTATGGCCTCTACCAGGTTCCAAATAGCTGAATTAGGCCCAAGTGGTATAAGTTTCAGAAAGGCAGATTTAGATTCAGGATAGTGATTCTTAACAGTTTTGGGTCTCAGATCCCTTTAAATCTGATCAAAGGTATGGGTCTTCTTTGCTGAAAGATGTACCTACACACATGTATGCAAATAGCCACATGGAATTTCAAGAGACTCATAGACCCAGTGAGATGCATATATGGACTCCAGGCTAAGAATCTCTGGAGAATATGATAGTCATACAATGGATAACTCTGCAGCCATTGCAAAGGATGACATAGACATCAAGTGTACAAAATAGTGTGCATAGTTTTTAAAAAACGATTATACAGATACAGATATATAAATATAATGTATAGTCTACCTCTAGAAAAATATATAATAAACTGGTAACAGTGATTGCCTCCAGTGGGGGAACTTGGCAAAGGGGGGAACAGAGGGAAATTAGCTTTTACTTTGAGAGAGATGAGATGCCTTGGGCTAGTGTTAGCAGAGGAGTGACATGATCTGACTTATGTTTCTAAAGGATTTGTGCAATAATTCTGGTTTAAAAAATTGAGGGTAGCTTAGAATCGGGTGGTAGCAGTGGGATGTGGTAAAATATATTTTCCACCACTTGGCCTTTGAACGTTTGGCATTTTGTATCATGTATATATAACACCTATTCAAAAAACATTATATATCAAAAAGAATCCTTGGCAAACCCTCCTACACTGTTGGTGGGAATGTAGTTTGGTGCAGCCATTATAGAAAACAGTATGGAGTTTCCTTAAAAAACTAAAAATAGACTTACCCTATCCAGCAATTCCACTCCTGGGCATATATCCAGAGGGAACTCTAATTCAAAAAGGTGCATGCACCCCAATGTTCAAAGCAGCACTATTTACAATAGCCAAGACATGGAAACAACCTAAATGTCCATCTTCAGATGACTGGATAAAGAAGCTGTGATATATTTATACAATGGAACACTACTCGGCCATAAAAAAAGATAAAATAATGTCATTTGCTGCAACATGGGTGGACCTGGAGATCAACATACTAAGTGAAATAAGCCAGAAAGAGAAAATATATCATATGATATCACTCATATGTGGAATCTAAAAAAAAATGACACAAATGAAATTTTTACAAAACAGAAACAGACTCACAGACAGAAAAAAACTTATGGTTACCAGGGGAGAAAGGAGGGTGGAGGGAAAAATTGAAAGTTGAGGATTTGCAGATACTAACTACTATATATGAAATAGATAAACAACAAAGCTATACTGTATAGTGCAGGGAACTATATTCAATATCTTGTAATGGGCTATAATGAAAAAGAATATGAAAAGAAATATATATATGTAACTGAATCACTATGTTGTACACCAGAAATTAACACAAAATTGTAAACTGATTATACTTCAATTTAAAAAGAACCCTTGGCAAAGATCTTTCTAGGAATTAAATACTTCAAATCATGGAGTATTCTGCTTCAGACTGTATGGAACTTCCTGGAAGGACTCATGTCAGTACTAACTCCACCACGAGGAATGTGGTATTGAAGAGCCCTGTACTTGGAGGGGAGATGCTATAGATGATGAGGGTGATCTGTCCCCACCTGAAGATGCCAGGAATCTAAGAACCCCTTTTGCACTTATAATCATTCTTTATTTATTTGACAGATAGTTATCAAGCACCTATTATGTGCCAGGCCCTGGGGTAGGTACTAGGGATATAGCGGTGACAAAATAAAATCCCTATATTCCTGAAGTTTACGTTCTAGTGGTGGAGACAGACAATGAACAGCAAGTAAATATTAATATGTTAGGAAACAATAAGTGCTGTGGAGAAAAATAAGTAAAATGGTATGGAAGCATGCAGAGAGAGGCAATTTTTAAATAAGATGGTCAAGGAAATGTCACTGGTAGGTGTCATTTGCACAGAGGTCTGAGGGAAGCAAGTAAGTCTCTACGGGGAAAGAACATTCCAGCTAGAGGGAACAGCAGAGGCCCTCTGGGAGTTATCTTGGCATGTCTGAGAAACAGCAGGGAGGCCATATGGCTGGAGCTGAGTAATCAAGGGGGAGAGTGGTAGGAGTTGAGGTCAAAGAGGTAATGGGGAAGTAGCCAGCTCCTGTAGAACCTTCTAGGTCATTCCAAAGACTTTGGCTTTTACCAGGAACTATAGAAAAAGCCAGGAGCAGGTTTTGAGCAGAAGCATGACATGATCTGATTTACACATTTAGTGGATTTTGTGATGATCCAAGTAAGAAGTGATGCTGGCTTGGAAGAGGGTAGTAGCAGTGGGAATGAAAACAAGTGACCAGGTTCTAAATGTAGTTTGAAAGATTCAGCCCACAGTATTGCTGATAGATTGGGTGTGGGCTGTGAATGAAAAGGGGGAGTCAAGGAAGACTCCCCATTTGGCTTGAACATCTAGAAGAATGGATAAAGAAGAGTGTGGGAGAAGCAGGTATAAGGAAAACAGTCATTTTGGTTTGGGGGAATTTCGAGTTGAGATGCCAGTGAGGCAGCCTAATGGTCAGAAAGATGAGGAAAACCCCTGGAGAAGACTAAGAACCAATAGCTAGTGAAGTAGTAGGAGAATCAAGAATGTGTGGCGTCTCAGACGCCAAGTGAAAAAAATCATTTCAAGAAGGGAGTAATCCACTGCGTCAGATGCCACCGTTGGGTCAAATAACACGAGAACAGAAAGATGATCATTGGATTTAACACTGAGAAGATACTGTTGACCTTGACATGAATCATTTTGGTGGAGTGATGGGGGCAAAAGCCTGATTGGAGAGGGTTCAAGAGAGACTAGAAGGAGAAAATTTTTTGCTGTGAGGAGAGAGCGAGAGAAATGGGGCTGCTGCTGAGGCAAAGAAAAGTTTTTTTAAACATTGAAAATGCTGGTTGGGTGAGAGAAAAACTGCTGATGTCGTCGAGGGAGGGAAAAATGACTACAGCAATGACCTTGGGAAGGCCGCAAGGGTCAAGATGCAGTACACAAGCGGAGGGATCAGCCGTCAGTGAAATTACAGACAGTTTGTTCACGGTGACCAAAGGGAAGGCAGAGTAGGTGGATACAATACAAGTAGGTTTGTAGATACCATGGTGAGAGTCAGAAGTTGTTCCCTCAGGGAACTAGAAAGCACGGTCATCAGCTGAGGGGTAGAGTGGGGCAAAGGGGTGTTAAAAGTTGGAAGTCAGCATGGTTTTAAGTTTTTTCCAATCTTCTTCAGCTGCTGAGGCAGATTTGGAAGAGACAAAGAGTTGATTTCACCAGAATTCGGTGTCTGTCACTCAACTGTGATGAGGGCAGAGCGAGGCAGAAGAGGTTAGCATGTACGAAAAAGAGTGTACCGCGAGGGCCACAGAATCGAAGCTGTACACAGGAGAGCAAATGAGGACACTAGGGGGCTGAGGAACAGCTCAGCATACACTTGTTCTCTTGTTACTTTTGTCATGTAAGGGCTAAAAAGTGTCCATTCCTGTTAGCAGGTAGGAGGGCCCCAGGGGCCGGGGAGCAGTGTTCTCATCATTGTGTTCCACTAGCCCCTCAGCATCACCCCTGTGAGTGAAGACACAAAACTTAGAAAACTTCGTGTCCCCCCATTCCCTCCTTGGAGATTCGCATTGCCTGTTAACATATTAAGGCTCTGAATATTCTTGGAGTTCGGAGACCACATTTGACTAATCCAGTGGTTCACAACTTTGCCTGTTCATGGGGCTCTTTCTTATGTAATACGCTTAATGTCCATCCCTAGGGACTGATACTCCATGGAACACACTTTAAGAAACTCTCGTTTAGGAAGCGTGGTACTGCTGGAGAGCTGAGTTTTCACCCCAAACCTCACTCATTGCAGCCTTTCTTCAAGGCAAGTGTGTGTGGCAGGAACCCCTACCCTCTCCCAAACCATCTCGCTAAGCTGCAGCTGAGCTTGCCATTGGAGACCTGGGTTCTGGCCAGTTATTTTTTGCCCTACAGCCAAATAAACCTGATATTGTCAATACAGCTGATTCCCTCGTTTTCATTCAGCTGCAGCTCTCCGATGTTATATCTTCAATCATTTAAGAGATATTATTGTGACAATGCCCTGGAAGTAGCACAAACGTTTATTAACTGCTTCCCTGCATCAGGCACTATGCTTGGCATTTCACATATATTTTCTCACCCACTCTTCACAATAACATGGTGAGATGATATCTGTTATTAAAAAACATTCAGGAAAACCACCAGCCACCAGTCTTTATCAGAAAAGTGTTGCCAGGAAGAAGGGAAATAGATTGAGTCAGTAATGAGCAATGTGTTCGTTACAAACAGATTTGAAGCCCTAGGAACTTCATAGAATCAGAATGTTGGAGCCAAGAGGGATCTTAGAGATCAATTCAAGATATTAGGGAGAGGTTATTGCATCCTCCTCAAACGTTATTATGTAAATTCTCCCAGGAGACAAGGATTAAGAAATCTGGCCATAACTGCTTTGGTTTAAATCAAGCCATATAAAATGATACTGTCACACAAACTAAAGCCTACAGATCACGCTGCAAGAATGCAACATTGTAATTGGCTATTGGTTGGAATTGCAAATGAACATTTAGAGTTTAATCTGTGTTTCAGTGTTGTGAAAGCCTGATTTCACCAAAATGCTGTGGTCCTGAAACCTGAGTGTTTATCAGAATTATTCCAGGTACCTGTTTTAAAATGCAGGTTCCTGGACCCCATCTTCTGAAATCCTAATTCAGTAAGCCTAGTATTGGGGCCAGGAAATCGGCATTTTTAGCAAGCTCCCTGGGTGGTACTCAGTAGTCCACCACTATAGGTGGTCCACAGACTGACCACAGTCTGAGAAACACATCCCAAAGGATATTCTCTGCCTAATCAAGGTGTGAGCAGACCAGTGTCAACTAGTTAGCTGGGGCAGTTGCTCTGCACAGATTGAGAGACTGTTTCTGTGTCTCTGCTGTCATTAATTATGTTCCTCAGAACCACTAGGCCCTCAGCATCACCCCTGTGAGTGAAGTCATAAAACTTAGAAAACCCCATGTCCCTCCATCCCTCCCTTGGAGATTCGCATTGCCTGTTAACATATTAAGGCTCTGAATATTCTTGGAGTTGGGAAACCACATTTGACTAATTCAGTGTTTCACAACGTTGCCTGTTCATGGGGCTCTTTCTTATGTAATACACTCAACATCCATCCCTAGGGACTGATAATCCATGGAACACACTTTGAGAAATAACTCATTTAAGAAGCATGTTGGGGATTGGAAGCTAAGTTTCTACTCTTTCTGGACCCTCATTTTTTTCCAGAATCTCATCTTACTGTGATAATGAACTCTTAGAGACATCTCCTTCCCTGTGACTTGATGATGGGATCTGAGGCTAAGGAGCAAATGTAGTAGGCACTATGAGGAACTTTTCTGGGACATAACATTGAGGTAGAATCAAAATTCCTCCTGCAAGCTCTTAAGTGATCAGAAATTCTTCTGTATACCCAGAGGTTTGTGGTATTTCCCCATATTGTGGTCACTTACATAGTAAAGAAATAGGCTCTGGGATGCCTAGACCCTGAAGGGATCTTGGTTCTCAGCCAAGATATGGTCCTCAGTGTCACAGGTTCTAAAACTCAACTTTGTCCTTTTTAATCAGGGAGTGATTAGGTTCCAGGGGACAAATTTCACACAATCTAAACTCCTGAGGCAATGTTTTGGAAGCCAAAATGTTTTCAATTTATTAATTCATCTTGATAATTAACTGCAAAGCAAACTTATGTCAATCAATGCATCCTCTTCCCAGTAGGATAGCTAGTTAGGAAACCAAAGAAAGGCAAAGCAAAAGGCTCTTTGGCGCAGGCAGTCTGCTTTAGTGAAAAGAGCCAGGATTCTGCAGTCATCCAGATCTAGGTGAGAATCCTGGCTAGGCTACCTGCAGTGGATTGAATGGTGTTCGTTCTATGAAGAGGTATGTCCAACTAGACCCTCAGAATATGTGACCTTAGTGAGGAAGAAAGTCTGTAGATATAATTAAGGTAAGGATCTCTAGATGAGATTATCCTGGGTTAGGGTGGGCTCTAAATCCAATGATGAGTGTCTTTAGAAGAGGAAGAGAAGACTGAGACATGGGGAAAAGGTGTATAAAGACAGAAGCAGAGTTTGGAGGGATACAGCCACCAGAAGCTAAGAAGAGGCAAGGAGTGGAATTGCCCCTAGATACTTCGGACGGAGCATGGCCCTGCCAACACCTTGATTTCAGATTTTTGGACTTCAGAACTGTGAGAATCAATTTCTATGGTTTCAAGCCGCTGAGTTTGTGGTAATCTGCATGGCAGCCACGGGAAACTAACACCACTCATTTAGTTTTATGGGCTTGGGTCAGTCACTTAACCTCTCTGGGCCTCAGTTCCCTCATCTGAAAATAAGGACCCTAAGAGATCATACAGTTAGCGTGAGGATTAAATAAGTTCATTTATGTAAAGTGCTCAGTTCAGAGTAAGTGTTATTATGTGTTGGCTGTTCTTACTGGTGACCGAAGAGGTTAGTAGAGGGTGTGCGATGTTCTGAAAAGATGGAGTCACATAGTTTATGCAGCCTGATGTGACCAGCCATCCCCCATCAGAAAGACAATAAATATATCAGCAGATCAGGGCACAGAGTGAGAGAAACAACTTCTTTCTAATTATTTTTTGTTTGTTTGTGTCTGTAATGGTTAAATAGCTTGCTTGCCCATATCATGTCCTAAATCCCTTCTTAGTTTTGATAGATTTTTCCCAGCCATAGTATTTACAAGGCTACAGTAGGGTTTTTCCGCTGTTTACATTTTAGAGCTTTGGCTCTTAATGACGCATATGGAGGTCTTTTATCTTATCAGTACATGCCTTTTTTTGTGAGCCACCCATCCCATTTCTGCAGTGGGCAACCTTCCTGTCAGCTTAACTCCTTGGGAGTTTTGCTATCCTGTTGGTTGTCCTGAACTCTAGAGTTGGGGGCCCTCTTCCCTTTCTGTCTGTAGCCTTCTGTCTCTGTTTCTCAGAACCCTGTGAATTCACAGAGCTGTATCGACTTTCTCACCAACCTGTTTGTAAACAGAAAATTCTTTAGTTTCTGCATCTGATCCCTCCCATATGGCGCCAACTAGTGTTACCTCAGGGAGGTCAGGGAGATTGTACCCTATTCATCTTTGTAAATACTGTCTCATATACTGCATGGCATATGGTAAATATTTGTTAATGTGGGGGAAACCAATCAATTAATCTTGGCCCTGGAATCAGGCAGACCTGGGTTCAAAGCCTAGCCTCCCTTTGTGCCAGCTGTAGGGCCTTTAGCAAATAACTTCAGCTTTGGGGACCTCAGTTCCCTTATCTGTAAAATGATGATAATAATGGTATCTTGTTCCTAGATATTTTATAAGAATTAAATGAGTTAATATAAATAAAGCACTCAGGACAGTACCATATACATAGTGAATGCTCAGTAAATGTTTACAATGCCTGAAGGACTAGATGAAATAATGAATGACTGAATGTACATTTTCAACAGGAGGGCATATAACTCCAGGAAGTCTTTAGTGCCTGCAAGAGATCCAGGAAAGAATGGGAGAAGAGTCAGTAAGAACTGGTGAATATTTCATTTACCATATCTCTTACCAACGTGATTCCGACTGTTGGGAGTACTTGAAAGCTGAAGTTTATCAGAACAAACCATTCACATCAAATGCATGAAAGGAAAATAACGTTTCATATCATGACAGTAACAGTTGCTCAACTTCAGAGAATACTCCAAAATGTGATGAAGTGTTGAAAAGTGCACAGTTGTCAATAGAAGCTATTGCTAGCAGTTGTCTGAAATTAATTAAAAATACTGATTTCAGTGTCCTGGTTTTAGTGCAGAGTATTTGAGTTATTACTTTTATTAGAGAATGTCTGAGTCAGGAGGATCATGTAGACAAATGACATTCGAGGAAGTCAATGAAATTCACACATCAGGAGAGTTACACAGGCAATGAAAGTGACTTCTGCTTCATATGACACTCTTTAAGTAGTAGGAGAGGGATGACAGGAAAGGGAGGAAGGAGAATTGATGTATTAGAAACCTCCCAGAATCAGCTCTTGCTCACGATTCTACACCATCAATGGCTCTATTATAGTTATCCCAATCCCTCAGTTCTCCAGTCTCCTACTGATTCATTCATTCAGCAAAAATATATTGGGAGTCTACTACATGCCAGGCACTGTCCTGGGTGTTAGGGATATATAGTAAACAAGAAATCCTTGCCCTTCTGGAACTTACCTTCTAGTAGGGGTCTGCACAACATGACTCATGGACAAAATCTGGCCTATCACCTATTTTGGTAAATAGTGTTACTGGGACACAATGCTCGTTCTTTTACATATCATCTATGACTACTTTTACAAGCAGAGTTGGGTAGTTGTGTCAGAAACTACCTGGCCTTCAAAGCCTAAGATACTTACTATCCAGCCCTTTGGAGAAAAAGTTGGCTGGCCCTTATTCTAGCAGAAGGAGATGGATAATTTTTAAAAATAGATAATGTCAAGTAATATTCAAAGTACAAGGATAAATAAAACCAGAAAGGCAGCTAGGGAATGGGGAGGGGGAACTCACAACTTTAAATAAACATGGCAGTCAAAGAAGATGTCACCAAGTAGGGGACATTTGATCCAACACCTGAAGGAGGCGAGTGAGTGAATTATATTGATCCTTTCAGTTGTATACAGCA
Organism: Vicugna pacos; assembly: GCF_048564905.1. Taxonomy (NCBI): domain Eukaryota; kingdom Metazoa; phylum Chordata; class Mammalia; order Artiodactyla; family Camelidae; genus Vicugna; species Vicugna pacos. The sequence goes on from NC_133023.1 coordinate 79,258,025, forward strand.
CTGTGGGTCATTGTAAGGAATTTTACTGTTACCACATGTAAGATGGGAAGTCATTAGAGTTTGGGGCAGAGGAGTGACATGATCTGACTTTCATGCTAATAAGATTAGTGTAGCCTTCAAGTCAATAATAGATTTGGGTGAGGGTGGAAGGCCAGGAGCAAGGAGAACAGTTGGGAGGCTAGAGCAATGAAATCCAGTAGACAGATCATTGTGACTTAAACCAGGTGATGAAAAGTAGTCAGATTCTATGTATATTTTGGAGGTAGAACCAATAAGATTTGCTGATAGAATAAATGTAGGCTGTGAAAGAAAGAAAAGAATCAAGAATGCCTCCAAGGTCTTCTGCCTACGACTGGAAGAATTAAGTTATCATTTAGTGAGATGAGGGAGACTATGAGGAGCAGGTTTGATGAGTGAAACAGGTTTTAGGGAGGGTGGGGTAGAGGCAGGGAGAAATAAGAGTTCAGTTGTGATAGCTGAAGGGAACTCTAATTCAAAAAGATACATGCACCCTAATGTTCACAGCAGCACTATTTACAATAGTCAAGACATGGAAACAACTTAAATGTCCCTCGACAGATGACTGGATAAAGAAGTTGCGGTATATTTATACAGTGGAATACTCCTCAGCCATAAAAAAAGAATAAGATAATGCCATTTGGAGCAACATGTATGGACCTGAAGATCGTCATTCTAAGTGAAGTAAGCCAGAAAGAGAAAGAAAAATATCATATGATATCACTCATATGTGGAATCTAAAAAAAGCAAAAAGACACTAATGAACTTATTTACAAAACAGAAACAGACCCACAGATGTAGAAAACAAGCTTATGGTTACCAGGGGAATGAAGGGGTGGGAAGGAATAAATTGGGAGTTCAAGATTTGCAGATACTAACTACTATATATAAAATAAGTAAGTTCGTACTGTATAGCACAGGGAACTATATTCAATATCTTATAGAAACCTATAACAAAAATGAAAATGAAAAGGAATATATGTATGTATATGTATGACTGAAACATGCTATATGCCAAAAATTTACACAACATTGTAAACTGACTTATAATCCAACTAAAAAGAATAACTCTAAAATTAAAAAAATTTAAAAAATTAAAAATTTTTAAAAGTTCAGTTGTAGTTGTGTTAAGTTTAAGATGTCTATTAGGCATCCAAAGTGATATGTCAAGCAGACAGTTGGATATCAAAGTATGGACGGGTCCAGGCTGGAGATACACATTCAGGGGTCATCAACATGCAGATAGTATTTTAAGCTATGAGAATGGAAGCATCACTTAGAAATGAAAGAAGAGATCTAAGGCTTCATGCCTTTCTCTGCCTTTCAACTCTAGATTCAGTCCATGACAAAATCCTATCAATTCTTCCTTTGTGTCTCTCAATATTTTTCTTTCCACTCCCAGTGCTACCATCCTAACCCAGGATCTCATTCTGTCTCACTTGGTCTTTTGCAATGAGCTCCTAACTGACTTCCTCACCTCTAAATGTCAACTTAAAACTCATCATCTCATCTGTTCCTCCCCTCCGAAAAATCTTTCTACTTCTCCTGGGCTCCCCATCTAAAGAATGACATCATCGTTCATAACTGTTTGTTCAAGTTTGAAACCTGGAAATTAACCTTATCTCCTCCATTTCTTCTACTTTCCATATGCAATCCATTACCAAGCCCTGTCATTTTTACCTCTAAATATAATGCAATTCTGCCCATCTTTCTCTGTCTTTATTACTACCATCGTCTCCCACGTGGACAATAATAATAGCCTTCTAACTAATTTCCTTTCCTCCAATCTATTCTCCATACTGATGTCAGTGGGATCTTTTAAAAACACTATATAGACTTTGCCTGCCTATTTGGTAGGCCCACAGAATAAAATTCAAGGACCTTTGATCATTTGGCCACAACTTTCTCTCCAACGGTATCTGCTGTGGTTCTTCTGGAAATTCCCTCCATTTCAGCCCTGTGGCCTTGGCAGTGGTCTTTATGCCCATCATGACCAGACCACAGTGTGTTCCAATAACTTAGTTGTTGGACCTTCCCAAGTGTCTGAGGCAATGAATCCTGCCCTCTGGCCTCAGCTGAGGCAAGGACTGTATAGTTGAAACTCCCAGGTAGCTTGTCTCTGGGCTGAAACTGCTTCCTCCATTCACTTTACAAATGCTGTGCTTTCCTCTGCATGACATGGTCAAGTTTGGGAAGCACTGCCTTAGTGCACACCATTCCCCCAGCCTGGGAAGTGCTGCTCCATCCCTTTCTCTAAGTTCTAAGTGCCCTTCGATGCCATGTTCAAGATGCACCTTCTTGATAAGGTTGTCTCTGATGCTGCATCCCCAGCCTCAAAATTCCTGTATGATCCGACTAGACCACTCATTTGGCACTTTGTATATGCACTTCTGTGTTATTCAACATTTTATGGCCATATTTTAGCTCAGTTGTGTTGTCAGCTCCTTAAGACCCAAGGATTTTTATACATACCTTCCTTCCCACCTAGTGACTTAGTGTACGTGAGGCACTTAATACATTGTTATAATATGAATAAGTGGAGGAACAGATTAATAAATGAATGGATTTATAACCCATATGATGGCACAATGGAAAAGAATATCAATTTAAGAGTCTGAGAACCTGGATTCTAGTTCAGTTTGCCACTAGATGGTTGTTTGGGACGTTAGGCAAGTTGCTTGCCTAAGTTCCCTCATTCACAAAATGGGTACAATGCTGTCCATCCTCACTTTCAAGTTGATATGGGATAATTCATGAAAAAATTATTTGGCAGGTGAAAAAAGCATGTTGTTCATGAATAACGCCAAGGGAGGCAGTGTGGAAAATAAAAAAGGACAATGCAGAAAGTCATGGGTGGACGAACAGCCAGAGGGGCAGGGGAAATTTGCTGGCAAAGTAGACCTGTCCAGGAGTGGCTGAAAAAGAATGGTAAATACAAGAGACAGAAAAATCAAGTATTTCTGTTGAGAGGCAATATAACATAGCCATTAGATCAAGACTACCTAGGTTCAAAGCATGGCTCTGACACTTACCAGCTGTGTGACTTTGGACAAGTTACTTAATTAAATGTAACTTGTAAATTGAACTTGAGTTTACTCATCTATCAGATGCGGATAACAATGGTACTAATTTCCAGGGAGTTGTTGTAAGGCTTAAATGAGTTAATGTTTGTAAAGTGCTTGGAGGAGTGGAGACCAGTGTCTGGCATATAGAACACTCTAGAAGAGTGTGTTAGTAGGCCTTGCTCCTACTTGCAAAGCAGAGCTCCAACCCCCATGGTTGGGACTCCCTCCCTGGACCTAAAGCAAGGCTCACAGAGGCTCTGAGTTGTTCTGTAGTGGATATGTCTGCTTTCCAGTTTCCAGAGCCCAGTCCTCTGAGCCTGGTCTATCTCACTGTTCATAGAACACTGACCACTTTTACTAGGTTTCCAGCTTACAAAATTTCTTCGCAATTCTTCAGCCTTCTTTAAAGCCCAATAGGGCTTATTATGAGGAAAGAGTGGATTCCATGAGCTCTCAAAAGCAACGAGAGTCAGAATAGCTTAATCTTTAAGAACAATGGCTTTGCCATCAAGCAAAGGTGAGTTTGAATCTGGGCTGTGCAAATAACTACCTACTTTCAAAGCCTGGCTGGATTACCTTGAACAAATCAAAATCTCTGCGCCTCAGTTTGCTCATCTGTCAAAGAGGCGTCACGGGTGATCGTCAGGACCAAATGAGAAAATGGACACAAAGCATTGAGTACAGGGCCTGGCATGTGGTAAACAGGCAAAAAGTGCTGGTTCTTATCATGAATAACTTCTAGGATCATCAGTCTCCATTTTAGAATGTGGGAGGAGGCCAAGATGGCGGAGTAGAAGGACGCTCGTAGCTCACCCTCTCCCACAAACACACCAAGACTCACATCAATTTTAGAATGTAATTTAATAGCACCGTGGCTCCCATTCACTACTGCTCTTCCATCCTAATTTGGCCCTTCCAAACTAAAAAAGTGCAAAAAACATTCTTGGAGCCAATAAACCGAGAACTCCATTTGAGGTTTATGCCGAGTTCAAAAGAATTCCAGAGAAAGAAATGACAACTTTAAGTACCACAGATTTCAATGAGTCTGAGAAGCCCTAAAAGTGGAGTACTCTCAGCCCCCACACAAATCACCAAGTACATTTTGAATTTATATATATATATATATATGTATGTATGTATGTATATTTTAATGCATATACTTGCATTTACTCTAGAATCTATTCTCCTATTGAAACAAATCTCCAGTGAGGACACAAGTGGCCAAGCAAGTACGTTTTGCAAAGTTATCCACGTGAGTCTGGTAAGCACTTCTGCTCTTAGAGAAGGACTAAAAAGTGAGTCTAGAAGAGGTCAGGGCTTCCCTTTGAGAAGAAATTCAAGAAGGGCAGGGATAACCACTATGACTGTCACACAAAGTAGGTGTGTAGAAACACACCCTGCACCCACTGCAGGAGGGCGTAGTGTTTTCTCCTCGGTGCATTAATCAATGATGATTTCCCTTCTCCTGTAGTTATCCAAGCATCATCCTTGACACACCAATTGGAGAACTATGCTCAGTGAGAATACAAGATTTGTCCCATGCTTCAAAAATGCAGCTATATTTAATGACTGGATTAAATATATGTCATGTCTAAAGATCAAATACTATTTAATGCCTAAAGCAAGGAATGATTACCAAATAATTTAATTATTTTTGGTTTACACATCTGTTATCGAAGCTAATTGTTCGCTGACAAAAACTGGCCTCAACTATGAACATTAATGAGTGTGCTTGCATTTCAAATCAAAGAATTGGTCTTTCAAATTAAAGAATGGCTTTAATCAAATCAAATAAAAACATACATAACTCTCAAAATAAAAGTGTAAAACAAATGAAAGTGTAAAAAATAATTTATGAAGTGCACAATTAAATAGTTTTTAGTCCATTCACGGAGATGTGCAACCATCACGACAGTCAATTTCAGAACATTATCATCACTCCAAAAAGAAACTCCATACCCGTTAACAGTCACTCCCCGTTAACTCAGCCCTTTCCACTGCTGCCCTCAGCCTTAGGGTACCACCAGTCTATTTTCTGCCTTTATGAATTTGCCTATTCTGGACATTTCTTTAAAATAGACTCATACAACAAGTGGTCCTTTGTGACTAGTTTCTCTCATTTAGCACAATGTGTTTTTCAGGTTCACCCATGTTGTAGCATATATCAGTACTTCATTCATTTTCATGGCTGAATAATATCTCAGTGTGTGGATATACCACATTTTGTTTATCCATTCATTATTTGATGGACATTGTGATTGTTTCTACTTTGGGGCTATTATGAATAATGCTGTTATGAACATTCACATACAAGTTTTTGTGTGGACATGTTTTCATTTCTTTTGGGTACCTACCTAGGAGTAGAATTACTGGATCTTATGGTAATTCTATGTTTAACTTTTTGAGGAAATGCCAGACTATTTTCCACAGCAGCTACACCATTTTACATCCCACCAGCAGCGTATGAGTGTTCCAAGTTCTTCACATCCTTGTAAACACATATGATTATCTATCTTTTTGATTATAGCCATCCTAGTGAAAGTGGTATCTCATTAAGGTTTTGCTTTGCATTTCCCTAATGAGTGATTATGATGACCATCTTTTGATGTGCTTATGGGCCATTTGTATACTTTCTTTGTAGAAATGTACATTCAGATCTTTTGCCCTACCTATTTTTAATTGGATTATTTGTCTTTTTTAAACGTTTTTTATTGATTTATAATCATTTTACAATGTTGTGTCAAATTGCAGTGTAGAACACAATTTTTCATTTATACATGAACATATATATATATTCATTGTCACATTTTTTTTCTCTGTGAGCTACCATAAGATCTTGTATATATTTCCCTATGCTATACAGTATAATCTTGTTTATCTATTCTACAATTTTGAAATCCCAGTCTATCCCTTCCCACCCTCCACCCCCTTGGCAACCATAAGTTTGTATTCTACGTCTATGAGTCTGTTTCTGTTTTGTATTTATGCTTTGTTTGTTTGTTTGTTTGTTTTTAGATTCCACATATGAGCACTGTCATATGGTATTCTTCTTTCTCTTTCTGGCTCACTTCACTTAGAATGACATTCTCCAGGAGCATCCATGTTGCTGCAAATGGCGTTATGTTGTCCATTTTTATGGCTGAGTAGTATTTCATTGTATAAATATACCACTTCTTCTTTATCCAGTCATCTGTTGATGGACATTTAGGCTGTTTCCATGTCTTGGCTATTGTAAATAGTGCTGCTATGAACATTGGGGTGCAGGTGTCATCCTGAAGTAGGGCTCCTTCTAGATATATGCCCAGGAGCGGGATTCCTGGGTCATATGGTAAGTCTATTCCTAGTCTTTTGAGGTATCTCTATATTGTTTTCCACAGTGGCTGCACCAAAATGCATTCCTACCAGCAGTGAAGGAGGGTTCCCTTTTCTCCACAGCCTCTCCAGCATTTGTCATTTGTGGATTTTTGAATGATGGCCGTTCTGACTGGTGTGAGGTGATACCTCATTGTACTTTTGATTTGCATTTCTTTGTCTTTTTATTATTGAGTTGTAAGAGTTGTTTAGATATTCTGGATACAAGTCCCTTATGAGACAAATGGTTTGCAAACATTTTCTCCTACTCCATTCTGTGGGTTGTCTTTTCATTTCCTTTGATTCACGAAAGTTTCTAATTTTGATGTCGTCAACTTACCAATTTTTTTCTTTGGTCATTTGTATTTCTGGTGTCATATTTAAGAAATATTGTCTGATTCAAGGTCATGAAGATGTATACCTCTGTTTCCTTTTAAGAGTTCTGTAGATTGGCTCTTATATTTGGATCTTTGCTCTATTTTGAGTTAACTTGTGTATATAGTGTGAGGTAGGGGTCCAAACTCATTCTTTTGTATGTGGATATCCAATTGTTTGAGCACCATTTGTTGAAAATATTCTTTCTTCTTCACTGAAATGTCTTGGCATACTTACTGAAAATCAGTCAAACATAAATGTAAGCATTTATTTCTAGAGTCTCAATTCTATTCCACTGAAGTATATGCCCATACTTATGCCAATACCACACTGATCACTATAGCTTTGTAGTAAGTTTTGAAGTTGGAAAGTGTGTGTCCTCCATCTGTGTTCTTTTTCAAGATTGTTTTGACTATTCTGGGTCCCTTACATTTCCATATGAATTTTAGGATCATGATGTTAATTTTTGCAAAGAAGCCAGCTGGGATTTTGATAGGGGTTGTGTTGAATCTATAGATCTGTTTGGGTAGCACTGCTACCTTAACAATATTGTCTCCTGAGTCATGAATATGGGATTTCTTTCCATTTACTTATGTTTTCTTTCAATAATGTTTTGTAGTTTTCAGTGTACAAATCATGTCCTTCTTGGAATAAATTTATTCCTAGCCATTTTACTCTTTTTGTTGCTGGTGGAATCAATGGAATTGTTTTCAAAATTTCATTTTCAGATTGTTCATTGCTAGTGTATTGTATTGTTCATTGCTAGTGTATTGAAACACAACTAATTTTTGTATATTGGCCAGGTAACTTTGCTGAACTTCTTTATTAGCTCTAATAGTTATTTTGTAAATTTTTTAGTGTTTTCTACATATAAGATCAAGCCATCTGCAAATATAATTTTAAAAACTTCTTCCTTTCCAATGTGGATGCCTTTTATTTATTTTTCTTACCTATTTGCCCTTGCAAGAACTTCTAGAACAATACTGACTAGAAGTGGTGAGAGCAGACATATTTGACCCGTTCCTGATCTTACGAGGAAAGTTACACTATTTAGTATGATGTTAGTTGTGGGGTTCTTGTAGATGCCCTTTACCAGGTTGAGGGATAAGGTGAAATTTATTTGAAAATGGAAGACCATAACCAATAATGGAACTGTCAGGTCCGGTTGAATTTTCTCTCTTCTAGTTTGGCACAACTCTTCTGTTTTATATTCTCCAAACAGGGGGAGAATGCTTTATGGGACAGACCTATACCTTCTTCTGGGTTTTAAACTGGGAATGTTCTATTTCAGAGGAAAGTGTTTTGAAACATAGCCTACTGTGAATTGTACAGATACTTAAGAATTAATTTGTAAAACATAGATAGCAGGCTTTGTTTGAACTATGACTTAATTTAGTTTGGTGAAGTTTGAGTTCTGCCAGTACATCTCATTAATTAATCTCATTTTCATTAATCTCCTTGATGGGGGAATGGAAATGGGAGAAGAGCATAGAGGACTCTCTCTCTCCATTTTTTTTTTTTGGTTTCTTTTTTTTGAAGACACTGTAATACATGACACCTAGAGAAGTAGTGGCGTATATGATGAGACTGCTCAAGTTCAAATCATTGCACTGTCACTTACATATTTGGCAAGTTATGTAATCTGTGTCTCAGTTTCCTCACTTGAAAAATGGGGATGATAAAAATAATAATGATACTACTAATAATAATACCTACCTTATAGGGTTATTGTGAGGAATAAATGAGTTATTGTGTATCAGATTACTTAGAACAGTTCTTGGCACTACAGTGAACTCTATTTATGTATTTACAATTAGGCTGTGGTGTCCAGAAGCAAAAACACAGGTTTAAGAGCCAGATAAATCTAAGTTGAAATCCCTGTTCAACTGTTTTGCCAGCTATGTGACCTCTGACAAATTACTCATCTCTCTGAGCCTTGGTTTTTTTAATTCCAAATAGGAAACAGAACCTATTGTACAGGGTTATTAGAAGGAACAATTAGATAATTCCTGTGAAATACACAGCACAAAGTAATTGTTAAACAAATGGCAAATACTATTATTGCTGCTTTACTTTTATTTTCCAATTTTAAAGCCAGTGAGGCCCTATCACTGAACTTCTCATGCTCATTTATTAGTTCAGGGTTGGCAAAAGCAAATGTCATAGAGGACTTTACTCAAAAAAAAAGTGTCCCTAAAATTACAAAAGTAACATATACTTGTTTAAAAATTCAAATTTTCAAATGTAGATAGTGAAAAGTAAAAACCTGTTTTTATACCCATTCCCCCACCCATTTCACTTCCCTTCTCAGAAATAGCAACACGAACAGTTTGGTGTATATCCATCCAGACTTTCTTCTATGTATATGCATACATATGAATATATACATAAGAACACATACACACATATATATGTCTACATAAATTATACCTTATTATTTATATATTATTCTGTGACTTTCTAATTTTACTTGACAGTATGTCTTTGACATCTTTTCACTTGAGTATGTCTACCTCACTCTTTTTAACGGCTTTTCAGTCGTCCATAGGATGGATATGTCAGTGGTTTACTTTTAAAAATCTTTTAATTGTTGCTCTCAGAAGAGCATCATCAGTGTCCAATTGCAGTGCTTTTTTCTCAGAGCCTGTATCTAAAAATGTAGCATGTAAATGTACAGTTTAAGGCAAATTCATAGTCTGCATAGATAATGAGTGTTTTGTTGAATTCTCAGTTGTAGGGACAGAGTAGAAAGCTAAGCATTCAGGCAGAAAGGAATTTCTTTAGATAAGTCAGAAGGAAAAACAAGTAATTCAAAATATTACCAGGTTTTGGATTTTTTTTCCTGGCGGGTTCTATTGAGAGACTAAATGAAAAGAAGACTAGAGTGAAAAATCAGTATGTTCAACAAGGACCTTGGGACGCTTACTAAATACAAAAGTAACTGTTGATCTAGTGAATAAAACACTGAAATAACTATAATAATTAAACTTTTGTACTGAGAAGTTACTATAATAATTACTCTTTTGAATAAGAAACTAGCCCAAATAATTGAGAAATGCCAAAAGGTGATAGCCATGTATTCAAAATAATTACATTTACATAAATAAATTCATGAAGGAGAAATTAAAATTAATGCTTTCAGAATAAGTAAAATACATTGTGTCAATTTCCAACAGCCCCAGTCTGTCTAATGTGCTACTAATGGAGGTGTCAGAATTCTGGGCAAGTATTCACAAAGTTCAAAAGTGTCATAACACTGAAGCAATGTGGTTATAAGAGAAGAAAATGTGTATGGATGGAATCATGGAAATGTCACTCACTGTAATATCTGAGCAGGAGGTTGCAATCAAAGCAGTTAGCAATTAGAAAGTACAGGTCCCTAACTCCCACAGAATTTTTGGTACAAGCAGCTCTGACAGTGCACAGAACTGTTGTAAGATACTTTGTGAGAAAGCTTTGTCAGTCGTAATGCCTGCCTTAATGATATCTGGAAACAGCTGTTTTTCTCCAAAAGACAGCAATGTGTTGAAGCCTGCCAAATACAGATAATAAGGTGCTTACCTATCATTAACAAAATTATGCTTTCCTTATTGACGGAAAAGATCTGCTCCCATTATAAGAAGAGTACATTACAGAACTAGTTAAAAGCTATTGAAAAGTATCATATGGATGGCTGCAAAGCAATGATTTCCAGCCCGAAATCTGCCACCCTCTAGGGTGTCTACAATTATCCTGAGGACCATCATGAGCCTTTTGAAAATGACTCAAAACAAAATTAAATATGAGGCACTCTAATTTTAAAAAATTATATGCCATACAGCATTTTTAGCAAAAGGGGGAGATGGCATAAAATCAAGCCAACAATAGCAGTGTGTTATAAACTCCCACGAGGTTGGAAGCCAATGATGGTAAGACTGGTAGATTATATAGATTCAGTGGCAGTTTTTATGAATTCAGAACATTGTACTAAGGGACATCCTCAAAACAGTTACAGACAAATTCATGAGTTTTCTCTGTTTCCAAAGTGGGCACTCATATAAATAGTAATCTGGGAATTCTGTCTCCAAGTTTTGGATAATTTTTGTCCTTAAGAGTTTTCTGATTGCTCTGCACCTGAAACTAACACAACATTGTAAATTAACTACACTTTAATTTAAAAAATGGTGAAAAGGAAAAAAAAGTTTCCTGAATGTCTGAAAATATATTCCAGTTCTAGCACAAACTCATTCATTCATTGAAGAAATATTTATTGAGAGCATACTATATGCCAGGTACTAATACATTCATTGCCTGATAAAAAGTTTGTATCAGTCATGTGCAGGAATGCCTGTTTTCCTGAGCAGTACTGATAGCATGTTAGAAAATATCTTTAGCAATATATTTGTGAAAATAGCATCTTATTGGAGATTACCATTTCTTTGAATATTAGTGAGATTGGACACTTTTTCATACATATGACAATTTGTAGTTATCTATTAAATAATCTCCTCATATCCTATGCCTATTTTTCTACTCATCTTTTTATTATTGATTTGTAAAAAATCTTTACGTATTACCATGTCATCTATCTGACCTTACAGTCTTTGAGTAGTTTCTAGAGGCAGGCAAATTTGCTCAGTAACTATCAGAGTTGAAGTCAGCTAATGTCAAATTCTTTTATAAGGTCTATGAGTATCCTGGAATTGTGGTGATTCTGTTCACTTTTCCTGTTTCTGCCTTGAATCTAATTTTATGTACACTAAACCAGGTTATGCCATAGCTAAACAGATTCTAGGAGCATCCAACAAGGACTATTGTTCAGTAGTCAATAAAGAAGAAATTGGACTATAATTTTGCCAGTGATTTAAAACAAAACAAAACGTAGCAAAAAACTCAAGGATGATACTACAGTTGCCACCATCAACTTCCTCATCATTCTTGAAGTTGGCATTAATAGTAGCATCTTGGGGATATTTTCAACGCTGTTTTAGTACTACTTATATTTAGAAAGGACCTCACTGCCATGTAAGGCACACTCTATCACCCTACTTTAAAAAATCTTAGCAGGCATACATAATTAGGTCCTGGAGATTTGCGGATTTGAGAGCAATACGGACCTTTTCACCAGAAATGGCAGAAGCACATGTGAGGCAATATCAGTGCTGCTCAGGAACTTGAGCCATCATCCTCGACAATAGAGACACATTAAAATTCCTGTGGAATTGTTTTCTGCCATTCAGAGTCAATAAACATTTGCCATCTTAATAGGTGCCAGGTGCTTTTACATACAGTCTTTCTTCCAATCCTCACCACCCATCTATTATGTCGCTGTCTTCATTTTCATATGAGGAAATTGTAACTCAGAGAAGTTATGGGATTTGTTCATGGTTATACTAGTAGCTATTACATGGCAGAGATGGGGCTTGAAGCCAGCTTTTCTGACTCTAAATCTAGTGTTCTTTTTGATTGTGACACAACCGCCCTCAGCAAGATCGGAGGAGACATGTGAATGCCCCAGGCAGTCTTACCTTCTGGGGCCTCTTTGAGTCAATATTTTAAAAATATGTGCTCAACATTTACTTAATGAGGGTAGGGAGAGACTGAGATTCTCTCAAAGGGTATACCTTTTTCATTATGTTCAAAGTAATTCTATACTTGTCACAATAACAGCTACCATTTATTGAGTATGTACTATGTCATTTAATCCTAAGAGGTTGGCACTGTCGTCATCATTATTTTGTCATCGTCATCACCAGCATCATCGTCATCATCCCCATTCAATATGTTGGGCCCAAAGACGTTAAGTGACTTGGCCAAGGCCATGCAGTTAGGAAGTGCTGAAGCCAGGATTTAAGCTCAGGCAGGCTGACAACTGAGCCTATGGGTTTAACCATTATGTTTTATTGCCTTCAACTGTAGTGATCCTAAATTGACATTTTAACCTACTCATTTCTTACTTGCATTTGTTTTGTTTTGCCACTCAAAACTAAATACAATGGAGGTAATTTCCATGGATATAGTTATAAAATCATATTTTAAAAATTTTAGAATCGCCTTCTTTTCTCGTTTTGGTTTGGTTTGGTTTGGTTTGGTTTGGTTTTCTTGATAATGAACCATTTCCTATTTTTCTTTAGTTCTTGTTTTGTCTTTAGTTTCCTTTTGCAATTTTCCAACCAGGCAACTTTCAGAGAGGCGTCTTAGAGGATTTAAAATTCAGATAAGAAAATAAACCCCTCATTCCTGATAAACAGCACTGTGGCCTGCATCATTTTATTTCACAATCTCAGCTCAACATGGAGAGTTGCCCACTTTAAGCAACTCCCAGCTTGCTAATTTCACAGTTGGTGGTACACCCTCTAACTTGCACGTGCTCATCACAGAAATGGTGTGGTTGGCACCAATGAGGACTGTTGGCTTTTTTTGCTTTCAATTTTTTTTAACTCAAGGACCCCAACCCCTTTAGTGAGAGGGGTGGCCAATTTCCATCTCACCAATTACTTTGGGAAGCACTGGCAGAAACCCAAAGTAGTCGGCACCATATTTATGATTTATCCCAGGGATTTTCTAACACTCCCTTTAAATTGGAACCTCAGGCAATTGCCTGGTTGGCCCATTGCTTCATCTTTTCCCCTATTTCCGAAAGCTGCAGAGGAATTGAAGGGTCTAATCGGGTTTTCACGATGGTACGCAGTACTCAAGAGTAGAAGAAGGAAGGCATGGTTTGGATACATGTATATTGATTCAAATATTGAGACAATTTTCTATGAATTTTGGCTGACCCTAGTGGGCATATAGATTTCAGAGCAAAACCTATTTTGTGGGTTTCCTCACCCTGCTATTTGTAAACAGGTGAAACCTGATTATAATGGATGTTAGAGGGCAGCTGTAGCCTGCAGGTTGCATACTGATGCTGACAGCTGTGTAATTACAGAGCAGTTTTATTACAGGGCATTTCATATGTATGATTATCATAAAGTTTGGATAATTTAGAAAGGTGACTGATCGTGAACAATATCAGGCTATCTACCATCTGAACTTCCCCTTTGTATTAAAGCAAAACCTTCCAACAGAAGTAGAAAGGAAGGGTCACACCTGGTGAAAAGGCTTCCCTTCTCTGGCTTCTAGTTTGTTTGGTCATTGTGTATACTTTTATGGAAAACTAAAAATTTTATTGACCAAGTATTTCTGCGTTCAAGATCATGCCTCTTCCCTGCCCCAACCCCGGTCCCCGCCAATTTTTCATGGACACAAGTCTGCTTTGGCTCTTAATTAGATTTCTCTGACTCGAACTGAGGCTTTCAAATCAAGTGTAGGGAGTGGAGGCAGTTTTATGTCTTGATGCCTGAAAAAACAAAGCCTCCTTCAAACGCTGAAGAGAAATGCACAGTGATCACATTTTGGAATTTCAAATGGGAACACATAGTCTGAAAATGGAACAGAGTATTTGAAACCAGGACTGCCCCAGAAAACTTGGATAATTATAGCAATCACGTATTTTGAGTACTTACTATGTGCCAGGCACTGGGAAATGTACTTCCCAGGTATATTATCTCATTCAAGCCTTTCAACAACCCTAAGAAGTAGGTCCAAGAATCCCTGTCTCTGCCAATGAGGCAACTAAGGCATATTAAGGTTTAGATTGCTTGCCCAAAGTCATACAGCAAACACATGGCAGAGCTGGGATTCAAATCCAGTTCTCGCTAACTGTGGAGGCTTTTCTCTTGACGACCAAGGGGCCCTGGCATTCTCTGAGGTGTGTGGGGTTTAAATAATTTCTTTGCAGAAGAGATTCAAAGATAGGAGCCAAATCAGTATTTCTATCTGTGTATGACCAGCACAATTTTTGCCTCATCCAAAGGCAACATAAATTACAGGCAGGTGGTTCAGTCATGCTATGCTGTCTGTCTCTCATTTCCTGAGTGTAGGCGTGGCAGCCTTCCCCACCTTAGCCTCATTCCTGTAAGCCGACCTAGGATCTGTTCCTGGCCAGCCAGTTGGTCTCTGGACAGTGAACTGGCATGGCTAGACCTACTTAAACCTCACCTTAAGCAGTAATAATCATGAAATCACAGGTTGGATGTTCAGATGTACTTTTTTTTCCCTTTTCAAATGCACATCTAAATAAATGATGTTCCTCTGTGATCATCCAAAAGCATCTCACGTACCAGCAGGGGGACTTATAACCACACACAGGACGGCGCTGATCTGGATGATCTCTAAGTGACCTCCTAACCTTGACAGTCAGTGAAACAATTAACCTCTAAAAATAGTTCAAAAAGGATGAAACGAGTTTGAGTAGGATGGCAGTTTGCCAATCCTTGCTCATTTTCCTCTCTTGAAGCCTTCAGTCTCTGCTTAACTGTCTCCATTTTCTGACAGATTTTTTGCAGCTTTTTGGAAGACACTGGGCACTTTCCAAAGAACAAGCTGCTTCTATTTCCACAGCTACCGATCTTCAACCTCCAGCTCAGTTTTCACATCCTTAGAGAAGCTTTCTCTGACTATGCGATCTGAAGTAACCCCCTATAATGTTACCCCATCTTATTTTTCTCTTAGCATTTACATTATTTGAAACCATCTTGCCTGTTTGTTGACTTGTATACTGCCAGGCTCCCTACTAAATAATAAGCTCCAGGAGGTCTCTGGCATTTAGCGTATTGCCTGGCATATAGTAAATGCTCCAGTGGTATTTGTCAAATAAACGTGCAGGATGAAGTAGGGAATCTAAAGTTGCGGTAGGACTGTGGAGCTGTTGAAACAGAAAGAACATAAAGAAGGCTAAACTTTGGGTGATGAATTTTATCCAGCAAGGTAAAGTGGGCCATGACTTGGGAAGGTGTAAAACTGTCTCAGGTCCTTACAACCACTCATTCCATCTTGAGTGCTTACTGTGCTCAGGGCATTGTGCTAAACTGTCCCCTGTGGCCTGGCTACTACTAAGCTGTGGGGCCTATGCCATTGGTTAAGTCCCAGTTCCATTCATGTAACTCATGTTTGTTGAGTGACTACTATATGTCAAGCACTATTCTATGCTAGGACATAGCAACAAGCAGGACACTCCCTCACACCATACACAAAAATAAACTCAAAATGGATCAAAGACTTAAACATAAGACAAGATACAATAAACCTAGAAGAAAATATAGGCAAAACATTATCTGACATACATCTTAGTTCTCCTAGGACAGTCTACCCAGGCAATAGAAATAAAATCAAAAATAAACAAATGGGACCTAATTAAATCTATAAGTTTTCACACAGCGAAGGAAGCTATAAATAAAACAAAAAGACAACCAACAGAATGGGAAAAAATACTTGCAAATGATGCGACAGACAAGAGCTTCATTTCCAGAACATATAAACAGCTCGTATAACTCAATAACAAAAACAAACAACCCAATCCAAAAATGGGCAGAAGACCTAAACAAGCAATTCTCCAATGAAGACATACAAATGGCCAATAGGCACATGAAAAAATGCTCAATATCGTTAATTATCAGAGAAATGCAAATTAAAACTACAAGTAGGTATCACCTCACACCAGTCAGAATGGCCATTATTAAAAAAATCCACAAATGATAAATGCTGAGAGGATGTGGAGAAAAGGGAACCCTCTAACACTGTCGGTGGGAATGTAGTTTGGTGCAGCCATTATGGAAAATAGTATGGAGGTTCCTTAAATAACTAAAAATAGGGTTATTATATGATCCAGCAATCCCACTCCTGGGCATAAATCTGGAGGAATCTCTGATTTGAAAAGACACATATACCCCAATGTTCATTGCAGCACTATTTACAATAGCCAAGACATGGAAGAAACCTAAAATGTCCATCAAAAGGTGAGTGGATAAAGAAGCTATGGTATATTTATACAATGGAATACTACTCATCCATAAAGAATAATAAAATCATGCCATTTGCAGCAACATAGATGCACCTGGAAACTGTCAAACTAAGTGAAGTAAGCCAGAAAAAGAAATAGAAATATCACATGATATCACTTATATACAGAATCTAAGGGAAAAAAGACAGAAATTAATTTATTTACAGAACAGAAACTGGCTCACAGACTTAGAAAGCAAACTCATGGTTACCAGCGGGGAAAGGGGGGGTGGAGGGATAAATTGGGAGTTGGGGATTAGCAGATTCTAACTACTATATATAAAACAGATAAACTGCAAGGTCGTACTGTATAGCACAGGGAACTATACTGAATATCTTGTAATAGCCTATAATGAAACAGAATATGAAAAGAAATATGTACATGTATAACTGAATCAATATGCTGTACATGAGGAATTAACACAACTTTGTAAACCAACTATGCTTCAAAAAAATAAAGTCAAAGGAAAAAAAAAGCAGGACAAAGTTCCAGCCATCAAGTGAGGGTCAAATCAGGATCAGGCACACATCTTTATATAGTTCTTTTTCCTAGATGGTATGTCCTATTGATCCTTTACTTTTCTAGCAAAACCAGATGTTTGCTTTCAAGGTGGTTCATTGGCCCTGACCATCTTATAAGAGCTATCATCTAATTACTGTGGATTTCAAAATTGTAGAATAGATAAACAAGATTATACTGTATAATTACTGTGTATGCATTATGCGTCAGGCACCGTGCTGAGGCTTTTACATATATTATATGATAGAATCTTTCCAGTAACCCCATGAAGAAGGTACTGTTATTACTCCCATTTTACAGAGGGAGAAACCAAGGTTCACTGAGATTAAATGACTTGCCCAAAGTCATGTAGTTGTTATGTGGTGGAGTGGATTCAGAGCTAGGTAGGGTGCCCCCAGAGTCACTGTCCTTAACCATGAGTATGTAATGGAGCCTCTTATATTACATATGGCCTCCCTTCACTTGGGACATCTAACTTTAAAGATTCTGGCAATCCAGACACTTTGGATATGGGGTTTGCCTGGGAAGTTGGCAATAAGGCAGGTAGAAATGTTTCAAGATCTGCCTGTGTGGTCCAGAACATGAGACATCTATATACTGTGGATATATCTCATGGAGCAGCTGCTATGGTTCCTTACACCCTAGGAATAGCACTGACTCTCTGTCAAGATCAAATTATTGAAGATATAGTTCAAGAGGAAAAGAGGATATATCTGGACTTCTTTCATTTGAAAATGATTAGACACAAAGCAGTTAAAGAAAAGCTGAGGAAAACAGCCAGTGCATTTGCAGAGAAAATATTAAAACCATATCTCAATATAGGCAACTCAGATTAAGATAATAAATATAGTTATGCTATCAGTTTTATCATAATATATGCTTTAGGTTCAATATCAAACTAAAAGCTATAAAATGTTTGTTTTTACACTGATTCTGCATTTCACTGAAATATATACAGTTGTTTAGTGTCTTTTCAAAGCAATGTTTCTTACCTTATTTCATTTTGGCTTCATAAAAACCTGGTAAGGTATAGGAGGGGAGGTACTATCTTTCTTTTATAAAAGTATCAATTTAAGGTACAAAGTGAACAAGTAACTTACCAAGAGAACTGAATTAGAAATGAAGAAGTGAAATTTAGTCCACACCACCAGGATTCAAAAATGGCACATTTCTTTATATCCTGACAACAAATGAAATCTGCTCTGAGCCTTCCACTTTTTCAGCAGGCTAAACACTCAATCTCACTCATGGTTTTTAGACACCCTCCGTCTGCTAAGGTTGTTGAAAGCCCTAGCAAATCATACACAGACCAGAGCTTTCAGGCCAGGCCCTCTGCCTTTTGTCCATACTTATATGTTTATCATGCAAATGAACAAGACCCCTTGTAGGTAGATGTGTCAGCTGCTTCTGCGCCACCCTTGGACACTGGTGGCGGGTTTTTTTTTTTTTTTTGAGGTTGGCAGACTCATGGCCTAGTATCCAACCTCCCTTGATTGTGCAATGCAGTCATTCTCCTTTGAGATCTTGCCCCTTCTTTGGGGCACTAGACAGGAGCAAGGGTAATCCTTGCTGTTCAAGGAAACTGACATTACTTCCATATTCTCTCTAGTCTTGGACTTCTAGAACTTCTAGGTCAAGCAGCTTCTGCCACCTGTACTCAAAAGTTCTCACCTCTTAACCTTCTGGGACAAGCCAGCATAATTTCCTTCAATAAATTTAGGCCTCTGAAATAAAAAACTCTGGATTCAGTTGACCTCCTAGGTGCCTGGCAACTTCTGTCCTTGACCTTGTAAAATGAAAACTTTGAAGACAAGACAACAGAAAGACTTAGCTATGTTTTGATTTGGGGGAAAGAAAAATACCTGCAGGGGCAAAAACAAATTCTAAAAAATTAGTATCTCAATAAATAATCCTACCACAAACTCTACTACAATCCTTATTGGTTGCTTTTTATTTTAGGAGTGTTACTTGTAAGTCAGTAGTAACCATGGATCTACATTTTTGCAGTTGATTTCAAGTCTGTGCATATCTATTGAATGAACACGATGTTCCTACTACTGTACTATGTATTATATGGCACATGTAGGATGAAAAATGTATAGTCTTTTTCTTTGTCTTTGAGATGTAGGGAAATGAATCCACATGTGCTCTTTGATAATCTGTTGCTGGTAAATTTCAGATTCTACTATGCCAGGGGCTAGGATTTTCTTTCTTAAAAAATTATGCCCTTTATGGAGAGTATTTTGTTTTCTTTGTTTTCTCCTTCTTGCAATTCACTCAGGAAACATTATATGCTAGTCATGGGGCCAGGAATATAGAAAGATGGCATTGTCTTTGCCCTCAAGAAGTAGAAACAAGGTGGAGGAAGAGAACAGAGCTACAATATCAGAGTGGCCAGAGGAGGCAATGTTTAATTTAGGATACAAAGGATGAGATGGAGTTTACTGGAGAAGTAGGGAGGAAAATTCCAGAAAGAACTAATAGCATGGGCAAAAGAGGGAATAGAATTCCTTAAAATAAAAATAGGGAAGTGAAATAACAGAGTGCCCAAGGAACTATAATCTGGCTGATGTAAAAAGTCTGTGGGGAATGATGGCGAAAGACAAGGCCAGGGAGCTAGTCTGGGGTGTGACTGAAAATGTTCCGATATGCGATGTTAAGGAGTTTGGGATTCTTCTTAAAGGCAATGAGACGCTAACCAAAGGTTCAAGTAGGGATGTGACAAAAGCATAACAGCATTCTTTGAATGCTCCTTCTGACAGAGGTGCCAAGGATACACTGGAGGAGGGTAAGACTGGATACAGACAGAGTAATCAGGTGGCTCTTGGTAAGAGTTGATAACATAAGGTTACAGCAATAGAAATGGATTTGAGATAATACTGATGAACTAAGGGTAAAAGATGAAAGAGAAGTGGGAGTTAAAGATGACTCCCAGGCCTGGGTAATCAGGTAGATAAAAATGACATTAAGCAAAATAGGGAATACCCAAGAGGGTAAAAGTTGTGTATAATGAGTTCTGTTTTAGGTATGTTGAATTTCAGGCATCTTTGGGACACCAAGGGAAACTATCTGATAAGCCAATTGTAATATCAGTCTGCAGCTTGGTTAGATAAATCAGGGTTGTAGTTAGAGATTTGTGAGTCATCAGAATACAGATGTTGAATAGACTGATGACAATAAATGTAGAGCAAAAGACAGATCTGGGGATAGGAATCTGAGGGATGGGTATGTAGCTGGAGTAAGAGAAGATCCCAAAAGAAAGTGAGAGAAACAGTATTCAAATGAGGACTAGAATAGAAAGGTGTCATGGAAGATACAAGAGAAGAGAGGTCCTGGAAGGAAGGGATGATCATCAGTCACCAATGCAGAGTAGAGGTCAGATAAGACAAGAACTGGAAGGGCCACTATGAACCGGACAACTTGGACGTCACTAGTGGCTTTTGTTGGACCCATAGTGGGAGGATAAGCCAGATTTCTGTGGTTTGAGAGCTTAAGAGGAGACAAGGAAGAAGGAAACAGTATATGAGGCTTATTCTGTCAAGAAGGCTGGCAGTAAACAGAAAGTGAAAAATGAGATGGCAGCACAGTAGGCAAAGTTGAAAGAAAGATTGTTTAATGTGGAAGAATGCCAGTGAGAATGATAGTGGGGCTCGGAGAGAGGAGAGGGCTAATTCATGGAGTTGAGTCTCAGACAAGTCAGGGGAGGAAGGGTTTTAGCCCAGTAGTTTTCAAACTGTGGTGAAGGATCAGCTTTTTAAATTTCCAATCTGTTGCAGACTAGCACTTTGGTAAAATATAATAAAAATGAATTACTAGAAAAAAGTGTAATAAGAAACAAAGACATTCAAAATATAAGCCCCAATTGTTCATGATTAGATCCAATAAACATACAATTACTTTATCAGAGAGCTAAAAAAGTTTCTAAATTCTTGCTCTCGATTTCAGTGCTTATGTTGTTGTGGATCAATATCAAACAGTTTCAGGATTGTAAGAGGTCCACCACCTTCTTTGGGTCCACTACCTACTGTGAATAGCACTATTCTAGACCATAACACCTGTAAAGAGGGGAGGAAAGAACACCCCTTCTTCCAAGAGAGAGGAAGGAAGGAGGAAAGGATGGGAGAATAGAGAGAACACTTAGGAGTGGAATGAAGGAGAGTTGAGAGAATTTCCACCTGAAAATCTTTTTATTTTTTTTTGTAGTGAAGTAGGTAGTCTTGACCTTATGGAATGAGTAAAAGATAAAGGGAATGGAGTGGGAGGATTGGAGGACTGTAGTAATAGGTTGAAACAGCTGCTGTGGGAAATGAGCAATGGAACTGAATACAGATGAATAAAAGAGTTGTAGAACAAGAGAGAGAAGGCTCAGCTGAGGCTGGAAATCATAAATTTGTTATGGAGCCAGTCAGGCCAATTTTGTGATTTTTCCTAGCAGTTCTGTGCCTCAGAGCAGGGGTAGAAGAACATATGGTGGGGTTCCAGTAATATGGTGGGCTACATATGCAAACTGACTCTCCCACAGAAAACAACAAAAAATGCTGGATAAAATGCAACAAACACCTTCCTAAAGGTGTCACAGAGCTGGAAAGGTAGTAAGGAATTATAAGCCCAGATCAAAATGAAGGCAGACTGATGAAGTTTCTTCTTTGAGAGCATTTGCTGAACTTAATTTAAGCTTCAGGGAACAAGCCATAAGTGATGTGAAAACACACAGCCAAAAGCCTACCCAAGGGGAGGAATCTAATAAGGTTTCTCTCCAGATAAAACTGGTATGACAAGGAGCTAAACCATCAGTGTACCAGTGAACCAGAAATAACTCTCTATGCACGCACATACACACACACGCATACATAAGGGGACTTTGAGGAAAGCAGTCTTGGCACTAAGTGGATAGGGAGGCACCTGCCCTGAGAGGCTGTAAACACAATCTCATCTAATAAAGATTTACAGCCTGAATTCACATTACCCAGGTGCTCTGAAATACCTCAAGCTTTGAATTTAGTTTCAAATAGACCCAGACTGGTAGTGCCACCAGGCACCTGGCAGAATGCAGATCCTCTCTGCAGGAACCCACCCTCATCCTAAGCCTCAAAATCTTCCCAGAAATAACTTTCCAAAGAAATGAGGAAATCTTAATTAAAAATCACTAAGCACACAACAAAACGGGGTACCATACCTAGGACAAATAGTAAGTCCAAATGAGATAGATTTGAATCCAAATGTATAAGTAATTTTATTTAAATACAAACAGACTAAACTCTTATGTTTAAAGATAGACTAAATTAAAAAAAACAACCATATGCCATTTACAATGGTTACATTAAAGCATAAAGACACAGAAAGATTGACAGTAAAAGGATGGAAAAAGACATTTCACACAAATACTAACTAAAAGAAAGCTGGTACTGCTATATCAGTATCAGACAAAAAGGATTTTAAGGCAAGAAAGCATTACGAAAGATATAGAGGGTCATTTCTTTTTTAATAAAAATACAATCTAATAGGAAAGGTATAAAAATATTAAATTAAAATAAATAAAGCAAAAATCAATAAAACTATAAAGAGAAATAAAGTCCATAATCATAACCAGAGCTTTTAACACACCTTTCTCACTAAACAGACTGAAAAAATAAGTACGTAGATGCTTTGAATAGCACAATTAACAAAACTGATCTAATAGTGCATAGAACACTGAACCCAACAATTGCAGAGTACATTTTCTTTTCAAGCCCACATAGAAGGCTCACCAAAATTGATCATATACTGAGTCATAAAGCAGAGGATTAAAATAATACAAATGGCATTGTATGATCACAATGCAATTAAGCCAGATATCAACAGCAAAATGATAACTACAAAAACCATATATGTTTGGAAATTTTAAAACATGCCTTTAAATACACCATGGGTCAAAGAAGAAGTCATATTGGGAAGTGTAAAATATTTTGAACTGAACTAAAATGAAAATACTACCTATCCAACCTTGTGGATATTTGAAGAGGGAAAAAAAAAAGGCTGAAAATGAATAAACTGGGCATCAATTTTAAGGAGCTAGAAAAAAACCAACAGAACAAACCCAAAGAAAATAGAAGGAAGGAAAACATATGATGAAGTTGATCCAGGATTAGCGGTTTGCAGAGCAGATGTGGTCAAAAGTAATAAGTATGAAGGAATGGAGGAAGCTAGTGAAAATGTGAGCAGAGAAGCAGGTGAAGTGGAGGTGGGTAAAGGAGGGAATGTTGCGAAGATTGGAGAATAGGGATGGGTCTAGCAATATGAGCTCACAAAGACATCACAAAGCAATTGAATGGTAGTGAGAGGTGAATACATAGGAGTTTTTGATTAGCATGGAATTTTAGAGTTAAAGGTTTTATATTTAAATAGTTCTAAATGAAGAAAATATTTGGCATGTGGCCATGTAAGTGGGTTGCTGAAATGAGGTGGAATACTCTTAAGTATCTGTTTATAAGTCTTTCTCTGACTCTCATTGGTTTGTAAGACTTTATAGGATTGGAAACACCTTATTAATCTCTACATCCCTGCTGTGGGGTCTGTCACATAACAGATGCTCAAAAAATGTTCGTCTCTCCTAACTAATATAGACACTATGCCAAGCACTTTATACAAATTCTCTTGTTTAATCGTTACAAAAATTCTACGAGGTACTTACTAATATGCAATTTAAGAGATAAGGAAAGTAAGGTTAAGTAACTTGCTTAAAGTTGTGCAATGAATGAAAGGGTGCTGTGCTAAAAGCCTAGGAGTAGATGTTTACTACAGTGCCAGACAAGCTATGCCCAAAGCAATCACTAGGCCCTGTTATGATTCTGCAGAGCAAAATTTTGCTGAAGCAGTAAAAACATCACAACATCAAAAATTTTCACTGGAACCCCCAAGCTGGTTTATAACAATGCACATCCTTCCTCTTTGCCTCTCAACTGTCTACTTCTCTCACCCCATCACTCCTCAACTACCACCCAACTCCAAGCATTGTATTGCCTGTCTTCTTCCTATGATCATCATTTCCATCTAGTTCAGTCCTCCCTCTTTTCTGGTTGATCCTTTCTTATCCATCTCCCTATTTATGAACTAGAAAAGAATAATAATTGATGTTTTGAGATTTCAGTATTTGTGCTGTTCAGGAAAGAAGTGTTTTGGGGTTAATTTATCTGTCCAAGAATTACTTCTAGGTATACTTCACTGAACACTTTGTAATAATGACCATCAAAGAAATAATGCTTATAATGATAATAATAACAACTACTACTTATAATAGCTCTAGAAACTATCCATAATTAAATCAAAGCCATTCTTTGACTCAACATTTCTCTCTAGCTATCCCCTCATTTCTCTGATCTTCTTCAGAGCCAAATGTTTCAACAGAGTTGTCTGTATACACACTACTGGCATTTCCTCACCTCCCTATTCACTTTTCAACCCACTCTAGTCTGGCTTCTGGCCCCTCTGCTCCAACAAAACAACTCCTGTTATCACAACAAGCAACCTCCATATTGCCAAATCCAATAGACACTTCTCTATCCTTATCTAACTTGAACCCCCTGTAGCATTTGACATAGTTAACCTTTCCCTCCAACTTAAAACATTTTCTTCTTTGGATATTGTGACATGACACTGCTCATTTCCCCCTTACCTCACTGGCTGCTCTTGTTTAGTCTTCTTTGCAGATTCCTCCTAACATTGTGGTACTTCAGGACTCACTCCTTGGTTTTCCTCTCTTTTTTCTTTATGCTGTCGACCCTTGGTATCCACGGGGCATTGGTTCCAAAAGGCCTTTCACATACCAAAATCTGCAAATGCTCAAGTCTCTTACGTAAAATGGTATGATACCACAAATACAGCCAGCCCTCCATATCCACTGGTTTTGCATCTGCAGATTCAAGAAGTTGAGGCTCTAAATCCATGGGTTGGTTGAATCTGCGGATGTGAAATCCATGGATACAGAGAGTGACTGCATACCTTCTCTAGGTCATCTCATCCAGATCATGGCTTCTAATACCATCTATATACTGATAACTCTCAAGTTTCTCTAGTCAAGATTCTAATCTGAGCTCATAACATGCATATTTGACTATCTACTTGACATCTCCACTTGGATATCTAGCACATACTTTAAACTTATTATGTCAAGAACTCTTGCTATTTCTCCCAACCAGCTCCTATCCCTATCTTCTCCATCTCAGTATGTCACCACCACTTATTTAGTTACTTAAAGGAGAAATCTAGGCATCATATTTAATTCCTTCTTTTTCTTCACCTCAGTAACATATCTATCAGTAAGTCTTGTTGACTCTATCTATCTCCAAAATTTATGAAGAATATTTCTCTTCATTTCATCATAACTGCTACCACCTAAGTCCAGGCCTACCCTGGATTACAGAAGTTTCCTGATTGGTCTCATTACCTCCTCTCTGTTTTCTTCTAGTACATTCTCCATAGAGCAGCAAAATTGATCTTATTGAATCTTTCAGTGGCTTCCCATTTGGCTCTTTGAATAAAAGCCAAAAATATTTATTATGGTTATGTATGAGCCTGTCTTGCCCCTCGATAAGTAAAGAGAAGACTTAGACAACACTATATACCAACTAAACCTAACATACATCTATAAAGCATTCCACCCAGTAACAATAGAATACATCATCTTCTCAAGTGTATGTGGAATAGTTTCCACTGTAGTTATATGCTAGGCCATAAAACAAGGTTCAAAACATTTTAAATGATTGAAGTCATAGAAAGTATATTCTGTACCAGGAAGGAATGAAATTAGAAATAAATAACAGAAAGAGATTTGGGAAACTCACAAATATATGTGGAAATTAAAACACTCAAATAACTAAAGTATCCAAAAAAATCACAAGAGAAATTAGGAAATATTTTAAGATGAACAAAAGCAAAACTACAACATACAAAACTTTATGGAATGAAGCTAAAGTAACGCTTAGAGGGAAATTTATAGCTGTAAGAACTTTTTTTAAAAAATCTGAAATATCTCAAACTAAAACCCTAAGTGTTCACCTTAAAAAACTAGAGCAAAGAGTAAAGTAAACCCAAAAGCAAACATAGGGAATAAAATAATAAAGATTAGTACAGAGATAAATGAAATGGAGAATAGAAATTCAGTAGAGAAAATTAATGAAACAAAAGTTAGTTTTAGAACAGCAAAATTAACAAGCATTTAGTTAGACTGATCAAGAGGGAAAAAAAAGAGAGAAGATTGAAACTACTCAAGTCAGAAATGAAAGAAAGGACATTACTATAGACCTTACAGAAATAAAAAGGATTAGAAGAGAATACTATAAACAATCATATGCTAACACATTAGATAACCTAGATGAAATGAACAAATTTCTAGAAACACACAAACTGCCAAAAGTGATTTAAAAAAAAGAAAATCTTAATAGACCTATAACAAACAGCAAGATTGAGTCAGTGATTTTTTTAAAAAAATTCTCCAACAAAGAAAAGCCAGGACCAGATGGCTTCTCTGGTGAATTTGACACTTTTAAAGAAGAATTAATACCAATTCTTTTCAAACTCATCCAAAATACATAAGAGAAAAAAACTTCCCAACTTGTCCAATGAGGTCAGTATTATCCTTATACCAAAACTAGACAAAGACACCATGAGAAAACTCAGACCAATATTTCTTATATAGATAGAATATAGATTAAAAATCCTCTACAAAATGCAAGCAAATTGATCCAGCAACATATAAAAAGAATCATACACTGTGACCAAATGGGATTCATCCCAGGATTGGAAGGATGGTTTAACATCCCCAAATCAATTAATGTAATACACCATATCAACAGCATAAAGGACAAAAAGCACATGATCCTTTCATTACACAGAAAAGGCATTTGACAAAATCCAACCTTTCATGGTTAAAAAAAAAAGTTCAGCATTGATTTCATTTTTAATTCACTAGGGAATACATTTTTCCTGGATTGTTCTGTTTGCTTATTTTTGCGTGTCTAGTAACTTTTTATTGTATATTGAACAACTGTGATAATAAAATGTAAGAGTGTAGAGAAAAAAAAAAGTTCAGCAAACTAGAAATAGGAGGGAACTTCCTCAACCTAATAAAGGGCATCAGTAAAAAACCCACAGCTAACATTGTACTTAATGGTAAAAGACTAAAAGCTTTCACTTTAAGATCAGGAACAAGACAAGGATGTCCTCTCTTGCCAGTTTTATTCAATATTGTACTGGTGGTTTTAGCTAAAGCAATTAGACAAGAAAAAGAAATAAAAGATATCTAGATTGGAAAGGAAGAAGTAAAAACATCTATTTGCAGATGACATGATCTTGTATATGGAAGATATATATCTTGTATACTAAGAAATTCAATAAAAATTATTAGAACTAATAAACAGTTCAGGTGGGTTGTAGGATCAATATATAAATATCAGTTATGTTTCTATACAGTGTACAATCCAAAACTGAAATTAATAAGAACAATTCCATCTACAATAACTTCAAAAAGAATAAAATACTTAGAAATAAGTTTAACAAAATAAATGCAAAATTATACTCTGAAAACTATAAAACATTTTTGAAGGAAATTTAAATAGACCTTAATAACTGAAGAGAAATCCCATGTTCACAGATTGAAAGACTTAACATTGTTAAGATGTCAGTACTCCTCAAATTGATCTACATTCAATGCAACACCTATCAAAATCCCAATTGGCTGCTTTACATAAATTGACAAGATGATCATGAAATTAATATGGAAATGCACTGGATCCCAGAAAAGCCAAAACAATCTTGAAAAAGAAGAACAAATTTAGAGTACTCACACTTCCTAGTTTCAAAACTTACTACAAAGCTACAGTAATCAAGACAGTGTAGTGCTGGCCCAAGCACAAACATATAGATCAATGGAATAGAATTGAGGGCCCAGAAATAAACCCTTATATTATATTTGATTGGTTTTTGACAAGAGTGCCAAGACATTTCAATGGGGAATGAAATCTATTCAACAGATGTTGGCTGGGACAACTGGATATTCATATGCAGAAGAATGAATTTGGATCCTTTCCTCACACTATGTACAACAATTAACTAATAATGGATCAAAGACTGAACTGTAAGAGCTAAAACTATGGAACTCTTAAAATTAAACCTCGATGTAAATCTTCATGACCTTGTATTTGGCAGTGGTTTCTTAGACATAGTATCAAAAATACAAGCAAAAAATAAATTGGACATCATTAAGAAAGTGAAAAGACAACCCATAGAATGGAAGAAAATATCTGAAAATGCTATATCCTGGTATCACATATATATAAAGATTCTTACAACCAAAAAACACTAAGACAACTCAATTTTAAAATAGGCAAATGATTTGAATAAACATTTCTCCAAAAATGATATACAAATGGCTGATAAGCACATGTTAGTCATTAGAGAAATGCAAATCAAAACTACAATGAGATACTACTTCACACCACTAGGATGGCTACAATAATAAATTTTCTAAAGTATAAAAAAAAGTTTTAGCAAGAATGTGGAAAAACTGGGACCCTCATACACTACAGGTGGTGTTTTAAAATGGTGTAGCTGATTTGGGAAACAATCTGCCAGTTCCTCAAAAGGTTAAATATGGAGTTACCATATAACCCATTATATATATATAAGATTCCACCACTAGGTATATATTTAAGAGAAATGAAAACATAGATCTACATAAAAACTTGTACATGAATGTTCATTGTAGCATTATTCATTATAACCAAAAAATGGAAACAACCCAAATGTCAATCAATTGATGAATGGTTAAACAAACTAGTATAGCCATATAATGGAATGTTATACTGCCACAAAAAAGAATGAAGTACTGATAGATACTACAACATGGAGGAACCTTGAAAACATGATGCTAAGTGAAATAAGGCAGACACAAAAGGACAAATATTATATGATTTCTTTTACATGAAATGTCCGGTAGGCAAATCTATAGAAACAGAAAGTAGATTTTTGGTTGCCAGGGGCTGTGAGGTGGGGGTCATTGGGAGGGAATGGAGAGTGACTGTTAACAGGTATGGAGCTTCTTTTTGGGGTGATGAAAGTGTTCCAAAATTATGTTGGTGATTGTGCAACTCCATGAATATATTAAAAACCATTGAATTTAAATGGGTGGATTGCCTGCTTTGTGAATTATATCTCAATGAAAAGATGAAAGAAACAATCAGAGATGTTTGGGGGAATCACAGAGCAGGATGTAGCATAGGAAATTTCAAGCCCCTTTGAAAAGCCATATGCCACTATGACACATCTGCAGTAGAAATGGCAGTATGAAGGGTTAGTGAGAGACAGGCCTGTCAAGTGGAACGGAAGTAATCCAGAATTCCTTGTGGGGACCTGTAGAGGATGCAGAAGGCAGCTGAGAATTAAAAGGCAGTGTATTGCCTCTGCCAGGCAGTTGCTGTGGCATGAGTGAACAGCCCCAAAGTCAGGGGCTGGATGGAGGATACGGCTGAAGTTTAGAGGGCTAGAAGACCAGTCGGAGCTGAGGTAGGAATCCTGGACAGCAGTAAGTAAGGAGAGATGGCTGAGCTTCCTGACACAATCATTGTGCATTGCCCATACAGAGAGAAAAAGCCATAAATTATGGACATTTAAGCAGTGAATGGGGTGAGGCAAAATGAGCTAGACTTCAACTAGGATCCAGCAGAGATTATGGGATTCACTGCCATGAGTGAGTTTGAACTTTAAATCTAATGTGTGCACAAAAGAGACTTTTAATTCAGAAGACATTTTTACATTTTAATTGACAACCTTAATCTGTCCAACCTGTGCCCAACGTGTGCCTACAGGCAACTGGAATAGGTGCTCCAGAACATGATGAGATGAGTTATAGGAGAACAACTGTATGTTTATAATTAAATTTGGAAGGGGTGGATATAGCTCAGTGGCAGAGCATATGCTCTGCATGCACAAGGTCCTGGGTTCAATTCCCAGTACCTTCATTTAAAAAAAAAGCCAAAATAAATTTGGAGGTGGAGCACACTTGTAGTATATATATTTTCTCACCCCATTAAATGCACAGAGGATAGTAGATGAAGTCTTTAGGGAAGAGAGAAAAGATGGAAATAGTCAAGTAAAGATTCTCCGAACTATAGTAGACACCTTCATGTTTTAGTTGCTCATAACTCCTCTAACTGCCTTCAAATAATACTCGTTTTGATCATCTTCTCCCTAAAAAGCTCTTCTTTCCAATCCACAACTAGCTAGCTTCTTGAATTCTTCCACATTCAGTATAGATATTAGCATATCTAAATCTCATTAAGGAGTTTATATAACTTTGTCCCAGTGAAATAGGTAGCAAAACAACATTCAGTTAGTTTGCACTGCAGTTAACAATAGAAGATATAAATGAAACAACTAGAAAACAGTCAAAAGTAGATCATGGTACTTTGGCTCATTATTGTGTTCATTAGATAAAGAAAGGATTCAGGAGGGAAGGATCTGATTTGTAATCAAGAAAACAAAAACTGATTTATCCATTTGAATTGAAAAGTAGGTAAAGAATTTCAGTATTTATTCACGTATTCATTCAAATATAAAAGGGAACTGATCACCACCTCTGCCGCTACAACCATGTGTCATATGTGTACAAGGTTAGATCAAAGTGGTAGCTAATAATATTACATTCTGCAGTTGTTCAAGGATGACAGTTGAGAAAGTTTGATGACAGAGGATAAAAATAACACTTGTTTGGGCATAAATGGAAGTTTTTTTTTTTCATTGAACTATGTGAACATTCCTCATCTCACCCACACTGCCAGAAACCTAAGAAAATAATTTTGCAACATTAAAGTGTTCACTACTCATCAAATTACAATTATTCTTTTCCCTCCTGAAATGAAAAATAACTGTATTGTAAACATGAGAAAAAACTGAGGTAATGATAAAATAATCAGTAACTATTGGGCTTAATTCAATTTTCAGCTTTACTGCATAGTAAAAAATGTGCCTAACCATTGTTCAAGTAGTTTTTCACAGTTGTATAACATTTGATAAGAGTTAGTTAATAGCAGTTTAGAGGCAGAGGCAGAAGCAGAAATGCTTACAGTTTAAATGTGCTTTGTTGACAAAGAGACTATGGCCTAATTACATTTTTTATTTAAAAGAAACATGGAATGGGGGGTAAGGGTATAGCTTAGTGGTAGAGTGTGTGCTTAGCATGCACAAGGTCCTGGGTTCAATCTCCAGTACCTCCATTAAACTAAATAAATAAACAAACAAACAAACGTTAAAAAATTGAAGGAAAAAAAAAACGTGGAATCTTTAGCTCCCAGCTTGACAGTCAGTTACAAAAAGCAGAAAGCACCTTAACATTTCCTCTGGAGGATATTATCACGGCACACCAGTATCAGCAGCGGGTAGAAACACATGTGCTCTATCATACTTTGACCTTTACGCTTCAAATCAAGAGAATCTTGAGCAAGGTTGGTTTCCCCATCCAGTATGCACTTTGTGTAGATGTAAAAAAAGTTTTTGTTGTTGTTTTTTTTCACAGAATATGATCTGTGGATTGTTTGAATGAAACATGTTTATTTCTATGGTGGTGACTTTGCAAGAAAACAAGACCAGGAGAGGTATTTCCTCAAAGGCTAAAAGGAGGCATTACCACCACCACCACTACTTGCCAGGGGATTTGCAAAGCATCTTGAGGCTCGAGGTTAGTACGGGAGATGAGCCAGGCTTGGGAGAAGTTAGTGTAGAGCAAAAGATTAGAGTGGTTTTCCCCCTTTTAGGCAGCCAACACAACAAAGTACTTCAGATAGTAATGCCTAGTGGTCAGATAATGACGTATTTTCTGCAATGATCATGTTTGGGTTTGTCTATTTCCTTTAGGCTTGTGAGGTTTGGAATTGGCATTTAAAATCCCTGGGGGAAAGCTATTTTTGTAATTCAGTTGGGATGTCCTTGTCTTAGGGTTTCCCATTGCATCAGTCCCCTAGCCGGGTATGATAGCCATGATAGTGCTTTGTCTTTTAGATGAAATACAGAACTAAAGACATGACTACTGGTGCTTATTAAAGATTCCTTGCTATTTTCACAAGAGTAGGGGCGTTAGACTCTTGTCTACTGGCCAAATTCTAAATTGGGAGATTACATTCTGCTTTCCTAAGTTCCCCTATCAGAAGCAGCCATCCATGGTATCCCACTTTGCTTCCTGTGCTAAACTGTTGTGTGATGTCATTAAATGGCACAGGTTTTCTACTCTAGAAGTGGTCACTTCTTAGTGGAGTGGTGACTAAATCGGTACCTATTATCTGATATTGTATTTGACCTAGTTTCAAACAAATTAAAAGGTAGGCTCTGATAGTTAAGGATAAAGTACAAAACAAAACAAGACACCCTAATAATGTACCAGTTGTTGTGGAACATTTTAAAAAACCCAATCTGCTGTCTCTTCTGCAACACAGACAAACAAATTAATGCATGTTTTTAAACACCACTAGTGGTTGACAATGAATTGTTACTTTGTCTCAAACAGGAGGATACTATATCTAACAGGGATGATGAGGTTTGAGAGGATGCAATCTCATATTTCAAACCAGTTAATGCACCTCTTTTGTCTTTAGGTTGCATCTAACCATCCTAGACAGTTGATCTATTTCATAAAATCTCTCCTTAAGGAGAGTCTTCATCTTTCCTTAGTAACATATTTCAATGTTTCTCAATCTTTCCATAAAAACAAAGTTCTTATTTTTGTTTAAACTCCATTCAACCCACTGTAGCTTAATGTCACCATCTTTTATCCGTTGCCAATCTTCTATCATACTTTGGTATTGAGAGGCACAATGGCATGGTTTTTGGTGTTGGACATGTCTGCGTTCAAATCCTGACTCTCACTTTCTAGCTGTGTGATGTTGGGCAAGTCACTAATGATGTTCAATTTCCTCATACGTAAATGAGCAATCTTAGAGGGTTACTGTGAAGACCAAATGAAGCAATATATTATTTGAAGAATTATGGAGTAAGACATGGTATGGTACTCGGCACCCAAAATGTGCTCAATAAATAGTGGCTATTCATCTGATTAGGTACACAGATCTGACCTAATTCATATACTCTTTGAGAGTGGGAAGCATACTTCCTGGATTTCAATGTAAGTACAGTGTTGTGCACATAGTATGGTGCAGAGGGTCAATATTTATTGAATGAATAAGCTTCCCCCCACAGTAGGCGTGGAATGAACAACCCTCAGCTATTGCAAGATTCCACACATTTAGCTCAAAGGTGACAAAATCGATCAATCCTCTGATGCCTCCAAATATGCAAATAGATACCTCCCGTTGTCTAGGTGTTTTGGCATGGGGCAGACTCCATGTGAAAATAAAAACTTATAACTTCTGTTTCTATGAGGTTCATTTCTATGAATTTTTACATTCAATTATTGTCTTGGGTGCCCAGAATGGGACTGACTCAATCATCCGCCTCCTCAGCCATTCAAGCATTCTTCAATTGAGAAATTTTTAAATGAATACTAACAACTATCTAATTATATACCTGAACAAAATCTTTCAATTTGTATCTAAATATACTACCTGGCCTAGTGACCTGTAAGATCTGTGCTGACTACAGATATATTTCTAATTGTTTTGTTTCCAAGCCAACCCCCACCCGCCCCAATAACCCACCGCCCCAAGTTCCAGAATACAATTAACATCTTTGAACCAGTGAGGTGAGTGTTAGAACTTTATGTTTTGCTTTTAAACGTTTTCACGAGGCTAGGAGGGAAAGTTGAGGGGCAAGTATAGGACCTGTAGATTGAATCGGGTTTGAAAATTTGTCAGTAAGGAAAGGAAAGAGTATTGCTCTTTTACCACAATCTTGGAAGAAGCCTTGTGCGTGTGCTTAGATTGAACCAGTGCAGTATGGCCATTTCCCCGACTGCTTTGTATAGACTTTATAGAGGCGATCTCAGGTGTGGAGCTCCAAGCACCTGCTTGCTTACTCTCCGGCAGTTCAGGACCCAGCGTATTTGAAGCTGGTGGCTCAGGTTCCACGGAACTAGGCTCAAGTGTCACTAACACTATGTGCAGAGCCAGTCATCGAGCTGTGCTTTGGGACTTGCATACTTACTTCGGACTTTCTTCTCTCTCCCCCCTCCCTTCCCACTAGTTTCCCTTTCCCTCCTTCCTCCCCGGGCATGCCCACCTCCTCCCTTTGCTCCCACTCTCCGCTTTTTCTCCTTCTTTCCTTCCTCTTCCTTCCTACTGGGCTTCGAGTCTTTCATCCTCCGCGGGCCGCGGGCCCAGAGGCTGCCGCTCGGCGGGGAGGAGGAGGAGGCGCGAGTCCGGCGGGACAGGCGCGAGGTGCCGAGCCGCGAAAGCGCGGGCCGCGCGCCGGGCTGGGGACGCGCGCGGGCTGGCCGCGTGGCCGGGCGGCCCGGCCTGGGAGCGGCGCGCGTGCGCGCGTGGCCCACGAGCCCCTGGCGCGCCCCCGGCGGCCGGGGCCGCAGCGTGCTCGCCCCCGCCGCCAGCTCGCCTCACTTATGGGTCGGAAGCGCTGCGTGGGGGAGACTGTTCCAAGATGGCGGCGGGTTGCTGCGGGGTGAAGAAGCAGAAACTGTCCAGTTCGCCCCCCTCCGGCTCGGGTGGCGGTGGTGGCGCCTCCTCCTCCTCCCACTGCAGCGGAGAGAGCCAGTGCCGAGCCGGGGAACTGGGACTAGGAGGCGCCGGTACGCGGCTCAACGGGCTGGG
Organism: Vicugna pacos; assembly: GCF_048564905.1. NCBI lineage: Eukaryota > Metazoa > Chordata > Mammalia > Artiodactyla > Camelidae > Vicugna > Vicugna pacos. The sequence goes on from NC_133023.1 coordinate 79,292,956, forward strand.
AGGTCTAGCCGGAGGAGGTAGCGGCAGCGGCTGTACCCTCTCTCCCCCCCAGGGCTGCGGCGGCGGCGGCGGGGGCATCTCCCTGTCGCCACCTCCGAGCTGCGGAGTGGGGACCCTACTTTCTACCCCGGCCGCCGCCACCTCTCCCTCGCCCTCCTTGTCGTCCGCCGCCTCGTCCTCATCGCCCGGCTCCCGGAAGATGGTGGTGTCAGCGGAGATGTGCTGCTTTTGCTTCGATGTGCTCTACTGTCACCTGTACGGATACCAGCAGCCCCGGACCCCCCGGTTCACCAATGAGCCCTAGTGAGTACCGTGCCCTCCGCCGCCCTCTCCCTTGCGCTCGGGATGGGGCTCAGAGTTGAAGCAAAGTACGATTCCGCCTCCCCGCCGGCCGCTGCCCCTGCCCCTGTCGCTGCCCCGGGTTCCTGGAACCACCCGCCCTGAGTAAGGGCACCCCGCGCTTTCTGCCCTCCGAAGCCAGCGCCCCGCACTTGGAGCAGGGTGCTACTGCTGCAAGAGATGGCTCTCGCTGGCTCCCAGAGGTGTTCGCTTTCTCTTTGAGATAACTTCGAGGAGTTTTGACCCTTCTCCTTCTCGCCTCCGCCACCCCGCGTCCCCATCGCCCGGGTTTAGGAGATCTGGATCCCTCCAGGTGTTGATCTGTCCTCACTTGGGTTTCTGTTCCCCTCTGTAAAAGCCCCGCCGGTATTCCCGCCCCCTGTACCTTGCACATGGAGTTACTATCCCATTGCAGCGTGAAAAATAGCAACTATCCAACTTCTGTTCTGCTAGTGATGGAACTTAGCTCAGGAGCCTATGAGGTTACCCATCTTTTTCCTTCGGGCTTCCTTGTGTCCTGGGGAGGGAGGAGTTTTTTTTTTTTTCAAAACACATTTTCCCTTAGTACCTATTTTTATCTGAACATACCCATTAAAATGTGTTTCTAGTGAAGCGCACCGCCGGCTCCCTCACATTTAAAGAGTGAGACTTTTTTTTTTTCATCCCACCGTCTGGGTAATAGCTCATTCAAAGAGAGCTGTCCCCATAGAGTCACTGTCAGTTTGTACATTAAGCGTGCATTGGCTTTTGTGTCGATTTCACTTTTTAAGAAATCCTTGTCAGGCTCGACGATTCTAGAAGTAGTTAAACAGTGTGTAGGAATTTTTATCGTTTCCTTCGGTTTTGTACTTTTAGTTATTTTACCCTTCAAGTGTGTAGTTGAAATTGTTTAAAATCACACTGTTACCGCTAACAGCCAGGTTAATTCTAATCCCTGTCCATTTGGATGTGTGGGAGATGGGGCATATGGTTTGTTGTTGCTGTTTTTTTTTTTAATATGTAAACTGAGTGTAAACTGACTTTTTGAGTTAAATGCTAGACAGAATGTAAAGCCCAAGGAAGGGCAGAATGACAGAGGGCAATTGTTTTTATTATGAGTACTTAGCATCAAGAAAAATAATAGAGAAAAATGTCAGTGAAACTTACAGTGAAAAGCATCAAACCTTTTTCTAGCTAAGACAAGTGCCCCTTATCCCCATATCATAAATACCTGAACTGATGTTCTTTTTAAACTGCTTCTTTTCATTTTGTGAGATTAGAGGATTAGACTGGATACATATAAACACTTCTACCTAGACTAAAAATATTCAATTAATATGTAAAATGGAAATTCCAATAAAGTGTCCTGGAAATTGTAACTTTGTTTTGTTTGTTTTCTTTGGCTTTGATACTTGAAATGTATTTAATTTTGTGTTTTTGCCACTCTTCTGTGGTCTATGCATTTTCTTTCAGACTTGGTTCCTCTTTGAGCATTGGTTCATAAGAAATGCATGAAAGAGCATACAGACTGAGACTTTGTCAAATAAATTAAATATCTTGATAAGTTTCCTAGTTTTGATTCTAGAAGCTTAAATCCTAAACCCACACCTGTACTTAGCCAATTTAGTTTTTTTTTTTTGGTTAAGAAGTAGAATTCATTTCGAAAAAGACTGCCATGTTAAAAAAAATCTATGAAATATTAATTAGGTTGAGTCACTTATTTGTGACTTTTCTGCCTTCTCTTGAAAGTCTATGATGTATTAAAGCCAGTACGGGAATGATACATAGGTTGGCTCAGCAAAGTCATGGGACTGCAAAAATTCACTCCTGTTTAGTTAGATGAGTTTGGCAAAGGCTGTTTTACTATTCACGCTCCATTGCTCCAAAGCATATGCGAACACACTTTCAGGAGGTGCTATTTTCACACATCTTAAAGTGAGTTTGGGTTAACTGAATGACTGTAACAAGAATTTTAAAAGGAAAGTGAGCTTGACCAGTTCATACAGAAAATGCTTTTGAAAATGTCATTCAACAGTGGCTACTTTGCACATGTATTTGGGTATTGTTTCTTTTCTAACAACCCTAGCCACTGGATTTCTTTTTCATGGAATTAAATAGATAAAATAAGACACCCTTTGACCATTGTGGATATGTTGAAGTGATGGTGGGAGAATAGTAACTATTATCATTTCACAGGCCTCGACTTGTGTCATGTATTCTACCAAATAGCGAATTTAGAAGAGACACTGAACATGACCAAGGGGAGAATGAAAGTTCACTTAAGTGGAAAGAGGAGTGCATCTTATTTTCATTTATTTTAAAGTTATTTTTTGAGGTGGACTGTGGAAAAATTCAGGAAAATTTCTTAAAAGCAGTGTTAGACTATGAGAGTGAAATAACTATCATCACTTGACAGTGCCTTAGTAACCAGCACCCATTTTCTTTCTGTTTTACATATTTAATAGCAGTGTGTACTTATTAGTGTGGCTCGGTGCTGGGGGCCATAACATATAAATAGACACATTGCTTTTTTTTTCTTTCTCAGAGTTGTTAGTATCATGTCTTGAGCAGCGCTGTTTCAGGTCCTGTCTCTTGTCCACTAGAAGACATGCCTTCGACAGTTTCACATTCTCTTGTGGAAAAGCATACCGTTTTCTCCCTTCCCAGGACCTTTCTGTCAAAATGTCTGTCACTGGTGAAATCCGCCTTTCATAGGTTTAGAAGTCCTCGATTCATTAGTGACCCATCCATTCTGGAAGATTATTAGAAATTTCCAGTGATCTGTCTGTTTCAGGTTGTGGGGTGGGGGGAGGATGTTGCTATATGAGCAGGCTGTGTGGATACAAATTCTTCACTGTTGCTGCTGTTTCTTGGAGTACCTACCTTATGGCAATAGCAGTAGCCGGCACTTGGGAGGACAGTGGAAACTTGTTTAATGGATGACAGGTGACATTTGTGTTAAAAGTGAGGAATGCATTACTGAATCCTTGGTCTCAGTGGTAGTTACATTTGCCCACAGAACTAAGGTTCAAGACATGATAACAAACAAACAAACAAACAAACAAACAAACATAACTGTAGGTGCATTTTACTGTTCGAAGTCAGAGCTCTTGGATTTACACACAGATAGCCATGTTATATAGGAAACCATTTGCTACCATAAAGGGATCCACTGAGCCAGATGTCGAGCCAGTTAGACTGCAGAAACGTCATTCTCCACCATGGCTGCACATTCGAATCACTGGGGGATTATTAAAAATATGGATGTCGGGGTCCCAACCCTAGAGATTCTGATTTGATTGGTCTTGGATGGGGCCTGGGCATCAGGATTATTAAAAACTCTCCGGGTCATTTTAATGTGCAGCTGAGGGGGAGAACCACTGATTGTATTCGATGAGGCCTTTCTCCTGCAATTCCTATTAATTTGGTCTGGGGTGGTGCCTGGGTACTCAGATTTTATGAGAAACCTGGGTGATTTCTGGTAAACTGCCGGTTTGGGAAACACTTGCAGTGTGGTCTGCAGAAGACATCACCTGGGAACCTGTTTGAAATGTAGGCTCTCAGGCCCCACCTCAGACCTGTTGTATTTGAATCTGCAGTTTAACAAGCTCCCCAGGTGATTCTTATGCACATTAAAGTTTGGGGAGGAGTGGTTCTCGAACTTTAGAGTACATCATAAGCTCCTGTAGTGCTTGTTAAAACACAAATTGCTGGGCCCCATTCCCAGAGTTTCTGATTCAGTCGAACTGGGGTGGGGCCATGAATTTGCATTTCTAACAAGCTCCCTGGTGATGCTGCTGCTACAGTTCCCAGGGCCACACGTTGAGACCCACTGGGTTAGAGTGGTAAGGACCTATGTTAAAGTACTTGAGCAACTATAAGGGAACCTCAGTTTTCACTGCCAGTTTCCAATATAAAACTTCCTGTGTCCATGTCACCATCCTTTATCATGTTCTTTCTAACTTAGCACCAGGGAGATTGAATGCTGCCAAGACCATAATGAGAGTCTGAGGTTCTTGGGATGGTTTCTGTCCGATGTGGGCTGGGGGAAGGAGGGGCGGAAAACCCCCACCTAGAAACCTGCGGTAGGATTTATAGGTCTTTTTTCAGAAATTGTTAACTGTGAGGGGCACATTTTAGGAAGTAAAAGCAGCACAAATACGATATTTTAAAGTGAGTTGTATTGATTTTAATAAGTAAAGCCCCCTTCTGTTCCCATAGAAAATGCTTTGATGATTAGCTCACTAAATAACATGTTGTGATAAGATTTTAAAAGCTTTTACTTACACTTACGCTTGCTGGATTGCATTTTAAGAATTTTCCTCATTAACAAAGAAATATAAAAGGGTCCTGCTAAGGCACTGGGATTGTTCGGTCTTATATCTTTAATGCTGTGTTGCATGTCACATCCCATGAACTTTTTATTTTAATCTTCTTACCACCTTTGAAGTTAATGCAGTACTACATTTTGTATAGACCATAGCACAGAAAAGATACTTTACTGTTAAACATCAATAAGTGTGGTTTTCCATTGCAGTGAACAGAATGTAGTTTTTAAAAAATCCACTTCTGGACGTGCAGATTTTGAGAGACTAATCAGGTGTTTGAACTGTTAACTCTTTCTTGTCTTGTCACAGTAGACAAATTACTGTTCTTTGGGCATGCTTGGGAGAGATTGGGTTGCTTTAGGGAGGTGAGAAGCACTTCGTTTCACCAGAACAGTAACAGTTCTATCCCATATTAGTGGGAAAAAAAAGATGATTTGATAATGCAGCTCAGGTGAAAGTGATGTTAAATCAGCATTTTAAACACAAACTATTATATTTCTGTTATGTCTTTTTTCTGATGAAGACTGACCTGAATAGCTGGAAGGTGTATCTGTTTCTCGCAGGTGATGCTACTGAGTCATTACAGATTTCCTTATCCATGCTAGCAGAATGGTTGTAATATATAGTTCTTTTAAAAATTTGTCTGAAAAATTGCTGAGCATTTTTGAAGGTATTATATGGGCTGTTTTTCAACAATGTTGATTTCCTTTGGAAGGCAATCTGGTGTCCTGTCTTACTGATCGAAAAGAAAGCAGGCATGCTCCCAGTTGTCATTTATGCTGTAAACACCATCAAGGCTGAAATGGTAGGATGTAGAAATATAAATTACAAAATTATTTTTATATCCGTGCATAAAGGTGTATGTAGGGCAAGGTATATTTAGTTAGAAAGGAAAACTTGATGCTTATTTTACCTTCTCCCCCATATGGCCAAAGGGAGAGATAATCTAGCTCATAATTTTTCTTGCTTTTGAGTTGTGTTTGTGCTGTGTTGAGGTCCCAGTTAGTGGGGTAGCAACCAAGAAGGAATCTCTGCTGGGATCTCTCAGTCCAATAGGAAGAAAGACCACTACTGAGAAAGAGAGAAATGCTGTTAGCCCATACATAAGTTAATTTTTTCTAAGTATGTGTTTCTCATTCACATTGTTTTCTTTAAAAGACTGTACACTTTTTGAAATTGTATTTAAACATTAAAACTCTGTAACCTATTACTGCGATTTATTATGATTTGGAAGTCAGTTGTGCTTCCCACTAACAGACCATCTTTTTGCGAGTGTATGTGTGTGAAACACTAAAACTTGTGCAATGAGATTAGTCAGAGTTCCCTATTTCAATAGGCATTATTCTGTTCTCTCGATGTCACACATGCTTGCCTGTTTTAAAGCAACACAATGACCAGGGCTTTTACATTTAAATTTTCTTAAATAGTCTCCCCCCCCCAACTTGTGTAATAATGTCTCTTTTTGATACTGTTCTGAATCAATTAAGCTAAGTGAGTGAGGACCAGCAGTAAAAGCCAGGGGCTGCCAAGAATGGACGTTCAATGTGTAAGCTGTCTTTCCACAATCAGTAATTGGGCAGTTGCTCACTGGACACTGGAGACTGTGTGGGAAGCCAGTGGTTGTGTAGGTGGGAAGAGTAGATTCCCAGCAGTAAGCTTATTTAGAGTTGAGCTTCTGTAGTTACAGTGTTCCTAAGAGCAAAAACGAGCCACAAGCTGATGTAGTAGAAAGAAAAGTGCCCAAAGGAAGAAGTATGGTGTAATAATATAATTGGTTGGGTGGGGCATATTTTAGGTTTGGTCCAACTAGAAGTGGCATCTTTTCTATCAAGTGTGGGTGTATTTTCTACTGCTCTTAACGTATCATACTTTCAAACTTGCTCAACCTTAAAAATGTTAGTGTTGAATGGCTGAGTGGAAATTATATGTCACTGGGGGAAAATTTTTTTTTCTTTTCTTTTCTCTCTCTCTCTCTCTCTCTCTCTATCTCTCTCTTTTCTTTTTTTTTAGCATATGCATTATGCTGAGTTCCGTGGTTGGAAACCAGAGAAATAGAAGAGATAGTTCTATTCTTACAGAGCTCACAGTCTTGTTCAAGATATGATACAGATATCAAAGTCACTTAAAATGCTTACAAAGTAATATATACATGATTATAGGTGAATGAGATACATGAAAAATATTGTGCATAAGCATAGTAATGACATGGAATAAAGGAGTGGTCAGGAGCAAGGCTTTGGGAGAGGACAATCTATGAGCCAAGTTTTTAAATGGCAGAAGGACAGAGATTACTGGTAAGAGTCTGTATGACCAGTAGATCTTGAAGTCTTACTTGGTTGTTCTCAAACCGGTTGCTGTCACTGCCACACCCCTTGCCACAGCACTTGGGGATTCCCAGCAGCTGTCTTCAGTCACCAACTTGCACACTCAGCAGTCTCCACACCACTCCCCTTGCTCTGGTCCCTAAGACCATAAAACCTCAAGGAAGTGAAAAATAGCCTTTTGTCTTGGGAACTCTCTGGGGATGCTGGAGAAGAACGTTGGATCTGATTATAGTTTCTTGTATTGGAAAGGGTACAGAATTGGCAGCAGAGTCCTCTAGAATGTAGGATGAACTGGAAGGAGAAGAGTCTGAAGGCAAGGGAGACCAGCTAGGCTTAAGGTTGACCACACACACACACACACACACACACACACACGAGGGGCAGAGCTTGTGAATATAGGAATGTTGAAAAATCAAGAAGTGGAAGACGTTATCAGCCTATGTAGGGACTTGCACTTTAGGACCAGCTTTTGTGTGGGAGTGGAAATATTGCAGCTCACCTGTTTTTTGGCTTCCATCACTGCTTCTTCTTTTCTTGGCTCTGTGCCTAGCTATTCTTGTGCTTGGGAAAAGTTTGTTCAACAGCTCTGTTGGAATGGCTATGAAATTTGATCACAAGCGTGAGAACCTCCCCCTCCCCCTCTTCACCTATTACCAACTGTATCTAATTTGAAAGAAAAGAGGAGAAGACATGTTGGCTTATCGAATTTGGATCAAGTATGAAGATAGCTGAGGTAGCTTTTGGATGAGGACCTGAAATTAGGCAATTGCATATGAATAAAGAGGCAATGCAGAAAAAGACAATTTACCAAATTCCCACTGCTAGGGTAAATGAAAGTAAGAGAGGCTTTCAACATAATTCAGAGTTTATAAGTCTGAAGAACCAGGAGGATGGTGATGCCACTATAAAATGTGGTTCAGGAGGGTGGGAAGAAAGAAATATTTGGTCAGGTGAAATCAGATTTCTTAATATGTATATTTCAAGTGTTGAAGTTATCAACTGTCACTTCTTTTTTAATTAACAGAACCACAGAGCAGCAGCAGAGCTATTGTGATGATTTGGTCAGTCTTTTGGGATCTCTCCAGCCTCCCTCTGTCCCCACCTGTGACTTTGAACTACTGAAGATAGTAGAGATCAGTGACAGTTCTCAGCTTTGCACTGCTAGTCAAAATACCTGACAGAATGTTGGGTTTCCCTAATGTAGGTTTTCTCAGTCTTCAAGCTTATCAACTTGTAAAGCAGTCAATGATTCTTCTATTTCTCTATGTGTGTTATCATAGCACAGCTTTCAACAAAATAGAGCCTCATGGAGGACCACCTCAGGAACTTGTAGTTTCAGACTTTGGATTAAAGGAAATTTCTGAAGGACTAAAAGTACTATCTGGTACTAGATTCTGAGTCCTATGTCCTCAAGCTTGGAAAGTAAAGAATCAAGCTGGATTTGTTTTGCCTCTTTACTTGGCAATGAAAGAAAGATGTTACCAGTGGACAGGATCAGTCATATTGCTGTATGATCTTTGGGATCTTCAGTGGATGGGCAAATGTGCAAAGTTCTGCTTGAGTCCAGGCCTACTAATAACTAGTTTTTAAAATAAGGTCTGTGATAGTCTTGATGATTCTAGCCTCTCCCCTATCTGTTTCATTTTACAGATAATCCACACTGCGACCCAAAGCCACATGCAGTGCTGGGAGAGCACAGTTGACTGTATTATGCAATATCCTGCCAGAAGATGCTGACCAGCTCTCTAGTAATGGAAAGTAGTGAGACTGACTTAACTGCCTATATAGCTCGCCTTGCCATTCTGTATACTTTCTGTAAGCATATGACACACAATTCTAGGAACATATCTTATATTGAGATCTCGGATTGCTGCAAGGTGGTGACAGCAGATTCTCTGCTTTGCTTCAGGCACTGGTGGATCTTTGAGTCATTCTCATAGAATGGGATCTATGAAAAATGGGCTTTGATGCTGTCAGCCTAAGGGCCACAGCACTGTGTCTACCTGAAGGAAATGCTCAGGTGCTCGTCACATTGATGTGCTTCTCTGTGTCATGATTATCGTTTATGTAGCCACATGGTTAAGTATAGGTGGTTTGGGGTGCAGATATGTTATATAGTTGGTAAACCTTGGACCCCAGTACATACCTCATTGTAGTAAGACAAATACCCTTTGTATGCTGATTTTGAACAACAGTGAGGTAAGTGTTTAGATGTTGGGTGCTTTTTAAACTTTTTTTGTTATATGGTAAATAGAAGATGGTGTTGGTGATTCACTCACTAGAGAAGAATCTCATGAAGTCTTCTGGCCTTTTTTCCGTGTTAGAGTATTGCTTTCAATGCATTTCAAGTAGTTCTCCATCATTAAAACAAACAGAAACTCCCACACTTGTTTTGCCTTACAAACAGAAAAAAAACTTGCCTTAGCTTGGCCAGGTACTTGATTTTGTGGAATAGCTCTTTGCCGGTAGGAGTAGGGGCCAGGCAGTCAGTGGTTAAAAAGTTTTGTTCAGTTCATGGATCCATCTACCCTACAGTCTTGTCAATTCAAAAAAAAAACACCCTCACAAGAACAAATGGGAATGATACTGCTTCTATTTCTCTGACACTAATGAGGTGATATGTGGTTTGTGGTATATTTTACTCCACAAACTCCTCTAACCATTGCCCTGTTTGGCAAGCTGTTTTGCAGAAACCTACCCTTCCCCTCTGGAAGCATGGCTCTGTGGAGCAAGGGAGTCACATAGGGCCACAGGCAGAAATAGGGGGGACGGGGGAATCAGGGGAGAAGAAAAATGAGATTGTAGTCAGGTGAGGTGAAGCCTGGGTTCAGGGCAGATTAAAGAGACTGCATGGTCTGGAGTAGGGATGCTGCAAGACGTGTTTTACAGGATGCAAACCTTGGTGTCCCTCCTTTCGAACCAATGGCCATGGCACTCTTGTTACAAAGAAATTATTCCTTTTGGAAAGAGATGCACAGCCTGAAGTTTAATAACATAAAAGAACTTGTATATGCGTCCCCTGAATGCTTCCTAGAGACCACGTTGAAAGCCATTCATATCGTGTCCTCAGAAGGAGGCCTCTAGAGTAAGTTTGGGAGCTATGGGACAAGTAGCTTAAGTATACCCCAAATGGATAGATGTAGCCACTCCCTGGTCATTATCCTTTTCTTTTCTTTGACTTGTCTTTGAACATGGTTATAAATCCTTAAGTATTCAGATGTATCTTATTTTTAGGCCTGTGCACTTAGGTATTAGCCTCTACTTAGCTGTACGAAGTTTCTTTTATATAGCTTGCTCACAGTTATTCTCCATAACAAAGATTATGGAACAGATGCTATTAAAGGATAGACCCAGCTATAATTTCTGATTGCACAACACAGTCCTAGGAAGGTATCCTACTGAGCGTACTTGTCTCTTCCATACCTTGTCTTCAGCATCTCCTAATAGGACCCACTATGGTCCATTTAATTTGCAAATTACATTCTCAGAGATAACTGGACCATCTGCTATTTTTGGTTAATGAGTTTCTCTTCAGTCGTATAGATGCATACTGATTTTAGCAAGTTTATTTATTTTTATTGCGGTAAAAAACACATAACATGAGATAGACCCTGTTAACACATTTTTAAGAGTACATTATTGTTAACTATAAGCTCATGTTTAGCTTATTTTTAAAGGGTACGTAATAGTGGCTCTACCTAAAGCAGCTACGTTTTCATAGGAATGTTGGCAATCTTTTAAAAATTAATCTTACCAGCCCACATTAGTGATGCACAAAGCCCATTTACAGGAGAGTCTAAATTAGGGTTTGAGATATTATTTATTTTTCCAAACTTATCGAAAATTATGAATAAACCAGATTAACAGCATGAGAGGCAGAAATAACCATTTTTAAAAAAATGTTTTTGAACTAGTAGCATTTCAGTTACTATTTGACCTGGCATTTATCATTTGCTTTATTAGTATCCTTAATACTGACTACCTGTATTTGAACAGAACTTGATTTTCTAGCTTTCCTTTTAGATTTTGATTCTCATCCTATGTTCTTCAGGGCTTTCTAATGAATTTGCTAATAATATTGCTAATAATGCTAATAATAATAATGAATTTGCTAATAAGGAAACGTCTTTGACAGGTAGGAACTTTGCCTTTGTTCACTCGCTTTTAAAGATGGAAGGAGGGACCAAGGCATTAAAGGAGAACATTAGTTTTGACACTTAAACCTGATACTTCTGAGAAAGTGTGCTTTCTAGGGAGATGGAAAATTGGAGGACACCTTGCCTTATGGGATATTATAAGTAAGGCCTTTCAGTACATATGTGTATATATAAACTAGTTAACCACTTCCTGGAATTGCTTCTTATCGTGTACATGCTTGTTTCTAATGGAAACTGACATCTAAATGTGGTAGTGGCATCTGTGAAGTAATAGACAGGGTCAAGTCATGGGTCTTGAAAGTGGTTTATTTGCCCTCAACCAGTATGAGGTTCTTTATCATTAACAGAGGTGCAGACATTTTAAAAATATTATCACTGAATTGTGATGTATTCATTTGGACTTTGAAGCAGTTTCTAACTTCTTCCATTTAGAGATGCCACAGTTCTAAAGGAGAAAATAGAATTTCCACCACAATTATCCCTTTGCTTATAGACATTATAAAATGAATATCCGTTCAAGCTTCAAGATATATTTGTCAGCATTATCTTAAGACAATGTGTTTTACATCAAAACCTAGCTCTTATTCTAAGCTAGTACTGCTCTTCATATTATGGTTAATTTTAATATTTCAGTTCAACAAGTAATATAACTTTTGTGGGTGGAACACTGTGGTATGCTCTTTTTTGGGTGTAGGTGAGAGGCCTACAATATGCACATAAGCCATACTTCCTACCTTTAAAAAGCTTGCAGTCATATTGAGGAGACAAGATTCAGGAAACAAATAATGAGGTCACATATGATTTAATGGCTGAGCGAGTGATGGAGCAATGAGGTCTGTAGGAGTTTAAACAAAGACTAATGTGGGCTGGAGTTATATGGGAGGGCTTCATGGACAATGTAGGATTCAGACTGGGTAGTCCTTTTTCATAGATAGATCAAGCATTCTAAATGGGGGAACAACTTGAAGATACAGAGGTCAGAATGTGCATTATACAGTAGTCAATGGATACCACAAAGGTAGATTGAAGTGGGGGAGATCATAGGAAGAAAGGGGACCCATCAGGAGACTATTGCTGTAATTCAGACATTAGGAAATGAAGGCCTGCCAGTTGACAGTTTTAAACTATTAATGGCTTGTGAATTGCCTCTTTCTTGGTAAAGTTTCCCTTTTGTCCAGTTAACTATGCCCCAGCAGCTTCTTTAATGTCATAAATGTCATGAAGCCTGGAGAAGAGCCTGGGAAATAACACAAGTAGGAGTCTACTGTGTAGACAAAGTGCTTTCATTCATCCGTAGACATTCAGTATAAGTCAGATTAACACTGGTTATGTCACCCTTTGCCTGAGTGCCTTCCATGGTTTGGTGTTCTTTTTTTCTTCTAAACTTCTGTATCTCAAACATTAAGTTGGGAAAATTGAATAGCTAGAAAGCTTATGTAATTGAAAAAATAAACTACACTAATTATTATAGAATTAAGTGGCTTTAAACCACTTTTTTCTCCCTAAATTAATGAAGAAATTTTAAATGGATATTGCAAATGTAACCCACATAAAGTAGGTACTTGGAATTATAATAATTATAGGAGAATTGTGTACTAATTATTGAATGATGTTATTTATTAAGTTAGCTTTAGATTAGTCTAATAAGTGTATTCCTTATGGTTCTTAACATGCCCTATTCTAGAGTGCTACAACTCTTAAGATGCAAACTATGTAAACAAAATCTTTAAAGGTTTTATAGTATTATTTAGAAACAAAATTCTAAAATAGCTTCCTGAGTCACAGTAGAATGGCATATTTTAATTTTATATTGAACAATTGTCCCTTGAAGAAAAAAAAGAGTAAAATTCTCAGTCTCAGTCTTTTGTTGATGATTTGTCTTTAATTATGTTAAGACATAAGTTTAGAACCCCAAAATTCTTCTTCAGTGACCACTGTGAAATTTTATTTTATTGTATTAACTCACTTATTTTATTCTCTGAAATATGTTGGTTTCAGAATATAAGGAAATTATTTCGCAACTATGAGACTGATCTCTGACAGGTTTTAGCCACATAAGCACGACAGTCATGCCAGCATACTCAGGAAGTAAAAAACAACGCTAGCACAGTGCTCATTAACAGTGTTCTCTATGTAGTCTGTTTATGTTTATAAGTAAATGAGCTCTTCCTGGTGGCATAGCCTTGAATTATGAATCATCTGTAATTTGAATTATATATTCCTACAGTAAGGTGAATAAATACTGAATGTTAAAAGAAAATAGGGATAGTGAAATATTTTCGAATCAACATTTTTGAAGAAGAGATGGATTTTGACCTATGTAGGTGATCATAGACCCTGCCGCATGATAGGGTAGGAGGCCAGATGGAATCCAGTAGTTCTTAGGACAGAACACACAAGGTCCCTGATCACTCTCAATATGCTTAAAATCTTTATTAACAAAGGTGAATGCCCTCGTCAGGCAAAGGAGAGAGAATTTTGTTTATACAGGGTTGAACCACTTAGATGCCAATTTCATTTTTCACAAATTTCAAACAATAGGCATGTTAAATAGGCAGTGGCCTCCATAGCGTAGAGCACAATCAAGGAAAAAAGTCACTGGTTTTCCGTTTTGGCTGTGGCAAGAGTACAAGCAAATCCCATTTTAAAGTGAAACGATGGGTGTGGGTCCAAAGGGTCCTGGTTCCTGCCTCCAATGGGCTGCTCTTAGAAAGAACCTCTGCTGTGTTTATTTCACTTCGATCTAGAGAAATTCAGGTCAGTTTTTGCAGAAGAGAAATGTTTTAGTCTTGAAGCTTTCTTTCACTTTCATGAAGAGTTATAATTAATTGTCATCCCATAATAACCATTCATTAACCCTTTGTTAACTTAAATAACTTGCACCAGCCCAGCAGGGTCACTGGTGCTTTCCTGTTCTCTGAATTGTTGTTATATGTATTTGAATACTTTTGACTCCCAATCTGTCCCACCCCAAAATTGAAGCACAAATCCAGGAAGGTCCTTCTTTTCCTCTTCCTCAGCATAATTTTTCTGTGGACCTTCATCATTTTTGAAAGCAGTAGACTCAACTGTCTGAAGGCTTGGTAGCAACTGCATCATAGACTTTTTACCACTTCACTTCTAGCAGTGTTTAACCACTTTGCATTATCTAGAAAGCTATTTACTGGTCCTGCTAGTTTTCTAACTTGGGGAGGTGGTGGAGCAATGGGGACAGAGAAGTTATGAATTTATGACTTAGAAGATTTTTCAAACAGTGGACTTTTAAATATCTAAAGGAGTATATACACACTTTTTAACTGACTGATGTTGAATTCAGAGCAGTGCTATATCTCAAAGATTTCTGGAAGGTTTTCTAGGAGTTTTAAAGCAGAGACTGCATGAGGTGATCATTCCATTGTGCTCCTTCCTGTGCCTTACCTGGAAGTGGGTATCTTTTTCTCTGTGTGTATAACTGACACCATCAGGCCTTTGTGGATTTCGCTGATGTTGTGTGTTATTTGGAGACTGACCTGGCTACATGTAGCGGTAGGCAGGAGGGTAAGAACGTGTGTTGATGGTTCTCAAGGAGGTGTGGCATGGGCTTTACTCACCCGTGTATCTTTTACTCTGTGATTCCGTTCTCAGAAGATTGGAGTGCTTGGAAGGTTATTTGGTACTATTTTTTTTCTACTATTTTGTTTTAAACTATAGGTTCCCAGACGTTTAGACAAATGCTTCTTTCTTTCCTAATATTTCTACAGTCAGGAGTTTTTAATCTATTGCCGAAGAATGGAATTTGGGGGGGTGGTCGGCAACCACACTGAGTATTCTACATTTGATGAACAAAACGGATACTTTATTTGTTTTTATGAAAACTCTCGATGTGTCTGTTCTCACATTAATATAATTTAGATGAAGAGAAGCAGATTTGAAGAAGCCTGACCTAAGGGATTATAAGTTATCCTGAAAGCACAAATAATATTTTAGCATGTACTTTCCCTCATAAAATGTCTTATGGCAGACTTGTTTATGTCATAGATCTGAGTCAAAGCTGAATTCAACACATTAGTCTTTAATTTATCCAAAATTAATATCTTCTGGCTAAGAACCAACACTGCTTTACGACTCAGAAACCATTTCCTTATATTAATCATCAGCAGTAGAAATTTGCTTTATTTGGGGGCTGTTTTTTTCAAAAACAATTTTTTATCACTGCCTTAGTTTTTATGTAGTTTACAATGCAAAGAAAACATCCAATGCATAGTTGGATGCTAGGATAGACTTACTAACTTGGCAACTCATTCACACATATTAGCCTTAAAGTAGACAAGATTCAAATTCTTCAAACTAATGTCTCAGTAAAATGAAAGATTATTTACTTAAAGACTAATTGTTGCTCATAAATTCCCAAAGTTGCAGATTTTAAGTCTGTGAATTCCAAAGGTACATAGTAGTGAAAACTTACTATGTTATATACCTTTATTGTATGTTCATGCTGGTTTTTTAAAACATGTATAGACTGGAACATTGAAACTCTGAATGAATGAGATAGCATAAATATCACTGAGACTACTATCATTGTTGATTTTTATGAGTGATTTCCTCTGTTAAGGATTTGGTCAATTTCAATAGTTTTTCTCAGAAAAGATCTTAATGACTTTGTAATCACTCTTATTGTGTTTTGAACATTAAGTCAGTGATACTCAGCGTTTTTCTTCAAGCGGCATGACTCTCTGCCCTGCAGCCTAACCCCCACACCCAGAGTCTCATGTATAATTCTAGATGCTACTTGAAGAGAGGCAGGGCAGTTAATATGGAAAGCATTATGTATTTGTTCTCATTCTCCGCCACCCCCCATCCCAATGTATGCACACAAGGGTATAAGCAGGTTTTTATATCATACCTGCAACTAAACTCATTCAGGACCCCCAGAACTGGCCAAATGAGGATCCACTTATGTTTGGCATCTCCTAATTTAGCATTAGGATAATGTTACCATTGTTGTCAAACTCTTTCATAACTTGTGGTTTGGCTTGGCAACATTATAATGAATAATCAGTTGTGTGAGATAAAATAGTACATATTCTATTAAAATGAGTTTTTAAAGTGTTCATGATTCTTTAGTCAAGACTTGAAGCTTATAATCACTATCTTCCTCATTTCATCTAAGAAATATATTGAGACCTTTTCTTAGTAACCTTTCATCTGTTCTGACTCTAGGCATTGAACTAGATGCTATGGCGTCAGTTCCAGCATGACTTGGATAAGTCATAGTCTCTCATACTCTTTTCTGTAAAATTAAAATAAGTGAATCTTTAAAAAAGGAGCAATATTTTAAAAATACTTGAAATGCAGCCAAACGTTGATAACAATAAATGTTTTTTTCATGTCTGTTATCAAAAAAACATTTATTTTCTTGTAGATGTCAAAGGTAAAATGGAATGTAAATCTAGGCTGATCATATTTTCTCTCTTCTAATTTTATAGATGTTTATGAATACTTTAACCTAGAAATTTATGTGTAAGTATCACCAGGGATCCCACATTTTTGCTGGGCAGTTTTAAGAGCTAAAGGTTACAGTCTTTTTGGAAGACACCAATTCCAGAATGATTTTCAAACTCAAAGGGATTTCTGGAATATTGGATTAAGGACCTCAGAAAATCTACTCCTCTATAAAAGCAACATGAACACTGGCAAAACTTTTCAAAACCAACTTTTTATAAATTCTGGAAATTAACCAAAGGTTTCCAACAACCTGAGGAGCATTTATTTATTCATTAAAAACAGCTGATTTTCAGTAAGAATAATGACCTTTGTTGTGTTTTACCTTTCCCTTATCGTATCTCCCTTTTCAAGGAAACCAGCAACCACTAGAGGGGTCAAGCTCCTCAAATACCTCTATCCCCATAGAATGGTCACTATTTGACCTATCTGGCAGTTCCCTGGAAGGGCCCCAGTTCACAAGGCTTGTCTTTATTTGACCCAACTCATTGTTGCTCAATGAAAAAGTCTTCTCCTTAGGGCATTTGTTGAAAACAATTGGGGCAATTGTTTAACATTGTATTTGCCTGAAGTAGTGATAGCAGGAGGAGCAAAGAGCAAGCTGGTCAAAAAACTCAAAAGAAGGATCTGGGGATGAGATAGGGAGCGTTAAAAAACTTCCTTAATATATATTTCTGAGTATCTAGTAGGCCATACACATATGCAAGGCTAGGTGCATACCTGAGGAGGCCCTATTGGCTCACCTCTGGCTGACCTTGAGAATCCACAGAAGCAGAAAATGAAGGCTAAGGCAGAATTTTAAACTGTTCGAGCATTGACAGCATGTCCCAACACACACTTAGGGTCCCTTGGCAAAGAGTAAAAGATCTATTGGTTCAAGACATTTTAGAAAAATCTCTGTCTAATCGTTAGCTGACTCTTAAGGTAACTGAACAGAGACTTCAAGTGGCTACATATGACAGAGGATCCAGACTTCACAGAATTAGTCCAGGAACATCACCAAACAAACAAATAGCAACAACAGACCTTGGAGAGGGATCTGATTTCCAAATGTGCTATGTTGTATTATTTAAAATGTCCAATTTTCAACAAAGAATTAAAAGAAACAGTAAAGTATGGCACATACATAGGGAAATAAGCACTTGCTAGAAACTGTCTCTGAGAATGTGCTTATAGACAAAACTTTAAATGAACTATTACAAATACATTCAAAGGATGTCATGTCTATACAATTAAAGGAAAGTTGTAAACGCCTTGCCAAATACTGAGTATCAATAAAGAGCTAGAAATGATTTTTAGAAGAACCAAATGGAAATTCTAGAGTTGAAAATTTTAATCACTGAAATAAAAAATTTACTGCAGTAGTTCAAGAGCAGATATGAGCCAGCAGAATTAAGAATCAGCAATTTGAAGATAGATTAATTGAGATTATACTATCTGAGGAACAAAAAGAAAAAAGAGTGAAGAAAATGAGCAGATCGTAAAAGACCTGTGGGACATCATCAAATATACCAACGTACACTTAATAGGAGTCCCAGAATGAGAAATGGAGGCATAGGAAGAGTATTTGAAGGAATAATGGCTGAAGACTTCCCAAATTTGATGAAAGTGTTACAACATTCAAGAAGCTTGACAAACTCAAAGATGAACTTAAAGTAGGATAAACTCAGAAAGATCCACACCTATAATATTTGTTGAAAGACAAAAACAAAGAGAATCTTAGAAGCAGCAATAGATAAGACACTCATCACAGACAAGGGAGCCCCAATAAGATGAATAGCTGATTTATCATCAGAAACCATGGTGGCCACAAGGGCAGTGGGATGAAATATTCAAAATGCTGAAAGAAATGGATTGTCAACCAAGAATCCTATATCTAGCAAAACTGATCCTCATAAATGAAGGAGAAATTAGGACCTTACCAGATAAACAAAAACAGAGAATTTATTGCTACAGATCTGCTCTACAAGAAATACTAACGGGAGTCCTTCAGGCTGAAATGAATGGACACTAGATAGTAACTTGTATGCACATGAAGAAATTAAGAGCACTGGTAAAGGTAACTACATTGATAAATGTGAAAGACAGTGTAAAGGTATCTTTGTAACTCTTTTCTTTTCCTATTTGATTTAAAAGAGAACTACATAAAACAATAATTATAAAAGTGTTGATGGGCTTATCACATATAAAGAGGTATTTTGAATGACAATAATAGCTTAAAGGAGGGGAGAGGGAACAGAGATTGTGTATACTATTAACATTGGTTGGTATTAACCTGAACTAGATTTTTTTTAAGTTAAGATGTTAATTATAATTCCCAGGGCAGCATTAAGAAACTGACTCAAACTAGAGAAAAGAATTGGCAGTTAGTTTTAGAAATCTCTGTGCTTTGGCATGCTGGTTAGATTCTAGGAGTGAGATTATAGATTATTTTCAAAGTTAAGTTTTATTTGACAATTTCTTTTATATGCTATAAACAAGTACAAATATATTGCCTGCACAGAGTATTTTGGGTTCTTTCTAGATAAACCTTAATAAAATATTAAACAGAAAACTTAATAATAATCAATTCTCAGAACATTCTTGTGAATGAGGAGTTTGTTCTTATTGCAGTGTCTAAGATGAGAAAACTATACCAAAGAGAGTTGCAAGCCTTGTCTGTTTCTTCTCAGTATGATTTCTAACATTGTGAGAGTTGCAATATTCAACCATTGGTTTTATAACATATCCCTCCTCTCTCCTAAAAGTGCTTAATGGCATATATTTATTTTTTGATACTAAAATTAATATGTTTAAGAATTTTATGACACCCCTCAAGGAACTGAAGACAATTAAAAATCTCTCTCTGAGCTTGCTTGCCTTTCTTCCAGAACTAATTCCAAGCGACCTTCAGTCTGACACGCAGTATCCATCACAAAATGTGTTTATCTGTTGCCCAGAAAGTTGTTTTTAGCTCAGGTGAAGTCTCTTAATAGACTGCAGAAAAATGATTTCTTTTCTGAAATGAGTATGGTACAATGAATTTTTTAAATTGAGTTATTTTAATAGAAATTTCTGAATTTTAGAAGTGAATTCTCTGTCAATGTGCAAATTAAATGCCTCCTTGAAAAAGTTAATTCAAAGAAATATTTCTTAAGAATGTACTATGTCCAAGGCACTGTGGAGATTCAAAGACAGGTTAAATGTGGTTCCTGCCCTCAAGGCCCTATTAAGGACAGGTATGAAGGGTTGTAGTATGATGGAAAAAAAATTGCCTTTTATTTTAATGCTTGCTTTAAAAGTAAAGGTAATAAGAATTATAATAAAGTTTTAGTATCACTTAACCTTTTGGAACTTACATAACCTAACTCACCTAAGTGAACTGTAGAATAGAGTAACAAAGTTCCAGATACTAAATTCTGTTATAATATTGGTGATTTGTTCCTACGGGGAGAAAATCAGCTCTAATTTTGACTTGCTTTCAGTTCTGTTTATTTGAGGAAGAAGTAATGTGGCAGACAAAATGATTAAAGGCTCTGAGCAGGTTTGAATGGATCTTGAACTGGCTGCAAGTAGCACGAAACAAGGACTGCACTGCTTCTGGGGGCTGGCTGTCAGGATCAGGGATGTCCAGCAGAGAAAGCAGGATTCCTTGTAAGTAGGAAGCTATTGAATGGGTGCTCTCCTAAGGGACTGCCATCTTCTGTTCTCTCCCTCTAGGGATCTTAGTCTCCTTATTTAGCAATTGTTTACCAAGTTTCAAGAGAGAGTAGCTTAGCAATTTTGTAGTAATGTTTCACCTTAGAGGCAAGCTCTACATGGTTTCAGGAAGAGGGAAAGGATACAATTTCAGTATGTGGATGAAGGTGCTGGTTTCACCTCCATAAAGTCAGAGCAAGCAACATCCTCAAGGGGTGAGGCTTGTTTAGTTATGATAGCATAATTTCTTTCTCTGGTATACTTGTGAAAGTCTTTTTATTTGCAAACCCACTGCACTATTTGAAGCAAATTAGTTCAGTTGTACATTAAATGGTATTTTAAAAGTTATTTAATTTTTAAATTATGAAATGTTAATTAAATGAACTGTCTTCAAAGATGATTGACCTAGGTATTAGTTACTGTGTGTACCATCTAATGAGATATATGAGGCTTCCCTGCCCTTAAGAAGTTTATACTCTAGTAAGAGAGCTAAGTTACGCACAAGATAACTGTCATACAAATAAGTATTGCCTTATAGACGGACAGATAAAACCTATAGAAGTTAGGGGGTGATGAGCTGGGATGAGAGATTTTAGCTGAGATGACTGAAGAGTTGTCTGGTTCATAGACATACAGATATTAAAATAAAAATGAAATTTATAAATCATCCATATTTCCATGAAAAATCTTGCCTTTGGTAAAATAAGCCTGCATCTTTTTGAGCACTGGTGCCTAGGGACAGGCACTTGTTGGCCTGGGAATGACTTATGCTAATGAGAAGTTAATTTTTCAGACATCATTCCTGGGGCAGAATGAGTGGTAAAGAATCCTTCTAGGTCTAGGGTTTTAAGAGTTGGTCAAAAGGAAAGGCCAGGATAAAAGGTCAGATTAATTCAAGAAAGCTGTCCCAAAATATGCCAGACTTTGTGCCAGGTACAGCTAGTGCTGTGGTCCCTTGCCCTTAAGGAGCTAGCTCACAGTCTAGCAGGAGGACCCAGAATACTGGGTCGATGGAAGCACATATCCCTAAATCCCATCCCATAATCTCTGGGCCTTCTAAACTAGGTGAAGGGGAATGCAGCAGATGGAAGGGATACTTTAAAACCTTCTGGCAGGAAGACTGTACCCCTATAATGTACTTTTGTTTTTGAAGAGTTAGTATGTGTACATGGTACGAAATTCAAACATCATAAGAGGACAGTGAGATGTAGGTCTCCCTTCCACCCCTGTCTCCCAGCTACCCAGTTCCCCTCCCCAGAGGCAACCTCCGCTGCCACCAGTTTCTTGTGTATTTTTACAGAGTTTGTCTATGCATATACTAGCATTATGTGCATATTCATACCCTTTTGTTTTGCACAAAGAGTAGCATACTATACATACTTTTCTACACCTTTTTTTGCAGTTAATCTTGGAGATACTTCTATATCAGCACACCTAGAAATGCCTAGTTCTTCTATTTTTTATTTTGAAATAATTATAGACTCACAAGATGTTAGAAAAATAGTAGAGAGTGATTCCAGGTACCCATCACCCTGCTTCCCCCATACATGATATCTTCCATAACTATAGTGTATTATCAGTACCAAGAAATCGATCGCCACAATAAAATTAACTAGACTCCAGTGCCTGTTTTTTTTTTAATGCCAGCAGGATATCCTGTTGTATGGATGTACCATAGTTTATTTAACTTGTCTTTTATCAATGAACATTTAGATTATAGGATTGCTGGCAGAGGGAAAGACAGGAGACAGTAAACATCCATGTATTCAGGGCTGCTGCTAGCACATACGTGGCCTTTGTGTGAATTAGAAAAAAGTGCCCTCTCTGGGTGGATGCAGCACCATAGACGCATGGTTTGGAAAGCAGAACACAACCTGGGTAACGGTATTTAGCCCCGTATATCTCTTGGCATGTAAGTGGGCATCCGTATGTAGGGTAATGGAGTGTAACTTAAACTCTACAGCATGGCGTCAGTGTTAGTATTTGAAACTTTGAAGCTGTCTCAGACATGGTATGTCCTCCCACCCTTGACCCCCACCTGTAACTTTCATCACCCCTTAATTCTCAGTCATTGAATATTTTCTATTATTTGTGTACATTTCACATTGGACAGTAAGCTCCTTTGATAGCAGAGACCTCATGTCTTCATTGTATCTTCCTTCCCTTCCCTTCCTTACTCTGCTATTACCTACCTACATAGAATATTGTTTTATATAAAAATGTTGAGTAAATTTTTGTTTAAATTTTTTCTTAAGGCAAAGAAGTTGAGCCTTGAATTTTTTAATCTGCCTCTCTTCAAAAGGTGTCACAAACTTTTAAAAATACCCACACATACCACATTTGTAGGAAAGAAAAAGAATGTGTCATAAACTCAGTCAACTAATAATGGAGTACTGCAGTTTCAAAAACATTAAGCATTATAGTATTGAAAGGAAGAAAACAGAGTAGCTGAACTCCTTGTGAAATTGTAAGCAGGTTATTGAGTTTTGGTTCCACCAAATACTGAAAAATGAGAATAAGAATAATCCTTCATAAGGGCATTTTAAGACCTCATAATGTCTACAAAAGAAATATATACTGTTACAGATAAAAGAAAGCATTTTAAAGCTCTATTCACAAAGAACCTAAAGTAGTTTATATGTATTATATGCTTATGTTCATAAGTACAATTCTGAGAAGTTACATAAATCTTGTGCCCTAAAAATACCCTTTTTCATCAGGTCTTAACTTTATAGGCCATCGATTTATGATGAAAATTGTCCATTTTTACCACTGGCTTTTTTATTACTGTTAAGCACTAGAAATATTTTATGAAATTTTAATTACATTAAATACTTCATTAAAACTTAAATCATTGGAACCAGTACTGCCATAAACACACAAGGAAGAACAGAAATGTATTGTTTTTTAATACATCTTCTATTGTGTAGACTTTATATTCACAGTGTAACTAAATGCTATTTAGCAGACTAACCATACAACCTAACTGGTATAAATCTAACAAGTTAAAATAGATAATAGCAGTTGCAAAACAGCTTGATTATGAAGATTAAACCCATGGCATAGGCAATGAATGGACTTGACATCCATACTAGATAGTTATGTTTGCTTGTGTATAATATTAAGGAGGTAAGGGTTGAGGAAGTTGCACTGAATAAAACTCGGGGAAAATGTTCACAGTGATTTACCAGCTTTGCCAGAAGCACATAAATATTTTTTCACTATAAGGCGTGACTGTTACTGGAAGAGAACTGAAGAAAACATTTGTTTTCCTTGATTATTTGCTGTAAATAATTTTTTTGTAACCAAATAGACAAACTACTGTGTGTTCATTTTGAGACAGAACATTGTTGTATCAAGGCTGTGCTATCCTGATGTTAACTATAATGGGTTTTTACCTGTATTCCAGGAAATAAAGCAAGCTGGATTGATTCCAGTTGGTTTTATTTTTCAGCTTTTGTGCTAAAATCAGATTGTGTGCAACTCTGAATCATAGTTCTATAAATTCTTGGCTATACTAAGTAAATTACAGTATATCTTCCAGTACAATTATAAGAATGCTGTAACATGCAGGATCCTTTTCTACAGTGTTTTTATGATTAAAGATTCATTTCCTCCTGAACTTGGCTGAATAGGTTTTCATTCATCTAGTATTGAAGATCACTGTCAGCTACTACTTGAATGCCCTCTGTGTATTTGACAGTTTACTGCAGACTAATAGGAGTTTAAAGAATGGTTTGGTTTGGCAGACTTTCTCACAGGGATGAATAGGATGGGCACATTTACCTTGTGAGTAATCTGTGTTTACGCATACACACATTTCATATTAATCTTGGTCTGTAAAATTCCAGTATATAATACATAGAATAATTTACCAGCTTGTTCTTCCACTGGGACATATGTAAGTAAACCATCTTTTTTACTTAACTAAGTAGCTGGCTGTTTCTATGGCTATGAGGTATGTTTCAATGTTTAGTATAACTTGATGTAATTCAATTTGACATATATGTGTATACATATGTATATGTAATCACCTCTCATTATCCCTGCTTCTATAAGGAACCCTAATGCAAATGGTGCAAAGTAGTAATTTCCTTGCCTCCTTTTATTGACTTTCCCCTCATTCTGTGAACTGTCTATATATGCCTTCCCTACCTTGCTCCAGCACCTTCACTGGAGTGTCCATACCCCAGGCCAGTAACTGAAAGAGGGGAAATAGCCACACGTGGATAATGCGGAGTTGGGTATTCATAATTATACATGAGAAGGGGGAGGCATATTAATCATGCTGAAGTTAATGGACTTATTTGTTGGGGGAGGATTCATGGAAGATTGTGAATTATGTTTCAAATCATAAGAATGCAGAATTTGATTTGGGAGGAGGGCATTAGACATTCCAAACAGTGAGGATCACAAACAGAGTTGATGGAGTAGTTTTGTTTAGGGGACTATCAGGAAATAAGGATATTTGAGAAATCTTGAATCAGGAGAGGGAAGAGTAGAAAGGCTTGAAATTAAAGCATCTGTTCATTCATTTTGACTTGATTTTCTGACCTCTTGGGAAATATTGGTGTAGGAGTTATACGGTTGAATCAGAGTGAGAGATTGGTCACATTTAAAACAGAGTCATTGCTGAAGACAACATTGAAGTAGCTTAGCCTGGAGAGGACACTGGTCTGGTGTGAAGATTAGCTGTGAAGTTAGCTGTGAAGATTAGGTTTAGCTGTGAAGTTAGGTTTGAGAGGAAAGACTAGGTACAAATAATAGTACAGAAAAGAAATGGTATAGTTTGGCATTTTACTAAATAATATGGGTGGTGATCTCGAGGTTCATGTTGGGCTCCCACTATTCATCCAAAGAGAAGGGCTGGGAGAAGGGTATAGCTTAGTTGTAGAGCAAGGGCTTAGCATGCACGAGGTCCTGGGTTCAATCCCCCGCACCTCTATTTAAATAAATAGGTTAGGTAATTACCTCCCCTGCCCCCCCCCCGAAATTTTAAATTAAAAAAAAATTTTTTTAAATAAAAAAGAGAAGGGCTGTGGATTTTGAAGAGCTCTATCATACACCAATGAAGCCCTCAGAGTGAGGTCTATATTTCTGCCTCCAAGTAGAGTTCGAAGGTCTCTGGTTTTCTCTCACCTCCTGAGTGCAAAATCTGACTCCTGAAATTCTGGTGGAGCTTGTGGGAAGAAGTCAAGAGCAGTAATGTTTGCTGAGAACTTATGTGCCACGCACTCTGTTGGGTGTTTTACACACTTGCTTTTTTCCCCTGTTTCTCCATAAAATCATGTCTTCTGTTGGGGTAAATATGCAGGTGGGTGAGACGGCATCGTGCCAAAAGACAACTCGCCCCCCTGTCAAAGCCTTTGTCACCTAGAAAAGCCCAAAGGCGATGGTGCTCTTTCACTAGGAAGTTTCTAGCCTTCTGCCTTCCTCTTACTCTATCTTCAATTTATGCTTTCTAGTAACTCCAAGCCACAGACCTTGAACTAAAGTACTTTCCCCAGTCATGATTCTCTTCTTGCTTCCCTGAACTCTCATGCTAAGTGGACTCTTTTATACTCCTTCACTTCTCATTCATAGCTTTTTTCTTATCATTTGCTGCTTTATATTAAATTGTTTATATGGCTTCTCTTCTTCACTTAATAGATAAGTTCCTGATGAGAAAGGAGTCCTTTTCATTTCTGATCCCTGGTGCATAGCACATAGTAGTGAAGGGGCTTCATAATGGCTTGTTGCTCTAAACTGGCCCTGTTATCTACAGTTTGGTTTCTCGGCTTCTTGTTTATCCTTGTGGGATGGTGACTCTCTAACCCATTCTCTCTGTTGAGAAAGAATGGGGCAAGGAACACCTCTTAGGTTTTTTGTAGTCTGTCTTAATCCAGACAACTGTATGCCCCGAATACCTCCAGAAAATAGACTGAGTACCCCCAGGGCACAGTATTCCTCACTCTCACCCGTACTGCTTGGTGCCAAGTACACTAGTAACTTGGAAGACTGAGGTGTAAGAAATGGTTGAGGTGAGGAATTCTGAGGAATAGTTAAACACCCTAATTTCTTCCCCAGATTGATGATACCCAGGAAACCAGGGAGCCCTCAGTTACCTAAGGAGGTGTGAACAGATAAAGTCATGCTAATTACTGTCACTCTGACTGATGAACTACAACAATGAGGTGGCCTCTCTTTTCTAGAGCTGAAGGGGAAACCAGAATAATTTGAAAGTTGTTGCTCAGCTTGGTCTGGAGGCATAGCCATTTCCCTGAAGTGGAAGAGCCTCTGATTCAGCAGTGCCTGCTCAGTCTCAGTCACACTGGATGACTGCTCCACTTAGGATGTCTCTGCATTTTGATTTCTATTTGGGACAAGCATCCCGGGAAGGGAAATTAACCCAACAGTAAGAGGTGGTTTATTCTTCATCCCACTCTTTTGATACTCTCCTCTTGAATTCTAGTAGATGGATTCCTTTTATCTCTCTCAAACCTGCTACCTTCACACGAAGGTAAAATTGTTCCAGCTTGCCTATCTGCGACTGAGTTGATAGCAGCAGGTCTCATAATTGACAAAAATCCCTGGCCATTAATTCTCTAACCAGTTCAGTTTTTATAACCAGTGGTTATAAAATTCTGCGTAACTGTCTATTGGATTTCAAGAAACTATGAACTCATAAACATGAGTTAATATTGAAGGACCTTTTGTCCTTCCTTACCATCAAGGGCAATGAAATAGTCCAAAAGAACCCTGGAGCTGGTATTAAAATACAGTAGTAGCTAATCTAGGCTACTTGGGATAAGCCTGATGATCTTTTAAATAAGGTCTCCAGGTTTTGGCCAATGAATTTATAAAACCGGAAGGGTCTAGTGAAATGGGAAGAAAGATAAGATGACCCTAAGTAACTTTTCATAAATGCTCTCTGTTTTTAGGGGTCATGTGCCCATACAGCCTTCGTTATTCAGGGTGAGTCATAACCAGAGCCTGTATGAAGGTATTGTGAAACTCTGTGCAGTTCTTTAGCCATGCTGGTGTTGGGTTCTTTTAAAAATAGACCATTTCCAGACAGTAACCGTATATTCTGAAATTCCCAGGACAGCCCTGATTTCTGTTTGTCCCATAGTGTCCATAAGATATTTGTCAGACTCTGTACCAATTTTTAGTTTGGAAAATATTGACACCAGACATATGAGGACTTCCTTCTTGTTGACTGAGAAGAGTCCACCACAACATAGCCTTGCTCTTTCAATCCTGCCATTTTCACTGCCAGTGATTCTCACCTGCTACCAGAAATCACTAATTCTGTTTCCATCTTGTTTCTTGTCTCTTTACTTTAACCCTTCATGAGTTAACGTCTCTATTTACTTTGGCATCTCTTTGCTCAGGAGTCTAGCAAATGGTGTATCTTTACAGGCTCACAAAGCTACTTGTATCCTAGTATTTAGGTGGCATCCTTTTGAAAAATAGCATACTTTCTTCCCAGGGCATTCTTGGAGGGTGAAAACTCTGCCTGTGAGATCCTCATCTTCACAGGCCTCCAAAACAGATTCAATACGAAGCCACCACTGTCATTTATTGAGTGTTTACTACGTTCTAGAACTTGGGTAAATTAAAAAAAAACTTCATTTAATCCTCACAAACTGTTAGGTTGTTATTATTCCCTTCTCACAGATAAGTAAATATGCATAGAGAGGTTAAGTAAGTTGTTTAAGATTCCTGCTTAGTAGCCTCCTCTTGGAAATCCTTGCTATATTCCAGGTAAAATATGAGTTGTGTGCATAACAGACTCAGAATTGTGGATGACCTGACCAAGCATTCCAACCTCATATTAGAAAAGAACCTTTACTTTTACACTACCTGCCACCAGGAAATGTATATTTCTGTACTCTTGTTATATACAGGTGGTCCTCAAACTTGAGCTCACATGAAAATCCCCTGTAGAGCTTGTGAAAATGCAGATTGCTGGTCCCACTCCCTGAGTGTCTGATTCAGCAGGTCTGGGGTGGGGCCTGAGAATTTAATTTGTAATAAGTTCCCAGGTGACCCCAATGCTGCTGGTCCAGGAGCCACACTTTGAGAATCATTGTTATAACAAATTATTATTCAGCACTGATTGTGTTCTGGGCACAATGCTAAGCACTGGAGATATGAGAGTGGAAAGGGCAGACAGGGTCTTTGTTCCCCTATAGCTTATAGTCTAGTGGGGGAAATAGATGACTAATTTTATTTGGGCTAAGTAAACAGGATTGACATGTAGAATAACAGAGCTGCTATCCTCTAGATAGGCTGAGAGAAAGTCTCTTTGAGAAGGTGCTATTTAGTCTAAGACTTAAAAGGATGTGAAGAGCTCATTAAGGCTTTCAGTGTTGTCTTTTCTCAGCTCCAACCTTTGTTGCCGCCACTGGTGATGACTGCCTTGGGAGAACTCCATGAATTTCAGAGTGACCTCTGGGCAGTTCATTCCTTGGCACTTTCTGTGGCCTTGGCCAAGCTTGATTGCATACTTCCTCTATGACTATTTCCTCTCCACCTCAACCTCCCCCCACCCAATGTAGATACAAGGGTCAGAGGAATTTGTAGAGTAGGCTAATTTTGTCTTCTGGCTCCATCTGGGTCACATTCCTTGGTATCTGATGGCTTGGGAAGAATATATACCAAGGATTGGGCCTGTGAACTTACCATTCATGGCCATTGCCTTCACCTTGTAGCTATTTATTATGACGTTTTAAGATTCTGTTTTATTTGCCACTTGGCAAATTTTGCCCGGAAAGGGGTATAATAGAGGAATCCACATGACTCCCTAGCTACCTTGATGTTGGGTTCCTTTAAAGAAGATTCCCAAATTCTTTTGGTCTAAGAGGATGCTTTCTGCTTTCCAAAAGTCTGTCAGAGCAACACAAAACCAAACCTTGCTTCTGGTTGTGTTGACCAAATCTGGAAAAAATTCTCGGCATTTGAAGATGACTTTGCTCCTGTCTGTCCTTATCTCTAGCCCTCTGATTTTTAGCTCTATTGTAGCTTAGATTTTTAGTTTGATAACTTATTCTTTTTTTTTTTTTTTTTTTGCTCTGGATCTGCCCTGCCATGATTTAACTGGCTTTCGCTTGCTCCAGATCCTCCCATCTTTGGAACCATTTCCTTGATGTTCACATTTATTCTGTTTTGATTAAACATTTCTTTTCCTATTGAGGTAAGGGACTCTTACCAAATAGTTCTCTGGGTATCTTCAGGCAGAGAATTTCTTTTGGCCTAGATACGCTTTTTGGGGATGACAGACTTCCTTAGTCACCTCTCTATAAATCCCTGAACCTGAAGATGTTTGTCAGAATACTGGAATACTGGAAACTGACTCTTCTGGTTGCCAAGGATATCCTAAGTTTACTTAAGAAACCTTTTAAACAGTCATGCAGCACATGCTTAGAGCTAAGATATCTCTCCTACTGACCTAACAGTCCTATTTAACTACTTTACCCAGATTGAGAATCACCTTTTCCCTGTAGATTTAGAATTTTCTTACTGTTAATCTGGTTCCAGGTGGTATAGAATGGACCAGCATTTTTGGTTAGCCCATATATCAACCACAGGAATAACTGAAATGACAAAAAAGGAAATGGTGTGCAAGCTCACTCATATCTGGAGATGATAAGCTTTCTGTGTGGCCTTGGAGTCAGATAGCACTGGTTGATAATGTCAGGTCTGCCCATACTAGTGGCATCTTAGGCTTAAGTAAACCAACTTCTCAGCCTCAGTTTTCTCATCTGTAAATGGGGAGAATAATGCCTTTTTAAAAATAGAGTTGCTGTAGAGAGTGAAATGCATATGAAAACTCCTAATCGCATTTGACTCATAGTGTGCTTTCACTGAACGTTAACTCACACTTTCCTCCTTAATATTCTTAAAGTCCTGAACCACTTGATTGAACGAGGCACAGTCTCTCATGGTGCATAGAATCTTATATTTCCCCAGACATGGAATCCGTTCAAGACCTATCTGTGAAATTATAATATTTATTATAACAAGTTATAATACTCAAGTACCCCTACATCTCCCAGGTATCCCAGGAAGGAAATTAACATTTATTGATGGGCTACTTATTAGAAGTTTCATTGGCCAAGAATAATGATAACATTAATAAT
This sequence comes from Vicugna pacos, assembly GCF_048564905.1. Lineage (NCBI taxonomy): Eukaryota > Metazoa > Chordata > Mammalia > Artiodactyla > Camelidae > Vicugna > Vicugna pacos. The sequence goes on from NC_133023.1 coordinate 79,323,366, forward strand.
TATACATTTGTTGATATGACATTATAACACTTGGCAGTTTCCAGAACTTTGTAAATGGCTAGTGTCCTTGGATCCCTGTAGTAGCCTGTTAAGCAGACAATGCACTTGCTGCCATCTTGCATACCCATGTCTGAGGATGAAGGAACTGAATGACTCCTTCATGGTCTTCTGACTTGGATGGTGGACCTGAGCCTTGGGCCTATGTCTTCACACACCCCAACCCTATTCCTATTCCCTGCCCACCCTGCTCCAGCACTTTTATCCTACTGTACCACATTGATGTGAATTCTGAGCTTCTGATACATAATTTACCCAGTCACTAGAATTCTAAGAACAAAACATCTCTTAGGTTTCCCCCTGATTTTATCCCTGAGACATTTATCTCTCTAAGAGCTATCTCTAAGGTGTGTGAGTTTTAAACTCTACCTAGAGGCCTGAGAAAACTGTTGATGCTTTTGATATAAATTCTGTGTGCCACAGTTAAGACATCCACTACAGATTCAAAAACAGTATTTCTTGGGCCTAGACCCACAACAAAACTCTTTCAGTGTGATTCTCATTAGATCTTTTAGATTAAATTATTTTATTTGTTTAACAAACATATATTTAGCCCTTCCAGTGTGCCAGGGGCTAGGAGTACAGCCATGTAGAAGGTCTGTAAGCTTTCTGAGCTTACAGTCTGGTGGTAGTGATTCACAGCACATATCAATAGGTAGTGATATGTACTGCAAAGAAAAATAAAGCACTTCAAAATTTTTGCTCAAACCATGAGATTACTAAATTGCAATAGCTACCACTAACCACTGGTAGACTCTGTAAAAGAGTTAGTTACTGGGAAGATGGCCTCAGGAAGGGAACATTGTCTCTGACAGCCCTTAACAATTCCTACCTTCCTTTCCATCCTTTGGACGAAAATCTTGCTTTCTTGTATGGTTCTGAGGAATACTGATAGAGTTGGATTGTAAGGACACAAACACTTAAAGACAGACCGAAGAGGGAGAACCATCTCGCAACAAGTACGTTTAGAATTGTGTTTATCTTTTATTCTTTAAGTGTAATGTCTTGCTTTATAGTTTGTTACATGAAGAACACTGAAAATAGATGGATTTTAAAGTATTGATTCAACTATACTATGTTTAACAAAGCACAGTATAAAAAAGCAGCCTCCTCAGATGCTTCTAGTTTTATGGCATAACACTGGAGAAGAAGTTCTTTTTGATATAAGTGTTTCTAAAGTTTTGAAGAACAGGGAGTCTGCAAGTTGGAAAGAAGCCATTCTTACCATGAGGCAAATATACTTGAGTTTAATTTTTAAACTATAACTGCCGTTTGACCTTAAATTAAGACAGTCTGTTTCCATTGTGGTGTTTTACTGGTTTAACAATGAGAACATTTAAAGCAGCTGCCACCAATTAAAATGATTCAGAAATGCTGGTTGTAAATAAATATTCTTGAAGTTTTAACTCAATGAAGTCAGTCTTTTTTTTTTTTAAGTGGTACTGTCTTTCTGGAAAGCAATTAGGTAAAATGAATCAAGAGCTCTGAAAAATGTTCATACACTTTGATCTGGTAATTATATTTCTAAAAAAAAAAAATCTATCCTTAGAAAATAAATCTGAGATCTGGATTAACTTCAGTGCACAGAGATGTTCCCCACAGTTTTAACGAGAAGGAAATGATTACCTAAATTATGGTACACCCATATGATGGAATATCATAGAGCCATTAAAATATTTTTGAAGACTCTTAACCGTGTAGGAAAATGTTTATGAAATACAGTGGAAAAACAAACTATACAAAACCGTGCAGTATGATCTTAACTATGTGAAAATATTCATAGAGAAAGGGGTGTCAGGAAACATTGTAAATTTTAATTTTCTTTGGGTTGTGAGATTATGTGTGATTTTTTATTTTCTTCTTTTTACTTTTCTGTATTTTCTTAAAATTTTTTTACAGTGAATATGCTTTACATTTGTAGTGAATAAAAATGTGTAAGTGTTTTGATCCTTTCTTTCAGTGGGATGTTTTTTATGAATACCCAGTCCATTTATATTATTATGACATAAAGATTTTCATCTTTAGAGCATTTCTTCTTTCTAGTGAAGTTTTATGTTTTTAATCTTCTGCTTATTTTAATTTTCATAATATACATAGTCAGTGTGAACAATTTATTTTGTGCTTGCTCTAATTTTCAGGTGTTCTTCTTTAAAGGCAGTAATTCAGTTCCACATTGGAATACTATTTTTTAGGTGGTTTATATCAAACAATGTATACATTCATAGTATGTGATAAAGAGAGTTGATCCTGTAGCCACAGTTCCTGGGTCCAAGTCCTGGTCCTACCACTTCATAGCAATGTGACAATTGACAAGTTAATTGTCCTCTCTGATCCTTAGTTTCCCTATCAGTAAAATGGGGGGGTAATAGTAGTATCTACCTCATAGAGTTATGGTAGGGATTTAAAGAATTATGACATGTAAACACTTGAAAAAAGCCTGGCACATAGGAAATATTCAGTAAAATTTAGCTATTTTAGTGTATATATATATATACACTACTAAAATATAACTATATATATATATATATATACACACACACACATATATATGCACACAAACATATGCATATTGTCATGATCATTTGCAAAATGTCCTTTTTATCTGTCTTATTCTTTTATACAGTTGTAATTTAAAAATGAAAATTTTTGTCTTATTTTCAGGTAATTAGTTTTCCTTTCATGCTTTGAAATTATTTTTTTAAGTTCCCGTATTTTCAGCAATAGAAAACTTGTTGATTTGTTTTCCAATCATATTTTCTTTTTCCATATTTGGAACTGATGATCATTCAGGCGGGCTGGATGGGATGGCAATTGGCTTTGCTCTTGTTATAAAAGAACTTCTGTTTTTATGTGAAGAGTTGATGTATTCATTACCAGTTATTATCATCTATTAAATTATTTACCTTATTTACTAAAGTACCATTTTAGTAGCGAAGGAAGAGGGATGGGCAGGTAAGTGTGAGTGTACCGCAGAGTAATAAAACTACATTTGTTTCATTTTAAACTCTGTAATCCAGACTTCTCTAATTCAAACTGCTCTTCCCAGACAGATTTGGGGTAAAAAGAGAGCTATCTTTTAGTGAATAATACACTGGGCTTACATATATATTACACACATATATATGTTACATTTTATATATGTATATATATATATATGTTACACTTACATATATTATGTAATTTTGTAATCTGTATAACTTTTATTGTAAGTAAAATAATCATTAGGCAGTTTTTCTGTCTTACATTACAAAATGAGAAATGTGTTCCTATGGAAAACTATTTGGATTTAAGTGATTAACTGTTCTTTATAGTTATTTACAATAATTTTGCCTTTGCTCAGTTTCATTTCTTTGAAGAAGAGCTGCTTTTGTGGTATGTTTACATTGTCAGAATGAGGAAAGACGCTAAGAAAGTTTGAAAACATGAAGCTGATCCCTGAAAGACTCTTTCTGATAAAAAGATTTTTCATCAGTCTAGCAGTATTCAGCTGAGACCAGTAGAGTCCAGAGATCTGTGTCTTTAATGGGAAGTTTAGTTAGTGTTTAATGCCAAGAAAAGGTGGGAGAGGTAGAGCTGATGGAAAATTATACATCCCCTGGTCTTTGGTTCTGCGGCTGTATCAGAACGCAAGATAAAGTATGATGTTCCCTATGTGCATTTCAGATCTGAAAATAGAGAGCTCTAGTTTAAAATAAAATATATTTTTCATCTGTGGGATTTATCTAAAAAGCAAAGGTTTGGGGATTGTTCTTACCGGTTTTAAAGAAGACCAGGTGGACTCTAGAGAAAAAATTAGCTTTCAGGGATGAGCATGTTCAATAGCTCAGGTGGTAAATCTTGCTTTCTTGTTGTATTAATGTGATGAAGCCAAGTAGGTCACTGTCATTTCCAGACCCTAAACACCACCTTTGGCTCATTTGTAGTCTGCCATGTACCTTGCAGTTCAGCTGGAGGCTTTTTAAACCAGAGCCTTTAAATATACAGAGGAAGTTGTTGTACTGATGCTTGATGGTAGGGCTGCTGTGTTCTTTCTTATCTTCCCAGGGAGTTTGGAGCCTTTGTTTAGCTTCTGTTTCATTTGTTTACAAAGTTATAGGCTTTGAAGTAGGCAGTTATATAGGACTGCCTAAAGAGAAGTGTAAAGCAAGAAGGTAAGCAATTTTTCTCACTTCACTATTACCTCAGTTTCTTCGCCAGTGTCATTCATGGATTTTGCTTTTTTTCCTCATAGGCTGTGCAGTGGCTTACTGCTATCCTAATCTTCTGTGGAAACTTGTGTTCTGTGCCTCCCAGACTAAAAGCTGTTTCAACTTACTTTCCGACCGTTGAACTTTCGTGGCATTGCCTGATATATTAGTAGGAAATTTTTAAAAATAACTTTTGATATGAGAATTTAATGGCACATATCACTGTATTTCTTCTGTTTGTTCCATGTTAAAAGATCTTTGTATGTCTGGTTTCCTTAATGTGGAATTCCTGTCCTTAGGTGACTGCCCTTCTGCAGATGTGGCACTATGATTACAAGACTTGTACTATTAAGACTGTGATAAACTCAGTGTTATCTAGTACAGTAGTGAGGCAAATAGCTGAGCCCTAAGGTTGTTTAAATCGTCATAGCTGAAAAAACAGCCCTTTAAAAATAGTAATAACAAAACATACCTATATCAGACATCATTCAAGATTATTAATAACTTCCTCAAGATTTTTTTAAGTGTTGTAAATAAGGTTGTTCAGTTTGCATTTACTTTTTTTTTAAACTTGTATGGAGGGAGAATAAGAGGAGTGAGCTATTTTTGGCATGGACTTAAAGAAGGAAATATCATTGTGACTGGTAACTGACACTTTTGTCAAGTTCAGTTCATACCTGACTGCTTTAATTTTTTTATTTCATTACTTTGGATTTTAGAGTTCCTGATTTGATATTTTTTAAGAGTGACATCTCTAACCTTTTGGTTCTGAACAGTACATTGCCCCTGAAATTGGTTGAGTCACTTCATATTCTTCTAAAAGTGCACCAGCTGTCAAAGCTGAAGAGATCTGTCCCTTTTGCTTTCGGCTTCCTGAACCATTTTCTTGCTTGCTGTAGTCATCTACTATTTGTGGTAGGCTTTTTCCACATTTAATATGTGAAACCTACCACAGAGTTTGACCCTTAAAGTGACTCAGTGTTAAAAGGCTTTGAGACTTCCACTTTGATCCATGAATGAGTAACTGTAATAAGACTTGTTCCCTTCTGCCTTGTATACTCCATAAACAACTTGGAGCTGGACAAAATATCTGAAACAACCGTTCTCAGACATTGGCAACAGGTAGCACAGGAGTGTGTGATCCCTGATTAAAAGGGAGCAAATGAAACGAGCCCTACAGTCACCTGGGCTTTTTGTCTGCGGGCAGTTTCTGGACTATAGCATTGTGAGAGGGAACCCAAGCAGAGCATGCAGTCTTATTGAATTGATGAAACAGAGGTAGGAACTCAGGGAGGCCTACCTAAGTGGCAGGAATTTGTAGAGCAGAGTACTCCAGAAATCAGCATAAATGTCCCCTTTATCTTTGGCTGAATTATGAATTTGTGCATGTGTTGAGAGAAATGCAATGGGGCCAGGCAAAATACTATTGCTCAGAAGCTATAAGCTGAAAATTCATCAGAGCTCATAGACGACTGGTAGACATTTGAGTTCCTACAGCAAGAGTTGAGAGACCTTGTTGAACGCCCAGAGCATTTAATAGAGACCCTAGAAGGATCATTCCTAAGTAGTAGAGCTAATGTAGCCCTAGAGTAAAGGGTACTTTGAACCCGGACTAACAAAACTTAAAACCAAGTCTTAAAAAAGAATTATCCACAAAAAATTTAGATGCACGACAAAACAAGCTTCAGTACTCTTTGATGGAAGACAGTAAAAGCAAAACACTCAAGAATATAATGATTATAATAGCTGATATCCAAAAAATTACTGGACATTCCAAGAAGCACTAAAATGTGACCCATAACCAAGAGGAAGTCAGTCAATAGAAACAGAACCAGAACTAACAGTTATAGAATTAGCAGATGAGGACATTAAAACAGCCACGACACTATGTTTAACAATTGAAAGAAAAACATGAATATAATGAAGAAAGAAATTGAAGACATATAAAGAATCAAATAGAACTTCTGGAGCTGAAGAGTATACTATATGGAGTGACAAATTCACTGGATGAGATTAATAGCAGATTAGACTGCACATGAAAGCATCAATGAATTTGAAGATACAACAATAAAATTATCCTCTCTGGAGGAGAGAATGGGAAAAACTGAAGAAAAGAAAGAGAAAGCCTTAGTCAACTGTGGGACAATACGAGCAAACTAATATACATGTAATTGAAGTCCCAGAAGGAAAGGAGAGAGAGGAATAGGCAGAAAAAAATAGTCGAAGAAATAATGGCTAACATTTTATGATTGGAAATGATAAATGCATACATAGATCCAAGAAGCTCAGACAACCCTATGTGCAATAACCACAAAGAAAACCACTCTAAGACTATTATGATCAGATTGCTGAAAACCAGTGATAGAGTGAGCATTGAAAAGAAGCTAGAGGAGAAAAGAAACATTACATATGGAAGAACAAAGATAAGAAATCATACACATCTCATCAGAATCAATGCAAGTGAGAAGACAATGGAATGACATGTTTAAAGTGCTGAAAGAAAAAGTACTGTCAACCTCAAATCCTATCTCCAGTGAAAATCTTAAAAATTGAAGCAAAAATAAATGAAGGTGAAATATATTTTTTTCAGACAAAAACTGAATTGTCACCAGCAGACCTGAACTACAAGTAATATTGAAGTTCTTCTGGCTGAAGGAAAATACCAGATGGAAACTTGGATCTCTAAAAGTAATGAAGCGTTCCAGATAAGTGTGGTAAGTGTGGGATAAATAGGAAAGACTTTTTTTCTCATTTTAAAATTTTTTAAAAAGTTAGCTTTAAAGCAAAATTAGTAAGTCATCATGGAATTTATAAGGTATGTAGATGTCAAAGGTATGACAATAGCCCCAAGGCATGGAAGGAGTGAAATGAAAGTATGCTTTCATTGAAAGTATTCTAAAGTCCTTATGTTGTATGTGTAGTGATGTAATATTACTTGAAAGTAGTTTGCAGTAAATTAAAGATGCATCATTTGTAACCTGGAATAACCACCAAAAAAGGTATAATTAGTAGGTTAATAATGGCTATAAAAATGAATGATAAACTATACTTATCTAATCCAAAAGAAGACAGAAAAAGACGATCAGAGAACAGATGGGAAACAGAAAACAAAAATCAAATATAAAGAACACAGCAATATCAAAGTTACATTCAATATAAGTGTCTAAACACTCCAATTAAAAGGCTGCATTAAAATGCAAGACCCAACTATGTACTACTGTCTATAAGAAACCCACTTTAAGAATAAAGGCACAGAGGTTCAAAATAAAAAGATGGAAAAAGATATATCATGCAAGCACTAGTAATAAGAAAGCTGGAGTGACTATGTTAATATGAGATAAATTAGACTTCAAGATGGAGGGAACATTTCATAATGATAAAGTGGTCAATTCATCAAGAAAGCAATAATCCTAAATATGTATGCTCCTAACAGAGCCTCAAAATACATGAAGAAATAAAAACAGATACAAATGAATGGATAAATAGACAAAACCACAGTTACAGTTGAATATTTCAGTACTCTCAGTAACTGATAGAATAAGTAGACAGAAAAGTCAGTGAGGAGATAGAAAATCTGACCAATACTTTCTACCAACTATACCTAACTGACATTTATTATAAAACCCTGGGCCTAACACTACCAGAATACATTTTCTTTTCAAATTTACATGGTACATTCATTAAGAATTCTAGGCCATAAAACAGACCTCAGCATATTCAAAAGAATTGAAATAATACAGTTTGTTCTCTGACCAAAATGGAATTAAATTAGAAATCCACAAAAAGCCATCTGGAAAATTCTCAAATATCAGGAAATTACAGAGTTTACCTTTAAATAAATCATGGTCAAAGAAGAAACTATAAGGGAAATGAGAAAATATTTTGAACTAAATGATAATGAAAACACAACATATTAAAACTTGTGGAATGCAACTAACAGTGCTTAGAGGGAAATTTACAGCTTTAAAATAAGGAAGATCTAAAGTCAATAATCTAAGATTCCACCCTAAGAGGCAAGAAAATGAAGAGCAAATTAAACCCCAAGTAAGTAAGAGGAATAAAATATTAGAAGAGTAGAAATCAATAAAAATAGAAAACTAACAATAGGAAAAAAAATCAACTAAATCAATAGCCAGCTCTTTGAAACAATCAATAAAATTGATAAACCTATAGCTAGACTGGTAAAGACAAAAAAGAGAGAAAAGACACAAATTACCAATATCAGGAAGGAAAGAATAGATATCACTACAGGTTCGACGGACATGAAAAAGATAATAAGGGAATATTATGAATAACTTCATGCCAGTAAATTCTAAACTTAGATGAAATGGAAGAATTCTTTGAAAGACACAGATTACCAAAATTGACTCAGAAAGAATGAAAAAATCTGAATAGCCTTATATCTATTAAAGAAATTAAATTTGTAATTAAAAATTATCCCACAATTAAAATCTAAGCTTCAGTGATTTCAAACATGAATTTTATTAAATATTTAAGAAACAAGTTAACCAAACTTGTAAAAAATAGAGAATTCTTCCCATCTCATTCTGTGAGGCTGGCATCACCATGATACCAAAAACTGACAAAGATATTACAAGAAAGCCACAGAGCAGTGTTCCTTATGTACATACACAAAAATCCATCACCAAATATTAAAAAATAAAAAAATGAACCTCAATCTTTACCTTACAGTTACACAAAAAGTAACTCATAATGGATTATAAACCTAAATGTAGAAGCAGAAATTATAAAACTTCTGAAATAGAATGGGAGAAAAACTTCATGACTTTTGGATAAAGATTTCTTTTATTGGACACAAAACCATGAACCAGAAGAGAAAAACTGATAAAAAATAAACTTCATCAACATAAAAAAACGTATGCTTTTCAGAAGATACCATTAGGAAAACAAAAAAGCAAACCACAGACTAGAAAATTATATTTGTAGTACAATTATGTGATAAAGATTGGTTTCCAGAATATATTTTCTAAAAACCTACAACTCAATAAAAAGAAGAAAAACAATCCAATTTAAAAATGAGTAAATGAGTTGAACAAACACTTCCCAAGAGAAGATACGTGAATGAATATTAAGTACTTGAAGAGTTGCTCAATATTCTTAGTTATCAGAGAGCTGCAAATTAAAACCACAACGACATATCCCTACACATTAACTTGAATTTTTTAAAAAAAGACAATATCAAGTATTGATGTGGTTGTGGAACCACTCATACAGTACAGGTAGGAATGTAATTGGTACAGCTACTGGAAATTGGTACAACCAATTGGAAAATAGTCTGGTAGTTTCTTACAACGTTAAGCAACACCTACTCATGGCTCAGCAGTTTTCTTTGTGGGTGGTTACCTAAGAAGAATGAAAACTTACGTTCACACAAAAATTTGAATGCAAATGTTATCGTAGCAGCTTTATTTATAATAGTCCCAAACTGGAAGCAACCCAAATATCCATCAGCAACTGAGTAAATAAACAAAAATTGTGGTATATCTACTCAGTGGACTATTACTTAAAAATAAAAAGGACCAAACAACATGAATGGCTATCAAAAGCATTATTCTAAGTGAAAGAAGCTACACACAAGACTACATATTTGGATTATTCCACTTACATGAAATTCCAGAAAAGGCAAAGCTATAGTGACCAAAAGCAGGTCAGTGTTTGCCAAGCCAAGGTCCGGGAGGGGAGGGAATTGATTGTAAAGAGACACACAAGGCAACTCTTTGGGGTGATAGAAATGTTCTGTACCTTGATTGTGGTTTAGGTTACCTGTATGTACACGTTTGTCAAAATTCATTGGATTTTACACTTAAAATGGGTGTTTTATTGTATATAAATTATGCTTTAATAAAGTTGATTTTTTAAAAAGAAAGCACTCTGGAGGTGAGGATGTCAATTCTGTGTTAAGAAAAAAAAACACTTAATCTCTTGGATATTTCATGATAGATGTTCTTGAAAAGTGTCTTCTGAAAGGTGAAAAAGGAAGGGAAGAAAAAAAACCGAAGGCGACAAAAGCTGTCCTGATAAAAATACGGCCTCAGTTGAGTACTTTGTCCCTAGATCCGCCTTTCTTCTCCCTAAAATGAGAAAGCCTTGCCGAATTCCTGCTGCAAAGCTGAGTCTATCCAGCTCCTTTCCCCTAAAGGAACAAGTACAAGGACCTTAAAATTGAAACAGTTACCTTTCTAAACCCGGAAAACATGTGAAAAACAAATACATCACAGTTTATTGCAGATCTTACTTACTAAGCTGGCACATTACATGAGCTCTCCTTGGAATGGGAAACAAGATAATCTAGAATGAAGAAGCTGAATAACTCTCCAGCTGTTTTTATATTAGTGTTTAAATCAATCAGCATATTATTTCCTGTGACACGCTGGTAAAAGATAGGTCATTAGCTGGGGAGGTAAGATTAAAGGACAAACCCAAACCAAACCAAAACAACCTCCTTGGTTGTTTTCATTGTTTTGTTTTAAATGTTATGAATTCCCTCACCATCTGGCATACAAATAGTCAAATGGAAGCACCAAATAGTTCCATAAAAGTTTTTAATGGCATAAAAAAAGTAAAAGTTGACCATATCAATCAATATTCATTCTAAAACCCCTGGATCTAGTTCTCCTAGTTCTCTTAGTTTTGCTTATATTGAATCTAGACATCTTAGAACTTCAGTAGAAGGTCATCCTTTTTGGCCTGGTCTCTTTTATATTAAAATAATTAAGTCTTTTCATGGTAAAGGCTGAGTCTCAAACTTTAGAGTTCTTTGAACAAATGGTTTCAGAATAGGAATTTCAAATAGAAATTATTTCATTTTGGAAATCTGTAGTAATTTGTCAGTTAAAATTTATTTAATGAGTTAGATTTTCAATTTGTGATTTGTTCCTGTTATCAGAAAAAAAAACCCCAGCTATTTCATCCTTCAAATGCTGCCATATATTAAATTTAATACCCATTGCAGTGTAAACTAATAAAAGAAAATATGAGCAAATACAGTGTTTTTTTCCAATGCAGGTAGCTGTTCTCATCTAATTCAGGGCTTTAAAAATGAAAATAATAATGAGACTGTCTCAGTGTATCAAGCCTGAGACTGATTTTTTTTAATTTACTGAAAATTGTTGATTTGGTTTTGCTAAAAGGAAGAAATGGTCCTTTCAGTTCAAAAATTGGCAGAATCAAGCTAATCCCTTGGAGCAAGCTTGTGATTTGGCTAGTTGTATGTTGGTGGTGATTACCCTTGATTTACAACACACACACACACACACACACACACACAGATTTGGCTAGTTGTATGTTGGTGGTGATTACCCTTGATTTACAACACACACACACACACACACACACACACACACACCACTCTCTGTCTCTGTCTCTGAACCTTCCCAATCGTCTGTAAGACTTTAGACTGCTTCTGTTCCTGTGGCATTTGCCAGTTAAATTAGCATTATATTTTTAAAAAAGAATATAATGCTGCTATGATAGAATTTCTGGGACCACCAGGCAGAGAAAAGTACTGAAAGACTGGTAATTCCTGATTCCCACTTGCAGGTATTTGTGCTCTTCTGTGCTGACCCATGCTGTCTGTTTAAGTAGTATCTCCTTATTTCCCTAAGCCCCATGGATACAGGCTAGTTACAAAGGTTGGAGGGAGGAGTATTTTATAAGGCTGTAACAGTGATTTAGTGTGTTTTCCTTATCTGCCATAAAGGACTGGTGTGGATGAGAAAGTGTAAAATGCATTGGAACCTTTCCTTACCACCCACCTCTGCCCCCAGTATACCTCCTCCTGTCCCTTTCAAGGCTTCCTATCAATTTGAATTTCAAATTATCTGAAAGACTTAGGCTTCATTCATTCACTAATTATTCATTCATTCATTTAAACACCTCATTAAGTGATATGAATTACTTAAACAATCACCAATAATAGTATAGAAGCTTGTATATTTGGTCTAGGGTTTCTAGGTTGATCCAGCATTTCCAGGTTATCGTGATATCTTCTCAGCTAATTTCTCTTTCCCCTCATGAGAGGAGGAGGAGGAGACCTGTACTTATGCTCATCTGTGTGGTACTATGTAGTACTATTCATGGGATTTTCCTATTCCTTAGAAGACATCAAGGTTTGCTACTCACAATTTCTTTCCCTGTACTGAGGAATAAATTCAATCAGTAGTAAGAAAATTTGGAGAACTAGCCAGGTTCTAACACTAACCAGTTAACCCTGCAGTTAGTCTCTCTGGATAGCTTTCTGTTTTTCATCTGTAAAATGAAGAGGAAATAGATAATCTCGTAAAAGCTTGTTCAGCTAATAACCTTAGATACCTTATTATGTAAACTTCAAACTGCTAAAATTTTTGTTAGGGATTTACTATGGACTGAGTTGTGTCCCCACAAAATCCATCTATTGGAACCCTAATCCCCAGTGTGACTGTATGTGGAGACAGGGCCTATAACGAGGTAATTAAGGTTAAATGAAGTCATAAAGATGGGGCCGTGACACAATAGGGTTAGCGTCCTTATGAGTGATACTAGAGAGCTCATGTGCATGCTCACTCTCTTTCTGAAGCTCAGAGGAAAGGCCATGCAAAGACAAAGCAGCCAACTACAAGCCAGGAAGAGAGCTCTCAGAAACAGAACCCTTCTGGAACCTTTATCTTGGACTTTCTATCCTCCAGAACTGTGAGAAAATAAATTTCTGTTTTTTAAGCCATCTAGTCTGTGGTATTTCGTTATGGCAGCTCGAGCAGACTAATATGGGGTTTAACCATACTGACTGTATTTTTACAGATTGAATCTGTTGTTTATATACTTTGCATATGAGATATTCTTTGTGTTGAGATAAGACATGAAAGGTTTTAACCTGGTTGTGGAAGGAAGATGCCTCCATTTCTGTTTTTCTCTGAGCTTTTAGATCCTAGGGAATTATGGCTTTAAGTTGGCTGCCATGAGTAATACAGTTGAATTTTTTAGCTAAGTTGGTGAGGAACTTGAGTACAGTTGAAAAGCAATCATTTTTTGGTGGCAGAAGAAAAGAACCAAGCTAGGGGGCTTCTCACTTTTCCCGTATCTACCTACAATATAATTAACCTTATTGAATACCCCTGTTGTAGTAATTAGTATATTGGTAGAGATGGATATTATACTGTTAATGTTACCACCTCCAAATTTCATTCTAAGGAATCTAATTGTAAGGAAGAGCAGGTTGCCAGAGTAGGAACTTGTGAACATCTAAGGCTATTTTTAAACCTCTGTTTTTGCCTTGGTATGGTGGAAGGGATAGGATTTATGGTAAAATATTAAGGAAATATGCCTTTTTCATAGTTGTACCCCTCTCCCACAAACATATTTCTGATCTCTCCTGGTCTGCATCAATAGAAGAGTCTCAGAAGAGTCTCAGAAGGGTGTGGGAAGTGGCATACAACTTGGATTAGGGAGTATCTTGCTCAGCTTTACATTGCATTTCTGGACTTCTGCTGATTCCATGCAGATTTCCCTGAGAGTGACTGCTGACCTGATAGTATTGGCCGCCAGTTAGCAGGGAAGATTCACCTAGATTAGGTGGTTACTTCCTGTTCCTGTCTACAGACTTGGAAAAGTGGAGAGAATTTACTTTCCTCTAAACATTTCTCAGAACATCGTGGCACAAAATGTTCAGAAGGAGGAAAATTCTTTAAAAAGCTATATCTGGTTACCTTCAGATAAACGTTTCCATTAATATTTCATTTCATTTTGAGCCCCTTTCTGGTTTGTAGTATTTTTTTCAGTGTACGTAGGTGGCCTCAAACCATATGGTATAAGTATTTTCTGAAAACATTCACTCTTTGTCTTACTAGGAACTGTTTTCCTTATTTCCTTGTCATTAAGTAAGCAGCTCCTCTCAACAGGCTTTAATCCCTTTTTCTGCTTTGATCTGTCTCTGACAATGCTGATGTCTTATGTCCTTTTGAGAACTCATACATGTTTTAATAACGCATTTAAGAATGAAATTGCCTATTTCTTCCCCCCGTGTGTTGGGAAAAGAAAAATTTTTGTTGCTATTTTTAGATAATATGTATTGAATGTTCCCATAGTCGTTGCCCTGTATGAAGTAGTTATCACACACCAGATATAATCTCTTGCGCTCAGTGATGGTTATTCTGTTTCAGTCTGCCTTAAAATGCTTTACTTCCCAAGTTCTTTTCCTCATTAAATGTTGCTTGTAGATATTTTGGGTTTTTTTAAATTTCCAAATACATGTTCTTTATAAAAAGACATTGGATGAGCATTTGTAAGTGAGGAATTAGAATCCCAGATTTTGAAGGAATAGTTTTATTCTGTCTACTAAAAATCTGATTTCTTCCATCTTCAGGCATCTGTCCTAAACACAGTGGGTTTGGCAAGTAGCAATCCCTCCCATCTTTGACACAGATACTTCCCTGCAATACCAACCCCCAAAGTGGATGTTGCCTGGGGCAGGTAAGGAACAGGGAGAGTACAGACGATTCTGCATCTCCTCTTCCTCTTATGAGGGCTCTTGAGAACATATACTCAACAGTGCCTAAAACCCATAGAATGTTAAATCTGGAAGAGACCGTAGCAAGTTATCAAGACTGTCAGACTACTTCCTGGTCTCTGAAAGTGTGCACTTTTACATCTCCATGTCCTTGTTTACTATGAAATGCCTTGCTCGCAGGCTAGGAGTGCTTGGCAAAATGCAGCTTATCCTCTAGCACTCTACCCTCTGAATGAGTCATCCCTTTAGTAGTCATAGCATAGCATAATAAGAAACTGTGTTTAATTTCTCCTGCTATGTGTTTGAATGCCCTCCAAAGTATTTTATAATGTAGTGTTTAATGGTGTTCTTTTTTTATTTACGCTACAAATTTTGCATGTTTTCTTGAATAGATAGGATGATAGTAACAACGATGTCCGTATCTATTTTAGCAGGATAAATAAGAGGATTGAAGGTAAAGTACTTTTAAATGACTTTCATGTTTTCGATGGGAAATGAATTCACTCATGCTTTTAGGTTTCTTACTCAAGTCACTGAGGAAGAGAATATACAAGTTAGTTCTGTGTATTGAGAAGCCATTATGGTATTTTAAAGACATGTTATTATACATGTTACAGTGTGATTAACTTTGTTCTGAATCTGCCTGTCTTACATAGAGATCTTTTGTATAGGCATTGTTATGGAAGAGGATTGATATCTTACTGTCCATTTAATGATTGCTGATGTTGACTCTACCAAGTTAGAAAGTGAAAAACGAAGAGGTGGAATTCATCTTTAAAGATAATGTATGTGAATTTTAGGATACTAGTATTTGTATGAGTAATAGAAGAATTGGTGAGAAGGCGATCCCATTTAATTCTTGTCTTGCTGATCAACTCTTAGTCAAGAGCAATTAGAGAAAATTTTCAATTGCAGCCTTAGCGTCTTGTCTCAAGTTATAAGATAGTACATATGATAGGGAAAGCAAAAAACCTGTATTTCACCTTTTGCTTTTTTTTTTTTAATACCTGTAGTGTAGGGCATCCAGCACTTGAATATTAACATTGACAAAACTTGGCCTTATACTTAGTCATCTTTTCAGTGCCTCTGGGCATTTGACTCTTGGAAGGAGGTGATTCTTAGTACTGCTCCCTGGTTTGTGTACATTATTTGGGAACCTGTCTGCCATTGTGGTTACCTGTCAGAACACAGAATCATTTAAATGTTTGAGGTGGGTGATTAAAGTGCTTGAACAGGATATCTTTTCCCCCAACTGCCAATGACTGACTAGAGAGTACTTTAAAGAGAGAACGTCTTCTCAAACTCAACAGCATATTATAAGAAATACATGACATATGGTATATCCTTCTAAAATTTAAATTTTTAGAAAGCAGAAATGTATTCTATTATACCAATAATACTGTGAATACTCTTATTAACAGGAACCATCCCCAACTGTAGGGTATTAATCCTTTTACAAAATGTCCAAAAATGTATAAATTATTTCATTAAAACTGACAAAGTTGCTTCTATTCAGAAAATAATTTTTTTTAATTGAAGTACCGTCAGTTACAATGTGTCAGTTTCTGGTGTACAGCACAATGTCCCAGTCATGCATGTACATACATATATTCGTAGAAAATAATTGTTTTTAAACTTAACCGTTAACTGAGGCTGTCAGTGCTTTGCTGCAGAATCCAATCTACCGTATTAAACTTCATTTAAAACTATATTACCTTCTTAAAACAATAACCAAAAAAAACTAAATTACCTTCTGGTTGCTGTGTTATTATAATTGACACTTGAGCTCTTGTATTTATTGGCAATAATTTTATCTAAAAATTAAAATACATTTTATGGCTTCAATTACTTGGTTAATATTTGCTATTGTCCTTCACTCTCTGAGCCCTACTCATTCTTCTGGGCCAAGCTGAAGATGATCAAACTCGACATTTTCTTATATTTCAGTAGCTTAATTTATGGCATTTTGGACATGGCTTATAGCACTTACTTCCTTTTGCCTCATGTTAGTTAGCTGTGAACATGCCTCCTGCCTCCTGCACTGGCTCCTAGGAAGCAAACACTGTATCTTAGGCAACTTTGTATCTCCAGTAGTAGCTTTCACAGTGCTTTGCACCCCTCCCCTAATACACTCAGTAAGTATTTATTGGAACTGTTGATTTTTTTCCCCCTTGATTTTCTCGACTAGACTTAGGAATCAATCAGGGACTTGAGGTTTAAATGAGAAATCAGGCAGTAATGACTCCGTAGTCAAGATTGCCCAGGTTTGAGTTCCTACTTCATCATGTATTAACTGTGAGGCTGCCTCATTTGTAAAATAGGAATGTTAGTATCAGCATCCTAGAGTTGTTGATGAGGATTAAGATAGATAACCTACTGAAAACATTTATTGGGCTTCCTAATATGTAGGATACACTCAATACAGTATAGCTATAATTATTGCTAAATGCAGTCCTTTGGGCTAGAATTTAAGCCCCTGAGGGCCTGTCATCCGGTCTTTATATCTCAGGCACCTAACCTTGCATATAGTAAATGCTCAATAAATACTTCCTTGAATTGAATTGATTGATTTACCCTATTTTTATCTTCCATTACAGCCCACTGTTTGTAACATGGAAGATTGGTCGAGACAAAAGATTGCGTGGATGCATAGGTACTTTTTCTGCCATGAATTTGCATTCAGGACTCAGGGAGTACACACTTACCAGGTGAAGACCAATTTTTGTTACCTCTGCTTCTACGTTAAAAAAAAAAAACTTATGAAACTTGAACCTGATACCTTAACTCCTTTTCCTTTACTAAATTGTCAACATTCTTGACTCCTTTCATGTCAGATTTTTTCTTCTCTTCAACCATTTGTCTTATTTCTGGTAAATGTTATTGATATTTATTACCATAATATAAAATACTATGATTACATGTATTCTGCCATAGATGTTTTAAAGTGGTTTTTTTTTCCTTTCAATGGCCGGTTTATTTTTTATAAACTGAAAATCAATGACCAAATATCTGTGGATTACTTAAATGTATTATTTTCGTAACAGTCATTGTATCTTCTTTGTTAGGCTTTAAAAGAATCGTTGATGTCTATTTCATGTCACACATTTTGTTACACTTTAAATACTTTTGAAATTGAAGGGAGAACCTAAGAAGGAAGTGATGCCACAGCCTGACAGCATGATCATTCACATTCACACTTTACCCAGAATTAATTGTAGCTTACTTCCTTTGTTTTCTCTAAATAAGGACAAAGTAATGAATGCCTCATTACAGTTTGTTAAGACTTTGTTCTTAATTTCTGAACTCACAAAAAGCTATCTAGCATGCCATCAGATTTTTTTGGTTCAAGTTTAGATTTCTAGCAAATTGTGTTCCAAAATTATTTCAAAAGAAGAAAATTCCTTGAATAATAAGCTATTAGTAAAGGAATTTCCTGTTTTTCATATTTCAGGGTGATTATCTGATACAGTTTCTATAGTTGTAATGTGCACAGTGTCTGTCCAATAAGAAATTGGCTCCTGCTGACTATTGGTACCTGGGGCAAGTTGTTCAATCTTCAATAGATAAAGTAGCAGTTACAGTATTTTGTTCTATATATTTAATAGGGATATTAGGGAGATGCAAGGGAATGAAGTAATAATCAATCATTACTTTGCTTTAGGATCATTGTTTTACTACAGAATTGTGTAAATGCAGCTCATAACACCAGTTAATAAAATGCTGGTAACTGAGTTTAGTATTCTTATATTTGAAGATGTAGCTCATAGTTACAGGGTTTTCTTAGCTTACACTGAAGCCCAGAAAGAAAAGCAAAAGCTTGGAGAGTCACATTTATTCTTAGATTTTCACAGGTAATAGAAATTGGGTGTTTGGACTTGATTAAATAATATACAGGCAGTAAAGGAGCTGGAACACATATTCTGGAAATAACTGCAACTTGCTAAAGATAGTACAAACGCAAGTCTAGGCATGTTAGATTTTTTTTTACCCTGACATGAAATACCATGGGGACTTTAGTAAATTCTGCCAGTGACTATCTTTTTGGGATGGGTGCATATGAAATTACTCTTCTAGCTAATCAAAGACAATTTATTATACATTTCCTAAAATAACCTGTTATGAGGAATACTGGTTCCTTTGTATTGCTTTAAGAAAAAAAAGAAATCTATGGGCAAATAAATTTTGGGAACACTAGTTAAACAAATTTAAACACCTCTGCTCACTGTAGGATTTCTCAGAACCTTTTATGTTAATAGTGTGGTGAATCTCTGAGAGATACAAAATGCAGTATTTCACAGACTTTTTTGCCTCCCTTTTATCTTCTCACCGTCGTGTTTTATGCCATTGGTATTCTAAGAAACACATTTTCAGAAATAGAAGTCTATTGTAAAATTTCTATTTCTCTTTACAGTTGAGGGGTCCAAATTGATAGTATAGAAGCTTTTTGTACTTTCTAAGGAAATTGGGGCAGAAATCCCAGTATCAAATATTACATACTTTAGAAATCCTTAGTAGTAGTAACTGTAGTAGCAGTTTGGTTTTGTTTAAAGAAAATATGAAATTCTTTTGCCCACATTGATAAAAAGGGGTAAAAATATCCAACTTTTCTGGACTTGTGGCTCTGCCTCCTAGGGTAATTACCAGAAGAATTATAGCATATCTTTCTGACAATAATGTGATTCTGAATAAGTCATTCAAATAGTTGAACTTGGAAATTTGCCTGTATTTGTGTATGTGGTTACCCTCATTGTAGTCTATGGCTCTTCCTGTTTACTTTTCAGCTTTTTCCCTCGTGTTTCTATACAACTTCCTGAAATCATACCCAGCACGTGAGAGAGACGTGTGTTTGAGTGTGTATATAGGCATATACATACCTGGCCTTCTCATTCTTGTTTGGCTTAATTTCTTTTGCTCAGTATGATATTAAGAATGAAGTTATTTGGAAGAGATGAACAAAGAAAACAAGTCTCAAAATATACTGTTGCTTATTTTCTCTGGATTCATTTTAGAGTCAAAACGGCGGAGTCATTTTAAAAAGCTGCAGTCTAATGTCTCTCAGTCCCATAGGTTAGTCATCATTTCTCCATGCTGTTGTTACTAGTGGTATTCATAGCTACCGTTTATGAGGCACTTGCTCCATGTCAGACACTGCAGAGGAGCTTTCTATGCATGGTCCTCACAATAACTCTTAGTATTAATATTCACATTTTAAAAAATGAGGGAACTTGAGATTTAGAGAATTTAAATAATTTATCCACCCACACATCTAGTAAGTGGTAGAACCAGGATTCAAACCCAGGTCATCTGACTGCAAAGTCCAAGCTCTTAACCGCTGAATTTAAGATAAGACAAAATAAAAATTTCTGATAATGTATGTTTTGCAGGTTCATCATGCAAGTAATGAATCTGGAAGCAGGTTCTTATAAATTGTATAAACCATGGATCAATAATTCTTCAAAAATTCTAGCTTGGAGTTAAGATTGAAATCTTAGAACATTATTTTAAATTCCAGAAAATCCGTAGATGGGATTATAGAAAGTATATAACTCAGGGTCAGAAGAAACTGGACTTGCATTAATGTTATAAAAACGATAGTGCTTATTAAAAAAATATAATACTGTATGATATGAAATTGTGTTCTTTGGCTGCATGAAAATAATGGACTAGACTTCAAGAAGAATATGATTTTTCTGATCATAACAACTGGTGATTCTTGGAGTCTGGTCTTCCAGTCTGAAAACCCATAAATCACAAAACTTACAAATGGAAGCAAATGAACTTAGAGGGGGTTTGGGATAAAAGGAAAGGAGAGAGAAAAACAAAGAATAAACAGTGAAATTGAAGACTCAGCAGGTATAGGTGTCTTTCTTAAAAAATCACACTATCTGGTTATTCACTCTCTTCATCTGTTCTCAGAATGTTGCTCAGCTATATTCTTTATTTTTTATTGCAAAATATACATAACATGAAATCTACCATTTTAACCAGTTTTAAGTGTATGGTTCTGTGGCTTTAAGTACATTCACATTGATATGCAACCATCCACCATTCATCTCCAGAACTTTTTCATCTTCTCCAGCTGAAATTCTGTATCCACTAAGCACTAACTCCCCATTTCCCCATCCCCCAGCCCCTGACAACCATCATTCTACTTTCTGTCTCTGTGAATTTGACTCCTCTATGTGCCTCATGTAAGTGAAATCATTCAGTACTTGCCCTTTTGTGTCTGGCTTATTTCATTTAGCGTAATGTCTTCAGGGTTCATCCATGTTGTAACATGTGTTCGAATTTCTTTCCTTTTTAAGGCTGAATTATATTCCCTCATATGTATCTGCCATGTTTTGTTTGTCCATTAATCCATGCATGGACACTTGAGTGACTTCCACTTTTTGACATTACAAATAATGCTACTGTGAACATGAGCATGCAACAGTCTATATGAGCACTCTTTCTTCTTTTAAAAAGCCAACCATTTTGTAGAAGACAATGATCTAGTTTGTTTGTGGTCTCTTAATCTCTAAAACCTAAATGTAAAAAAATTACCAGGTACTTTTTACATTAAATGCCTATCCTGGATTAAGCTTTTATTTATAAATATATATACTGTTCTAAAATGAAAATACTTGTCATTGTCAAGTTGTATGTTCTCCTAATTGAAATTTTAATTTATTGTAGACTGAAATAAGACCTTATAAATAGGCTAAGAATTTCTCCCAACTGTAAAAATACATACCTTCTCTGTAGGTAGCAGGAAAACTTTGGGAGCATTACAACATGTAACTATTAAATAGACTATTATTTCCTTGACCTTGGAGACTCTGGATAAAAGCCTAAAAGATGATAGCAAATAAGAAGCAGAATGGAGAGCTCAGAATTAGTGATAGAAATTTCTCCATGGTGACAAATCAAAGCTCACAAATTAGTGTATTTATTAGTGGCCAAAACTTCAAAATAAAAATATTCCATGTCCCAGTTGAAGAAAAACAATTTCTAATATTTACCAAGCTACTTGCATTTATGCCTTTTACATGTTAGAAAGCAGAGATAAATTTATTTACTCTTTTTTAGCACTTAGATTATATGCTTTTATAGAAAAGAGCATCACAATTAATACAAATGAACACAAACATCTTGGTCAAATAAAATTCCTTAGAATTTTGGTTAATAAATTGTCCAGTGCCCTATAGGTTTATTTCTTTATGTAAATTCAAGTTGGTGGTAATTTTTCTAGAATATGTAAATTACTAATGTGTTCTTATTTCATAAAACAGGAATATGGCCTATTGTCACACTTAAAAGACTGTCTTTCTTTTCTTCTCCTTTACTTGGTTGTACTTAGAGGTCTTGGCAATGAAATAATTATGCAGTTGCAGGCAGTGTCTGGAGCTTGATTCTGAACTATGCTACTTTGTTGCACTGCTTAATCCTGAGAAATTAGCAAGGGAGGTTTGTTCCATTCTAGGGAACAGGGTGACCAGAGGAAAGGTGATTTGTTTTGTGTGTGTGGGTGTGTGAGAGAGAGAGAGAGAGAGAGGTGGGGATGGGTGTGGAGGAGACAGAGAGAGGGAGAGAGAGGGAGAGGATGAGAGAGAAGATGATTGTTTGCATTGTACAAATGTTTACTTACTATTAGGCTTTTTAAGATACTGGGAAATAGCTAACAGACCTACTTTATTACCTTCAAAGGTCCTGGCTAGATTTGGTACTCTGGGGTAACTAGACTGATTGTAAACCAAATTTGCTTTTATATTTTAGTGTTGTAATCTGGCATTTTTCTAAATCAGTATGAGTTTAAAACTGTTGTAAGCAGCATAATTATTTTCCCCCCTCAGGGTGGACTATTTTGTGATTATTCTTATTCTTGATCATTTTAGGTAACTAGACTTGGCTTATTGTGACTAATTCGTTTAAGCAAGCTACCCCCCCCCAACTCTTCAGTCACACAGATTGATTTTTCTTATGAAGAGAAAAGCTGTACATGAGTCATTTCTGACTGTACACTATTGTCAGGGAAGCTCATTCTGGAGATGTTATGTCCAGACTATTTTTGGCAAGAGTGTGTGGCAAGACTCCTGGCTAAAATATGCTTTTTGGAGAAAAAAAATAGATATATCAAAAACACGATGTGAAATTAATTATCTTAATTTACAGTCTACATTTTGTTGCCTTTTTCAAAAGGCAGCATGGCCTGAGTCCTAAAACTTATACGTCAGTTGTTACTTCCAGTGTATAAATTACTGAATGAGAAATTGTTTGTCAGATTTTATAAGCATTTAATTTAAGGAATAGTTTGGAACTTAGATTGTTATATGCCCTTTACTCAAAACTATCATAGAAAAGCAAAGCTAAATATAATCTGTAGAAATCTGGAATCTTCATTTTAGCCGCTAGTTTAACGCACTCCTTCATTATCCCGTGGTTGTGCTAATGTGCAGAGATGTGGCCACAGAATGGCCAGCAGAATGTGGCAAGAGAAACTAAAGAGTAGAAACCATTCCCAGTATGGGTGAGGGTTCCTGAGTTATAGAGAATTATCTGAATTCATATAGCACCTACTGCCACAGAAATGAAGAGTAGTGAGTATATCAGATTCTACTTCTTTATCACATCTTTCAGAGTCTCCAGTTGGAATCCTCATGTTGCTTTGATTAAGAGCCAGAGGCACAATGCCTTTGCGTAGAAAATCAGAAAAAGCCATCTGTAAAAAGGTGAAGGTGTGAGAGACGCTGAAAAGGGACTTTTGCTGTGTCAGAGCTCTTCATTCTTGTGCTTTATAAGGAGGGTAAACTATAAGAAATTGACCCGATTTTTACATCTATCTATAAACCTTACCCTTTTGCTCCTAGGAGGCTGCTCTTTTCCCCTTTAATTGTGTTCATCCTGCAAATCTGGTCTAAATTTTGCCTTAGAAGTTTATAATATAGTAGGAGAGATAAGTTATATAAATCATTACAGTCCTAGGTAGAAAGTAACTTTTGTCAAAGAGGCAGAGGATGTGATACCAGATGAACAGATACTCAACATTTGTAATAAAAGCGTAAAAGTATTTAAAGCAATTTATGAAATTATTTAGTCCATCCCTAGTTCCCTTTAGATAAAAGCAAAAGACTTTATAACCTTTATACCACTTTTTGGTTTGTTTTTATCCTTTGTGGACAAAAAAAATCCAAATTATAGGGATGTGTATAAATTGTTAGTATCAAAGTGACCACATACAAGATATTCAGTATTTTGAGAGATTTTACTAACACATATTTTGAAGGGGGGAAATGAACTTGCTGTGGAAAAAAATAAAATCTCAGAAATAGAGTACACTTAAAAGAGTGTGCTCTCCCCCTCCCCAACTTGACCAAAGAGTACGTAGAACCCGTTGGATTGTAGCCTTGATGCTTGGCAAATGAAAAAATTACAAGTTAACAGTTTAGATTCCACTTTCCTCTTACCCTGTTAAAATAAATTCATATTTCGTTTCAGTCCAGTAAAATGTTATCTACCTCGTTTCCTGAGAATCACTGCTTGAGACAGTCTTCATTTTTTTCAGATGAAAGACTGAAGAGGTAAAGATAGATTAGGATACAAATTTCATGTAAAATCTGTATCATATTAGATGTGGTCTAAAATTATACTGTAGGCATTTAACAATATACTTTTGTCTAAACATTTAAAAAAATAAACATTGGGTCTACTTATAAATGTCTAAAATATTAGAGTCACTAGGACCTGAATGAACAAAAGAACAGATTTGTATCTTAGTGTTCTTGAAGAATAAGATGCTCACACCAACATATGCTCCTGTCTAGAATATCATACAAATAATATACTCTTACTCCTTCTAGGGGACAGTGTTGCTAGTAATTGGAGTACTGTAAAATAATTGGATGTTGAGGGTTTTGTGCAGGAATTTAATATTAAATTTTTAGTTACTATTTTATGAGCATGAGCAAATACTTTTTAAAAGATTTCCTTAAAAGGCAAAAGAAGCAAAGCCCTCCTCTGTGATCTTTGCCCTTCCCTCAAACTTTACCTCAGATGTGGATATCCAAAGGAGTCTTTGGAAAAAAAATTCCTTTTCATTATTGATAACAATTGGGTGTTCTTTAAAGGCAAAACAATTATTGTTCACCCTTTATCTTGCATTATGAATATATTTATCTTAGAAACAATTCCCAGACTTTTTTTTTAACATTCTCACTTTTTAAATAAAGAGCAAACACTCATTATATAAGTCTTGTACTAAAGAGCTACATTCTCTGAGCTGCTGCTTGTTAAAGAAATAAATGTAAAAACCCATCCTGTATAACAAAATAGATATGGACAAATGGTAACTTTTTAAAAAATTCTATTGGAATAAGAATTTCATAGGTGCTAAGAATTTTTAAAGGAGGAAAGTGGTATTTAACATATTCTATTGAGAATGAAGCTATAGTTACTCTTAATAGCAGATGTACATTTTCAGTGTGTTTAAAATCTAAAAGTGAAGAAAATACATTAGATTCATAAAGTATAGGTTTAAAATGGGTCTCTTGTTCAGAAAACTTTATTAATTTTACAATTATACTTCCATTCACAAAGTTATTCTGTAAATAAACATATCGTAGCTATAGGCTTCATCATTCAAATTAGGTTAGCATGTTATTGTCCCATTTTTAACCCTCATTTTTTAAATTTATATCTTGAAATGCCAACTTTTGTGTCCTTCATAGTGGTGAAAGAGGAGATAGGAAAAAGCCATAAAAATAAATTCTTCAGAAGCTTTAATTAAAGGGATTGCCCAGAACTCGACTTCCTGTTGCTATACCCAACTACTTTCAGGACTGCTTTGTATGTTCTGCAAAACTGATTTAAAAGGTTCCAACTACTGCCACTTCACTAAGGATGGGAGGAAGGAGAATCTCTTTTAAATTCTTCAGGCTGCTTTAAACTGAAACCATTCTTCTAAGACAGCCTTTTGTTGCTCCCTAGCTAAGGGGGATTGCTTTGCTTACCTAGAGGCGGAGAAGGCTGCTAACCCTTTGAAATGAGTGGAGGTGTGTTGCGTGTGAAATGCAGTAAATAACCATACGCTGTGGTTAGACTTACACTGCTAGTGAGGTCATGGGTTCAGTCCCCATTCGGACCAGTTCACTTTGTCTTGCTCCATATCACAGTCTGCACCCTAGACCCTGGGCAGTGGGTTACAAGGGGCTTCAGACAAGAGCCTGTGGATGATTTAGTACCACACCGAAAACCTCAGTATTGTCTCAGCACATGAAACATGCTACATTTGGAACACCCAAAACTTAGCTATCGCATGAATAGTTAATAATGATTCTGATAATAATTGCTTTGAATCTAAAAGAAAAAATGAGACTGTTAAAAATGTTCATTTCTTTTCAAAAGCCCTCTGAAGAGGGCCAATGCAATGTTGGAAAAATAGCTCTTTGGAGTAGCAGTGGGACTTGAGAACACAGGTTGGATTTCAACAGGCCTGAAAATGCTCGGACAAAAAGGGAGATCCCTGGTTGGATCGCTGGCCTCAGAGCAGCCTGGAGAAATTGAAATTGTTTATTAGTTCCCCTTTCCCAAGTTTCCTCCTGTAAGAAAGAGTAGTGGCAAGGGATGGGAGTCATCGTAGGTAATAGTAGATTTCAACTGAAGCAACTCTTTAAGTTGTTCAGTTGATGAAAGGATGAGTATGTGAAATTCACAAGGTTGTAAATACATGTTATAAAATGTAATTGCTCTGTTTAAAAGGACATTGTTTTTAAAAGCGGCATTTAAAATTTGTCATCTATGGTGTATTGAGGTGCTCCTGTGCTTTGTGTATCAGCTCACTAAGATGTTATCTATTATCTTAGTGTATGTGCTCTCCCATGCAGTTGCATATTCCTCTTCGTAGCTTTTATTATTGCTCAGAGCAGCACACTTACCCTGTTAGTCAAAATGGGTACAGAGGTACCCACTGGCATGACTAAACTCTCCTCAGTTATTGTTAATCCTTACACCTGAGACAAGAACCCCCCATGTCTCCCTATATTGCCTAGAGTAAAACTAAAGTCATTCCAAAGCCTGTATTTCACTTAGAATAAAGTTAACGTGGTACAGTGCCACCATCCTCTGTCTGCCCCTGCCTATCCCCCCATCTCCTATTCCTTTCTTAAAAAGCATGGCATCCGACGCCCTAACCTCACACTCCAGCCACGCACAATTATCCACCACTTCCCAAATAGAGTCTTTCATGTCTCTCTGGCTTTGAATATGTTTTTCTTTGCCAACCACACCTCTCTCTATTTCTACCCAGTCATCTCCTACTCATCCTTCAAGACTCAGCTTGCTCATTACTTCCTTTGTGAGATTTCCTTGACTCCCCAGCAAAGTTGGTCAGTCTTTGTGTTCTCTTAGCACGTTGTTCAGATCTCTGTTATAGCACTTAACACACGGATTGTGGTGATTAAATTTACATGTTTGTCTCTCCCTTTTGAATTTGCTCTCAGCAGTAGTTTACCAAGCCACATCAAAGCAGATAAACAGAAACGAGTCTTGTGACTTTGTAACAACTTTACTTGATCCTGAGAACCATTTTTACCCTCTTCCCTTTCTGTCTGCTTCTGTTAGCTTAGGTTTGTCCCCTTCTCTTGCTGCCAGCGTACTTGAGCCAGTAGGAGTTGCCAATGCTGATTGGTCGTGAGAGAGGTGGTTTAAGGCCAGTTGGAGTTAGACTGAGCCAGGGAACAGGGATCCTTATCCAGTACACTTTAGAAAGCAGGTTAGTGTAAGGTCGATCTCTTGTTGTAAGTGCTACAACTGATTGAAGAAGCACAGTGTGAATTGATGCTCACCATGGAACATGGAACCATAGAGCTTGAAGGCATCCTTAGAAGTCATCTAGTCCAATTTCTATCAGACACTTTAATCTTGCTTCAAGTCTCCCAAGAAATGGGCATCTAGCGTCTATCTGAATATCTCCATTGACTTCAAACTCACTACCAGCTAAGTAGCCATTTCATTTTCAAACACCTCTAAACCCACTGCCACAGCTCCCGTTACTACATAGCTTTATTTAAAGTGCCAGAAGTCAAAGATTGCCTGTATTTAGCACTTTATCCTTTATAGAAAGCCACATTAACCAGCAGTGGTTAAACTTGCCCTCTGAGTAATGGCTGAGTCTTTAGAAGTTTAGAAGTGGTACGATACACAGCTTTACAACTGACTCCCATCCACCCACCCATAACAATTTTAGCTGACCTCTTATTGAAATGTTTGAAGCTGCTGCCGCCACATCTTCTCTCACTGCCTACGTTAGACTTCTGGAATTGGCCAGGCCAGAAAGCTCATAGATTCTGAGATACAACTGGTACTGGAACTTTTAGTGTCGCCAATGATTTACCACACAAAATCAAAACTAGAGTTAGAACACGTCTTCTGACATCACCTGGGACTGTCACTACAGTTTCCACAATACAGGGGATCCATAAGTATATACGTTTATTTATTTTAGTTGTACGTTAAGAAGCATACAGTTTCAAGGCACCCTGTAATAAAATAATCATTTTGTAATGTCACATCTCACTCTCAAGTTACCTGCCTTGGGTCAAGTTGCGGGCATATTTCCACAAAATGAAGAATATCCTTAGAGCTATTCAACCAAAACTACAGAAGTAAAAGAATATTAGTATCAGAGAAGCCCAAAGCAAAACTCAAAAGTTTATTCTCATCTTAAATTTCCCCTTTTTTCCCAAAATGCCTCCAACAAACTACTAGTTATATTTCTTAATCACAGTAATAACTTCTGTTTTTGTGTGTGTGCTGGACCTATCCTAAGTGTTTTATATAGGTTTTATATAGCACAGGGAACTATATTTAACACCTTATATAGCCTATAATGGAAAGAATATGAAAAGGAATGTATGTATGTACACAACTGAATCACTATGCTGTACACCAGAAATTAACACAACATTGTATATCGACTATGTTTCAATTTTAAAAAGTGCTTAGGGCATTCACAAGAAATTCTGGGATAAACTCTAAGGCATATTTTAATTCTTAAATTCATTAAAAATTTTAATCTATTACCCCCCAAAATAAGTTGCCTTATTTAATCTTCTCAACAACTGTGTGAAGTTGAAGGTATTTCACTTATATCATAATTAGGGAAAACCAGAGCATGGAGAGGTTAAGTAACTTGTGGAATGACAGCTAATACATGACAGTACCTGAATTTGAACCTGATATTGTCTGACTCCAAAGTCTGTGTTCCCAACCACTTTGATATATGGCTCCCTCTTCTCTCATGAAAGCTTCTTACAGCTATTTGTTCTGCTAACTCAACTGGTATCTCCCGGTCTCAGCTCACAGGAAAAACAAACAAGCACTGAATAACTTTCATCTGGGGACTAAGTTTCTTAACTCAGTATTCCAAAATCTCCCATACACCCTCAGTCTGTTAATTCCAGTCTTACTCAACTTCTCCTGGGTTCTCTTTCCTTTTAGACTCCTGAAGTGCAATGTCTCCCTCATGTGCCCTTTCTTCTTCATGACTATCCTCAGTCCAGTTTGGTGTTCTGAACTCCCACAGTCCCATCAGACTTGATCATTCTCTCAAGGACACAAACTTCCCAAGCTTTGCTATCTTTCCGTGCAATATTTGCAATTAACATCAGCACATTTACATGGAATACTACTTCAGCCTTCAGGATTCTAGCCAGGCATAACCCATTGAAATCTGTGACTTTTGAGGGGCTTAGGGAAGACTTCACCATAAGGAACTGTAGATAAAAGCCCTGGCTCTGCTCTTCTCTACAGCCAGTCAAAAGGGGGACATCATTTCTGGGATAAGAAATCAGTCTGTTCCTTAGAAATTATAATTAAGGAAAACAAATTCCAAATTTCTAGGTAATTCAGGCCAAATTTATTGCCTGAGTTTTCATTTTTACAATTTGAAATTCTTTTGGGCAACTTATAAAACAAGAAACAGCTATGTTAATGAAGGACAAATATATCCATGACTAATATTTTTCTTATTGTAATAAAAAAGGAATTTCAGGAAAGAATTGTATGTATTTGGTCATGTATTTTGTCCATTTTACCAAACTTAGATTTCTTACAATCATAGGGTTTCAAAAAATAAAATGATCCAGAGTGTGTCTCTTTCTTGCTGTAGCTGGGATTTGGGGATCTGAATATTTGGAAGACAGGGAAGATATTTTAAATATTTTTTTATTGTGTACAAGTCTTTTATGGGTGCCTTATCTTTTTAAATTTTGAGGTAAGTGGTAATAAAAACTTTAGAATCATAGGCTTTGTGAATATCTTCTGCCTTTGCCCCTGATCCATATAAAAACTTTCCTTTGTCTGAAATAAATAATGCATCATTGGAAGCCTATTTTCAGGAGAGGTATTTTAAAATCTGACAGGAAAATACCTTTCAGAATTTATATTCATATACTGCCTGTTAATTATTATAAACTTACTAGCCGTTTTGGTTGATACATTGTCCATGTCACATGTTTCTTAATAGGATTTCAAGAATTTTGCCAGCATAAGAAGTTGTCATTTCACGTATTTAAGTCCCACATACCAGAGCTGCATCATGGCAACATGGCAAATTCATGATATAGTGGAAGAGAAACCAGCAAGTGGCTTGGAGATGCTAGCCCAGAAATTAGTAACATATTTAGTCTTTCGGATGTCAGTGAGGCTAAACAATGTATTTAAGTGTCATTTGTAGGCTTACATCATAGGCCAAAGAGGTGGGAGGCAAAGGTGAGGCTGAATAGTTTCATGTCAGAGTTAATTGCTGCTGTCTGTCTCTTGCCTTAGGTGTATCCCATTTTAAGTTCAAAACAAAGAAAACCTGCCAGAAAGAAAATTTGAAAATTTCAGAATTTCAAAGCAAATCAATTAGTAAATGCTTGTGGCTCTACAGTTTTACATTGCAGATTCCATCTTCTGCTTCCCAAAGAATTCACCCAGGGCTTTCCCCAAACACTTAGTCACTGCTTCTTCCTTTGTGTGCTCATTACACACTGCTGCTGCCTCTGTTACAGCTTGCTTTACCTTGCCTTGCAGCGTCCTTAGTTTCTTACTTGACTGTCTTCCTTACCTAGATGGGGACCTGGGCTAAAATTTTCACATCTTTGCATCCCGGAAGTAGCTGTAGGGGATTAGGATAGATCAAACTAAATGTTTGAATAAGAGAGTCCATTCCCTTACTTTACTGAAGTATTTGTTTACTTAGGTGGGCAAAGTAATTAAAGAAAAATGTTAGGAGCCTGTGTACAGGAATCAAGAAATGAAGATTAAAACATCTCCGAAAATGTAAACCGTAGGACAATAAAATTATTTTGCAAAAACAATTGACTTTCATTTTTAGGAACCTAGATACAACCTAAGGTGAGACATATCTGTATTTTGTTTTCTATTTATGTTTAGATCAAGGGGTTTTCTACTCATTATTTGCTTTATTTTTTAAAATATTTTATTTATTTTTGTATTATTTAATTATTTTATTTTGGTTGGGGGGAGGTAATTAGGTTTTAATTTTTGGAGGAGGTGCTGGGGATTGAACCCAAAACCTCAAGCATGCTAAGCATGCAGCTCTACCACTTGAGCTATACCGTCCCTGCTTCATTATTTGCTTTATAGTTGCATCAGTTGTCATTTAATAAAGGACGTGAACACAATTCTTATAGGAGGCTTTTTAGGTAGACAAGATATTTCGATATCCTAGTTGTAGCTGCTAAGTTTGCTATTATAAAATGAAACAATTGAAATCAAAGTTTAAAATGTGCTCCCATGGAAAAACCTATATATACTAATTCTATAAATGAGATAAATGAGAAACAGAAATAGGCCTGAAGAAAGGAAATGGAGGTGATAGTTAACATCTTATATATTACCTGTAGTGTACAGTTGCAAATTAGAAGCATTTGGTACCATGAAGCTGCTTAGAATTTTTTCATGGGGGACATTTTATTCACAGTGACACTACTGTCCATATATATATATATATATATATATATATATATATATATATTCTTCATCCTCATAAGAAATGGCCTCAGAGATGGCCATTTCTGTGAAGTTTTACTTGTAGTTCCTAGTCTTAAAAAGGTCAGAATTGATCTTTCTGTGATGACTGGATACCTTCGGGGGAATTAAAGTTTAAGCTGAGGTCATGTCTTCACATTGTGCCATTTATTAATATCTAAGTTAATGGTGCTCGATTCTGTTAATGAATGAAACCACATAGAAAGGCTGTGTTGACACAGAAATAAAACTTGAATTCAACAAACAAAACAGGACCTCACTTCTTTTCCCAGTGAATAAGATTTGGGCTAGGGATTGTGACAACATTTTGATCATTGCATTTAGCAAGTTCAGAAAAGTCCTCTTGACAGATGTGGCCTCTAAGGGCTCCTGTCTGTAATCATCAACTGTGGGAATATTCGCTCAAGAATGGATCCCACTCTATTCTGACTTTCCTTGTCATTCCCTCTGCAGTAAATACTACATAATACTTGTCTGTGTAAAGAATAAACAGTTTGAGGATTAGATAGAATGCAGTGGGGGAAAAAAGAAGTCCTTTTGATACACATTTGATAGGAATGTGTTAATTTCAACAAAACATCTGGTATTAAAAAGTTGTGAATGCAGGACATTTGAGGGGGTTATAGAAGGAGAAGGGATTTACTGTGCTTAACAATTGCCAGTAGTCAGGCCACTTCCAAGTTGTGATTTTGTCAGACTTGGAAATTAAGTGGGATCAAATCTACTCAGCCCTTCAGTGGGAGAAGATCCAAATCCAGCTGCAGCCAGGAGCAGTTACTGATTAAGAATCAAGGCTCTACCCAGTGTCTCCTAGCTAGTTTTCATTAATATGCTTAATATTGCCCTTTTTTATATTCTAGGATTTAAAAAAAAGACTGCCATTGTGGTTTACTGGTTGAACTTGTACAGCTGAATCTACAGTAAAAGGTCTTTCTTCATTGGCATTACTTTACTACAGATTTCAGTGTTCTTGCTGTTCTACTTATTTTCTTAATACAGTAATTCAAACTTAGAATAGTTACTATAGTTTCAAAGCTTGATTGAAAGATGCATTCAGTATTTTCTCTAAATAAGCAGCGATTATAACAGCACAGCTGTAGTTAAAGATAGAATTTATTATGAATCCTGACAGTCTTGCTTCTCAATTACATCAGGCTGAAGGAAGGTTTATTCAGTTCACTTCCACATTTATTGAGCGCTTAAGTCAGCACGGTCCTGTACTAGGTACTGTGGGGCTATGAAGATGAACAGTACATGATATCCATCCTCCATGAGTGTATAGTCTTGTAAGAGAGAGTGACATGCACAGAGAAGAAGTATGAGGAATAAGTGCTGTTTAGATGTATAAACAACACTAGTGGAAGTAAGAGGAATTAACTCTGGTTGGATGGACTGGAGAAGGTTTTACAGAAGAAATGACATTTAAGCGGAACCTCTGTGGACATTTAAGACTCAATTTCAACATTCAAAAGTGAGAATGTGGAGAAGGTATGCATTATGTGTCCAGAAAGCTTCCTGAGCCAAATGCAAAGAGGCAGAACAGTGTATGTTCTTTGCAGGAGAATTGTAAGTAACCCTGTGTGGCTCAAGCTTTAGTGAGGACAGTGGGAGAGAAAATGATAGACTGCGGCTGTTTTGTTGTTGTTGTTGTTGTTGTTGTTGTTGTTGTTGTTGTTTTTTCCTGAAGGCATTGAATTGCCGTTGAAAGACTCTGAGCAGAGTAAGAAGGTCATTAGGGAGGACTCCAGCTGCTTGTATATAGGATGAAATGGAAAGGATAGAGATGAGAGACGGAACAGTGCAGAGGCTAATTTTTAAATATTTCAAATGAGAGATGCTACAGGCCTGAATTAGATTAGCAGCAGGAAAGATGTAAAGAGACATATAACAGAGATGTGGCAGTAACAGAACAAGATGAGACCGTATGTAGGGAGTGTGGTAAAGGGAAGAGTTGATGGTGGCTCCAAAGTTTCCTTCTTATGTGGTGGGAAGATGGCCCAATTACAAGTGATAGGCAACTCAGGAAGAGGTACACGTTTGACACATTGCTTGTAGAAGAGTCATTTTTAATGTCAGAGTAATTTTGGCTTCAATCAGATTATCTGTTTTTTTGAACTTGAGCGTTGAAGATTTTTTAAATTAAAAATTGATTGAAATGTGTTTCTTTTCAGGGTATGGTAGTATGAGTGAAGCATACTATTTAAATAGTATTATATTATTGCTTTATTTCACTTCTTTTCCTTCCAGTTTTATTGAGATATAATTGATATATAATTGACAAACTATGTAAGTTTAAGATATAGAGCATCATGATTTGACTTACATCATGAAATGATCACCACCATAAGGTTAGTGACCATCCATCATCTCATATAGATTCAAAAGAAAAAAATTTTTTTTTCCTTGTGATGAGAACACTTCGGATTTACTCTCTTCACAACTTCCATATATAACATACAGCAGTATTAATTATCTTTATCATGTTGTACATTACATCCCTAGTACTTATTTATCTTATAACTGGAAGTTTGTGCCTTTTGACAGCCTTCATTCAATTCCCCACCACTCCTCTCTGGTGACCGCGAATCCCATGTCCTTTTCTCTGAGTTTGTTTTTGAAGTACAGTTATCCTACAACAGTATGTTAGTTCCTGTTGCACAACATAGTGATTTGTTATTTCCCTACATTTCAAAATTATCACCATGATAAGTCTAGTTACTGTCTGTCACCAGATAAAAATATTACATAATTATTGACTATATGGCCCACACTGTACATTTCATTCTTGTGACTCATTTATTTTGCAGCTGGAAGTTTTTACTTCTTAATCTCTCTCACTTTAAAAAAAAACATTATTCTATTAGATAGTATTATTATTTAATACATTATTTTATGTAAAGACATAGTAAAGAAAATAGAGGAACAAGACCCTTGATATCATTATTTTCTTTTAGCTCATACCATAAAGCAAAGCTTAGAAAAGAAAAGATAATTTTTATAGGCTACACTTGCTTGAAGAAACATTGATGTTGTAACATTTGCTGAAGTACAGCTGAACCCTCAAAATTCTTTTTCTAACCAAATATACATTTTGTGGATGAGAAATATATAAAGAAAGAAATGTTTGTAAACACTGGGTGGTTGTTATGGAATTGAAATATCTGTACTTATTACCTAAGAATGTCTGGGTTTCAAGGCTGAATTAAAATAGATTCCAGGCTTCCTTAA
Source organism: Vicugna pacos (assembly GCF_048564905.1). NCBI lineage: Eukaryota > Metazoa > Chordata > Mammalia > Artiodactyla > Camelidae > Vicugna > Vicugna pacos. The sequence continues at coordinate 79,358,370 of NC_133023.1, forward strand.
AGGTAAACAGCACATCTGTTGATTTGTCTAGGACAATGGAAACTGACTGAATTTTGTATTATGATAAAAGTCAGCATCTTCTCTTCCATCTATTTAGCAATACTTTTGGGTAATCTTTTCTCCTTTGGGGAACTTTCCAGATGTTTTGTGAATATGATTCCAATTTAGAAGAATTGTTTTTCTGGTGTAGCTTACTGATGTCCTAATTCTGAAACTCTTAGACTGGTGTAACTCCATCCAAGGGGTCCTCTGCTGTGTGTGTAGGAGTGCCCTGTGACACTTCGGCTTCCTTGACTGGCCTAGACTCTCAAAGCTGCCTGTGGGAGCAGTTTCCTGGAGTCAACGAATCCAGCCCCTATTGCAGTAATTTCCATTAACAAAGACAGCAACATTTCCAGGTATCAGCCAAGGTTACTGAGTTTTGAGCAGTGTTCGTATAGTGCAGTGCAAATGAATAACCAGTCCCACAAGGTGATTTAGATGGTTCCTTAGGTACAAATATCAACTTGTATTTTCCAAAAGGGAGAGAAGCCCTGAAATTTGGTGAAAATGACAGGGTGGTTGCTGTTGGTACGCACTGTTAAAAGAACTGTTTTCAAATGAAAGATTACAAACATTTATTTTGATGTTAACGTGTTGTAATAGTCTAGCATTAAGTAGTGAAACAACTTTAGACAAGTGTCCAATCTGTATTAGGGACTACATTTGTTTCTTAATATTTATTTAGAAAATTAATCATCAGCGCTTAGTTTTAGCTGGGTATGGATTAGGCCTTTCATGATCTTCCGTGGAGAAACCCTCCCACACTGGAACGACTCTGAGCGACCTCGCTCTGCCCAGCAGTTGACTTGTGTCTTGCGTTTGCTGACCACCTTCAATATTTGCCTAGGCCAGGCATAATGTAAAAAGTAAAATTCTCATTTAAAAAGAGTCGCAAGCTATGGTGCCCAGTTGTAGATGATTTTGAGACTGTGCACCGTCTTGTTCCTCTCAAGTGAACACTGATGATACAGAGATGACACAGATGATCAACACAGTAGAAGAAGAGACCTATGTTTTAAAAGAGAGTCTGGACTTTCCTGCCCAAAACCATTTTAAAGAATTGTTTTCCCTATAAAATGTACTGGCTAGCACTTCACTTTTGTCGGAACATTGACCTATGATTATTTCATTCAGTATTCTCGTGGGACACCTATCAATTTTAGTGTCTCACATTTTCTTAAGTAAACCCATTTCTTAAGAAAACCCAGGTTTTGGTATTTTCTTTTCTTTTCTTTTATAGAAAGATTTTTTATTTTTGTAAGAACTTTTATTTTTCCGGGGGGAGGGAGGCAATTAGGTTTATTTGTTTATTTACTTTTTTTTTTTTTAGAGGAGGTCCTGGGGATTGAACCCAGGACCTCACGCATGCTAAGCATGCGCTCTACCACTTTGAGCTATACCCTTCCCCCCAGGTTCTGGTATTTTCAAGGTTTCAATAGAAACTAGAAATTTGGGAGCCATTTAAAAGAAAATCTTGGGGGGAGGGTATAGCTCAGTGGTAGAGTGCATGCTTAGCATACACAAGGTCTTGGGTTCAATCCCCAGTACCTCCATTAAAAAAAAAAAGAAAGAAAAGAAAATCTTACTGCTCTGGTTTATTATTCTGTATATGAAAAGAGGGAGTCTTATCACCTCAAACCAAGCAAAATTAGTAGAGTACCATCCATGAGGTGCTAGTTCTGCATGTCTTACGCTTAAGGGAAGCCGGCATGAATCCAGGAGCTGACAATATAATCAGAGTGGTCAGACCTAAACTTGTGACAAGGCAACTAGGCCTCCCAGGCAGTGAGACATGCTCACAAGGGGGCTGGAAGAGCTCCCGGTGCTAGTGAAGTGACGCAGCATGAAGGTGTGAGGAGTAACAGCCTCAGGAATGCTGCCTTTGCACACTGATGCTACTTTGTTGGGCTTTCATTTGATATTTGTTTCATAATGACTCACTGTTTCGGTTTCCCAAGGACTTTGTTGCTTTGCCTTTGATTTTTTTGCTGTTGTTGTTGTTTGGTGTGTAGGTCTCTAATCTAAGGGATATAAGCCTTCTCTTGTTTTGTTCTTTCTCCCTCTATTTTACAGCTAGATGTAACCCCAAGGATGAAAAGCTTGTGACTTCTTTAGGTCAGACAGTAAGTGATTGAAGTCAGGAAGCTTGGACTATATTTCTGACTCAGTTATTAATGATCTCCCACAAGACTTGTACTCAGAGGTCTGAGTGTGACCAGGACTGTAGGCGAGTAGCCTAGCAACCCCAAAGTGGAAGTCCACACTCCCAAATTCAAAATAATTGCAGGAAGTCCAGTATGATCAATCAAGAATGAATGCAATATTTCTTTTAAAAATAGTTTTGCTTGTTTCAGTGATATATATAGATAACTCAGAATGGGCTGAGGGGTATCAAGGAGAAGTCTTCCAGAGTGCTGCTTTTTCATACACACACACACACACAATTGTTAATTATGATGTTACAGTGCACATAGATGGTTAATTCTAAAGTTCTGGAAATAGTTTCTCTTTCCGCAAGTCCTGTACTTCTCTTCCAACCTTAATTACAAAGTTGATTTGCTTAGCGGAGCAGACCCTTCTTTTCCAGTCAGCCTAGGTCTGTTTGAATTAGCACAGATTTTGAATTAGTGGAGCTCAAATTAATGACGTTTTATTCTGTTACGAAGAGTTTGTTTTCCATCACTGATAATTATTTCCAGGAAAGTTAAGTCCGCAGAAAATATTCTCCCCATTTCCTTAATGTTGTTGACCAAAGTCTAAGAAGTGGCTTTTAGTTACATGGGGGACGGAGAGGCCATGGCAAGTAGCAAAGGAAAATGAGGTGCTACAACCTGGTCTCTCAGATTTGTGGGGTAGACTCTGAGCAGCATTCTAAACCAGTATTATTTTTTGTAAAAGGCAAGCCAGACCTGGAAATGTGAAGTCTAATGTGACTGAGGGAATGTGTGCTGGTGCATACTAATACTTTAACCCTCATCAGCCTGGTGAGTTGTCAGGACATCTTGGTTGATGACCATTCTGACAGCCCCACCAGAGGGGCACCAGAGGTCCACCCATCTTCTCCTCCTTCAGCTCTTCTCCTCCCTGCCAGATCATTCTCATTGCCTCCGAGGGCTGATTTCCAACCAGTCCCCTTTCTCCCTTGGACGCTTACCTGAAATCTCCCAGAGAACTGGGAGAATAGGCAGAGGACTTTTTTTTTCAGGATTTTTTGATTTGTGAACTGACATCTGATTTCTTTTAGACCCATGTTCATTTAGAGAGACTGTTATTTTTTGCTTCTTTTTTCTATGCCTGCCCTTGCTGACTTGTGATTCATCCAGTTTGTAAGATGTCCCTTTATGAGAAGGTGTGAAAAGCATAAAAATAGACAAGTAATATGGGTCCCTATATGTTCTGAACTACAGCGAAATAGTAGGAATAATCACCCCACATGCATAAGAGGCCATTGAGCTCCTCCAGGTTGCAAATCATCTGTGTTTTCCTGGAGGAAAAGACCTGTGAGATCAAAGCAACTCTGTAACTCTATCAGGAAAGTAGATTATTATGTATTTATAGCAGTTTATGCATTTTAGGTAGAAAAATGTTGCCAAACTGCTGCACTGTGAATGCACAGTAATCTAACTAAAGACTCAAAACACCAGTTACCACCTTCTAAATGAACAGTATTTAATAGACACTAAACAGAGGAAAACATACTTTAGTGGACAGTTTTTAAGTTGATGAATAAAAGGATATTTAGAGTATGGGGAAACATTGACTGTTTAATAAAGCATAACCAATAGGGCCATTTAATGTTTATTATATTGCCAATAAATGTTTATTAAATAGGTGACTGTATGAGACCACCTTCCTAAATTTCTTTAAGTTGTTCAATATTTAACTTGCTAGCTACTGAATGCTAGGCACTGGCTATACTGTGGTGAGCAAACGTTGGCAGGGTCACCGTGCTTATGGAGCTGATGGTCTAATGAGGTTATACATATAACACATCCATAGGTATAAATAGTCAAAAACCTAGTTTTTTAGTTTGAGTTTCTGTGGGGTTTTGCTTAGCCTGATGGATTTTCTACACATAGGCTAGGATCTGTAAAGTTCAAAGTAGGAAACCCTGTGGGTTTAAGTGCCTTTCTCTTTGTCTCTCTTTTTTCACATCTCTAAAATGGGACTTTATGAGATTTGTACTTATCATTAGGTGCTGTGAGTTGCTCAAGTAAATGCCAGTCGGACCATAGTGAAACTTCCATGAAGCGAGGTATGCCACGGGACTGCAATTGAACAGACTATGCCCCGAGATGTAGACGTGTACCTGGCACATGGCAGGCGCTCAATAAATATTTGCTGAATTAATCAGTTCATGGTCATAGATGTTCTCTTCCATCAGGAATCATTAGGACCACCCCTTATTCATGGCAAATTTTGCTGCTATGGGGGACAGAGCTGTTGTCACATGACTGTAGTTTAAGTTGCAGGGCTTTTATCCATTGCATTTTTTCCATCCCCAAATGATGCTGTTTCCTTTTAGTATCTATTGTGGTTTTCCTAATATGTACTGTAGTACAGAATCAGCAATTGTTATTTCAGCAGCATATTGTGAAGCTTTTCCAGCGTATCCTGTTACCCCATGTGCTTGTCTCATGGAAACAAAATCAAAGTAGGACTTTTTCAATGGGAGAATTAAGTAATTTTTAATGGTAATAGAATGGGGAACTATACAAGTGAAATTTTTCTTTGCCTTTGAAAATTAGGTTTATCAAGATATAAACCAAACAAGAGATGAAGAGTTAAAATACTCTTTTCTGCTTGATCAGGCTGACTTTAAACATATTTGTTGAAAGGAAGAAAGTAAAATGTGTTCCAGGTTAAGAGATTGGAAGGTAGGTTGGACTGAAGTCCACATCAAGAACTGCATATTTCTCCCGTGCTGAATCGGCGCACACTGTTGTGCTGTTTACTTGGAAATGGGCGTTGAGGTTATCTTGCCCTGACCAGCTTATAGTCTGACATATTTATATATACACAAGCAGAACATAGCGTGGCATTTACAACAGGGACAGATTCTCTAGTTGCAAGAGCTCGATAAAAGGGAATTAAATGTCTTATTTTAGAAATGTATAACTTTTCTGTTGAATGGTCCTTCCATGTAGCTCAGCAGCTAGGGAGAAATGATGGGCCAGAATGGACGGCCTGGACTGCAAGGAGAAAAGAGCAAGGGCAAAGCACGAGAAGGAGAGAGCAACACCTACCATGAGTGTGTAAGAATAAAGAGAGATGAGAAGGGAGTGGATGGGACATGCGGGGAGGGCAACAGTGCAGGCTGTGGCTGCCACCCTCACCGGGTTAGTACCCTGCTGCTCCCCCACACTTATCTGCTCTGTTTCTAGATCCTGCGTGACGTCAGCATGCTGACCAGTACCTGGACCCCAACAGTGTTCCTTTCTGCCGAGAAGCCCAAAGCTTTATTTCCCCAGCTATTCTCCCATGCCTCTGGGATCATTTTCTTCTTCTTACTCCATACGTCCGTTCTGGAGTATTACTGGATTAGGACAGAGTTGGTCCACAAATGTGGGAAAGAATGATGGAAAGATGAGTGGCTGGGGGACAGGAGAAGTCAGGAGACGCAGCATAGGCGTCCCGACTCCACCGCTCAGTCGCTGTGTCTCTGGGCTCATCACTTTCTGCTCTAGTTCCCCCAAATGTCAGGTGAAGGGTGTGGACTACATGGTCTCTAAGTGCTTGGAGTTCTGACATTTCGTGACTCTGTGACTACAGGGGGCCTTGTTCTTGGAGGGACACCTATTTTGGTTTCTAATCTAAGGTAGCATTAGCTTTGTCAACTTCATAGGGCTGTTGGGAGCATCAGTTAAGATAAGAGGTGTGAAGACCCTTTGGAAATTCTGTAAGAATCATACAAAACAAAGATGATATGAATGATTTAAAGGAAACTTTCCCCCAAAGATATCACATAATGATACAACTTAAGACAGGTCTGTTTAAATGAATGTGAGGAAAGTTACGGAGGCCTTAATAGCCTGTGTGTAGTTACGCTTCATTGTAGAGAAATCTGCCATCGGACAGTACACTGACTCTATAACCAGTGTGGGACAAGCAGCTAGGCTGCTGGGTGAGGCACTCAACTTTTCTTCCCAGCTTCCCCCACCCACTGCTTTTCAAGATTACCCTAAAAGCCTAGAAAGAAACAGGCAGTGGATCAGGTACCTTTCTCTGTCACGATCACCGGTCTACTCCCCCAAGGCTGAAGCTGAACATTAAAACCAGTACGGAAGGGGATGGGTCATCTTGACCCAAAGGCAGCTGCCTTGCACTCTGGCGTGTTACACTTTTCTGTTGGAGGTAGCTTTTGTGTGCCTTTGACTTTTTTTAAAAATTTTTTTTGCAGGAGGTAATTAGGTTTATTTATTTATTTTAATGGAGGGATTGGGGATTGAACCCAGGACCTCATGCATGTTAAGCACGCGTTCTACCACTGAGCTATACTCTCCCTTCTGCCTTTGTCTTAATGTTCTCCTCTTGTCCCCACCCACATTCTTTTCTTTCACCTCTTCCTCGCAACATTTTTACAGTTCTTTCTTCCTGACCTTACTAGACTAGAATAAGGAAAGAAAAGAGGAAAACATCCAGAAGGTGGGGGAGGTGAAGAAGAGGAGGAAAAGAAAGATGAACAACATCTCTGTTGAGGCCACAGAGAGGGCTGGACTCCTTTACTCTCTCTTCCTCAGCATGACCAAGTTGATAAATTGATTTTGTACCTCATCTTCAAGACTGATTTCTTTCCCTTTATTACCTTTGTCCCCTGTCAGCGACATCTGAGACAATCCTAGACAGGCCACACAGTGAGAACCAGCATGCTAGCTCCCAGCAGACCTGCACCATCTAGGACTAACAAGAGTTTAAGAAGGGACAGTAAACCCATGGGTAAGGCCGCACCACCTTAACGTGGCACGTAAGTTAGCGTGACACCATATGTTTTGCAGTTTACAGAGTTCAATTTATAGATTTCATTACCATGCAAAGAGGGAAGGAAAAAAATCGCATGGCTCTTGTGGTGAGTATGAGAGAGCTTATTCATTCAGGTTGGAAAAGCAAAGTTAAAAATCAGAAGCAGGCCCGCCAGCCTAGATATGTCCAAAACTAGTACTTTGGTAACGCTGTTATGACTTCCAGTAGATTAAATTTCAAATTGTGGAAAGGCTTCAGAATAAGGGAAGGCTTAGTGTCCCACTAATAGGGCTTATTAAATTTAGATAAAACAGATGTTTTTCAATGACAGCAGCTCTGAATCACCAAGATCAAAATGGAGGAAGAAGAGAACAAAAACAAGCCAATACTTTCACTAAAAGAGTTCTGTGTATCTTAGTTGCAGAGCCTGCTCAATACTTACAACCTAAAGCATCTAGTTAAACCCTGAGAGAAGAAGCATTATTGGGGGGAAATCCCTTGGAACTGACTGCATGTGTATACACTGAAGTTGATTTGCTCACATTCTAGAAAAGAGAATGGCCTGTAGAGGCAGGCAGCCCAAAGTTCAGATGTCAACTCTCTTACCTGTTTTTATGACCTTCAGCAAGTTGCTTAATCCCGCTGAACTCACCCAACTTGAGGTGAAGCTCAATTTCCTCATCTACAAAATGGGGTTGTTTTGAGGACTCAACAAGCTAATGCATATGTAACACCTGGCTCATGGCAGGTGCTCAACAGATACTGGCTCTTTTGTATTTAAAGCTCTTTTTGCTCAAAGGGTCATGTCTAAGTATGTTAAGACCAGTTTCTTAGAACGTGACTTAGGGCTTTAGATTAGCAGTCTCCTGAGAGAGGTGCACCCTGATGATCCATTGTTGGGCAGGAAGAAAAGATTAGAAGTTTTATTTATGATCTTTTATCTAAAATATAAGAAATGACTGAAATTCCATCATACTTCATATATGTATTGACCCTGGTGCTCTCATTTGGTCTGTGTTGGTGGGTCACTGTCATATACTCTAAATGAGGGATCCTGAGGACAGCGTGGGAGCCATGATTTGATGGGAGTCCATAGTGGCACACACTGCTCCTTTCAGTCACTGTCAGCATACTGCAACATATTTGAGTTGATGTGCCTGGTTAAGTAGGTTCATGGTTCTGAGTATTATCTTCAACCTGTGGTTTCTTTGCAGGAATCTTCTTAAGCCATTTGTCCATTGTGCGCAGGTTAGCTAAAGCTGGATAAAGCCACTCGGGATGGAGAAGTGGCTTAAGAAGATCCTTGCAAAAGAACAGTGGAGTGATGATAATAGTCATAAAACAAGCACCAGGCAAGGACAAGAAAAAGGCAGCGCTGGCTGCCACTTCTCCTACAGGTCACCTCATAACTTGGTTGGCCAAGTCATCAAGGAAAAATGAAGATGATCTAATCAGACCCAACAAGATTATCAGCCCCCAAATAAGAAGGAAATAATCAGGAACATTATTCGAAATATGCATCTATACCCACTGTTTCTAACAACAAAGATTCCTCTAAGTAGATACTGTGCTTTGGCTATATGAGCTATATGTGACAGTAGTACGTGTACACAGTTTACAGATAAACAGCCACGTTGAGGATGCATGCTCAGACTTCTTTTACCGATAAGAGTGCTCAATCAAAACAGTTTGGAGACAAGAGGTTTAGATGAGGAAAGCATGGAGCCTCTCATCTCTCATTTTGTGTCTGCTGCTTAGAGAGCTGTTTTGTTTTCTTTTTTTCCTAAGGACTTTGCTGGAGCATAACCAGTGGGATACAGAATAATAGCTCTAAATCCATTGAAGACAAATGGAGCACAATTTAGGGAACTACATTCTCTTGATAAACATTTCTTGTATGGAGGTTAAAGGCCAATCCCTGCCCTGGAGACTTTTGAAAATCTAGTTCAGGAAAACGAAGAGTTACAAAGCAGCATATGAATGCAGGCCTGCAGGATAATGGAAATTCTTGATGAAGAAGCACCTCACTTGAGGTAGTAGATTTATTACTAGGGAAAAAAATGTGTATACATTTTATTTCTGTAAATGTACCTGCAATTCTGGGTCACTTAGTAACCAGTAAACCAGCAGCAGAGAGTGTAAAACAGATCCTTCCAGAAAAGATGCCAACCTCATCTGACCATTCCTCTCAGCATTCCTATCAAAGTCTTTTACGCATATTCACATGTTGTTTTGTAATCTACTATTCTTACATCCTCCGTGGCTCTTCACATACTAAAAGGCAAATAGCAGGTGCTCAGTAAATATTTTGAAAATGAAAGAAACTGAAATGAAAGCTCCTCAAAAACACCAGAACCTGGAAAGGTGGCCATTTAATTCAATTTGAGAGGTAGTTCAGTTTTATAGTGTCCTAACTTAGAGAACACAGGGATGAGATCCCTGGGCACTCTGCAAGTCTATGGGAGGTTATTTTTGTGTTACATTTTCTTAAAGGTAGAGACAGCCTCACATTTTCACATTTCCCAAGATGAAGCTTATTGGTGGTCATGTTGTAATCCATTTTCCATACCCACTGATTTTTTTTTGCCAAGGCTATTGAGAGCACTGTTCTAATACTGTATAGCAATGAAGGACCCCAAGTCATGTTGAGTCTTAAAGATGAACTTGTGTCATAAACAGAAAGTCAAATTATGTTATTTATACTCTGGTAGAATATACCTTAAAAGATATTCATCAGAAAAATAACTGAAACCCAAACCAGTTTCTAGTAGTTCATTTCCAAAAACAGTAGAGAGGAAATCCAGCAACTCTGCAGGGAGAGCACTGTGTGGACCTTGCATGGAGAGAGAGGAGGAGTACATGGCGTATCCGCTAAACATCGAGCCACCTGTTTCTTCATGGATCTGGTATTTTCCAGTTGTAGCTCTGCTCCGCTCAGTCAAATTCACAACCTCGTCTCCTAATTCAGAGGTGAGGAATTTGTGGCTGGGATGCAGATTCTTGACAGTATTGCTCTGGTCATCACAGCATGCAGCCCAGAGAGTATTTTTCCCTCCTGGTGGGCATCTGTGGCTATCTTAGAGAACAGAGGCTTTTAGGAATTCGAGAACGGGGCAAGTCAAGAACTTTAAGCTAATCGGAAGGCAGTAGGTGATAAACACTAAAGCCTAAGTGAATCCTATAGGATAGGAGCCATATATGTATGAAAACCTACAGCGCCCATCACCTTTCATCTCCCTCCTCCCCTACCCTTCCACCCTTCCTTCGTTGCTTCCTCTCTTTGCCCCTCTGTCTGTCTCTATTTTTTTTTTACTTTCTTTGCTTCCCAGTTCCTTTTCCTGCTTTTCATTTTCTCTTCCTCTCCGTCTTTATTTCTTTGTATATATTCCCTTTTTCTTTTTCTTTTCCTCCTTCCTACTTTCTCTTTTGCATTATGTTTTGTGTCTATTATTTTTTTTTAATAATGGGAACCTAAAATGGCTACTTAATGTGAAAGAGAGGATGGGGATAATTTTTCAGATTTGGGGTTGGATTCTAGTATTCCAAGTTCCTGGAGTTCAGACATGCCACATGTGCATCCTGTTCTAGAAGCTCTGATGAGGAATGGCAGAATTTCCAGATGATTGAAACCCCTTGTGAAAAAAAACTTTTAAAAAAATTTTTTAGACTAATATATGCTTGATTTGCTTTTCTTCACCTATCCACCTAGGGATTTTTAATTTTGGTTTTAATTACTTCCTTGTCCTGAAAAATGATTGCCTGTAATATGAAGCCCTTCTCAATTTGGTAACTTTCCACTGGTTAACTAAGGTCATCAGTGTTTTAGAAAGTGAAGAAATGAATGAATGAGTGAGTCAGTGGCTGGCTAGCTAGATTCACTTAAGTCATTTCTTTTGAATGCTATATTGTTTATGATGAGCCTTGTAATTTCTAAGGTTTTGTCTCTTTTCAGCTGTCTTTTTCCCCTCATAATTTCCAGGTCCTGTTACCTTTGATTCTCTGATAGCTAAACTCCTAATTCTTTTTTTTTAATGTTCATTTTCATTAAGGTAGTATTTAACATTAGATATTAACTTTAACAGATGTTAATGATGCTTCTCAATTAGGTGAAATATATTCTTGGGAAGATGCCAGTTTGAAATGAATATATTTGAATTTGTTATGTGAATTAAACTATTGTTTAAACCTTGGCCATCCATCATATGGGCGATGGAGCAGCCGGCAGATTTTTGTACATAAATGTTTTTTTTTTTCCCTAGCAGTATTTAAACATTAGAAAATGGCTTCCTATTGTAGCAAAGGGAACTTCATCCGAATTTACTACAAGATCTCTTTGTTTGTCAGTTCCTTAGACTGCCCAAATTTAAGTTGGCATACACTACTTTGGTATAAAATGCTCTCCGTGGACAATACTAATATTTTAAAATCCTTTTTGCTCCTGCAGATTTCCAGTAGGCAGGAAGTCTAGCTATATTTACCCCTTGGCTACTAATGAACGCTGTTACATTATTATTTACCTACTTTAGGCAGAGGCACTGCAGGTATGAGGTCAGAGTTGCCTAGTAAGGCAAGCATTTAATTTTAAAATTAAAAAAATCATAATCCAGACAAAGTTGGCAACAAAGGCTTGGATCCTAGAAAGAATTGTGGACTTGAGTCAGAGAATCTGGGTCGTATCCCCACCTGTGTCACTAAGTAGCTGGGTCACCTTGAGTAAGTCACTGCCTGACTCTGGACAGCATTCTCTCTAGAGGCTGAGCTCCCACATCACATATTCTATATACTAAAGAGAGTGGGGCTGAGGGCTGAATCGTCTTGTTTATCAGCCATCCACACCAGCCTAGCAGCTCTGAGGTCAGTCTCCAGCCGCATTTTTCATCTTTTAAAATAATCCCTTAAATCCTTGCTGGGCTTTCATTGCTAGTCCTTTTCCCTAGGAATTTGTATTTAAAGATAGTGAGTGCTTCCTGCCTTTTGGAGTCTGTCTATGCTCATGAAAAGTTACTTACAGTTGATGAAAAATGCAAGAATTAAGTCTTGTTTAAATGACTGTTTCTGTAAAATCAGACTGTTTCCATCATGATTAACGTATCTATCTCAGAGTTTTGAAGTTAATACATTTGAGCCTTGGTATGATGAGACATGTTTGTCACTTTATCTTATTAGCTATGCTAGCATTCTCCCACGTACTAAACATTCTTTTTTTTTTTTAAGCCCCAAATGATTGAGCAACAGGCAAACAGGAAAGCTTGCTAGCCTGTTCCTCAGTTTCATTCTGGGTACTTGAAATTTTCATTGATTTGAAATAGTTGGAATTGCACTGAGCTAAAATGTACCTTTCATTGGTTTGCTAGTAGGAAAAAGTAAACAAAATAATAACTTGCCTCAAAATGTTGAGAAATTAACTGTAGCATGTGTATTGTTTTAATGTAACAGCTAGAGCTAGACACCAAAAACTCTTCATTAAAGGAGGTCTAGCACTATAATTAAAAAGGCAGTCAATAACAAGTGTTGGTAAGGATGTGGGGAAATTGGAACCCTCATACATTGCTGGTGGGAATGTAGAATGGGTACAGCCATTATGGGAAACTGTTTGTTGGTTCCTCAGAAAGTTAAACATAGAATTATCACATGACCCAGTAGTTCCACTCCTATATATCTACCCAAGAGAAATGGAAACATTATGCCCCCACAGAAAGCATTATTCGTAGTAGCCAGAAAGTAGAAATAACCCAAATGTCCATCAGCAGATAAATGGATAACAAAATGTGATATATCCATACAATCGAGTATTATTGGGCAATTAAAAGAGTGACATACTTTTACAAAATGTAACATGTCAAATTTATCAAATAGAAGGAAATCAGTTTTAAAAAGGGTGATGTACTGATGCGTGCTACAACGTGGATGAAAACCTTAAAACATTATGCTAAGTGAAAGAAGCCAGAAGCAAATGGCCAAATGTTGTATGATTCTACTTATATAAAATGTCCAGAACAGGCAAATCCATAGAGACAGAAAGTAGATTAGCACTTGCCAAGAGCTGGGGGGAGGGGAGAGTAGGGACAGACTCCTAACAGGTGTGGGGTTTCTTTTTGGTGTGATGAACAGTTTTAAAACTGGATGGTGGTAATGATTGTACAACTCTGAATATACTAAAACACTGAACTGTATACATTAAGACGGTGAATTTTATGGTATGTGAATTATATGTCAATAAAGCTATTACATATCAAAAACATTAGCGAGTATATTACTATAATTATTTGAAATTATAAAAGTGTTAAATTACATTTGTGCCAGGGGCTGGGAGGAGAGAGGAATGGGGCGTTGGTGTTTAATGGGTACCGTGCTTCAGTGGGGCAAGATGAAAAAAGTTCTGGAGATGGATGGTGGTGATGCTTGCACAACAATGTGAATGTATGTAATCCCACAGAGATGTACATTTAAAAATGGTTAAAATGGTGAATTTTGTTATATATATTTTACCACAATAAAAAAATCTATAATCCTAAAAAAATATATTTTATGTCATTCTAATGTATAAGGCTTTTTTTACCCTCTTTTTTTTTTCTTTTTACAAGGGAAACTGAGTGTGATTGGCCTTTGAATTTTTATGCATGAGATTCTTCTGGTCTGTGTTTTAGATCTTCTCTCCTGTGTGTATGTGTTGGGGGCTGGTGGGGGCGTTATACACATACCATAAATGTCTTTATCTTGGCTTTGAATGAGAACTTGAAAATATTTTTTAAAACTTTATTTGCCAGTTGGAAAATAAAAGAAGCCAAACTGTAGGAAATTTGTGTTGTTGAATTATAAATTAGTGAAATGCTGTTCTCAGAGTATGAATTATCACAGATTTCCTGATTTTCTCGTTAGTCTTAGCTCCCTGAATGGGGAAAAACATGTATACTTTATATATAACATCTCTATCTTTCTGTAAGCCTTTTCCTCTGTAGAGCAGGATAAAACGAACACCAAAATGCATTGAAAACACTTACAAACATAGAAGTATGTTTGTATAATACAGTGAGTGAGTTTCTGAATGCAAAGGAAGAGATGGAAACATGAAAATGAAAATCCAGCAATGAGGAAGTCACTGAAAAAGGAATTAAATTATTTCCAAAGGTCATAGAACTTTGTTCTGACCCAAGAAGTTTGTAGGCTCTAAATTTGTAACCTCTAAGGATTGATCTGTGAAAACATTTTCTAAGCCTGGCTCTGCTGCACAGGACATTTGAAGATCGACAGCATAAATGCCAACAGTGCCATTAATACAGTGTGCAATCAGAGATGTATTTGTTTCCTTGACCAGGAAGTGGTTTCTTTTAAAAGTACAAGGAACACACAGTGCCTCTGTGTGTGTGTGTGTGTTGTGTGTGTGTGTGTGTGTCTGTCTGTCTGTCTTTGCACTTTTTGTCCATTCTACTATTGCAGGAAGAATTATGATCTTCCAACATTTTTTGTCCTTTACAGTGGGGTTTTTCTAGAGTTTGGCACTGTGGTACACTACCTTGATTACAGGATCCAATCAGAGTTGATGTACTCAGAAATCCATTGATGTGATTACTGGTCTCCTAATCATAATTTTATTTCCTAGATTAGCCCTATTTCCTGTAATTTCACAATTTTTGAGTTATATCTTGAATTATCCTATATAGGGGGCCTGAAATCCTTGTAAGTATTTTTAGTTTGTAATTTACATGATTATTTTCATTTTCTTTGATTTCTTTTGCTTGAAGAAAATAAATTTTTTTATCTTTTTTTGAACTCTTTACGTGCAGTTCTATGGTAACCAGCCAACCTAGTTTGAACTTTTTTTTACAACATGAAATATATATATGTATATTTTTTTTCACCAGTGCTAGATCCAGAAGTCATCCCACAAGTTTCCACTACTCTGGTTTTTATTCTCCTCAAAAGTAAAATAACGCATTCTTAGACTCTGCAAATAACAGGGAAGTACACCAGGAAATGACTGTACAGGAAATGTAATTGATCATTCACTCTTTACAACTGAATTGGTCACAGGATTGGCGAGTAAACACCATCTATTGAATGAACAAAAATAATGACTTCTAAAATCTTTGAGGCCTTTGAGTACACTTGAAGATGTTGGTACTTTACTGATTTGTTTTTTAATCTCTTACCTTTTTTCTCAAATGATTGCCGGCATTTGAAACTAGGAACTCCCATATCTAGTGATTGCTTTAATATTTGCTTTGTTTTCAACAGTGCCCTTAAAGATAGCCGTTTTCCCCCAATGACAAGGGATGAGCTGCCGCGGCTGTTCTGCTCAGTGTCTCTGCTCACTAACTTCGAAGATGTCTGTGATTATTTGGACTGGGAGGTAAGATTATAGAGAATTTTTAAAGAAAAATGAAGGTAACTCCTGAGTAATTATTAAAAATTAGGCCCAGAAAATAACTCTTTCAGCCCATTCTCTATTGTAGGAGATAGAGAGTAACAAAGATAAACTTCACAGCAGATCGATGAGTTATGAGCAAAGAAGTTTTTTTTTTTAAGGCAAAGTGCCCTGTGTTGTTTTATCCCCAAACTGAATTTGCTCTTCATTTTTATCCTATTATTTTGCCACAGCACCTCATAAAAGCTGTTAATAAGTAGTAGGCAGGACTGATTGGAATTTATTTCTCCTCTTATTTCCATTCCAGTGCACTCTGGTGTGACTGCCACCAAAGCAGTTTGGTGGTCAGAGGATACATCACAGAAACAAGGAGCAAAAGAGTTAGGATGATACACCTGTTGAGGAAATCCGCTCATGGATAATAACAGGGTGTTGGTTCACTAGAGTTAAATCATGCTGCTTCCTTCTGGGCTACCTTAATCTATGCATTTACACACACTAACAAGGGGATATCTAGGGTACTCTGTGCATTGTCATTATCCAAATAGCCTATATTGATCATATTTTTATTCTTCTTTAGTATGTGGGGTTGGGTTGTTAAGGAAGTTCAGAGGTTCTCACCATGATTTGTTTTGGTGGTTGGGTGGAGTTAGTTGAATGTATGTCAATGGCATGTTACACGCAAACATACCCATCTTAATGCTTAGTGTATTTGAAGCATTGCTACATGTACAAAAGTGCTAAGATTTGTTCCCTGCCATAAACCTCTTGTAGTCTAATAGCAGAGAAAAGAAGTATACACAGGCACAAAGAGATGAGTGCTGTAAGAATGAAACAATGGGAATTCAGTGACATACAGAGCATTCTTGTTCATACCCACACTCATTTATGACATGACTGTATCAAGATACAACATGTTTAAGGGGAGTGTATAGCTCAGTGGTAGAGCACATGCTTAGCATACACAAGGTCCTGGGTTCAATCCCCAGTATCTCCTCTAAAAACAAATAAGTAAGTAAACCTAATGACCTCCCCGCAAAAATATTTTTTCTTAAAGATACAATATGTTTAATTCTACTGCCTTTTTAGAATGACTACCCCCACAGTAACTGAGATATTTTGATTTGTGGACAGACCACTTTCTTGGCAGTTAATTTTATTTTTGCCCCCCTCCCCGATTCCTTGTGAGACTTTGGACAACTTACTCCACTGCAATTCAGTTTTTCCACATACAGAATAAGACATTTATAATGTTCTTAATCTTCATTGAAAAAAATCTCTGTGATATAAATATTGTTGTTATGCCAGAGAGAGTAGGATGAAAGAGTTCCTTTCTGGGTTTTGTGGTTGGGTTTTTTGGAGCATTATCAGAATATGAAAGCATCTTAAGTTTCTTTTTCTAAAGGAGAAAATAAAATTAGTTGGTAGTGTTGATCCTGGCAGAGTTGGAATGTGTGAAACCTTTTATAGAATTAAAAATTTCCTAATTGATTGTTTTCTGTAAGTTTTATTGCTCCTATTTGAATTTTTCTTAAAGAGAAGTCTACCGATACTATAGAAATATTCCCAGTACTTACTTTGTAAACGATCCCAAATCATATCCCTTACTCATTAGCAAGTATTACAGTTCAGGTGGTTCTTTGGCTATTTTAAGGCCACTGCTTCCTATTCTCTAGCTAGAGTTTTATTTCTGCTTTCTGAATTGGAGGGTGCTGTGTGTGTGTGTGTGTGTGTGTGTGTGTGTGTGTGGTGGTGGGGATGGAAGTGATAATAGTGGGAAAAGCCTGAGATCTAGGGGATGACTGAGCTATAAAAACACTTCTGCCCTTACTTGCAGCCACAGTTGGAGTACAGTTCTTGGGGGGGCAGGGGGTGGGTGGCACAGAGTACACCATCATCTTCTTTAGCCCATACCAGGCACTGTCTACAGCTAAAATGAACCTTAATATTACTGGGCTTTTATGTTCATGAAATATATCATCTTTCTGTTGGGAGGGTGGGAGGTGAAGCATTTAAGAATTGGTACTGTGTACTCTTTCAGGGAGCATTTATCATCTCTGGTCACCCACCATCTGCCAGTTATAATTTCTAGAAGATTCTATATTGCTTCTACTTGGTATTGTATATTTAATACATTCCTTAAGGCTTAAACATTGGTATCTATTTAGTGATTCTTTTACATTAAGCAACAACAACAAAAAACATACACACATATATTTTTGTGCTTTTAATATATAAGCATTTGAAAGTGATTTAGGTACTGCTAGAATGAATGGCTGTGCTAAAAGGGAGAGACTGTCCTTTTCAGTTAATTTCTCTTATGCTAAATACTTTGTGCATAAGAGAAATTTGTTCCCAAAGAGTAAGTGTGAAAGTTACATTTTTAAGTAGAAGAATATGATTTGGCCCTTTTTAAGAAAATGTAAGTGATTGAAAATGGAATATTATTGTGGGAATGATATATAAGGATTTTTCTTAATAATTCTGAAAAAGCATTGCTACTTTAAACACAGAATGCCAAAGTAGAATTAAAGGCATTTTAAAAAAAGTATATGGCAATAAAATTCCACTCCTGAGTTATATACCCCAAAGAAATGAAAATAGATGTTGAAACAAAAACTTGTACATGAACATTCATACAGCCACTATTTTCACAATAGCCAAAAGGTGGAAACAACCCAAATGTCCATCAACAGATGAGTGGATGACAAAATGCATTACAGCCATACAATGGAATATTATTCAGCCATAAAAAGAAATTAAGTACTGATACATGCTACAACAGGAATGAGCCTTGAAAACATTATGCTAAATGAAAAGAGCCAGACTCAAAGGCCACATACTGGATGATTCTATTCATATGAAATATCCAGAATGGGCAAATCCATAAAGATAGACAGCAGATTAGTGGTTGCCAGGGGTTGCAGGGGAAGGGGTGAATGGGGCTGCTTAATGGCTACAGGATTTCCATTGGGGGTGATGAAAATGTTCTGGAACTGGATAGTAGTGACGTTTGTATAACATTGTGAATGTACTTAATGTCACTGAACTGTACACTTTAACGTGGTTAAAATGGTAAATTTTATGTTATATGTATTTTACCACAATAAAAGGCATATATACATGTGCATGTTATATATTCAAACCTACTGTCCGTAATAGTATAGTGATCCTAAATTATCGAAGAATAAAACTTTAAAAATTCAAAACATAAAGAAAGAAAGAAATGCAAGCCATTTGTAATTATACCATTCTGAGATGACCACTGTTAACATTTTGGAATACTTAATTCTTTTTCTGTGTCTTTGTCTCAATAAAACCACATATTTGTTTATGTAACTGAGATCATATTGAATATACAGTGACTATTAAAAAGCATTATGGGGAAGTCTGTTTATGGTTTATCTTTGTATATAAGTTAATTATTTATATTGTGGATTTCCTTTATAAGAATTCAGTCTATATTATGAAGATGTATGTTTCACTTTGAGAAATTTCAGTCAAATAGGTACAGCTTTTCTTCCAAGAATGAAATATCTTATACACCATAAAGTATCTCATCTTAACCTGAAATGCGTAGTGTTATATATGTTTATGCCAGAGGGGGAACAGATGATTACAGAATTTCAACAGAGAATTTTTAAGTCGGGGATCGGTAATGAGTATGTTTTATATAAGCAGAAGGCTCTATCATAGAGCTTTTCTGGCCGAAGTACAGTTTGAGAGTTGACCCCCACTGGTGAAGTGTGTTACTGCAGTAGAATTCCTAATTAAAGGGACGAAAATGCCCAGATCAAAGCAGGGAGAGGGAGAAGTCTAGAAGTCCCCGAGGGAAGAGTTAGGTAACTTCAGTAACAAGAAAGATATCCCTGTGGTCATGAGGATGAGGGATGTGACCAGTGGTAACAGACACCTAATTTTTAAATAATCAGGAAAAAAGTGAACTGCCGCAAGGCTGGCAGTTACTTTCTTCTTCATCCAAAGCTTTTAACTCAGCCTGTTTGGGAGCTCTCTTTTGGTAACATGTCTCTAATTTTATAATGGAAGTTAGGAGGAAAGTAGGATTTACAACAGACCTTGTTTTAGAGGCTAGAATGCTTCTGTTTGATAATGCAAAGACTGATAAATGGTTTCACAAGTGGGTGTAATTCATTTCAAGTCAATGCTGAATTGACAGAATGATCAGTAATGCTTCCTTCTGTTATAGTTCCTCAAAATAGTGTTTATACATTTAAAATAAGTGTCTATAGGTAGCTTCTCAAGGGCTCTGAGTAGTGATTAGAAACAACAAAACCATCCACAAAAGGCTGTAAAGACAGACTGGAACAGTGGTCCCACCCTTCTGAGAACTGCTGATCATTTCCCACATCGTGATCTACGTGTTGCCCTGGTAGCTGTGAAAAGAATGAAAAGTGAATGATTTGGGGGGAAAGTTCATTAACTGATAAGTTGAAACATCTACCTGCAAGGCTAAAATGGTTGTTAAATGAGGGAAATTGCTCCTCTCAGGAGAAATCCAAAGTGATCTGCCTTGTGTTTGAAGACAGAAACATGTCACTGTTGTTCTGTGTTCTTCAACTGACAGCATTCTCTTAATTCTGAATGGCAGGATGACTGACCAACACTGCACTTTAGAAAGAGAGAAAAGCTCGCACGGCATGTTGGAGTCCTCTAAAATGATCTGTAGCCTAGCACTTGTATGGTTCCACTATTTGGGAGCCACATTTCCTTTTAAAGATCTGAAAGGATAGAAAACCAATGACATTACAATACCTGGCGTTTGACTCAAGGGGTGATTCTAGTGTGTCATCTACTGGCTGCTCATTTTCAGGACAATATAAATAAGCTTTTTGTTTCTGGAAGAACTTGTATAGCAAGTATGTTACCCGTGATCTTGTTGGGGAACGAATGTAGCAATTTGCTGACAGATGTCAAAATATTTTATAAATTGTGGTCAGGCATCTTTATTTCTGTGCTTTAGAGATAAGATCATTTTGAAGGCACAAGGAGAAATGTTTTCTGTATTCTAAAGTAGACCTTTAGATCATATTTCAATAGATTAGTGACATTTTTACAAACTGTAAGGCACTTTTTGCTCTATCTAGCTCCCTGAATCACTGAGACCTCATCTGTATATACAGCTGACACTTGTGGTCCTAATAAGACAGACTGTTCCTTTTTAGCACCCAACACTTACATGGAATCAACCCATGGTGAGGCTGGTCAGCGTGATTCTTATGTGATGCCAAAAATCTGTCCCCAGACTATAGAGCTAGACCTCAAGCCCCTAGTCTCCCTCTGTCCCTGAAGTACTGAAGCATCTGTCATTATTTGTGAGCTTGCTGGACTCCTGGTACTCAGAGAGCTGCACTTCACTTGGAAAGCAACCTCCAAAGCACACCTCTGAGTGATCACAGCTCCATTTTTAACGTGTTCAGTTGCAGTTAATAATAGGATGCTTTTGTAACAGCATTCATCAGAGTAAACAGATGAGATGAATAAATTGGCTGCCATCATTATCTCTCATGTATTTTAGAAGTTCACGTTCTCCGTTTCGCCCTCTCTCCCCATCTAAAGGTTTACATTTTTTCTAGCTCCTCTTAATGTTCCACTGAAAACAGTTGTTCCCTTTCACACACAGATGATTCGCATGACTCACAGAGTCACCAAGTGAAATGACTTCTGGTGGTATATGTTCTGTCAGCCCCCAACCCTGGGTTATTTTTTTCACAGCTATGATAAACACTCTGTTTTGCTTCTCTTCTAACTTAAGATTTCTGCCTTTAAAAAATATACATGTAGGCGTCATATATCTAGGAAAATGCTTTTCACAGTGTTTTCTCAGGGACCTTGGGATTTTTGTGTAAGATGTCACTGTCGTTATGATAATTTAGTCTTTGTCCTCAAGCTCTACTTTGAATGTTTTTTCAAGTGCCGCAGAACACTGGGAAAGGAATGCTTCATGCTTCCTGGCCATCTAAAAAGAATTTGCCGTGAATCAACAAGTCAGTGTATCAGAAGCCTAGTGAGGAAGCAAGCTGAGCAAAGTAAAGTAACTTCTAGAAGGTGATTTAATGTGTAAAAATGTCCATTAGCTCTTGGGACTCTTAGTAACATGAGCTGTTGTAGTCCATTCTCAGGCTTCCCCCAGTTGCTTCCTGCTTTCCTCCCAGTGTGTTGTTTGGCGGGGGGGGGGGGGCATCTTCCTGTTTCTTCCCCCAAATCCACACACTTTTCCAGCCCTTTCCCTAGAAGTTCCATTCTAGTCTCCTCTTTCCTGTACAGTTTGCCGGTGTGTATATATCTCCAGCATGCATATAAAAGGGTACAGAATTTCAGGCATGAGGGGACTTGGGTTCTCTTCCTAACTGCCACTACCCAGCTCGGTGACCTTTCTGGATCACCATTTCCTCACCAGGAATCTGGAAAAGTTGGACTAGATAATTCCTCAGATCTCTCTGGATGCTCACAGAGTGTGATGCTGTGACTCCCATCTTATGAATGGCTCGCTTCGTTTTTCTTCCAGAGAATGAATCACTACTAGCCATTTAGAAGTCACAAGTGGTCCCTATAACTTTTCAAATGGCCATTGCCAATTGAAATGTAGGCAATGAAGTGAAAGTTTTTTTTAGTCCATTTAAACATTTTTTTACATTCTAGATTTCTTTTTCACAAAGGAATTCTCTTTAGGAAGGAAAATATTCTAAACCATAAATGCTTCTATTTTATTACTGCATCATCCCTTGTTTTAAGTCAACATTATACTTACAAATCCTAATTCAGCAAATATAGTAGGGAGCGATTATTCACTTTACAAATAGATATTTTCCTTTGCAGAAAGACTCACTATAGGATTTCGCTATTGTCTTCCTCATGACTTTAAAATTAATTCATTTACATAAATTCAACCCATATGTAATTTTTTAGGAACAAATCTCTTTTGTAGACTTGAGGAAAACCATACTGAGTCAGATACTCAATGTACAGTTCTAAGCTGTATAATGTTTTTCTTAGTTTCCTATCAGGCAAACAACATTATTTTATATTGGGAACATTTGCAAGAGGTGTTTTTTCCCCTAGCCTTTGAAGAGCAAACTAAATCACATCTCTAGATTTTAAGCAAATTTTATAACTTTAGGTTCCTTTCTGTAAATTCACTCCCTTCTTCATTCTCTTTAAAGAAATGGTAGGAATGCATTTTTCTAACTTTTGATGAAAAGCAGGCTTTTTATTTAAAGGTCACCTGTGTTGCCTGAACTTTCCTTGGAAAGCTGCAGGATGTTCAGTTTTTAAGGAATGCTCATTATAATTAATCATTACAGAGAACTGGGGTGTTTTTTTTTCCCCTTAATTGCACTCTAAGCTGTCACTTGTTCTCTGCACAACCTTAGAGTAAGAAGAATTTCTTTCATTGCAAATGATATATAAACATGTTTGGCTTCATAGCTTTTCAAAGCACCTCTTCAGTAGCCATGCTTTACTTAAAATCTTAACTAATTCTTTAAAGGTTCATGGGGGTGATTAGTAGCTAGTCCAGGTATTTTAGAGCTGTGCGTCTGCTGTTAGTTAAAATAAATGTTATCAGATTGTTGTTCAGTGGCCTTTGAGAAATAATTTGGCAGGCTCATGTTCCTGATAGACAAGATGTCTAAATCTCCTACAGGAATCAAAATTGGCACTAATTGGTCCTTTGGTAAGCCCTGCAAAAGACAAGAATTGAGACTGAAAAAAAAAGAATTGAGACTGAACTGATTTCTAAGCTAAAGGTGACTGGTTTGCAGGGATTTTAGAGAAGAACAACACATGTATATTTTGGTCAAAAAGACCTTTGCAGTTGTTTTCACAAAATAGCAACAGGAAAAAAAACCAAAAAAAAACAACCTCAGCTGAGGTAGATGGTGAAGCAGTTTTTAAAGTAGAATATGTAAAAAGGTTACCCAGGCCCAAGTAAAGCTTTGCAATCAATTACCCTTTTTGATTCATTTTTGTAGCACTTCTTCTGCTTTTAAAAGCTTCTCACTTAAAAGAAATTGGAAAGCAAGGACAGCTACAGAAGCTGGTCAGATAATAGATAAAAACAGCCTAACAATATAGTCCTTGGCAGCATCTCAGTTGGTTCAGAAGATTATTTTTTAAGTTACTAAGGCAAGAGTTGTCTCTTGGTGGCACTAGGATCACATACCATCTTTATTTTCTCTTTTATGCTTTTCTAAAGGGATTTTTTGGTAATATGCATGTATATTTTTATAAACAAAAAATCCATTTTTTAAGGTTTACAAAAGTAAAAATTATCAAGGGAAAAACCCTGAATTGCAGCAACACTGTTTTTAAAATTTATTTGGCCAGTTGTGAAGTGTTGTTAACCATTGTTAAGAGTTAATTGTTAATCAGATAGGCCCCTTCAAAACTTCAGATTTACTTCTGAAATTGATGGGTGCATTAAAGTGATGGGGAATCACAACTCTGAGGATTTGATGGGCAGATCTGGACAATATGTAGTCGACATTATTTTTGGTAGTATCAGGATTGGAGGAAGTGATTCATTAGGATCTGTACAAATTGTCATCAGCCTTTATGATGAAAATGTTAATTTTCTTGCCCAAATAAGCATTATTCAAGAGATAAACTTGGAGAAAGCCCAAGTTTGGAGTATTTTCCTTATGTGGAATTTGCTTCCACTGGGAAGAGGAAGAGTCAGCCTGCAGAAGGCTGAGCTGGGGGTGGGACAGAAGGTACCATGAGGCTATGAGTGAACAAGTTAAATCTTCTTCATTGTGGTTTTCGTGCTTTTAGGCGAAATATCACTTAGGGCTTTGTCTTCCTAAGAATATTAGAAACACCAGACTCTGGGTTAGACCCATGGGTTGTCCAGTGCAGTGTTTATTTCTGTCCGTGATACCACAGACTGTTTTGTGAGAGAGCATGTGTGGGGATGCCAGCCTCTAAGGTTGGGGGGTGTGCCAGACATCCTGAGCTCCTCATTAGGAACAGAGTCCTTTCATTCAATTCAGTGGAACTGGCATATTGAGCCTGGCAGGTCACTCTTATGTGAATGACCAGTGACTGGCTGCTTTGTTAATTGCAAAACATATTTTGCCAAATGATATCAGCAACAAAGCCATGTCAGACAACCTTCGATTCTTTGGCCTCCTGATGGGTTTTCTTTTATTCAAGGCAAACCCACTGAAAATCAGTGGAGTGAGATGGCCATTCTGTTACAGGGAAACCCAACATTTGCTTCTGAAAATGGGGCAAAGTGGGACTAGCTGTGACATTTGCTAAGACAGGATGAACCTGAGACAGTAAATTGGTTTTACTGAATGGATATGATCTCGGGGCAGATTTAGCTTTGAGGGTTAGGACTGTGTAGGTAATTGTGGACCCAAATGGTCCAAGGCTTGCATGGAGCCTACTCCACTTAGCCAGAGCACATTTTATACTCACTGATGCTTTTAGCAAGATGATTTTTTTCATGTTTCAGCATATCCGGATTGTTGGCTTGCTGATTAGGCTCACAAGTAAAAGCGAGACCCTTCTGTAGTGTTGTGGGTGGATTATAGGACTAACACTTGCCTTATAGACAGACTAGGGTATTTTAAACTTTGACCATGCAATTGTGCAGAGCATAATATGGACCATATATTGTAATGGGGTGGGAGACGGCACTTTTTTTTAAGCTCCCGTGTGGAGAGTCACTGCATTAGGGGATAATAGTTTTAAATGAAGCCACATTTCTAACAAGGGACCAGATAATGAGGATAAATGAAATCTGCAGACAGTCTAGCAGCTTCATTTTAGCCATTATTTATAATCTCTTCTCCTACCAAACCTTTTTACTATGTAGCAAAATTGATTAATTTGGATGTATCTCTTCTCCCTGTGTCCACATGCTCTCTGATAGAGGAGTGAACAGATAGAGAAATGGACAAGAGAGGAAAGAGGATGAGGCTGAGGCCAGGTGGAGTTGGGGATGCATAATCTCCAATCCGAATAATCAACTCCAGAATAATCAAGATATATTTTAGGGTCCTAACATTAATCTTGATATTTAATCATTCTGGGCGATGTTAAAAACAAAAGATTGTATAATAGCATTAATATAAATCACTTGCTATGGAAAGGTTCCGAATAAACGTAGCTTTCTTTTTTAGCATGAAACAGGAGTCTATTGAACCGCTCTTAATGTCCTCTCAGCACACACAGATACAGCTCTGTTTAATTCCATATCCTCTTATCTATAAGTCCTACATTTAATTTACTACCATTCGAGTTGATTTATAGCTTTGCTTAGCAAAAGTACAGTCTTGATTAAAAGGATATTACCATAGCTGATGGACCTTGAAAGCATTTTTTTTCCTCAGACCTTCTAATAATTTTGAAAATGATCTGCAGACTCTGATAAGGCTACCTTTGCAAGTCTCCAGTTTTTGCTCACCTGGCTGTACTTTGCTCAGTGGTAGTGTAGTGAGGGGTATTTGGTGGCACAGTTTTCCCATATGCTAACTCCTTATCCAGCCTTAGAAGTGGCAAGTTACTAGGATAGAGTTTTAGAGCAAGTTTGCTTCAAAGAACCCCAAGCCCCTTGTTAGCTGATCTCTTATCTAGCTGATAATTGCAACTAGAGCCTTTATCTCTTGGGACGCTGCTGGGCCAAAGGATTCTCCAGTCTGTCCAAGGGAGGATTCCATTATTATCCATGAGGGTTACGTTTTGGAGTTGCAGCTGTGACAATACAGAATGAGTTTTGGTGCTCATTTCAGGGGTGATGACTTAATTTGCAAAGCCAGTGATCTCCACGGGTTGGCCAGATTCGGTCATTCTCCTCAGGAGGCCATTTTCCACTCTCCTGTTTTGATTGCGCAGTATGACTGTTTGGTGGCATCTGTGGTTCTGGGAGCAAGGAAAATGTTGTTGCTCAACAGGTGACAAAGGCTATTTATGCTTTGATTCTGTTCAGAACATTATTACCATTCTCCTGATTCCACTAGTTGAAAAAAATGAGTCACTCTGGCTTGGCTTTCTGTCTCTGTGGAGTATATTTTTGACCTATGAAATAAGTTATTTCTCACAAAGGAATCACTTTAAAATCACCATACCTACAGTTCAATATACAAGGGCTTTCAAATGCTCAGAACCATAGGAACACAGAGAAGAATTCAAAATTGTCAATGTGGTACTAATTTAAAATGGGAGAGTTTTGATAATTTTTTTCCTATCAAACTTGATGGTGGGGCCTTCTCAAAATACAAAAGTAAATCAATTTTATTTGTGAACAATTTTTATTTTGGTCAGTACGTCCTTCCAATTTGGTCTTAACTTCCTCATATTTATCTTTATTAAGATATTATTCACATACCATACACTTGGTCTTATCTCTTTTCATTATTAAGTTACTAGGCTTCAAAAGCTCTGTAATTTTTGTTGAAGAGCACAGAATGTACTTATGTCTAAATCACCTCCAATTTGCCTAAATCACTTTTTTGCAACACATAGTCTGTCAGAGCTAGACTGATTATTAGAGGTTACCTGGAATAAAAATCACCCGGGGAGTTGTTCTTTTCCCAAACTATACTTGCTGAAGTATAAAACCTCCTAAAATTCTTATAAAATTTTGCAGCCTCCATCCCCACCCCATGCTAATTAAACAGTACTGATTCAGCCTAACATTCCCACCTCCCAGGGAAACATTCTTCCTCTCACAATTTTGATTAGACACTTTAATAAACACCAAAATTCTTTTCAATTTTAACTTGACAGATTTTTGATAAATTGAGTTGAAGATGGCAGAATTCACCTCAGTGAATGATGGGAGCATAAATTATTTATGCCATATATTTTTAAAAATAAATTATGAAGGCTCTGATATTATTGAAGGAAAAAAATTTCAAAGTCACTGATCAGAAAGTCAGTATCCAGAAACTGTTGCAAATTTGTCATTGTCTCCGTACCGTGTCAGGCACTGGGGAGATGAGTAGATGTCCTTTATCCTGGAAATGTCTGATAGCTAAGCACTCATATTTCTTCTCAGCTGTCCACAGTCATTTCCCACAGGGTAGGGGAGGCCTTATTGTGTTAGTTTTTAAACAGCTGCCCTGATCGCATTCTCAGCAGAAGGAGATTCATAAGAATACTGATATTAGATAGAAGAAATGACCACAGAGATAGGCTTTAATAAAAAAACATAAACTGCTCAGAAGATCTGTCAGACTCTAATGGATGGTTGTGTGAAGACTTAGGTAAAAACTGAAATGGATTTTCCAGAGGACTTTTTTTCCCTGAAAAATTGAAAACTTTCAGGCTAAGTGCAGAAGAAGTGGAAGAAGTTTCTGTGGACCCCTTTTCCTCTTCTAGACCTTCACATCCATTTATGTGTATGGCTGTAACCACCTGCTCTGAAAAGAAGCCTCTTTCTTGTGTAAAAAATGTGTACCTGGTCCTAACATCTTCCCTCCAGGACCTTGGACAACCTTAAGCTCCACCTGGGAATCGTTGATCTAAAGCAGCCATGGATTTAGGAGGAAAGAACGGAGTTGTTATACTTTTGAAATGTCATTTTTGTTATCCATGTTTATAAAGAAGTAAAGAACCTTTTAATGAACTTTAGCTCTATATACTATTCTATGTGAGATATGAGGGGAAAGGACAGATTCCTTTTCACTGGATGCTAATCAAGGAAAAAGTACCTTACTTTCTTAAAACATTAGCAAGAAATTGCCCACAGTTACTTGGGAGACTCCCTTTTTTAGGGTACCACCAAAAGTTAGCCGGTTTCACATAATAAAGTGATAGTGGTCTCTGAGTTAGTGTATAAGAAACTATGCAAAAATGCCCTGCCCTGAAGTAACTGGAAATCTTTATTGCTCTTAGATTTGGCAGCAGTGTATGAGGGCAATGATGGAGATGGACAGTGAGGGTTTGCCACCCCCACTTTAAGCCACAGTACATTTTTCAGAAGTACTATCTGTAATGGGTGACGATGTAGGATCTGGGAGTTGTTGGTTTTTTAAGTCTTATCTGTGTTTATCTACATATAATTCAAGGTTTTAAAGAGACTAGGCAGTTTGGGAAGAGTCAGCAGCCCTTGAAGTTTAAGAACGCAATCTGAAATGGTGATTCTGCCTGAAAGCAGGATGGTTGTTTGCTGTCTCTCTGAAGTCAGTTCCCTGGGTCTCATTTCTTATTGTCATGAGCTACAATTTGGGGATGGGGGCCGGACTTTTGCCATTGACCATCTTATTCTACGTACAGCCCCAAAATGGTTGTTCCAGTTCCAAACAGAATAGCATAGCCCGGCACATGTTGGGCACATGCCAGTCAATGTTTTCAGTCTCCATGGCCATCATAATGGCCTTCGAATCCAAAGTCAGTGCTTTGGAAAGAGAGAACGGATATGCACTTCAAAAAACAAGGGGAAAGGAAGAACTGCTTCTCTTGAAAATTAAATGTAACTTTTTCTTTGGTTTCTTTGAAGAAGACTGTACTAATAAAACTGCCAATTTCTTTCAGGTGGGTGTACATGGCATTAGAATAGAATTCATCAATGAAAAAGGATCAAAACGCACCGCCACCTACCTACCGGAGGTTGCAAAGGAGCAAGGTCATTGTTGTACTTTATTTCATAAGATCTGGTGAAGAATTTAAACAAATATACAAATTGCAATGCACTATCTGACCTTGCAGTTATGTCTGATAATTGATCACTGACAAATTATAAGAAATGACTCTTCCATCACTGCCACTGCAACGTCTGTATGAAATCGGTAAATTATACAGAAGCTGAACCTCTGCACCAAAGTCTGGCAGCAAAGACATACAAAAGTATACTTTCCAAAAGCAAAGATTTGTGAAAGTTGGGTTTTATTTTAAGGCAATGGTTTGCTACAAATTTAAAGTGCCATTTCCCCATATTCTACTGTGCTGCACCCTCGCGGCAAAAACAAGTCTCAGCCACATAGTTCATTGTCAGTATCAAATGTTTCCTTCTTCTGGGACTGCCATTACTCATTCTGCTACTATCAAGACTGTAGGTTTCCCAAGATTAGGAGCATTGAGAATATTAGTTTTATATGTTCCTAATCAACAAATGTTTTTTGATTTTGCAGATAAAGCACAAACCTTTATGAACCACCACTGTAACACAAAATAAAGTTTCACCCCGTAGTATCTTGTCCTTCCTAGCCACTACTCAATTCTTGTTTCATGTTAGTTGAAATGAATCTCTCTTCTTTATCTCATGGAGCATTTCTTCTCAGAAAGCATCTGCTATTTGCTTTTCCCATGTCTGTTTCATATAAATTTGAGATAGATAACTGCAAAAATTTACTACCATTAAGCCCCCTAAACAAGAGAATTAGTCTTTAAGGCAGCTATCTGAAGATTATTGGGGCTGCTTTTGAAGTTGTCTTAATTCTGTAGTTCCGTTGACGTCGTAAGGCTTACATAAGAGGTGGAAGGCTTCAACCATGAGTGTGCATCCTGTGTCAGAACTGATAAAAATGCCTTTGAATCCTGCACACAGATGCACTTGATTGATGCCAGAAGATACCATTAGAAATGGCAATTACCATGGGTTAGTGTGGGAGTCCTAATAACTACTATTGAGTTGGCACAATGATGCTTTTCCCTCCCATTTAAAAATGTCACTGGTGGAGGAGAGTACAGTGTTTGTGGCTTGTTGCTGAGACGTGGCTGAGCGGTCACTGCCAGTCTCTTAGGCTCCTTACCTTCCAGTGTGGTTGAAATAAAGAAGCCAATGTTGCTAGCCATTGTGCATAGCTAGAACTTTAGGTCTGCAGTGGTGTAGCTGCTTTTGTGCAGGATGAAATGTGTGATTGTTTTTAGGGCCAAAGGTGCTTGTTACATGTGCTTGACTGGTATTTTATCTGGTCTGCTCTCCACAGGATGGGACCATATTCAGACCATAGACTCCTTACTGAGGAAAGGAGGATACAAAGCTCCGATTACTAATGAATTCAGGAAAACCATAAAACTGACCAGGTACAAAAGGCATCTCCTAGTGCAAGGCTAACCAGTACATCTTGATGCATATACCTATAATCCTTTGATCTCTCTCCTCTCTTAACTGCACTTGTGTCTCTTCTGAAACAGAGTGGAAGTGAATGGCAGTACTGTGTACTGGGGGTGGAGACAGTGG
This sequence comes from Vicugna pacos, assembly GCF_048564905.1. NCBI lineage: Eukaryota > Metazoa > Chordata > Mammalia > Artiodactyla > Camelidae > Vicugna > Vicugna pacos. The sequence goes on from NC_133023.1 coordinate 79,388,891, forward strand.
AACCCTGCTGGGCAGTAAAACCCGTATCATGTATGAGCCCATCCTTCCCATCTTAGCTCTGTGTGATTACTCTGGCTTTGCCTAAGCAAGCCCTCTGAGCCTTTAGACTGCATTATTGAAGAAAGTTACCCGAATTAGCTATTGGCTAGCTTTCGACATTGCTTAGCAGAACCCCAGGATTCTGATCAGCAGTCCCCAAATGTGAATTTCATCTTAGAATTTTGGCAGTGATAGAAAGCTTGCTGAAAAACATAATTGAGCTAAGACTCACATATGCTAAATAAATTTCCGCATGGGCTCATAGGGGTACTTATTTAAAAAGGAAACTATCAAATGGGTTACTGTTTCCATTTATTTTAATTCCACAAAACCACATTGGATGCCTATAGTCTAAAAATGGACTCTTCTCAGCTCTGAGGAGTTAACAAATTTGAAAATGCCTCCATCTCTGCTTTCTCTGAGCTCACATTCTAGGAAAATAGAAGAGCATGTACAATAATAATTATCACTATCAGGCAGAATGTGATGGATGCTGTCAAGTCATAGAGTAGGGAAAGAGGAATCCCAGAAAATTTCAAAGAGGAGGTCGATTTGAGGCTGAGCTCACTGAGTAGAATATTTGATAGGTGGAGAGTGAGGGAGGAAGGGATTAACTTAAAGAGAACTTAGTGAGTCAATGCATGTAGGTGGTGAAATACAGAGCAAATTCTAAGGAATGTTCCAAAGTCTGATTTGGTTGGTCTTTCGGTGTATATATAGAAGGTGGTCATTGAAATATGGCCCAGGTTAGATCATGGAGACTAAGGAGTTTAGACCTGATTCTATACGCAGTTGGTGGCCACTGAAGGGTTTTAAACAGATGAACTTGGGGAGGTGTAAGTTTGGCACAGGAAAATTTGTTAGGAGACAGGGCTTTTATCTAAGAATCTATGGCAGCAATCCAAAGAAGGTGAACTGGGAGCCTTAACAAGAGCTGTGGCAGGGGGATGGGAAGAAAGAAGGGAAAAGAAGATGTTGTGGAAGGAATAAAAGGACTTAATCATCATTCAGAAGTAGGGAAGAGGAGCAAGTCAAGACTTTCGTCTAGATAAAAGGGACCAAGGCAGTCCATTTAAACTAAGAGAAGGGACCACGTTGAAGAGAGTCACACTTATGCATTGATTCTGGATTTGAAGTGCTTTCTGGGATATGTGTATAGAAATATCCCATAGGTCATGAAAGTATACGTGTGTAAAGAGCTTATGGCTGGAGATGGTGATTTGGGATTGTCTGTAATAGAGGACATGGTTGAAGCTATGAGGCTAGGGTTCACTGGGTGGGGACAGAGGATAGGGTCAAAGGCACTGAAGGTAGAAACGTAGGAAAATGCTACAAGGCAGGGGTCAGATGAGTAGTCAGAGAGATAAGGAGCAGTCCGAGAGGCGGGGGGAGAACCAGGGGAGTGTGGAGTTGCAGAACGCAAGGCACCAGAGAGCTCCAAACAGGGAGTGGTGAGCGGCATGATAATGGAGCGGCCGAGCAGGGTGGGGGGTGACCTGAAAGAGCAGCCTCTGTGGAGGAGCGGCAGCACGAGCCAAGATGCACTGGGCCAAGGAGCAGCGTGAGATGAGGGATGGAAGGTGGAAAATACACGTTACTATTTTGAGAAGCGTGGCAAGGAAAAGAAACCTGGAGCTGGGGAAACACAGGGTTGGGACACCGAGAGTAAGACAAGTGTTTTGTTGTTACTGTTTTCACTTAACGGCAAGACCGGAGATGTGCGGACAGAAGGAAGGAATGGTAGGAGAGGAAGCAAGGGGAGATCCCGGAAGAAAAAGTAGTCAAGTGCATGAAATGCACACATGATAGTAACGGGCTGGCTTTCCTCTGTTCTTTCCTGTTAGCAAACCGGAGCTGAGGGGGCAATACAATCTCTAGAACAATTTGAATGAGGAGTAGTAGAGTGGAAAGAGCACCGGACTCAGACTCTGGATTCCTGGGTTCTGATCTCAGCTCTGCTGCTTACTAGCTGTGTGACACTGGGCAAGTCATTTCTCTCTCGGCCTCTGTTCCCTGTTCTACAAAATGACCTAAGAGGGTCCCTCCTAGCTCTGACATTGGCATGTCACCTGCCTCTTGATGTTAACTTTGTCTCTTCCCTGACTTTCTTTCAGGTACCGTAGTGAAAAGATGACCTTGAGCTATGCTGAATACCTTGCTCATCGCCAGCATCATCATTTCCAAAATGGCATTGGGCATCCCCTTCCGCCATACAACCATTATTCCTGACACTGAGCCGCGCAGCCAGTCACTGGGCCTCTCTGCAGACCTCTTCCCAGGAGACCCTACCCCTTCTTGGTCTAGCTATCTCTTTTACTGTACCATTTTATGATGATAGTTTCCGTTGCCATGGTGAAGCTTCGACATCGTCAATTAAGATCATCATGGTAACGGGTAGGAAAATGGCATTTATTAAGATCATGTTTTATTATTTTAGATCATTGATTTTTTTTTTGCAGCACATATGAATTTCGGGATTTTTCTCTCCTTACAATATTATATAGAATTTTGCTTTGCTATCTCAGTCAGGTTTCTGTCTTTCTGTCTTTCCTGCCTTCCTGTCTTCTTTCCTTCCTTCTTTCCTTCTTCTCTTCCTTCTTTCGACTGTGGATGGAAGAAATTGTGCAGTTAAGTATTTTATTTAGGTTTTTCTCTTGCTTTCCTCGGTAAGATAGATCATTTTTGATAGCCGTGTTTCAGAATAATTCATATCAAATTCAGGTATTTGTATATTAATGTTGAATTTGTCTAAAATTCATTTTGCTATGAGAGCTTAGTATGTGGGTCTTCACTCCGTAAGTATATGCTTTTCCCCTGGTTAAAATATATGAACTTTAGTTCTAGTATAGAACACTCGAAGGTCCATGATAGGCCTTGTCACAGAGAGTGAGAAATCATTTATGCCTATTGTGCTGGTTATTATAGGAAAATCCATCTCATCACTTTATAGAACCAACTTACGAACTGAAACACTGTTTTAAGAAAGTACAAGCTACCTTTGAAATATGCTACAGAAATCATTTTGACAAAAATATCAGGAAGAGAGCAGATACAGAATTTAGTGCCTTTGAGAAGAATATAATTAAGTGGAATTAAGAGGGGTTAGAAAAAAGGCAATTTAGAGAGATATTCTTATAAAATGTTATTGTTTCTATATGTGAAACAACAGATTAGACAAATTCCTTACTCTGAAGTATTTTTTTAAGCTGAAAAAAATTTATTTTGAGCAAGTAACCAAAAAGAGACATTTGTCTATTATATATTAATTTAAATTTGTTAGCTTTAGGTTTCAATAAGTCATGATTGGCCAGAGACAATTATAGCTACCATTTAAAGAAATGGTAAAGATAATCTAGTGAAACAAAAGTTCATACATGCCATGATTTTGGATGTTTGTCATGGGGACAATACTGGAGTTTTAGAAATCCTGTAAAATCGCTTGAATCTCTTTCTGCACTACATACGTTTGAGAGAAACACATTTACTATATTGATAAGATTGTTATGTTACACCTGGAAAAATGGAGTTGGCATTTAGATGTGATAGAGTTGTTAGAGCCCAGTTCATTTGCAGGGCTAGGCTTCCCATGATGCATACAAAGAGAACTTCCTCATGTCAATAGGAGGTCCATATGTATACCCCAGAAAAAGTGACAGATGATTCTGGAGAAAAATTACCTTCATTTTATGGTAGTAAATATGTGTGTGTGTGTGTGTGTGTGTGTGTGTGTGTGTGTAAAAATTTTTTTCAAACAGGAAACAAATATATCAAGTGATGAATATAAGTATGGTGCAGAATATATGGTCTAAAACTAAGATGTCACTGAGTGTCAAAATGGCATAGCTTATACGTGTAGTTGCTGTGACAAGTGACAGACTGCTAGTTCAGAATTTGAAAACCTTTTCTAGTTTGTGAGATAATTGGCTGAATTCCTTCTGCTTGCCCTTGTGGCAAAGCAAACTGCTTTCATTTCTGATGAGAGTTCTCAGAGGTTTGTTGGTATTCCTTCATCCACAGCATCCGTTGTTAAAATAAACATTTTCAGTTGTGATGCCTTAAATAAGAAGCCAATTGTTAGCCTGAAACGGGATCTCGGTAGCCAGTTCCCTTGAACCTAGAGATGAGTCAGAGAAAGCTACCTGTTGGGCTTTAGAAAGGGATTTTTGAGTACTTTCATTTCTACTTGGGAGCATTTTGGAGCAGATTCATCTTTCAGTATAAAAACAAGTGGCTACCTGATAGAAACTTTTTCTTGCCCTTATAGGGATACTGAGCACAAGCTGAATGATATTGTTTGCTGCAAAAAAAAAAAGTAAATCAAACAAGCAAACTGAAGAGAGACAAAATAGACCAATATTGATCCATCTTGTCCATCATCTCATCAGTTCAACAGGCTCCTCATCCTGGGTGAGCTCATGGTTAGAAGTTTTTTTTTTTAAAGAAAAGATCTATTACATACACATATGTGTGTGTTTATGTATTTAACGGTGCTAATCAATCTTGAGCAGGTCACGTGACTGGTCATGCGGACTCTAAAATCATATCAGATTTTTTAAAATTCTTGATATATGCAGATGTTATACAGATTTTCTTACCAGTGTAATAATGTTATACTGAAGAAATAACCATCCTGCAGGCTTCAGAGGACGAGGTCAGCAATATTTCCCACCATGGCTTGGGGGAAAAGGATAGTTTTGTCTCCTTTTGTACTCAGATTAATGCACAGTGCATCTTTTGTGTCTAAGTAGCTGTTGATTAAAAGACTTTGTAGTGTAAAGGGTGTTATACAAACTTGTAATGGTGTGCTTCAAACAAATGCTAGACCCTTTCACCTTTGTCGTATATTGCAAAGCTGTTAAATATGTGGTTTGAATTAACTTTGAACATGTTGAAATATGTAGCATGTGTTTTTAACTCAGACGAAGATTCTAATTGCACAGATTGTGTTCTAGCCAGTTGTGGTTTATTTGTTCAGAAACACAAATGTGAATTGCACTCTTATCACCAGAATATTGTGTAAGTTCAGTGATCTGTAAACAGCTCAGAAGTAATACTTGAACTTCATTTGAGTAGCACAAAGTTTACATAGCCCCCCTTTTAAATGTTGATTAGTTCCATTTATGTTTTCCGTTTTCAAATGCAACTGAGTATTTTTCCTCTTGGAAAATAGTACGTATTTTACTTTGGTATGTAGCAAAAGGCTTCCAATTCTGGAAGGGTTTTCTTGTTCTTAAACAAGGTCAGCCAGGTACCAGATTCTAAAAGAACAACTGCCCCTCCCCCTCCCCCATTAAGTGGCCTTCTGACTGCACGAGACCGTGCTACCGCCCACTCCAGGCTCCCCGGTCATGAGAGGCCGGTATAACTGATGGAGGAAGTGTAAGGCTTGCTCTCTCTGCTCCCGTCTACCCCACCCCGCCCCGCTTAAAGCAATTAGATTTTCAGTCCAGTGCGTATAGCCCCCATGCCCAGCACACCGGAAGTTTGTATACTGGCCTCTTTTCATGTCTTCAAATGTGCAGGAAATTCGAAACTGTCATCTGGAATAGGTTCCATCTCTTCTGTGTGTTAGATCAAACCAAAGAAGCCCCCCAGCCATGCCCAAATGCTGCTCCAAAAGCCTGCCTTCCAGTCCTTACAAAAACCTTGCAGGATTAAATGTGTTAACTTTTTTATTTTTGTACAGTTTCTAAGTGATTTTTGCTAGTGATGTTAAATTGAATTAAGTTTATTTGAAGGGGTGTGAGCACCTCCTCCATTTGAATAAACTGGTGACTTTCCTTTTCTTTTTTAAAAGTGGAAACCCGTTGTGTGCCTCTCGATTTAAGGGTTTCTGATTACATTATTCTTAAGACCAGCATCGATCCTTTATATACAAAGATATGTTTTCCTTGTTTTTTATTACTGTTTCAGAAGAAAATAAACCTTTTATTTTGCTCTGGACCCAGTAACTGCGCTGGTACATAGACGCACTGAGAAAACAAACTTTTGTAACCACCTCTGACTGTTTTTGTATATGAAAGTTGATTACTTTTGAAATATTTGGATCTAGTTTCTAAGTTATTTTAGTGTTTTATATGTTCCCCGCAATTACTTTGAATCGGTCACCAGCATAATGAGTTCTTGGTGATGCAGTGGTGAGACTTGTAATGAGCAAAGCTACCTGGAGTAGCTCGTCTCCTCCTCCTTTCTTAGTACCCTGGTTTTTGATTACAGTAAGACATCAGATTCCCCAAAACCCCTTCCAGTATAACTAGCTCCTCCTTCCTTCCACATTTAATTGCTTAATAGTTTGAAGAAACTATTGGAAATGGGCATTTTATATGACATGTATGGCTTTAAAATATTACAGATGAAGAAAAAGAAAAATGAGAAGGTTTATGTGGGCCTGTAAGGTATGGCTGTGGAAAGATATTGTAGTAGTTTTGACACTATTGTTATTACCTTTAAAATCATTTACCCAATAAAATGTTAAAACTGAGTTATCATTTGTTGTTTCTTCCTTTCACCTGCCTCATCAGAGGATCTGGGGCTTGTGGGTACTTCTTACTAAAAAAAAAAAAAAACACCAACAGTTGATGCCTTTGGAATAACTTACTTAGGAACTGATCTTGATTTCTTTCCAAACTGGGCACTTGGGAAGCTTCACCTGCTTACAGCTGCTCCCCTCCACATGATTTGCCTATGTCATTCTTTCCTCCAGCCCTGAGCCCTGCCTTGGTGATAGACCCTAGCCTTTATTGGACAGTCTGTCCTGGCCATGATCTGAGGCAACCATCACACTTGAGTTCCAGTGGCAGCATAGCTGTACTTAAGCCTGCACCAAATTTCTTCCAAATCGGTGCGTTACCGGGTGTTTCCGCTCTGTGAGCTGGTAGGGGGCAGTAGCGAAACCATCTGATGAGATGGGAAGGCTTTCTTCTGCCATCAAAGTTTGGCCATTTTCTCAGTTCAGGACAGAACTGGAAAATGCCCACGATGTGGCCACTCGGAGCTTGTCCACATTCATACACTAAGCACCTCACACACATAAACTTATCACCAGTTACTTTCCCAGTCCAGATGGGAGCCGCCATCAAGCAAGAGATCTCTGGGAGTGCTACCTCTATCAGCTGCTGCCTTTTCTCTCTACAGAAAGGCCACTGAGACATTGTTGAAATACCTCTGGCTCTTTCTCAACGATTTGCTGTCTTGGTTTCATCATGCATATTTCAGGATTAATTGCCAGTGAATAAATGCAGGACATTTTTCTGTTACATTGCCCCAAAGCCCCCACTACCCGTGTGAATTTGATGACACGTGCTTGTGTCAATCACAGTGGCTAAAAACAGCCATCTCAGATCTCGGAGACTCTTGTGGTTTTGACTAGTGCTCCATTAAGGCAGCCAGCTGCTCAGGGCCAGTTTCATCATTCAAGTTTAATGGTACTTGAGATTTTTTAATGCTTTAGATGATATTAATAGGTTCAGGTAGAATGAAGTAATTTAATGAGCCTACAGCATTCTTTTTTCTAGCATTAGTGGTTAACTCAGTGGTCTGGACAGATTTCAACTTCAGTAATCACACTCCACCTACCTAAATTCTTCCCAGACTTTCAGCACTTCCTCTTTAGATTTCATGCCTCACTGGGCACCTTTTAAATCGCTCTAGTGCTTCAGAGGACAAGCGTGATTGTGTGGGATGCGGCAGTTCCTCTCTGTTGATGGAAAATACTATCATGTCCACAGGGCCCCATCGCTGTGAGCTGGGGGGAAGTGTGCTGTGGGGAAATCACATCTGGATTCAGAGCTGCTGGTCACAGGGGTCCAGGGAATGACTGCCACTCTGAGAATGGCTTCTCCCACTTTTGACAACTCTGACTCCATGAGCCAAGTGTAGGTTGGGGCTAAGTTGATGGCTCCCCATCTCTGCCCAGGCTTTTCACCTGCAGGAGGAATAGCTGAATGGGAGGATGCAACTGAGGCAGGCCCTGGGTCTACTGCTCCGGCTACTCCGTTCAGAGGCCTTCCTTAATCCCTGTAGCCCATGGTACAATCCCCTGTTCCAGACCCCAGCTTGCAGGAAGAGACCTTTCAAGAATCAGATTAAAACGCTTTAGGGCCCAAGCAGGACCACCTCCTCATCCCCAAAACTTGGTTATAACTATGCTTCAAAATGACACATATAATGTCTGGAGTATATTGACTATCTCAGACTGTTTCAATGGACCCACCCAGAGGGCTGGTGGAGGGCATGCGCTTTATATAAACAAACACTAACCTGCACTTGCAGATCTCCATCATGACGAATGATCACCTTAGCTTGACGGAGGTTAGATGTAGGATGCGCTAAGTCTGGAGCGTGCACTGGGCAGCGGCTGCATTACGTGCCTCTGCGCTCACAGCTGCTCCGGCGTCCTTTAGCTCGTGCTCCACTCTAAAAGGACGCAGCCAAGTCACCCGGGGCTGGTGATTTGTTCAGCCTTTAGTCTCCCTCCATGGTGGAAGAACCACTTTGCTTTTTAATCAAAATCTTAGCCGGCACCTCATTAGTTTACAAATAGGAGATTAAAAACAGGATTTCATTGTTATAAAGTACAAATGTCTTCCAGTTACTTATAAAGTTAATGAGAACGATGAGACTCTTTTGGGGAGTATAAAAATTGGTAACTGGGGTGACAGATGACAGTTACACTTACAGTCTCTGGCGCTCCATTGAGTTCTGTATTGTTTTGGCTATATGACAACAGCAGGTCCTGATTTGCAAGGAGGTGGTATCATACGTGTATAGTTTGATGAATGTGGATACATCTCAGTCTAGATTGTAAAACCCCAGTGCGGTCACAACCTTCTGAACCAGGCCTCATAAGACCTGCAGGAAAGTTCAGGCAGAAGAAGCATCACTCCCGAGGTTTCAACAGAATGTGTCGACTCGATGGTTCCTGCTGACCCAAGGCTCGCCTTCAGTTGCCATTCTGAATATAACATACTCGATGTTTTTGTTCAGCGCTTTTTTGTTCAGTTCTTATTACAGTTTTAAAATATTATACATTGAAACACATACACTTTTTTGAATCAAATGTTTATGGAAACTTCGATCAGTTCCAACAGAATGCCAGGTCCCACAGGACGATCTGAAAACCACTGCTGGAGTCCCAACATGCCCAGTTATTTTGAGAGCCTTTGGCAAAGTGTCATTCCATCTCCTTTTTCATTTTGGCCTTTTCCTCCCAAATGTCAGGCTCAACGTGATCCATCAATATTTACTGAGTGCCTGTGCCCCCAGAGGCACGGCATCGTGCTTGGTTTCAGAATGAAGATCGCATCATTTTGTAAGACAAATGAACAGTCCACTCTGAGCTAATGGTTGTGAGCAGCATACAAGTTTGGTCGAGTTGGAAAAAGCCACTCAGACTGGGGCCCAGGCGACATCAGGCTGGATTTATTGGGTTTCCCTAGATGGCTTCCACTTCAGAGTGGCACTAGACCAGAGTTGTAGCAGCTCTGTTGGGAAATGGCATTTCTTTGCCCCTCCAACATGTCAGCAGCAGAGACCACTCACGACCGGGCACCATCACGATCCGTTGAGTTGGAAGAAGAGATTGTTTCACAGTGTGGCTGTCTTCCCCTCAGCAGGAATGCCAGGGTAGTTGGGAGGGAGATTACATGATTGCATAAGAAACAGGTTTAGGTACCTGCAGAATGGCATTTGGTGGCTGAAACTTTTGTTTCTTACTGCGAAGCTGCCCTCTGAAAGGCATCGGGCCCTTCCCATGACCAGGAGAGGGAGCACAGCCCAGAGAATAGGCCGCTCACTCTACGAGGCCGCCTTGAAGCCCAAAGAGAAGAAAGTTTTTGTACGCCTACTAATTGAAAAATCACCCCAGAGGGGAAAAAGCCAGTCATGGGGCAGGAGGAGAGAGAGGACAGTAGCGGTAACCCCACGCCCAGAGAGAGAAATTAGAGTAACTTTTGGAATCACCCGCTACGTAGAAAGGGCAGGAAGGCATGATTAAATTTGGGTATTGTAAAACAGGAAACACAGCTGGTACACAATAGAATGTTTAAATCACATTTTAACTCGGCAGGAAGCTGCTGAGCGTTGCAGCCATTGCCCAGACACAAGGAAGATCTGAAACTAAGAGTTGCTATCATCACCTTTCATCAAACTAGCATTTCCATCTCCATGATATTCTGGAAGCATCCAATGTTAGCTTATGTGTCAACATGTATGAGTAGGTGGATTTGTGCCTATCAGCATAGGAGACAGGGGCTGGCCAGACAGCTGGATGGGGCAATCGGAGTCCCTGCTCTCACATATCCTGGCAGAGTAGAAAGGGTGTCCTGGCCTGGAAAGAGTGGAAAACCCCTGTCTTTTTCTGAAGGACAGTACTAGTGTGAGTGGGGCCAACATTTCCCTAAACTTTCTCTACTTCAAACATTGAAATGAATTCCAGGAACTCTGCATGCAGACATGGCCACCCTGCTGGCATAGGCCTCAGCAATGGCCCCTTTCCCAGAATTGTGGTCAGGGACAGTGGTGGGTGGCCACAGTGACCCCTGCACATGAAGCCATGCCCCTCGGTGACTTGGTCCATGGTACTCGTGAATGATGGGGTTGCAAAGAGGATCATGATGTTTATCCAGTTGTTCCAATAGGATGAGATTGTTCCTGCTGGGTAGCTGGGCCTCGCTGGTCCCTTCCTTCCCTACTTGGGTGTATACCACTCCAGAAGAATCTGTGGCCTTGGAGAAGGTGAAATAGAAATTGCTTATAGTCATCCCTAGGCTGGGAGAGTGCAGGTAACACATTTGCTCTTGGGAAGGTTACACCATGAGTCCTGTAAGCAAGGTGCACAGGGCACTTGAGAGTTAGAACGAAACTCCCTTCTTTTCACCTCTTTTCTTGTTTACTTATTTTTATTGAGGCAAAATCCACACAACACACAATTACGTACCTTAAAGCATGCAATTCAGTGGTCTTTAGTGTATTCACAATATTGGGCAACTACTGGCTGTCCATAGTTTTAAACTTCTTTCATCACTCCATTAACCACTCCATCTCTACTAAGGGGTGACTCCCCATTCTCCCTCCACCATCCCCTAAGTCACCTCTAATCTTCTGTCTCTCTGAATTGGCTTATTTTGGACATGTCACATAAATGGAGTCATACAACGTGTGACCTTTTGCCACTATTTTACTTAGCATAATGTTTTCACAGTTTATCCAAGTAGTTGCATGTTTTAGTACTTTGTTCCTTCTGATGACTGAATAATATTCCATTATATGCATATACCACAATTTGCTTATCCATTCATCCATTGACGGACATGTGGGCTGTTCTGATCATTTAGCTCTTAGGAATAATGCTACTATAAACATATGTGTCTAAGTGTCTGTGTGGACATATGTTTTCATTCCTTTGGGGTACGTACTTAAGCATGGAATTGCCAGGTCATATGGTAATTCTGTTTAATTTTTTGAGAAATCATCAAACTCTTTTCCCCGGTGGCTGTACCATTTTATGTTCCCACCAGTATAAAGGGTCTAATTTGTCCACATTCTCACCAATACTTGTTATTATCTGTCTTTTTGATTATAGCCACCCTAGTGGGTTTGAAGTAGTATCTCCTTGTGGTTTTGATTTGCATTTCCTTAATGACCGGTGATGCTGAACACCTTTTCATGTGCTTATTGATCATTTGTATATCTTCTTTGGAGAAATGTCTATTCAAGTGCTTTGCCCCTTAATTGCGTTGTCTTTCTGTTAAGTTTTAAAAGTTCTTATATTCACGATATTAAACCCTTATCAGATATATGATTTGAAAATGTTTTCTCCTATTCTGTTGGTTGTCTTTTTCACATTCTTGATGTCTTTTGGTGAGCAATTCAAGAAAATTTTTATGAAGTCCAAAAAAATTTATCTATTTTTAATTTTGTTGCTCGTGTTTTTGGTGTCAAATCTAGAAATCCACTGCCAAATCCTAGGTCATGAAGATTTACCCCTAAGAGCTAATAGTTTTAGTCCTTATATTTAGGTTGCTGATCTATTTTGAGTTATTTTTTGTACATGGTGATGTACAGCAATGGTTGATTTTCTTATGTTGCAACACCCTTGCATTCTTTGGATAAATCCCACATGCATGGTATGTAATCCTCTCAATGTGTTGTTGGATTCAGTATTTTTGTTGAGGATTTTTGTGTCTATATTCATAAAGGGAAACTGCTCTGTGGTTTTCTTTCCTTGTGGTATCTTTGTCTCACTTTGGAATCAGGGTAATGCTGGTCTTATAGAATGTGTTAGGAAGTGTTCTTTCCTATTTTTTAAGAGAGTTTGAATAGGATTAGTGTTAAATCTTTAGATGTTTGGTAGAATTCACCAATGAAGCCTGTTTTTTTTTTTTTAGTTGAGAGGTTTTTGATTACTGATTCATTCTCTTGTTATAGATCTGTTCAGGTTTTCTATTTCTTCTTGAATCAGTTTTAGTAATTTGTGTGTCTCTAGGAACCCATCCATTTCATTAAGACTACCTAATTTGTTGGCATATAACTACTTACAGTATTCTCTTATAATCCTTTTAATTTTTATAAGGTTGGTGCTAACATCCCTGCTTTCATTTCCAATTTTAATTCTTTTTTTTCCTTAATGAGTCTAGCTGAAGATTTGTCAGTTTTGTTCTTCTTTTTAAAGACCCAACTATTGGTTTCATTGACTCAATTTTTTTTTCTATTCTCTATTTATCTCTGCTCTACTCTTTATTGTTTCTTCCCTTCTGTTGGCTTTAGGTGTAGTTTGCTCCTTTTTCTAGGTCCTCAAGGTGTAAAGCTAAGATGTTGATTTCAGAGATTCCTTTTTAATGTAGGTGTTTCTGGCTCTGAACTTAGCTCTGAACACTGCTTTTTCTGTATCCTGTAAGTTTTGGTACGTTGTTCCATCTTCATTCATCCCAAAGCATTTTCTTATTTCCGTAGTGATTTCTTTAACCTGTTGGTTGTTTAAGAGTGTGTCATTTGACTTCCACATATTTGCAATCTTATCAATCTTCCTTCTGTTATTGATTTCTAGCTTCATTCCATTTGGTCAGAGAAGATGCTTTGTATAATTCTAATCTTTTAAAATTTATTGCTAATTGTTTTATGGCCTAACATATGATCTATCCTGAAGAATGCTCTATGTACACTTGAGAAGAATGTGTGCTCTATCTCATTGGGTAGAGTATTCTGTATATGTCTTTAAGGTCTAGGTGGTTTATAGTGTTGTTCAAGTCTACCACTCCTTACAGATATATAAACTGTGTTATCTATTATTTAAAGTGTGATATAGAAGTCTCCACCTATTATTGTAGAACTCTTTTCAATTCTGTCAATATTTCTTTCATATCTTATGGAGCTCTGTTGTTTGGTGTGCATATGAATATAACTGTTATATCTTTTGATGAATTGATCCTTTTATCAATAAAATGCCCTCTTTGTCTCCTGTAAAAAATTTCCACTTAAAGTCTCTTTTGCCTGGTATTATGTAGCTACCTCCACTTTCTTCTGGTTATTATTTGCATTAAATATCTTTTTCCATCCTTTCACTTTCAACCTACTTGTCTTTGGGTCTAAATTGAGTCCCTTGTAAGCAGCAAGCATATAGTTAGAGCATGTCTTTTTAAAATCCATTTTGCCAGCATCTGTCTTTTCATCGGTAAGTTTAACCCATTTACATTTAAAGTGATTAGATAATAAAGAATTTTCTCCTGTCATTGTGCTATTTGTTTTCTCCATGTCATATCTCTTTTGTTACTCAATTCCTCCAATACAGCCTTTATTTGTGTTTAATGGATTTTTTTTCTAGTGTATCATGTTGATTCCCTCTTCTCCTTTTCTGTATCTTTTATTTTCTTAGTGGTTACCATGGGGATAGAGTTACCATCCTAAATTTATAACAATCTAGTTTGGTCAACTTTTAATTTTCCTTTTCAATAGACTATAATTTTAGAGCAGTTTTAGGTTCACAGCGAAGTTGAGCAGAAAGTACAGAGAATTCCCATATATTCTCTGCCCCACCTCCTCTACCTCACACACACATAGCCTCTCCTACTATCAACATCCTGCACGAGAGTGGTACATTTGTTACAACTGATGAACCTACATTGATATCAGAGTTTACATTAGGATTCACTCTTGATGCTGTATATTCTAGTTTTGACAAATATCTATTGAAATGTATCCACCATTATTGTATCATTAGAGTAGTTTCACTGCCCTAAAAATCCTCTGTGCTTCACCTATTCATCCCTCCCCCCAACTCCAGGTAACCACTGATTGTGGAACACCCCGTTTTAATCATTACAATAGCCAACATTTATTGAGTGCCTACTGTGCAATAAGGACCATGTTAGACACTTTCCAACAGCCTTTTGAATCTTCTGCTTTACAGAATCTAAATCAAAGACATTATCAGTTATCCAAGGCCACCTAGCTACAAAGTGGCAGAGCCAGGATTCAAACTGAGTTTGTCAGATGCCAGAAACAGCTTTTTTGTCATTCACTCTGCTGTCTTAATGAAGATGAACATGAGGGTGACAATGGTAGTGGCAGTAGTGGTGGTGTTAATGGCAGCAGTGATGGTATCTAACACCTATGGAAGTAGTGCTTACAATGTGCCAGGCTCTGTGCCAAGTGTCTTATCTATTCAGTCTACACCTGCTCCATGACGTAGTTATTATTGCCATTTTATAGATGAGGCTCAGGTTACACAACAATCTCTCTCAAATGCACAGAACCTACTAAGTAGAAGCTAGTGACTATCACTGAAGACTTCATTTTGACTATCCGCCATCTCTCTCTAGGGCTAAAGACGGCAAAGACATAGGACTAGGTCTTTTGCTGAAAATTGGTTGGGTTGGGTTTTGAAGTAAAAATCCAGGGACTTAGACTTTACGTTATCAGACATGAAGTCTGACAGCACTGCTTTCCCACCAGCAGGGCAGACTCTGCACTTGGCTGTCCAGCCTTAGTTATTGTCTTTCTTGTCACAGGAGGACCGCCTCCAGGCTTCTGGGCACACAACTAGGGCTCAGAAATAGCCCCCTAATCGGCCTCATCAGCTTTGAAGGAGGCCACTGCAGGAGGGGCCTAAGTAGGCCAACACTTTAACCCAGTTACAAGAGGGCAGCTGTAATCCGGGCTGATCATGTCTTGCTAAGCTCTCTCGGGGGGTGGGGGAAATGTCCAAAAACCGCTTCCTGTGCCCAGGCATCCCTGGATCTCACTGCAGACACTCCTTCCCCTTCTGGAAGAGCCTGGCCTCAAGGCTACAAGGGCCGAGCTTAATGAGAGAGTGGCTGCTAGGACTGAGGGAAGGTTGGTGGCAATTTCCCCCTGCAGTGAATGCCCATGGCTTTGGCTCCTCTGGGCTAAGGTGCTGCTTTTCCCTGAAAGGTCCACTGCCTAACCCTTCTTCCACCCTGTTGGAGGAGGTCAGGAAATCGCTGTCTTCCTCTGTGTGGGCCAGACAGCTGCTTACGTCAACCCAGGGAGTTCAGGATAGGCTGGGCTCCTTTCCCTGTCCCCTCCCAGCTCATCCCTGGCAATGACTAGCCTTGAGAGTTCCCCGGGGAAGCAGGCTGAGCTGTCTGGCCAGGCTGTGGTTGGGAAATAAAGAAACCAAAACTGTTGGGGGTGGCTGCTGGGTTTTGTGTGGCTCCCCCCATCCCAACTCCCTTTCTGGCTTCCACCTTCCCTCCTCGTCAGCTGGCATGGTAGGTTCCCCTCTGTGGGTGCCCCGGCCTCCTTTCTCTCATGTCCCACAAAACATCTGCCCCAAGAGACAGCTCAACAAAGTGGGGCCCCTCTGGTCAGGAAGCAGAAAGCTTACCCAGCCTGGGTGGACGCTGGCATGGAAGAAGGGGAGGATGGTGTGCTAGAATGAGGTGCATAGAGATGCTAACAGTTTGTCTAGAATTTTTTTTCAAACGGCTTTTCTCTACCAGGAAGGTAACTCTGATGGAGAAGAGGAAGGAGAATCAAAGTTAACAATGATGGCATTTTGATGATTCTAAGACACCTCAGATTTTAAGATGTCCACTATTTTATGGACCACTGAGAAGAAAAGCAAGCTGCTGATTAAATTATGTCATGCCATTGACTGTAAGGTACATCCCAAATTTGGATATTAAAAGGTTAAAAAAAAGTGTCTTAGAGTCAATGAAATACAGAAAAAGGCCTTAGCACTGAGGTATCACCTCTCTTACACACCCCACAGACTCCAAACACACAGGGCACATTAAGGCACCGTGTGTGCATGTGGTTAAAACCCCAACCGACTTCTGTGCTCTGAGAACAGGCATAGTAACCACACCGCCTGGAAATAGGACCCCCTTACATTGCACAGGACGGTGCAGTTTACAAAGCCCTCTCACGCCCACTTATCTCACTGGATGTCTCCCAGCTGCCCTGGAGTTCAGAGTTCAGAGAGCTTGACAAGGGCACCTGGGACCTGGGAAGACGAAGAATGGGGACTACAGGCCGCCGCGTGTGCTGAGTCCTACCGCAAGGCTTTTCCAGCTCCTAGAGGATGACCCCTCTCTGACAGGGTGGAGACAGAACTAGTGAGGGTGGAATTAGAAGTGGCTTTGAAACCCTTTTCCCAGTGAAATTATTTACAGAACCTCACTGTACAAAACGGAGTAAAACTGGACTTGTTCTGGGTGAAGCAAGGGGAACGGCTGGTACCTCACCCACTCTGCCCCCACCCATCCTCATCCCCAGGTGGCCCCTCAGGCACCTCCCCAGACTCCCTGAAGCTCTGAGGGACCTTCTCCAGACTTCGGAAGCAAGGGGGCTTCAACTCTAACTCTCTGGGCAATGTTCTTTTTCTGAAGCTGGATTTAGATATTGTTCTTCATACTTTTTGGTTTGTCTTAAAATTTTCCTTAAAAAAAGGCACTGGTGTAGATGGTCAGGTCAAAGAGATGACTCACAACCTGGAAGCTTCAAATTGAAACAAAACAAAAAGTTTACTTTGAATTATGAGCTGGGATGAGGTCTTGGTATTAAGATGTCTTTAAAGCTCCCCAGGTGATTCTAGCATGCAGGAAAGTCTACAAGCCCCTGTATCAGAGGCATCCTGTCAGCTGCAACACTCTAGAAATCTGAGGGTATGTCCTGGAGCGCTTAGGAAGGCTCTCCATTCTCAGGCGGCAGAATACTGGCGAGCCCAGGGTCTTTATAAAAATGTCAGGAAATTTGAGACTCTTGGCAACTAGGGAAGGAGCATCTCAAGTGACAGTCAAAGCAGGTAGCATCTTCCGCAGGCCCCTTGGATGGATGCCATGGAGGGGAGAGGCCAGGAGGAACCTGCGGCTGGAACAGCAGTGCAGCTGGGGATGGGTGGTCAGAAAGAACACTGATGTGGCCCACGCTAGTAGCCCCGTCGCCCATCAGAGCTTTGTTAAGGAAGCGTCTGAGTTGACCCTCCTTGCCAAGATCTGCCTCACTGTGAGGCACTGGCTGGCAGCAACACAGGAGGAGCTGGACTGGAGTTAGGAAGCCAGTTATGGAGGGCAGAGCCCTTTGGGTCATCCATTAGCAACTGATGCAGCTTTCCCTACTGTCTCCCGGGGAGATGCTTCAACTCCTCTGCCAAGCTCAGACCCCTGCCCCACATGTGCAGTCTAGATGCTGGACAAATGCTGACTGGGAGAGAGGCTGGTACAGGCAGTAACAGAGAGTCCTTGAATTTGGACTGGGCCGGCCTTACTGGTTGCCAAGGTTAGCAAACCACATATCCTTTGAGTAAGCCACTGCTATTTGTCAGCTTCACATCTGTGGATCTCTCTTCCTCTGCTGACCTTGGCGAAACAGGACAAGGGAAAAAATTCATTGGGGGACCAGGCTGTAACTGTCCAAGCTGCTCCCTACCCCTCAGTAGAGTACGTGACACAGTCCATGGGCTACCGGGGTTTTTGCGATGCAAACACCAACTCTGCCTCTGTGCCCTGGGGAGCAGAAGGGGGACACTGGTGGGGGTGAAAAGCTACCAGGGATGAGGAAAAGCAGTTAGACGCCTTGTCCACCCCCTCGCCCAGAGGTCTAGGGAGGGTTCAGGTGGAACAGATGCTGTCCATCTCTGTTCTCCATCAAACACCGTGTCCTCATCTCAGGAGCCGGGCTAGAGAGCCCAGCTACCAAGAAGCAGGATGGGCCACCCAGCAAGGAGGCCCACAGGCTGGTGCTTGAGGTGCCCAGGCCAAAAACACCCACGGCACCATGCAGGATAACTTGGGATGGGCAAGAGCGTATGAGGCCAGGATTTCTCACTAGGGTACCAATGGTGCCTCCCACCATTTTGCAGGACTCTGGGATAAGATCATTGTTCACTGAACACCTTCCATGACCCAGTCCTGGACCAGGGGCTGGAGGATGAATCAGACCCCGCCCTGCCCTCTAGGACAGGAGCAGTGTCCACAGAGGGAGAGAGAACCAATGGAGTTCAATATGGCTGGAGCAAAGGGTGTCTGTGGATGGGTCTCTATGGGACGTGGGGGTGAGGAAAGGAAGCAGAGATGTTTACAGGGCCCTGGGAAGGGATGCAGTCAGATTGGCATTGGAAAGACTGTTCCCTGCAGTAGGGGACACAGACTGAAGTGAAGACCTCCAGCAGGGGCGGATGCAATAGCCCCTGAGAGGTGGCCATGGCCTAGGTCATGGGTGTTTAGGTCTTTCTGAAACAGAAGACACACAGTAAGGCCACAGGACCAGCTTTCCTCACCTGCTCTGGCAGCCTCTCCCTGGGCCAGCTCCCTGCGGCCCTGCCCTCTTGACTCCTTAGCCTTTCAGCTCTGCTCTGAGGCTCACCAGGGTCCCGTTTGCCAGCAGAAGAGATGGGCCTGACTGCCCTGCCTGGCACAGTCGTGGGGCTCCCCTTCCTCTCTCTCGCCTTCCACATCACTGCCCGGTTCTCCTCCCATGTCTCTCAGGCCTGGGGACCCTGGGCAAGGGTCTGCCCAGTCATCCCAGCACCCCGGGCAGGCAGTGGAGTCCAGGGGAGAGTGCAAAGCAGGCTCTGAAGCCTCAGAAAACTGGCTTCCCAGACCAGCTCCTACACTGATTAGCTCTAGCCTCCGTTTTTCTCAGCTTCGGCCTGTTTCCCAGGGATAGCATGACTGCTCAGCTTTTGCGGGACTCACATCCTGTAATGTGTGTGGACGGACTTAGCACCGTGCCTGGCACATGGCTGAGCTATGGCTTTGCTGATGGAGAACCTGGGGCGACAAGAGAGCAAATGACTTGCTCAAGCTGGTGGTTCTGTGGCCCCACATGGGGGGCCACAGCCCCACTGACGGCTTGAGTGCCCAGCTGCCGGCCAGTGAGGAGCTCCACTGGCACTGGGGCCACTATGGCTAGCTGTGTCCCTTCTAGATGCAGCCACACCAGCAGAGATCAAGCAGGGCCTCTGCCTGGTGTAAAGGTGGGCTGCCTGGCGAGGAGCCCTGGACAGGCAGGTCTGACTATTCCCCCGGGTCAAGGTTACTGCCCCACAGGATAGTCTGACCTGTGCCGGCCACCAGCCTGTGCTGAACCAAGCCGGCCCTCAGGAAACTTGGGTAAGTGGGCCTGATCTCGTCTAGTTTCAGAGGTGTCTTCTCTAGCTCAGTCCTGTGGCTTGGCCCAGCACAGGTGGGGCACCACGAGCCCAGCAGATGTCCCCAGCAGACAAGACCTGCTAAGAGCACAAGGCCTGCCGGGTCCCCGGCAGCCCTGGTGGAATTCAAAGCCGCCCGTCCAGCCACGTGACTCCTAGGGCAGAGGTGTGCTGAGTGCGCCAGCTGCCCCGTGGTGGTCCTCCACAGCCCCGGCGACCAACGGCCCCTCTTGTCTACTTTTCAGAGCAGAAGCCCTTCTGAGAGGGTCCTGGGAAGCAAGGCCAAGACTCCTGGGTTCTCATAAATCTTTTAATAACAGTAAATGAAGGAAAACATTTAACAGTAAGTCCCATGGTGAGGGTTCCTTTTCATTCAGGAATCTTAACAACAAAAACACCTAAGACCAAAATTCAGAATGCTAAGTGCACAAATTAAAGACCTTTTATTTCCAAAGAGGTGAACAAACTGGTGGGGGCACAGAGCACCCAGGAACCAGCTTGGCAAAAATACTCATCCTGCAGCTGCTGAGGGGGATTACAAAGACTGGTTTAAAGGGAGCTGCTGTCGGGGCGGGTGACAGGGAGGGTCTGCCCAGGACCCACCAAGCCCACATTGGGAACGAGCAAGGACTGGGGCGAGGGGCGCGAAGAAGGAACTGCCCATTTCCTGGCAGAAAGAATTACAAATCAGGCTATCTTATTCTGTCTACCACAGTAACACCAACATAAATGAAGAATTCTTTCAAGTAGAATACAAAACAGACACCGAAAGAAAGCAGGTTTCCAAAACAACAGCTTGGCTTGAAATGACTTTTCTGTTTTGTTTGTTTTGTGCCACGAGTAGCAAACCAGTGTACGAAAGTGTCACAAGAGCAACAGCAAGCGACTAGGTTTTCCTGAGCACAAGTGGCTCACTGTATATACAGAAGAGGGAAGGCTGGCTCCCTCTCACGGACCCTACCTGGCTCCCAGAGGGCGGGGCAAGGTGTGCAGTGAGGAAGCTACTTCCCAGTCCTCTGGGGCCCTGCCAAGGAGTGTGCGAAGGCCTGTGGGACACCTCCCTTCCACAGGCTCCCAATTTACTAAAACCAGCCATGGCGTCTTGTCCTGCAATGCCACACCAGCCCTTCTCCGCTCACCCACCTCCCCATCTCGTCTCCCATCTCCCCTTCAGATGACTCAGGATCAGGATCAAAGGCTACAAATCCAAGGAAGTGCTTTTGGCCAAGGGAAGGAGAGGGAGGGGGAGGAAGGGTCTTCCGCCAGCCTGGCCCCAACACCAGCACGTGTGGAGACGGACTGACAACCTGCGACCTGCGGGCAGCTGTGCCCACTCCACACAACACTGAACTCGCAATGAGCAAAACCAGCAAGACCCCTGATGGAGGCTGCGGCCAAAGGGATGATCTGAGAGAAAGACTTGAGCTACCGGATAGGTGAGTGCCCCAACCGCCCCACACATCCTGACTCCCCTGCCAGCAGCTTCTGTGAATGCTGAGAAGTCCCAGGAGAAAGAGAGAAGGTTGACTTAGGGAGACTGAGCCTGTGGCTTCCTTGCAGACCGACAGAGGAACACTCATTGGGCCTCCAAGAAGAAAATGGGTCAGATCATCTTTGGTGTACAGAACCCAGTATCTAGGGTAGATGAGGGGCTGCAAGCAGGTAATTCTGACCTGAGGCCACAAGTTGGCCAGCTGAATAGACTCTTCTCACCGGCCCAGATCCTTAGCCAACGCGACCTGGGAGCTGGAGGGAATACACTTTTCCCTTTCCACGGCTGTTTTAAAAGAAACTGTCCACTTCTACAGATGCTCAGACACACACAGAGTTCCAACACGCTGGCAAATGGAGGGAATACACTTTTCCCTTTCCACGGCTGTTTTAAAAGAAACTGTCCACTTCTAGAGATGCTCAGACACACACAGAGTTCCAACACGCTGGCAAACGGCATATGGGAACTTGGCCAGGCTGGCTGGGGAACCTCCTTGGCATCAGCAGGAAAGCTCCAGGGAGGCACTGGTAAGCCCAGGCCCACCACTGCGGGGGCCATCCTGCAAGACAGGCTGCCATGGGTCTGGCCATGTTACCTCTCTACATGGGCTCGGCCCAAGAGTCAGGTACAGACCAGTGCAGACGCTTGCTGCTCCCCAACACCTCAATACTGGCCTGACTCCCGGGGGAGCCTGGGGACGGGGGCCCCCCTCGGGGCCTTCCCCCTACATGTTGCTGAGCCAACCTGGGGCCCAGAAGCCCTGCACTTCCCTTTGCCCCAGACAGGTGCATCTGTCTCTGGCCTGGCCAAGCCAGGCATGTGGCTTCCATTTTCTCCCTTTCTTTCAAGCAGCAGCAAAGTGCCTGCCAGCATGGGGTACAGGGCTGCAGCCAGGGCAAAGGCGAGCTTTTAGAGGCATGCCAGTGCGAGGAGAGCTCGGGTTGATTGGTATCCTGCACCAGGACACGGAGAGGGGGTAAGAGAGAGCCCTTTGCAGCGGAGATGTCCCTCCCAGGCTGCTGGCCCCAGCTGAGGCAAAGACTCTGCATCCTGGCTGGGTACAGACCCCAGGAGTTCCTCCAGTGATCTCCTTCCAACCTATCTTTTGGTCAAGAGGCCAAGGGGTGCTGAGGCCTTGTGCATTTCCTCTTAAGCCACGCCTACATGCAGCCAGTGGGCGGGGCAAACCCAGCCACACCAGAGGTGCCTCTTCAAGCAAGCGACCCTGGGATGAGAGGCACTAAGAAAAACTCGGCCAGATCCTCAAAGATGGCAGAAAATACAGTGTATTATGAGTCACGAGAAGCTCACAGGGAGCCAAAGCACTCCAGGTTCCCCCTCCTGCAACCCCACACCCTGGGAATTGATTGATGGCCCTGCCATGGTTGCTTTCCTGGGCCTCGCCCTTGCTAGGAAAGACTCCTCCATTCTGCTGCCTCCTGTAGGTCCACCTGTCAAAATCATGACCACTGAGCCAGTGAAACTCACTCTAGGTCTGGTACAAAAACACCTGAAATACTGAATGGGCCCAGGACAACTGGGTTGTCTAGAGTGGGAGAGGGGAGGGAGGCCCATCAGAGGAGGTCACAGAACTACTTCTTCTGTTCTTAAGAAATCTAAGTAAGAGCCAACAAGGAGTCACCAAATGCCCAGCCACTGCCTCCCTTCTTTAGGTTCATGGATGATTCAGGCTGTCTTGCAACAAAAGGTCTTCCTTTCAGAGCACTTCAACCTCCACCTGTGGGGACCTGATTCCTTGGTACCTCTCTTTCAACCTAGACATAGCCTTTGGGGGTGGGCAAGGTGGGAGCCTGTGATGGCCCCCACACTAAACAACACAGTGCTGAGTCTGGCAGCAGAGATGACATCTGGCCCTAGGGAAACAACACAGCAAGATCAGTATCATCCCAAATCCAAGATGCTGATCCTGTAAAATGGGATGAAATGGATCAACAGGAGTCCCTCCAGAAGGACCTAATGCAAGGATTCTCCAAAATCAAATATCCAAAAACAAATGAATAAACAGATAAACAAAATCCCAAAAGCCAAAAACAAACAAACAAAAAAAAACCAAAAAGAAAAAAAAAAACCAACTCTAGCTCATCCTTCCCTGAAGCTGCCTTTAAAAAAAGAGTAAGAAAGAGAGAAACTTCAAGGGGCACTCAAAATTAAAATGGCATCTATTATCAACATTAAACTAAAAGCAAGCATATAATTCAAATCACAGTTTTCTCAAGTTACCACTTCAGTTGATTAATTTCTACGCTCACTTCTGATCGGGATATGGGTCAGTTCTCAGCTCTCACAAGCAGAATTTACCAAAAGTCCTGCTTAGTGTTGGCTGTGGACATTTCAACCTGGTTCACTTTCGGATTCACCATCCCGACAACTCTCCATCCTCCTGGGTGGAATCTAGCCCCTGGGCTGGGTAGCGCCCCCACCTCCCAGCACTGGCAGTATCCTGGATGGAGTGGCTGGTTGGCTACTTGCTTTGAGTCATGGGACACCAGTGGGAAGAATCTGGCCAGTTCTACTTTGGCCACGAGCTGGGAAATCCCTTGGCTCTCAGCTTGCCGCTGGTATAGAAACAAGGCCTCAGTCCCCTTAGGGTGGGGGCTGTGCTGGAGACAAAAGGGGACCCCAGCAGAGGTCCCTGGCAGTGGAGAAACGAAACACACCCCATCTCATCACTTCGATGCCCAAAGGACTACTGCTTGTGTTCCCTTTCTCCTCAACCGGCTGCTGGTAAAGCACCAACAAGCAGAGTGAAAGCCACTGACTACCCATGTAAGGCCACTAGGAGCAGGGAGAGAGCCAAAGGGGAGGAGGACACGTCCAGCCATCAGCCTGACACCCCAGGTGCCGGAAGCTGTCCTGGGGGAAGAGCTGGGGAAGGAAAGGTAGTGGAAGAAAGGGACAGAGAGGAGGGAAAAAGAAATACACCAAATACCCTACTGCCCTCTCCCATGATTTCATCAAGAACTGGGTGTCCTCCAAGTCAAATCAGGACTTGTTTCCTCAGGGATAAAGGAAAAAAAGAAAGAAGAAACCCCAAAACAAAACAAAACAAAAACACACAAGCACCTTCAGTCTATTTTCTTGGCTGGAAGCCGGAGCAAATCCAGCACATATTTACACAAAGGCCCAGCCATGTATGAGAACAGGATGACCAGCTTCCCGTGGGTCATGGTCATGAGAGTCTGGTGTCCCGAGGCCCAGATGCGATACCAGGGGCCGTAGAATGGGTCTGAGATGGCCGGACACAGCATGTTGTTCAAATTCACTTCGGTGACCTGCAGGGACAAGGGAGGTAGAGTGAGCGTTCACCATCCTTAGGCTTCCTCTGGCTTCTGCCAGTTCAGCCGTGTCTACCTAGTGGGGACTAGACAAGGAGGGATTGACAAATCCCCACCTGTTCATAGTTGGGGGTTTTCTCCCCCTAGGTTTTCTGAGTGGGTCAAGGCTAGAGCCCTTTGGAGGTGATGGGGAAGGCCATCCAGCTGAAAAGCTGCTTCGTTCTGCTCAGCCTTGCCTTCTGGTTGGGCCCAGAGCCCGCTGCCGTCCCTAAGCATTTACTATGTGCCTAGTCCCGTGAGAGGTACTATGGGATAAAAGAGCAGTCAGCAGCAAGGTCCCTGCCTCTGTGTAACTAGTGACCAGTCAGGATGGAGTCATCGGTCTACAACATGTGACCTCAAGGCAGACGGTGCTCACCGGGTCTTCCCCACCGTGAGATCCGAGGCATGTACGGAATGGGGACTGAGTCCTCAGAGAAGATTTCACAAGGGAAGTGACACCTGAATGGACTTATGAAGGATGGATGGGGGTCATGAAAAGGAATGGAGCGAACAGAGCCTTCCTTGTAGGAGGCGTGGCCTGAGCCAGGCCCAGAGGTGAGACTGAGGATGGAATGTATGGTGACATGAGGACACTGACTCCTCTGAGATCAAGGAGTCCCCATGGAGAGCAGGAGTGATGGTGAGGGCGTGAAGGTCATACTGCTTCCTCCCTAGAGCACAGGAAGCATTCACGCTATTGACAAGGAGCTCCAACTCCCTCCCAGGCCAGTCCGAGCAGAGCAACATGCCAGGTCAGGGAAGAGAAAACGACTACTTCTCCAAAGGCGCTGCTGACATCAGTTACACGCCCGAGTCCGGCTAGGTCCCGCGAGGCTCCGCATGGCTAGTGCTCCAGGAATGCCGCTTGCACACCAACCCAGACGTGCCACTCCCGCCCGAGGACGGGCACGGTCCCACCATCCAAAGCCCTTCAAGCCCATTCAGGCTAAAGACAAGTCCTCACCACCTCTCAGGGAGGCGGGGGGTTTTCTACCGTGTCACAGCGGGGCAGAGAGCTCTCTGTCCTCAAGGATGAGGTGACTCACCCAGAGCAGTGGCAAAGCCAGGACTTGAACCTGGGTCTCCAGACCCCCAGCTCCTGCTACTCCCTTTGCCACCAAGAGACACGCCCATGCACTCAGCAATCTCGGGCTGTGGATAACTCAACTACTGAGTCCAGCCATCAAGCACACTCCAGGCAGGTATGAACATCCCAGAATGTCACGGGGTCCCCAACACCACACTTACATCGGCCACACGACTCAGGGCCTGGCAGCAGACCCATAAAGGACCCAAGGTCAGAAGCTTCCCCCCAGGCCCAGGGCCAGGGTTAGGATCCTGCCTCCCCGCGGGGTCCACAGCAAACTGCTTTCCCAGGCAGCTCACTATTTCCGATCCAAGTGGCCACAAGGGAAGGGCCTCCTTGCCTCCCCAGGGATGAAAGAAACAGTCATTACTGGAGGATTCAGAAAACTCTCTGAAGAGGCCAAGGCTGTGGATCGTAAATCAGCAACCCAGACACAACAATCTGACAGCCTGGCCTTTGGCATCTTGTATTTTCAAAACAAAACGATACACCAGCGCCAACCAGGATTATCAAGATTTATGAAGAACTCCAAACAGAGGGGATAGAAGGGGATAGAACCAAACTTACCAGGCCCAGGATCTGCAAGATGCTGAAGTGATAAAAGAACATGAGGCCAGTTGAAAGAAGGGCCCACCGGAAACTGCTGAGGGGCTCCGGGGTATAAGCACCTGGAGGAAAAAAGGAGACGATGAGACAGCAGGGTTGGTGACCCACTTCTCCCTTGCCCCGCGAGGGTGCAGGTGCTGAGGCCACAGGTGCCGCCTGCTAATCACCCGCTTCTGCTGCCCCGCCACGGCGGCTCAAAGAGACAGTCGCGCTGATTAGCTGGGTACTCCTATACCCCTTCCCAACCTCCGCTCTGCCATGTGATGCTGGGGCCATTACAAAGGCAGGATTTTTTTACACTGTTATTGTAAATGTAACACAGTTGGCCCTCTGCATCAGTGGATCTCACGTGCCCAGATTCAACCAACCACACTGGTGCTTGGTTGGTTGAATCTGTAGATGCAAAATCCATGGATTGAATGGCTGACTATACGGCACTAGAGCATCATCTGTGGATTTTGGTATCGTAAGGGTCCTGGAACCAGTCCCCCTCAGATACTGCGGGACACGACTGTACATGCCTACTAAAGGAAATCTAGAAAATGTTAAAAAGTAGAAATGAGATGGAAAACAAGATGAACACCCCCACCAGCACTCTACTAGCTGAATGTGACCACTGCTAACACGTGGGTGTCTCTCCTTGGCTGCTTTCCCTAGGCCTTAGGAGTTTCTTTCCTTTCTCCCTTTGATTGCTAACTGGAATCTTACTGTAGGCATAAGTGTGTATCCTTCGTTTCCACACTTACATTTCCTCATGTTTCCAAAGAGAAAGGTCACTAAGGAAGCATGGCGTGGGGGCTGAGAACGTTAACTCTGATGTCAGACAGATTTGGTTTCACACCTGGATTCTACCACTTACTGGCTGTGTGACCCTGGAAAAGTTGTTTCAACTCCCTGAACCTCAGTTTACTTGTCTGTAAAATGGGGCTACTTCTTAGAGTTTTTGTGAGGAGTAAAGGAAAGAATATACTGAGAGCTCTTAGTATGCAATCTGGTACAAAGTGTTCACTGTGTGCCAGGTACTGTCATTACCACATCATTATTAATATTTAAACAACTAAAGAATGTGCTATATTCAATTGCTGTGCCACTTCCCAACCGTGAGACAACTCTCTCCCCCTGGAACAAGAATGACATATTTTCCCTCGATTGTCACTCAGAACTACCATCCCAGGAGGCCTGGATGTATTCTAGACCTTGCAGAGCAGAGGTATGGCTGACAGGATGCTGTGGGAGATTGTGTCCTATAATGGGGGTGCTCCAGAACAAAAGGAACCTCCACCCCAGACAAGCAGGTGGCAACATAACATCTTGGAGTAGGATTTTCCCAAGTCAGTCTTTTGCCAATTCATCCATTCATTCACCAGTTACCCCTAGGTACCTATTATATTCTGAGCCCTGGGCCATGCTTTAGGGACAGGAACATAAAGAAGACAGGCTTCCTGTAGCCTCAGAACCACAACTGGTGGGGAAGGCAGACAAGTCAGGCAACAATGAGAATCCCGTATGATGGTCACAATGACCGAGGTCTGCACCACATAAATTTGGGAGGACAGAACTCAGCTTGGGGAAGGGGGTGGGGTGGGGATAAGGACCGCTTCTTGGTGGAGGGGGCACAGAGCAGAGTGAAGGACAAACATCACTAAAAGAGGGACCTAAGCATTCCAGAGCAGCAACCTACACCAAGGCAGACAGCTGAGGGAGCAAGACAATTCAGAGAACTACGGGAAAGAGTCGGGAGTACAGGGGACAGGGTGATGAGGTAGTGAGCAGGAGTAAGACTCAGAGGTTGGTAGCGCTGGTCCACTCCAAGCTGGGCCACGTAGGACCTCTGGAGCCACACTGAGGGCTCTGGGCTTCATCTCACGCTGTGGGGTCATGACCCTAAACGCCTCAAGTCTCAGGCAGGTAACTGGGAGCAGGGGAGGGACCAGGGACTATGAGGTATAAGGGATGCAGGAGACTGGCCAACTGGAAAGCCCAAGCCCCTTCTGAAGAGGGCAGCCACCACTCCGCTTCACCCCATCACTGCCCGATGGGGACGTGGGCCCAGCATTGCCAGTGTTTTCACTTTTGCAAGAGAAGCCAGAAGTAGGAACTTTCATATGGAATTTCCTGATTTTTAAATGTTGGCAAATAGTTCAAAATGTTTTAAAAATGCTCAATGGATCAAACAAAACATGTCTTCTTGGAAGGATTTCAGTCCATGGGTGGCCAGCTTTGAGCTCTGCTGCAGAGCCGCACAAAGCAGCAGCAGGTCTGAAGCAGGAGCGATAGGATCGGATGTGGGCGGGGGAGGGGCTGGGGCAGACAGTGTCCAGGCGCAGAGGCGGGCAGACCCTGCAGGAAGGAGGGGGAGAGGATAAGTGGCTTTGAAGATCAGAGCAGTGGGGCTGGAGGAGAGTGGATGGAAAAATGACCAGGATGTGAATGTTGGGAAGGGAGGATAAGGAAAGATCCAGGAAGACCCCCCAGGGTTCCAGTTGGGCCATCATTGGGTTGATGGTGCCATTTATTGCAATGGAGAAGAGAGGAAAAAGCAGATTTGGGATAGAAGGTAGAGAAATGAGGTCGATTTTAGACATGTTGAAATCAATGTGTCTGTGAATTACCCAAATGGAAGTGTCTCTTAGGTGGCCGGATACACTCTGGGAAATACAGCATGACAGGTGACAGTGTGGGCACTGAGCCAGGCAGACACAGGTTTGCAAATCCTGGCTCTTGTCACTTATCGACTTCAGGGCCTTGGGCAAGCCTTAGTTATCTCCTGAACTCAGTGTCACTCATCTACAAAATGGGGTACCACTGCCTACTTCACAAGGTTGCCAAGTAGATAAGATCATTCAAGTCATGATTGTAATGTCACACCTGGGACTTAACACATGCTGATTATTTTCATTAGTACATAAATCACAAAGTCAGTGAAAAGGATGGGGCTGAACATCCAGATGTAGGTGTCATAGCGCAGAACAGGACCCGAAGTCACAGGAACACATGGAGACCGAGTGAGCAGAACATGGCGGGGCGAGTGCAGAGGGGAGGAGAGGAGAGAGATGGGGTGACTGAAGCCCGCTGGCTCTTCTTGGGGAGAGGCCAGGCTTGCTATGGAACAAGAGGCAGGCTCACAGTACATCAGGGTTAGAAGGCCCTTGGTGGGTACTGGACTCATCCCTCCATTTTGTAGATGGACAAACCGAGGCTGGGAGATGGGCAGCACTGAAGTTGAAGTCCCAACAGCAGAGCCCCGGGCTCTCGGACGTTGCCAAGGGATTCACTGATCAACGTCCTCATTGCCACTTGTCCAGACCTCCATCACACCAAGTTGTACCATCTCTTTCCTTGTCTGTCCACCTGTCTAGATGAGCGTCTTGGGGTAGAGGACCGAGTGGGATTCATCTGTTTTCCTAGCATCTAGACAGTGCTGGGCAGGCACTGACACTGTGCACTTTCCTGTCTGCTGAATGAGTGGGAACTGGGCACCATGTTGTCACCCTGGCTGCAAGGGACATTATGGGGGAAGAGGGAACCTGGAGGACCAACATGTACTTAGAGCCCTGAGCTGGTTTCCCCAGGTGTCCCATCCCTCCAGCCTCTGCTTGGCTCCCCGCGGTAGCAGCTGGGCAGCAGTGACAGGGCCTGGTGGTGCCTGCAGGGAAAGGACGGGAGGGGAAGTGTGTTCAGCTGGGCTTCAGCAACCCTCCCTTGCTCTAAAGCCCCTGACCCTTTCCCACACTGTGATATGGGGGAAAGGAATGCTCAGACACTGGCTTGGACACTGCCAGGGGTCACGTTTCTCAGCGCTCTCACTGCCTGGAGTCCAAACCCCAGCTTCAGTTCCATTCATTCTGTGTTGCATCATCTGTCTCACATAAGACTATCAGTTCTCTGAGGGAGGGGCCATTTCTGAATCACCTCCCCACCTCCAGCCCCTGGCACGCAGCAGGTACTCAAATGATCAATGCTGCCTGGGAAACAAGTGGCACAGACTTTCTGGAGCATCTGTAAGACTCTAAATCTTTGGCTCAACAATGCTCCTTTGAGGACTACCGGTGAATGCCTCAAACATACAACAAACAGCCCTTATTTGCACAAAGATACTCACACCTGCACCACCTGTAACATTGGAACACTGGAAACTGACTGGGGAGACAAGTAACTCAGGTACCTCAATATTATGCAATAGTCTGCTGCCATTCAAATCACAACCAGACCAGCTACATACCTGTGTGCAAAGTCCCTTGTGCACAATGGCAAGTGTAAGTGACAGAACACCAAACGGTCCGTCGAAGATGGAAATTATAGCTTAGTGGTTTAAAACAAAGGGCTTGGGGTCTTTACAGCCTTGGGTTTGAATCCTGCCTCTGCCACTGCCTACAGGGGTGACCTGGGCCAAAGCGCTGTGCTGACCCTCTAAGCCTGTTTTCCTGCAGGTAGACTGGAGGGAGCAACGTATCTCTTGGGGCTGCCAAGTGAAAGAAGAGATATAAAAAAGTAAATACAGCAGCTAGCCTGGCACACAGGTGGTGGCTATTTTTATCATGGCAACCACAGCCACCCCAAATCTCACAAAAGCCTGCAAGAAGACTGGCAATCTTGTAAAGAGGTGATTTTTTTTCTTCGAAGGGGAACTATCACTGTGATTTCCTCTGCCTTTTCACTGCTCTTGGTACTTTTCATTGGAAAGGTGATCAAATATTCAATTTCTTTGAAAAATAAAAGGGAAAAAAAAAAAGAAAGCACCGTGTGGATAGATGACCCAGTCTACCTAGATGTATGCAAATTGTATGCAAGTGCACATCACTCTTTTTTTATATATACCTGGATGTGGCCCTTGGGATAATCTCAGTGAAAAACCAGTTTTCTTTTAAAGGAAAATAGAAACTTAAGCACTTTCAGAAAAATTAAACACATAAAACTTTTTTTTTTTTACTTTAAGAAAAAATAAATGTGACACTTTCTGCCAGTATCTTCTATCCCAGGAGGATAGAAGCTTTTCAGCTCTAAAGGTAGGGGGAAACCGAGATAATAGCTTTTTCTGAAATCAATTTTTGCCACAAGGAAGCTCACAAAGCTGGGAGAGAAGTCAATTGCACCACCAGCAGCCAAAACCTATCCCCAGGGGCCTCTCCCAAGGGCTCTTTCTTGCATCCTCTAATCCCACCCAGGTAGGACTTACACCAAGGTGCTGAGACTGAGCAGGGTGGCATCTTATTCTCTAATCTTTTTCCCACTTCCTTCAACTCATTCACTTCTGCATGTGATCCATTCAGTCCACACTGATAAGGTGCACACTGGGTGCCAGATTCCATGCTAGGAAGTGGGGATATGGAGGCAAAGACGGACCCTGCCCTTCAGAAGTCCTCTGTAGCTGACATGGGAGCAATGAGATGATGGAATAAGGGAAGCACGCTAAGTCATGGGGATGCCAAGGAAGGGGAGCTGGAGAAGATGACAGCTGCGATGAGGTTTGATGAAAAGGGAGGAGATGGGAAAGGAGCTTAAAGGGAGGAAAGGATGTACTGGGCAGTACAGTCTAAGAAGAGGTGTGGAGGCATGAAACAGCATGCCGTTTGCATGTAATCCCAAGCAGGTCTGTGTTACTGGAGCATCAAGTGGGAGGGGACATGTGTCAAGAGAGGAAGCCAGAGAGACAGGCAGGTGGGGTCAGGTCATGAAGAGCCTTGTCTGCCGTGCCTGGAACTCGGCCTTTAGCTGATACAGAGCGAGAAGGCTTTGAGAGGTTTGAAACAGGAGAGTGCAAGGTCGAGTATATGTTTCAGCTAGCTGGGCTGCTTTGGCGGTGGTGTGGATGGTGGATGGGAGAAGGACAAGACTGAAGACCAATTCAGATGCTGCTGCAGAGATCGATGACTTGGCAATTCATCTGACATGAAGCAGGCATCGAGGGGGACTCCCAGCCAGGTCTCCGACTTCAGTAACTGAGACGAGTTGAGTCAAGGGAGAGAGGAGTTCAAGTTGGGGGCACGCTGACACTGAATGCCTATGGATACCTGGGCGGACTTCTCCGATCGGCTGGGGATGTTCAGGTCTAGCGTTCAGGAGTGAGAGATGTCCCAGAAACAGAGCTTGGGGTCTGGATAAGATCGACAAGGAAGGGCCCACAGAATGAGATTAAATGACCAAGGACAGGTCCTGGAAAACAGCAGTTGCCAGGAGAGAGGTGACCCACGAGAAGACAGGACTGAATACAAGATGAAAAACTGCCATGAGCCACACATGGCAATTTACATTTAAATGAAATTAAAATGAAATACAATTAGAAATGTGGCTCCTCAGTAGCATCAGTCACATTTCGAGTGCTGGATAACCACATGCGTCTAGTGGCTACCATACTAGACAGTGCTGAGACAGAACACCCCCATCATCACAGAAAATTCCACTGGGAACACACTTCTCCACAGACGCAAACACTTCCACTGGGTTTGGCAACACGCTAGTCACTGGTCGTCTTGGCTATGGCAGTCTCAGGAAAGTAGTGATGCAGGAGCTGGATGTAAAACATGAGGAAAAGCTTCCCAGGTGCACAAGGTAAGAAAGGGAATTCCAGTAAAAGGGAACAGGATTTAGAAAGTCACAGAAATCACGAGCCAAATTCCCAATATTTCAGTCACTTCTGTGAATGTCCTCGCCATCCTTTTGCTCTTACCCGACCTACATCTCCCCACAGGGAGCCTCCTTCATCTCTTGCCCTCCAGTCACTGGTTTTTCTCCTTTGGCCCGTGCAGATAGAGTAGGTAACTTCTTTCTTTGCTTTGCTCTTTCCAGACCACTGGCCTTCCTTTCTCCTTAAAACCCTACGACCACCACACTGTCCCACCCACTAGACTTTCCCTTTACAACTGTCTTCAGACATATGGGTCACGGCCCTTAATATTCCTTGAGGTTATGAGTACCTAGGTCAGTACCCTCCTCTCCAAAACCACTCCTGTCATCTCTCTCGATAATATCAACATATGTCTACAGTGAAGCCTCCAGCACCCTGGACTCTCAGTTTCCTGGCCTCCTTTCCTCAGTGATCTTGTCCCCATCTCGCCTCGGCCACTCATTCTCATGGTCTTGCCTGAGATCTAATTATGAGTACCTGCAGCCTCTCATGAAGTCCAGCTTCTCTCTCTCCAGCTCACCCTCTCTAACCCTGACCCCAGCACTTTTCTGACCCCAATACAATCTGTGATCCATTGGTTCTACCGTCTTTTTTGCTGTCCCTCACAGTTCCCGCTTCCCTCCTTAAACTCCATGGCCCATCACTCTCATCATCCCTGGCATCCACCTTTGATTTCAGGGCCCCTCCCACTGTCATACTCATCTGGGAAAACCCCCGCCCTGGTCAACTCCTAACGCCCTCCCCCACCTTGCTGGCACCCACACAGCCAAACGTGGCTGGAGGACAACAGTGCTGCCTATTCTCACTTCAGACTCATGATGGCAAACCTCAGGTGCGTCTTTCCTGGTGCGAGGCAATCTTATACTGCATTTCCCAGGTCCTTTCACTCTTTCAGGCCACCATTTAATATTTTCTCCTCTCTTCTCAGATCTTCAATACTTCTATCTCGGCCTCACTCTCAGATGGATGACCTCGATTCCTATTTCACTGAGAAAAAAAGGAACCAGACAAAAACTTCCAGAAGCTCTCCTGATCACATCTGACTGCTTCTCTGCAGCAGTGCCCACCATGCTCGGCCTTCACCCTGTTACCATGGCTGAGCTGCCCAGGACCCCAGCCAAGGCAGCCCTTCCCTTTCAGATCCAAATCCCATCCCCTCTCACCTATTCAGTATCACTCCAGCAACTGTCTCCTCTTTCCCCTCCATCAACAATTTCTTCTTCTCTACTGGATAGTTCCCATTAGCATATAAACATCCTCTAACAGCTCCCATTCAAAAACAGATGAATACTTGACCTCACTTCCCCCACTGCAACCACCTCATTCCTGAGCTCATCTTTACCGAAGGACTCCTTGAAAGAATTGTTTATATGGTAGCTACTGGTCACATGTGGCTATTAAACACTTGAGATGTGGCTCGTTTGAATTGAGATGCACAATTAGGATAAAATACACACTGGATTTCAAAGGTTATAAAATATCCTGGTAATAATTTTATATTGGAATGATAACATTTTGAATATAGTGGGTTAAATAACATATAAGATACATGATTGAAAATCCTCACCTGTTTTCTTTTACATTGTTTTAGTGTGACTACTAGAACATTTGAAATTACATGTGGCCAACGTAGGTTTATGAGACAGCACTCATCTATATTTCCCAGTTGACAATTCCTCTCTCCCTAGTTTCTCTTAAACTGCTCTAATCAGGCTTCTACTCCTACCTCCCAACCCCTCACTCCACCAAGAGTCCCTATCAAGGTCACAGATCACCTTTTCATTGCTCAATCCAATGGCCAATTCTCAGGCCTCATCATGGCATTTACACTTTCTTTCTTGAAACATTCTTCACTTGGCTTCTGGAATGCTGCTCTCTCAGTCCTCCTTCTACCTCATAGCCTGCTTCTTCTCAGTCTCCTTTACTGATTTCTCATCTCCTTGATCTCTAAATGATGGAGAGGACCAGGCTGCAGAACTCTTCTCTATATACTTTTGATTCCCTAGCTGACTTCAACCAATCTCATGGCTTTAACACAATCTACCAGCTGATGACTCCAACATTTCTATCTCAGCCTGGACCTCTGTCTTGAACTCCAGGCTCACATAGCTCACAATCTACTCAACATCTGCACTTGGATATCTCAGCGGACATCTTATTCTTAAACCCAGCTTTTGATGGTGGCTCCTATGGCAGATCATTATAGTACTGGCTCCCAGTGAATCATACCCTCCCAGGATCCATACCCTTATGTCTTCTTCTCCCACCCTGATTTGGCCATGTGGCCCATCTGGCTCAGCCATGCAACTTGCTTTGGTCAATGGGACTTCATCAAAAAGATGGAGAGGTTTGATAAACTCTCATGCAGTGGGACTTGCCCTCTTGGAATGCTGCTGAGACCCCCTACCATGCCATGAAAGGCCTTATGAACAGAGGCCCAGCCAGCCCAGCTGTCCCAGTTGAACCCAGGCAGGACCAGTAGAAAAATGTCTTAGTCAGCTTGGGCAGCTGTAACAAAATACCATAAGATTAAACAACAGAAAATTATTTCTCACAGTACTGGAGGCTGTAAAGTCCAAGATCAAGCACCAGCAGACTTGGTATCTGGTGAGAACCCACTTCCTTGTTCATAGACAGCCATCTGTTTGCTGTGTTCTCATATGTTCTCTAGGGAACTCTCTGGCCTCTTTGTATAAGGGCACTAATCCCATTCATGAAGGTCCCACCCCCAACCAACCCTAATTACCTCCCAAAGGCCCCACCTCCAAACATCATCACACTAGGGGGTAGGACTTCAACATATGAATTTGAGGGGAGGACACAAATATTCAGTCCACAACGAAAAATGACCCAGTCAACCTACACAACTGTGAAAAATAAGTCATTGTTTTAAACTACTAAGTTCTGGGGATGTTTGTTACATAACAACAGATAACTAAAAGAGCACTTCCTCCCCCAACCCTCCAAAAAAGCAATAAACAAGCACAAAACCCCTTCTCTTAGTTTTCCTTATCTCAATAAACGGTAATTCATTTAAGTTACTCAGGCCAAAAACCTTAGAGTCATCCTTGACCATCCTCTGCCCCCACCTCACATCCCACATCTGACCCGTCAGCAAATCCTGTTGGCTGTACCCTCAGCATGTATCCAGAATCCAATGACTTTCCTCTGCCTCTACAGCTAGTAACCTAGGCCAAGCCACTAGGATCTCCTTCCTCTTTTATTACAAACATCACTTATAGGTCTCTCTACTTCTATCCCCTACAGTCTAATTTCAGCATAGCAACTGGGTGGGTGATCCCTTGAAAAATTAACTCAGATCATGTGAGTTTTCTGCTCAAAACCCTCCAATGGCCTCCCACCTCCCTAAGAAAATGTCAAACCCTACAATGATCTATGCGGCCCTATATATGATCTCCCCTCACCTACATCACCCCTCTGACCTCATCTCCTACCACTTTCCCCTTCCTTCACACAGCTCTAGACATGCTGACCTACTTGCTGTTGCTGGAATATTCTAGAAACCCTCCTGTCTCAGGGCCTTTACACTTGTTATTTCTTCTGCTTGGCATATTCTTCCCCCAGATATTCAGAAGCCTGCAAGCCTTCACTCAAATGTCACCCTCCCAGTGAGGCCTTCCTTTACTCTCTCTCCACTCATTCAGCAGTGCTGTAGCCCCTACCCTGCTTTATCCCTCCTTCTATACACTGAACATCAT
The DNA here is from genome assembly GCF_048564905.1 of Vicugna pacos. Classification (NCBI taxonomy): domain Eukaryota; kingdom Metazoa; phylum Chordata; class Mammalia; order Artiodactyla; family Camelidae; genus Vicugna; species Vicugna pacos. The sequence continues at coordinate 79,425,409 of NC_133023.1, forward strand.
CTGAATAACTATATATTCTACGCATGTCTTCACCGTCTCTTCCTACAAAAGCAAGAACCTGTATCCACTTGACTCCCTGCTTTATCCCCAGTAAGTGCCTGACACAAAGCAAGGGGTTCAATAAATACTTGCTGAAAGAATGAAGTGAGCAGCTTAGTATGTTCGAGAACTTTACACAGTTCACTATCAATGGACTATCAAGTGGGAAAGAGGGATAAACAGTTGAAGGCCAGCTCTTTAAGAATTCTGTTTGCTACATTAGATTATTTTGGACTTTACAAAATCACCTGAGATGATGGGTGGGTTCTGAGGCAGGAGGTCTGGGGTGGAAGCCAGAGAGCCTGCATTTCTAACTAGCTCCCAGGTGCTGCCAGTCCTCAGACCATGCTTTACTTAGCAAGGGACAGAGCTCGCCTTCGGGCTGCTGATCAAAATAGGGCGAGACTGGAGGTAGGGAGACCAGTGTTGAGGCTGTTGAAATAGACGAAGTCAGGGATAATCTGATCTGAACTAAAGAAAGTAGGAGTATGAACGAGCTTGAGAAATGATCAGGAGGTCCTACTGACAGGATCTGGTCACTGACTGGATGAGGGGAAAAAGAGTCAAGGGCCATTGGTTATCTTCAGATTTGTGGCCTGGGTCATGAGTGAGTGTTGGTACCACCCCACAGGATAGGGAACATCGGTGAAGGTGTAGGTTTGGGGACAGAGAAGAGAATGACAAGTCTAGCTTCCGACAATGCCATCTAATCTTGGGTGCCCTCTAAATGAGACACCTTCATTTCGAGCATCTGCTAGCCTTAGTTACCCAGCAGATAGATCTCTGCGTGGTGCAACCTCAAGATAATCGTGGATGTGTGATTCCAATTCTTGGCCACTAAGTGCAGCAGACCCAAGTCAGCTTTCCCTTCGTCCAGAGTTGTGTGCCCACATGGAAGGTCCACCTTGTTGACCTTCTACCCTGAGGGGCTGGAGAGCCCACTCAGGCCAGGCTTCACTCTCAAATCCAGCAGGCAGACCTGGCCTAGCAGAACAAGCCCTGGAGTCCAAAGACCCAAGTCCCAGCTTCTACTCGTCCCAAGTTGCTCTGTGACCGCTTACATGGATCAAAACCCCTCTAAGCGTCAGAGTCCTACTGCCAGGGAATTTCTAGCTTACTCTACTCGGCAGAAGAACTGTAGGATCAGAAAAGCTAAAGGAACCCGGAGATACTCTAGAGAAAAGTGCTACTGAAGCATAACCCCCACTGTGCCTCACACGTTATGCAGTTAGTATTTGCTGGGTCTCTGTGGGGCTTTCAGCAAGGGGGAGCCAGCTCTTAGATCATTTGAGGCAATGAGCCTGAACCTCCAGTCTGTATCACAATCCCCTGGAGGGCTTGTTAAGAGGCAGCTTGCTGGGCCCCATCCCAGAGTTTCTGATTCAGTAGGTCTGGGGAAGGGCCTGGACTCGGGGATCTGAGAATTTGCATTTCTAACAGGTTCCCTGTTAGGCTGCTACTGCCAGTCCAGGGTCCACACGCTGAGAAAACCTGTCCTAGAAAACCCATGGAAAATGCTGATATCTGGGCCCTGCTCAGAGACTCGAATCGAGGAGATCTGGGTGGGCTCTGGAATTTCCATCTTAGTAACAATAACCTCAGGTGATTCTAATCAACCATTTTTTTTTAAAAAAAAAAAGTTGGTTCTAGGGATTGAACCCAGGACCTTATGCATGCTAAGCAAGCGCTCTACCACTGAGCTGTTACCCACCCACCCCTCTTCAGGTGTTTCTGACGCTAGGTCCTCCAGCCCTAGGGGGCGTCCTGGAAGAGGTACCAAAAGGTCTGGGGAAAGCTACCAGTAGAGGGGCCCCAGTCTGGCCAGGTGTGAGGAGCGGTGTCTGCTGAAAGCTGATAAAACTGAGGCAGGAAATGCCTGATTTAATCCCCTCTCCACAAATCACTCCTGAGCCTCAAATACTTCCTCTTCAGCGGGGAAAACCCCACGGTCTTCAGAAACTCACATACCCACCCTCCCGCACAAGTTTCAGCCCTGAGCCTATTTTTCAAATTCTTCAGCTCTTCCCGCACCCACTCACCCCTCAGGAGCCTTCAGAATCTACCTCTCCTTTACCCTGCCCCTCGCCTGACGAGCAAAGTAGAACTGGGAAACCAGTGAAAGAACTTTCTTGGCATCCTAATGCTAGTTAGACAGGAGGGGCAATGCGCTAGCCTGGGTTGGGGGAGAAACAGGTGGCACAACCTGGAACTGAGGTCGGTACTGAAGACAGCTTTCAAGCCTTCATGGAACAAAGTGCTCTTGCTTTAACTGTCCTAGAACCAACCTATCACAGGGGCTGTATCCCAAACTTCACCCCCCAGGAGAGAAGCTTAAAGCCCATTCAAGAGAAGTGGCTTGCCCAGGTCAAACAACATTGGGGTTCTTATCCCCCAGTTACCTGAAATGTCCCCGAAGGACATATGATTTGTCTGCACTTCAACAACAACCTGCTCACCCCATGGCAAGCCTGAGTCCACTGTTCCCCAAGTGTGAAACCAGAGTGCCCTCTAGTGAGACAGAAAGGGATTTGCAAGCAGGTTGGAGGAAGGACTTCTTACCTTCCTCACACTAGGCAGGGAGGGACCCCTCTGGAAACACGACACTGATGAATCCCTTCTCGGAACAAATGTTTTAAACCCATAAAATTAAAGGCAAAGGGTTACAAAAGAAGGCAATGACAATAACACACGGTTATCAAAATGTTTAAACAGATTTGTAACGTAGTATTTATGTGTTTCTCTACTAATGTGTTTAATAATAAGATCTAGCAACCACCATCATTTCAAAGCAGTGATGATCATAAACAGTGTTCCGAGCTGTCTGCAATGACTGTAACGTGATAGGAAGCCATCTGCGATTGCTATTGACAACAAAGCCGCAGGTATGGCTAATACCTACATTCATGTGCTGCGTTTCTGCTGGAGGTTAGTGAAAACAAAGATGTGATTATTTTTCTCATCCCAGTTAATGGGCCCTTTAGTTCCTAGTTGCGGACCCCAGGTTAAGAAACCCTGCTTAAATAAAAATGGCCACAATGAACCAACCAAAAAAACACACAAAACAAAACAAAACCTGGGAAAAGAGAAAGGGGAGTTTCCGGAGAGGGGGATTTGCGCCACCAGCCCTTCAGGTCCTCAAGCTGGCTTCTGTCCAAGCCATCCCGCTGGAAACGCATGGAAACCCACGATGGAGGCCCCACCAACAAATGCGCCTAGACCTGCTGCCCCTACACAGAATGGCCCTTCCACCTCCTCACCCTAAGGAGACCCGGCTCTCCTCTGAGGACACTGCTTCTCCCTTTGGCTGCTCTGAACAGAGGCTGTTCTTTCTGATCCCTCTAGTCTCACAGCAAGCTTTTTTTGGGGGTGGGGGGGGTACAAGGGGGGTTGGAGATTCCTCTAGCCCCCCATTATTGCTTCTAGATGTTTACTCTTTTCTTTTCTCCTCCTTTCAAGCTTCAGCCCCTCTTCCTCATCACTGTTACCTGCTGTCCTCCAGGTCACGATCAGATTCATCCCAGGTCAGTCTCTCTTGGTTCACAGCCTTCCGTTCCCACGCTAGGCCTTTGGCTGCCAGCATTTTGGGTGATTTCAACAGCCACGGAGGTGCCATTTCCAACATCCTAACCTCACAGCCTCTTGAACTTCCTCAACGCTGCCCACCTGCACCTCTACTCCACCCTGTTCCCCACAACCAGCTTTGGTCAGCACTGCCAACTGCCCCGCCTCAGGCAGGATCCTCTGACCACAACCTCCCAGAGTTTCAGCTCTCATATCCTCATTTCTACCATGCACCTGCCCACGGACTTCCTTGTGACCTCTGAGCCTTTTGGTGGCCCTTTCCTCCCCCTATGGATTTCCTCCTTGTTCATCAGCTCTCTCCAAGCTGAGCCTCCCTCCACACCAGCTTGGACCCCATGACCCATCACCTGAACTCTTGTACTATGGCCGGCAACTCCCTGGTGGGCTGAGGGCACCCTTCACCTCTCCCGTCCCCCCTGCTTTGCATACATTAACATACATACATAATTAATGCTCATTACGACTCTCTGAGGAAGAACAGTTGACCCTTAAACAACATGGGTTTGAACTCTGCGGATCCGCTTAAACGTTTTTTTCTTCAATAAATAAATACATATATATATGCTCTGCAAATGTATTTTCTCTTCCTTGATGATTTTCTTAATAATCTTTTCCTCTAGTTTACTTTATTGTACGAATACACTATATGATACATATACATATAACATACAAACGTGTTAATCGACTGTTTATGTTGTCGGTAAGGTGCCAGTCAACAGTAGGCTATTAGTAGTTAAGTTTGGAGGAGTCAAAGTTATACACAGATTTTTGACAGTGTCAGCACCCCTAACCTCTGTGATGTTCAAGACTCAACTGTATTCTTATATTACAATTGAGGAGACTGAAGCCCAGAGAAGTTAAGGAACTTAGCCAAGGTCACACAGCCACAAAGCACCAGAACGAAGATCTGAAACCAGGCAGTCTAGCTTCATAGCGGGCAGCACGCTCTTCTCATTGTGCATGTCTCAGAACAACCTGCCTCTTTGGGCAGCCAGGCCTGTTCACCTTCCTCTCTCTGCTAGCTTCTCAGTCCCTTTGGGTGGAAAGTAAGTTCAGGCCCGCTCTACAGATCTGGCCACCTTAGGTTCTCAGGGACTGGCTCAGGAAGCTCACCTAGGTGTCAAGACCAAAGCTGCAAGCTCGAGGGCAGCCCCGCCCGCATCAGAGGCCCTTGGTGCCTAGTCAGCAAATAGGAAAGCGCCACAGTTTCCCACTCCTATTGTTCCCTGGGTGACCTGCCCTTGGTCAGAAACCTGAAATATGAAGGGGTGAGTGGCACGTGATGACCAAAACTCTGTCCTGAACTCTGAATACCCCTTGCTTTCTGGATCTTCAACACCACTGAACCTACTTACAAAGCCCCAACCTTGGATGGATTCCTCAAGCCAGATGTTCTGCTCCTCCACTCAGGCTGCTGAGTGCTCCTGGAGAAAACGGGATCCCCCGACAGAAGAGTACTGGAAAAATGCAAGGAAATCTGTTTCAGGAGGGCCCCCTCAGTGCTAGTCACCAACCAGAAGGTTGAAGAGTGTCCAACAGAGTAGCTACTAAAGCCCTGCAGCTATTTCAATTGCAATTCAAGTTCATTCACTGTGAATCAAATCTGAAATTCCCTCAGCCTGGTCCTCCAGCCGCACTGGCCACACTTCATCTGCTCAGGAGCCACGTGGACAGAGCGCATATAGAATCTCTCCCCGGAGCATATCCCATTGGACGGCACTGAAACAGTCTGGACTTTTCTCCTTCTCTCATCTCATGCAGCATTTCCTCGTCTTGTCATTACCGTCCTCGGCCTGCCACCAACCCCTTTCTTTCTCAGGGGTTGTCACCACCTCGTGAGTCACCTGCTCCCCTTTCTCCCAGCACCTTCAATGTTCCCCCAGCACCTGAGCTGAGCATGCCCCGCCTGGGGCGGAGAGGGGAGGGGAGGAGGGGAAAGCAGGAGAGAGAAACCATTCCCCTGGCTCTGCAAGGCCCTTTACCCCTCCTATCTTACAGCCCTTAACTTATTCCTCCCCACTTCTCCAATGGTTGCACTTTCTTGGAACTCTCTGAAAATGTGGCACTCTTGATTGCCAGTCCTTTGATAATAGTTTCTATTGCCTGAGCTTCCAGGACAACCAGCCATGTCTCCTGTTGCTCTGACCATTCCTGCAATCTCCTTACACTTTTCTTCCTCCATCTACTGTACAAAGGTTCAAGTCCCCCCAGGCTTTTTTCGAAGTTCTGTTTCTTCCCCACCTGCACAGTTACCCTGGACCATCTCATCCACTCCCCATGTTTATATCCACTACTTTTATACCAGTGATACTGAAGTCAGTTTCTAGCCCAGACTCCTCCGAACAGCTCCAGAATATTCCATCCAACTGCTTTCTGAACATCTCAATTTGGATAGCCTAGAAGTGCCTCAAACTCAAGCAGAATCATTTTCCTGCCTTAAACATGCTTCTTTCTTCTGTGCCTCATCTGTCAGTGGCACCCTATCCTCCCACAGCCACCCAGCTCAAAATCCTGGGGCCTCTCCCTCACTCTTACAGCATCTTAAATGTAATAAACTCTATCAACTTTACCATTTATTATTTATTTAAACTAAAATAAAACATGATCTTAATTATACATCCTCATCTCCTGAAAAGATGAAAAGACGAGACTGCCACATAGTGGCGAAACACAGATAAACAATTAAATATGACATAAAAAGTGTAAGGAACATTCAAGAAAATGTGCCTTAGGCTGTCTAGGGAAGTCAAACACAGATTCAGACAGGAGGGAACACCTTTGAGCTAACTTGTAAAAGAGGACATGGGGTTTGCCAGGTCCAGGTAGAGAAGCTGGTGTGTGTGGATTGGGTTGGGGTGGGGCGGGGGGACCAGGTGGGCCTTAGAAAGTAAAGTAATGGGAGTTGAAGTCTAAGTGATGGGAAATGAGGTCAAAGAGACAGGCAAGGGTCAGACTGTGAACGGTCTTGAATGCTGCATAAAGGAGTTTAGTCTTCATCCCATATGGGTTTTTTAAGCAGTGGAGCAAATTCTGATCAGATTTGCTCTTTCTTTAATGGTATTCTAGAGACTGGATGGAGGGACAGCCTGGGTAGGAAGTAGGGGCAATCAGGGAACAGAGATGAGAGAAGAAACAAAGTCCCAGGAATGGAGGCTGAGAGCCTGGACTACGACAGGGATGTGGGGATAGAGAGGAAAGAACAAATCTGCAGGGGTGGGGTGTAGCTCAAGTGGTAGAGCACACGCTTAGCATGCATGAGGTCCTGGGTTCAATCCCTGGTACCTCCTCTAAAAATATATAAATAAATAGACCTAATTACCACTTCCCACAAAAAAATTAGTAAATAAAAAAATTTTTTAAAGGTAGAGAGAACAGGAAAAAAAAGAACAAGTCTGCAAATATTTTGAGAATTTGTATCATCAGAACTTCTGAACTGACTGGTATAGGGGATGAAACAGAGGAAGGGACCTGGGAAGATGCCTGGGTTTTGGGCTTTGGCACGGGATGGATGGCGGAGCCACTAAGACAGGAAATAGAGGAAGAAGAGCAGGTTGGAAGGAGAATACCTGTGGTGTTTCTCAAGCCTGAAGTTAGATTTATAGTTGGGGAATGTCTGCATGTCTGGAGCAGGCAGGGCAAAGGAGCCCAGGGAAACAGCCAGAGGAGGAGAACCAGGAAACAGGGGTGTCATGAAGCTCAAAGGAGAAATGGGCATCTAAAAGGAGGGATGCCAGCCATGTTAAACCCAGTGACAGATATGCACTCTGTATGTGTAAGACTGAGGCTTCGGCATTCCGCAAGGCACAACCCTGACCTCAGAAGCCCACGAGCTGGTTGTAAGACAGATGTGAAATTAACAAGAGGCAGTATGACAGTGGTGAATAATCATAATAAAAACAACAGTAATAGAAAACAGAACACAGCATTTACCATGCGTCAGGCACTGTTCGATGTACTTTACATATATGAGCTCACTGACTCCTCACGACACCCTATGAGGCAGGTATTAATCCTCTTCTCATTTTACAAATGAGAAATCAGATTCAGACAGGCAAAGGCACTTGATCTGAACCCACAGTCTATCTGAATCCAGCAACTACATGTAGCGTGGTCATGATGATGCCTGCCTGCCTGCCTGCCTGCCTGCCTGCCTAGTTTTCAATGCCAGTTTCAACTCTACTGCAGGGGTGCCTAACCTTTTTGGTGCCAGTGATCCTTTGGGCAGTTTGGGTCCCCCTCTTAGAATACATCTTTTAAGCATATAAAATAGAAGCTATGGGGTTATAAAGGAAGAAAATAATGTCAAAATATATTTTTTAAAAATATTTTAAAAGATAAGTGTTAAATTTTGAGGTAATGATGAAGTGTGATTTTTCAAGGTATGTGCAACAGCTGTAATGAGAAGAAAATATCTGTGATTTACATAAACAACACAGCAATACCGCTAATGCAATTGTAGGTTGCTGCCTGTGATTCTGAACGAAAGGAAATGCTGCATTTCAGTTGGAGTTAATGCAGGTGAAGACGTGATTTTTTTTTTCCTCATCTGAGGTCACGGGTCCTATAAATCTACTGAACTTTGTGAGGATTCAATGAGATCAAGATCATCTTGTAAAACTCGTACCCAGTGCCTAGTTCATGGAAAGTGCACAATAAATGTTACTCTGTAAGATGCAGAATAGGGTATGTGAAATGTGCAGCGTGTGGATATACAGGCACTCATTCATTCAGCCCCAAAACATCAAGAACAGAAGAAAACCTCCTGTTCTTGAGACAGGCATGTAAACAGACACGTAAGAAGTTCAGCAACAGAGTACTTACAGAGGGCTGCCTGGAGGTGGCTGCTGAGGTGAGTTTTGAAGAAGGACTGCTTTCCAGGCCAACAAGCTAGAGATGGGCATTGCTGGCAGAAGTCATGGCATTTTCAAGAGCACAGAGGAATGAAAGTTGCACAGTAAACTCAGGGGACTCTAAGAATTTGGGCATCACCAGAGTGTGGAGTACCAGGACAGGAGGAGCATGAAGGGAAAGGGGTAGGGCCAGGTGACACAGATCTTTTGTGACCCTGGAATTCTGCACTGTGCTCTGGGGACAAGGGGGAGCCACTAAAGGTTTCCAAACAAGGAAATGCTATGACCCAATTTGGGCTTTAGAAAAAACTTTGGAAGCTGCAGGAATGGGCTGTTAGTGGCAGTTGGGGAGGCTGGAGGCAGATTGGCCACACAGGGCCAACTGTCATGGTGGCAGTAAGGTTGCTGCCCTCCAGATGGTGGAAAGGGGATAGACTTGCGAGCCATCTAGGAGGGAGGAGGAGGAGAACATGGTGATCTCTACACAGCACCGGCACGATGTTTTCCATGAATAGATCGGACCGTGCCGGACTATCTGATAAACAGTATTGGGACAAATAAGAAACCATCCGGAAATAAAGTTAGACCCTTTATCTCACATTGCATACCACGATAAAATCCAAGTGGAGAGAAGACGCAAAGGTATGTATGTATGTATAAATAAATATATCAATCAACCTACTAATATAGCAGAAGAAAATATGGGATTTATTTTTTATGACCTTGGAGTGGGGAAGGGCTTATCTGGCCATGACTCGCAGTTCGGAAGCCATAAAATAAAAGACTTAAATTACATAGAAATATAAACATCCTACCTGGCAAAAATCAATCACAAGCCAAGTTAAAAACCAAGTGACAAAAAAAGTGGGGAAAATATCTGTAGCTCACATCACAAAGGGCTAACTCCTAATACCGATACAGAGCTCGTAGCACTCAACTTTGTAGAAAAGACCAACAACCAGAGGAGAATGAGCACGAGAGGAGCACAGAGCTCAAGGACAAGGAAACCAAATCCCAATTTCAACATGTAAAAAGAGGCTCAGCCTCACTCAAAATAAGAAATATAAATTAAAACGGAATCAATATACCATTATTTTTACCCACCAGATAGACAAAAATGTGGAAAGGTGGGAAATACACTGTTTTGGTGAGGCTGTGTGGAAACAGACACCCTTCCACGTTGCTAGGGAGCATTTAAATTGGTGTAACTTTCATGGGTTTGGAAATATCCAGCAAAACTACAAACGTATATACTGTATGACTCAGCAATTCCACTTGGGGGGATTTCTCCTTTAGATACACTTGCACGTGGGCAAAACAGCATAGGTTCAAAGTCGTTCAGTGCAGTGTTATCCATATTAGCAAGAGATTGGAAATGGCCTGTCTACTAAGAGGAGACAGAATAAATAAATAACGGAAGAGTTGTAGCCATGTGTTTTGCCTAACAGCCATACCACTGAGTTCAAATCCTGGGTTGGCCACTTACTACTTGTGTCAGTTTCCTCGTCTGTAAACTGGAGGTAACAGTGACACCTACTGAGAAGATCATGGGAGGGATTCGATGAATGAATGTGTGTGAAGAGCTTGAAACAAGCCTGGCAGCGCCATTAGTGCCACACAAAGTGTTGCTGTTTTGGTACACTGTATTTTCTCATCCACACGACAGACAGAACACATGCTGCTGCGAAAACGAGCGAGGAAGCTTCCTAAGGGCTCACTTGGAAAGCTCTCTAAGAAACAGTGTGAAGCAAAGCAGTAACAGCCACCACCACAAAACAGTTGTGTGCTGCGCTATTTGGGGATGTGTGTCTTAAGAAGGAAGAAAATATTTTAAAAATATATTTCTATATGCCAAAAAAAAAAAAATCTGGGAGGATAGGGAGAAAACAAAAATGGTGGCTACTGTGGAGTTGTAGGGGGCGCTGTGTGGATGGCAGAAGGGGTGGGAAGGTGTTTTTTTTTTCCCTTTTACAGAATGGCTTTTGTACCTTAGATTTTGAGCTATATAAATGAATTATACAAGAAAAGAACCAATAGGAAAAACCAGCTGATGGTACGCCCCTTCTTAAAGCTTTCACTGGTTTTCTGTAGCTAAGAATAAAGGCCAAACCCTTGACCACAGAGCCCTCCGTATCTGAGCCGTGCCTGCCTCTCACACCAGTGTCATCTGCGCCCCCTCCTCCTTCTGGCACTTATGTCATTTTGTCCAGTTACAAGGGTTCACCTCCCCTAATCCTACATTTGCCTAGTCAACTCCCACTCATCCTTCAGATCTCAGTTGAAATGTCACTTACTCAGAGAACTCTCCCCAGAACCTCCAAAATAAGTCAGCCTGTTTGGCTCCAAGCTCTCATAAAAGCATGTTCTTCTCCTTCAGAGGATTCACCTCAGTCCTAATTACACCTGCATCTATGTGATCATTCAACTCACATCTGGTGCCCACACTACACTGGGAATTCTAAGGGGAGGGGTGAGCTCTGATTTTCACTCATCTGGGCACCCCAAGTGCCAGTGCAGAGCCCAGAAGAAAGAAGACACTCATGTTGCTGGGGTTTGAATCTTTGTGTCCCCTGAATTCATACAGTGACATTCTAGCCCCCAATGCGAAGGTACTGGGAGGTGGGGCCCTTGGGGGGTACTTAGGGCACAAGGATGGAGCCCACATGAATGGGGCAAGGATCTTATAAAAGCCACTCCAGAGGGATAACTTCATCCCTTCCAGCTCATGAGGGCTCAGCGAGAAGGGGTGGGCTGTGGACCAGGAAGAGGGGCGTCACAAAAAGGTGACAATGCTGGCAAGTGATTCTTGGACTTCCAGCCTCCAGAACCATAAGCAATACATTTCTGATGTTTATAAGCCACCCAGTTGGTGGTATTTCATTACAGCGTCCCAAGTGGATACAGACCTATGTGTGAGATGAATGGATGAAACAGATGCGGGGGGCAGGGGATGATTCCCATGTTCTAGCTGGGTGACTGGGTGGTACCATCTGTCAAAAGCCACAGGAGGAAAAAGTAAGTATGATGAGGAAAAGGAGTGCACCTGGATCTGCTGGGTTGGGGTGTGCTCAGGACATTCAGGTGGAGATGTCTGAGCAAACCATATGAAACGGAAGCCCCTAAATCTGGGCCGCGGGTGGTGACGTGGCAGCTATCAGAACACACACTGGTGGCTGCAGTGTGGAAGCACGTGAGACCAAGCCCAGAGGAGCAGAGAGGGAGCCCAGAACGCAACTCGGAAAGTCACCATCCCAGCGGAAAGAGGAAGGAGAACTCCTGCAGGGGACTTGGGAAGGCCTGGCCAGTGAGGTGGGCAAGCCAGGACAGGGGGAGACACAGAGTCCTGAGAGCGGAACAGCCCAAAAAGGAGTGGTTCACAGCATCCCACATAGCACAGAGTGCGAGCAGGATAAAGCCCGAGAGGCAGTCATTAGATTTGGTCACGTAGGTGTTACTGGCGATCTTTAGAAGGGCTGTCTCTGTGAAGACGCGGGCAGTGCGGGTAGATGTCAGCAATGTCCTGATAAAGGGATGGTATTTGAGAAGAGGGCTCATCAGATACAGACAAGCATCAAAGTTATGTCCTATTCATGAGGGGATTTCAAATGATAAACATTTCATTTTTAATTTAAAAGTTATATATGTATAGTGTATTAAACTAGATAACCAGAGAACTAAATTCAGGATTTCATGGAGACTATAAAGCTTCTCTTAAAAACAAATATATTTTCAGGAAAAAAAATCAATATTTAATATTACATAGATAATACAGGTGGTTACATGGATAAGGCAGAAATTATCATGTTCAAAGAAGTGAAATTTAGGAAATATTGTTGGGACTATTTTTTTTAAGATGCTTAGCTGTGAAGGGAAGATGAAAGACAGAGTTGTGTGGAGTTGGACGAAGTTTTTCAGAATAGGGAAGACTTCTACATCCTGAAAAGCCAGGAGTGAAGAAGGAATTGAAGATCCAGGTAAACAGTGGACGAATTGATGGAATGAGGTTCCAGAGGAGGTGGAAGGGATGGGAGGTAACCACACCAGGGCCACGTTCGGGAGGAACACCACTTCCTCCAAAATGGGAGGGAGGAACGTAAGGATGGGTGCAAGCAGAGACACTTATTGAGCGGAGAGAAGTAGCTGAAGGAATTCCCACCTGAGAATCTCTATTTTCTCAGGCACTTATTGGGAAAACATCTACTGAGAGTGGAGAGGACAGGAAATTTGAAGAGACTGGACAGGAAATTTGGGAAGGCGGTAAAGCTTTAGCACATGATTTCTGAGAGCAATGTGTGGAGGGGCTGGTGAAAGACAGAAAACAAGTGTTGAGAACACAATTAGAATAGAGACCATGGAATTTCAGTGGCCCAAATCTGAATGACTTGAGAGATTTCCTCCAGTCGGCCAAGACTGGGCACAGCCATTGGACACAAAAGTTCCAATAATTGGCCATAAAGGTACAAGCTAACTGGAAAAAAGAGGAGGTTGAAAGGAGTAGAGATCTGGGTCAAAGAAAGGGACAGATAGAGGCTATGATCTCAAATAGAGGCATTTTGGGGAAAGGAAGGAGACGAAGTCCAGGTGGCTGAAGAGAAGGCAATGCAGAAGTCACTGTAGTTAAGAAGCCCAGACCTTGTGGGACGAGTGGTCCTCACCGGAAGGCTCTCACGATGCTGGCTGGAGTTGCAATGAAAGTACTGAGAGAGCCACAGGCCAAAGGCACCAAGGAATGCGGGGACAGTGACCAAGAAGTTAGGTGGTGGTGGTGGTGGTAATGGGAAAAAAAAGTGAAGAGAATAGTAAAGGAGAAAGCACTCTCACATAAGCTAGAGACAAAACAATGGTCTAGAAGAGACTGTGGAGAACCGGGGGCAGATGGGACTGAGCAGAGAGAGCAGCCCCCATTAGAGGGAGTTTCAAGGGACAGATAGGAGAACTCTGTGTTTTGTGAAGAGCTGGGGTGGTTATAAAAAATATAGTTCCAGGTGGCTAAAGCCAGAGTTGGGAGGAAAGGAAACAGAAATAGAGCCAGGATGGAGGGAGAAAAGAGCAGTGAGGACAAGGGGGGTCATATTTACTATGGTGGCGCCAGGGCTGCAGGAACGAGGGAGGAATGGGACTCCCTCTCAGCGCCACTCGGTCACCCCCAAACCACAAGAGAAGCAGAACCACGCCTTCCAGGGAAAAAAGGCTCCTGGGCCTGGTAGGTACTAAAGGAGAGCTATCTGGCCTTGTGTAAAAACTCTTGAGCCAGTTATTTCTGGAAAATTACAAGACTTGTAGGGAAGAGAAGCCCAAAATCCTCAGCTTTTTTGGTTTCCAGGGAATATTCTTCCCAATGTTTACTCCAGATCCACGCCCCCTCTGTGTGGAGGTCTGAAGGTGAAAGCAACCTCAGGAAATCCAGATTGTTTTCTCTAAACGCTCACCATTTCCCCCAAGTGAACAGCAGGTGGCAGCAAAGACCCAGAAAGGAAGGTGAGACCAGCCAAGCGCCTAGAAATGGTGGAGGGAAGGTGAGCTAGGCTTCAGAAATGCCATCAAAGCTCTCACAGATGCCTCACACCTGTCTGTCTTCCCCCTCACACAGGGGCTCCCTGCGGAAGGGCTGGGCCTGCCTGGTTCAGCCTGGATTTCCTAGTACAAATGCTTGGCACACAATAGGTGCTAAACAAATCCAGGCAGACCTCGAAGATATCATGGGTTCGGTTCTAGACTGCTGCCATAAAGTGATGGTCACAATAAAGAAAGTCATATGAATTGTTTTGTTTCCCAGTGCATATCAAAGTTGTGTTTACACCATACTGTAGTCCATTAAGTGTGCAATAGCATTACATCTAACCACACAATGTACATATCTTCATTAGAAAATACTTCACTGCTAAAAAATGCTAACCATCCTCTGACAGTGCAGGGTTGCCACAAACCTTTAATTTGTTTTACAAAAAATGCAATAAAGCAAAGTGCAGTGAAATGAGGTATGCCTGTCCGTGCTGAGTGACTGGCTGAAGCAGGACAGGTGGGAGGAGTCTTTTAGGACTGTGCGGTATGCGGAAAACTGCACTGACTTGCGAGAGAATCAAGGCCAGGCTTTGAATCCAAGCTGTGGGCAAGGTACCTAACATTTCAGAGCCTTGATATTTTTCTTTCCTCCATTTAGAAGGAAGATTTTTCACCAGGTTAGCTGTGATGGGAAAGTACATAAAACATGCCGAGTACACAGAAAATAGTCAAGAAAAAGTAGGCATTGGCAGTCCCTGTGGTTGTTATTACTGTTACTATTATTAACAGCCTCTTTTCTGGGCCAGGCACCAGAGGAGAGGGGAGAGAGTCACTAACAGTAAAAACTAAATTGGAAGTAAGACTTGGAATCCCTACTTCGTTAGCTTAGCTCCTCCCAACAGTGCAGCAACAGATTCAGGAGAAGGCTGCCTGGAATTGGCCACTTCGAGACAGTGCAGCTTCCCAGACGGTGGGGTTTTTTGAGGAGGTGGGGGAGATGAAGGTTACTTGGCATTTTTCAAGTCAGACCAGTCTTGCTCATCTACCTGACAGATTTTTATGGCGGCTCAGAGCACAAATAGGTTTAACTAACAGCCGTACACACTTGGGCAGGAACCTGCATCGCACACCTCAGAAACCGGAACCACGGGTGCTGGGGGTCTGGAGTCTTGGGACAGCCGCCTGCCTGGCTCCCTTCAGAATGAGTGTATCTCCCAGACGTAAGTTATTAGGAAGCTATTTCCTGTGCCACAGGGGACAGACCTGAGAGATGTCACAAGTCTCCTGGATTTTGGAACATCTGACTTCTCTTAAAGCTCAGTGGGGAAGAGTGTGTTTAGAGCAAATTAGAAGGAAGTGCTCTTTGATGCTGTGAGACCAAGTGGCTGCACGGGGTAAAAACAGCCTCAAAGAATATTTAGACATGTCCCAAGAAAGAGTTCTAATTGATAGAAACCAGGGACAAGGGCCAATCTCTTGACTGTAGGTAGAGAGACAGGAGAGCAACATGTTCCTGGGTTGACTGGTCCTTGAGGCTACCTCATGCCAGAAGTTCTGAACATTTGCTAGAATTCCTGAGTTTGGGGTCCATGTGGCTTTATGTCATTTTTAATGTGAAGAAATGAAACCCTTGCTGCCTGGGCTGAGGTGGGTCTTCCAGAAAAATCCCAGCGGCCCAGATAGAGAGGCTGGTGGCTAAGACCAGAAAAGTATGTCTTCCAGGTCTAGGGCCTTTCGGGAAGGTAAGAACACTGAGAAGCAGGGCTCTCACAACTAGCCTAGAAGGGACAGGAATGCACCTTCCCTTCTGTCTACTACACAACAGAGGGAGGGAATCGTTTAAGGGCTGGTGGTCGCTCTCTCGTGACCAAATAAAGATTTTCGATGGTCTGTTTTACATGAAGGTCGCTGCTCTTTCACCTGCCTCTTTCCTCAATCCCATAATCCCACAGCTCCTGGACTCTCACCCCTTTCAATATCTTCTTTGGTTCTGAAAGGATGGATCTAATGAGCAAAAGCACAAGGCCCTTCTCTTCTACCCTGTAATGCACAGAGCCCAGGGCAAGGCACAGGCAGGAGGGAGTGACAGAGTGTGGGGGGCTCTGTTCAAGCCTCATGCCACCACCCACCACGGACGAAGAGCCCAGGGCCTAGGCACTAGGCCAGGCCATCAGCAGCCCCGAGCACCCCCGCACAAAGGATGGTCCTGAAAAGCCGCCAGGCTCTTTGTGGGCTCGTCCATACCCATTTTCCCACTGCCTGGTGTCTGGCATAAAACCCGCTGCAGAGATGCAGCTAGGCAGCAGCTCAAGATCCTGATAGGCACCCCAGAGGGTGTGACTCCCCCAGACAGCAGGGAGCGGCGAGAGGCGTGCAGGTGGCAAAGGGGTGTGGTTTGCTGACCTTACCTCCTTTCCACAACAGGTAGATGGGCACCACGTAGAGCATAACATGCTGAATGTAGTAAATCTCCAATTCAAAGGGGAGCTGTAAGGACAGGGGAGAGAGAGGGGGGTTTTAGAGCAGGAAGCACTCATTCCTAAGTGGATCACCCTTGCTCTCAGGGACTCCCACCTTAGCAACCCCCTGCACTTCGACCAACTCCCTTCACAATTAGAGCAAAAAGAATGGAATACTTAGGACCTAGGCCAACATCTTCCCAAGAGTATTTTGCAGAGATGGTACTTGAAAAACGTTCCACTCAGAAAGTTTGGTTAAAAATTTAAGAAATGTTACATACAGTCTATCCCCTTGGAGATTCACCATGTATATTAGTGGTAAATTAAGGACCTTTGCGGTCTCAACAAGTAAGAAGCCTGCTTAACATTATTTATCTAGTGTTTCTCAAACTTATTTAGCCAGTGCCTTGGTAAAAAAAAAAATAGCACTTAGTATCCTACAGAATATACTTGAAGAAACACCACCTTATGTCACTTCCTGCTCCGGTGAGTAGGTGACGGATGACTTAAAAGCTTATTTTTCATCTGACATGAAGAACATATGCGGTAGGATTTATTAGTCCCAATTTCCAGATTTAAAAAAAAATAGATTGCTAGGTTAGGTCTAGATCCAAGAATAAAGAGTTTCTCCACGGGATACTTGGGTTCAGTCCAGAGTTAGCCCGACTTTTGGGTGAAGACCAAGCGGCTGGGCCAATCATGGCAGGGCTTGCCAAAAAGAGCGCCCCCCTCCCCTTCCACCCAACACGCCCACTCATTCACTCCTGTTTCCCCTCTCTCTTAAAAGTGGAAGGTCGAAATTACCAGAGCAGGGCAGTTTCCACCTGGCCTGGGGACCTTGCTATAGCAGTGTGGCCTGGCAGCGGGTGGAGAGTGGAAACAGCTGGACGGCTAACTCAGTTCCGGGAAAAGAACTTCAGCTGCTGGCGAGAGGCCTGGCCTCTGGGGCTTACATAGCCCTACACACACACACACACAGACACACACACACCCCCAGGGGAAGCCCAGAGAGACAAGGACACCCAGGACAAGGGTCAGCTGCCCCCCTGTGCCCTACCGGGTGAGCACAGAACCAAGCCTGTGAGCTCCTGAGAGAACACAGTTCTGGGCTTCCTGGCCCAGGAGCCCAAGCCTGCCTTGCGCCAAGAGCTGAAACCAAAAGATGGCAGAGCTCCCAGAATGGGAGCTGGGATGACTGTGGACCTTGGACAGAGTCACTGGCTCTGGCTCTTGAAAATAAAAACTCACGCAGAAGGGAAATTTCCCACGGACCCAGATGACGCTCGACTATGCCCACAGAAGGAAATGTAAAATCCCAGGAAAATAAATGAGGTTCCAAGCGTCTCTGTAGACCTTGCGGAATAGCTAAAAGAGGTCACGAGGTTTCACAACGGGCATCGGCAGCAAGTCACTTTGAGCTCCCAGCCAGGTCCCAAAGCAGCACCTGTGCCGAACCCTCAGACTCCAGCAGCTATTGACCTACGTGGGCTCACAGGGCCCACTTGATCCTCCCTCCCTCCCAGCCCTCCTAGAAAGCAAACTCCCCACCTGCATGTCCAGGGAGGCAGTTCAGCATTGTGGCCACAAGCAAAGACTTGGGAGTCTGTGAAAATCCCTGTTCTAGATTTGATTCTGCCACTTAATAGCCCCGTGGCCTCAGGCAAGTCACTTAACCTCTCCACCCTAGTTGCGGCACCAGTAACATTCAAATAATTTTGTTATAAGATAGGGATCATTTTTTTAAAGTTTCACCATCACAAACATTTGTAGAGTACTCACTGTGTGCCAGGAACCAAGCACTTTAGTTAAAGTTCACCTGTAACTGTTCCAATTAACTCCATTTTAGAGATGAGAAACTGAGGCACAGAGAAGTTAGATTAACTTACCCAAGGGCACACGACTCATTCGATGACAGAGCCAAGATTCTAACTCAGGCAGTCCAGCTCCAGTTTACAGCCTTTGTCCGTACACTCCGCTACCCTACGCCCGGCTCCTTCCCTCCCGCAAAAGCCTGAGGCCTGGGAGATGCGCAGTGGGGACCCATCTCCACTGCGCATCTCCACTGCGCAAAGGAGATGCGCAATGGAGATGCGCAGTGGCGAGGAGCCCTAACAACGGGCGTGGTAATGGGCAGCAGGATTAGCAATCCTCTTCCACCTGGGGACCAACAGCCCCCCACTCCCCGTTCCCATGTCCCCACCCTAACAGCCGGCTCCCTCTGCCCCACCGTGGCCCCAGGCCCTGCACCACACAGTCACCAAGCCTGGCCCGCAGTACAGGCCTCCCAGCTCCCGCTGGGGTTCTAGACACCTCCTGCACAGATCTCAGCAGGGGTGGCCAGGAGACTGCCTCCGAGACAGTGCCCTTCCTCTGAGGGCTTACTCGCCGCCTATTCCAAGAGTTCCCTACCTCGGTAGGTCACAGAGAGTGTTCCACTAGGTGTGGGCAGCGCTGACAGCCAGGGCCAGGGAGGAGAAAGTGTGGGAAAACAGGGAGAGGAAGTGAAGGGGTTGCAAGAGAAGGGGGCAACAACAACAACAAAAAATCCCCACAAGTGGCAGGAAGAAGGGAGCTGAATGCGAGCAAGAACCTACCAGTGGTCATTTAGTAACAAAGAATATTTAGTAAGTACTTCGGCACCAGGCTCTGCATTACTTTCACGTTAAATACTTTCAAGTGTGTTAGCTCACTTAATGATTGCAAGGTTCCTGTGAAGCAGGGACTATGATCATCCCCATTTAACAGATATGGAAAGCAAGGCACAGATATGTGGAATAACATCCAAAGAAGAAACGGCAGGGAAGAGATATGGGGGTAAAGGACATCCAGCAACAGAGCAGAAAAAAAAAAAAGCAGCTTTCTTTACCGAGCCCTGAATCTGGGCTGAGTCCCAAGAACTTTCTCTCCCCATCCTCTTTTCCCCATTTTATAAATGCTATCTGTAAAATGTCGTTCTTCCCCACTCCCCAAAGAAGTTCTCCTTGGCTAACTCATCTCTCGTACAGAACTCACATCTGGAACTCCACTCTAATGTACATATCCGGGCTCCTTTTCAGCTGGAGGATTCCCGAGGCTTTAGACAAAAAGTCCTACATCACTGCAATTGAAAGCCAAAGCAATAAAAAATGCTTTAAGCGACATAGGTCATAACTTCCTTCTCACGTCCAAGTTAACATCTTTTTTTGGAATCAGAAGAACAGACTGGTAAAGGTCTCTAGGCCTCTGGAGTCAGACGGCCTGAAACATGAGGTGCACGGGGTCCTTCTGGGGCAGGACCCCAGGCCTCCTTCCTCCCAGCCCTCCACCTTGACAGCCGCACCACCACTCTGCCACGGAGACCACCGATCCCAGTGGGCCCCGCATCCCTGGTGACTCCAGTCACCCTAAGAAACCCAAGAGTCCCAGGTCACCACCCAGTACAGAAACTCTAATCATCCCAATGCTGAAAACCCTTCCAGCTCCATCCTCTGGAACCCACTGACCATCATTAGCGAAATCCCCTCTATCTTCAAACTCTTCTCTGAAACATCTCTTCACCTTCTTACTTTGACAAAACCCCGGTCCCCTCTCTGAGGACACTGCTATCCCTACAGCCCTCTCAAGTTGTGGGTGGTTTGCCTCCCCTGTCGTCTTGTTCCACTGGGCCAAGAGGGGACCTGTCTGCTCTTCACTGCTGCTTCGAAACTTCTGTCTCCTCCAGAACATTCTCTTGGCCCCCTTCCTAGCCACTCCCCTGATCTGAAAGTCATGTCACCCAGTCTACCACCCACTACTCTTTTTGTCCCACTTAACTACAGATCCTCCCTGTCACTGCTTTCCAACATACCTTTGTCAAAATTCCTATGTCTTCAGCATTTAGCAATACTCTAGTCTCTCAATGTCTTGACCTCCTTTTCCCTCAAGATCTCACCTCCATCTCACTTCAGCCCTTTATTCCCAGGATCACACCTGTCACTACCAGCACCTACAACCCTTCCATAAACCATCACGCACCCCACTCTCCAACCACCACCAGCCAACCACCACCTACCAACTCACCAGCGCCTCCTTATACCCCAACCCGAGCAATCCTCCAACTTCACTGGGACCTCCACCTCTTGATCACTGACCTCACCAACCTGACATCCTCATTTCTGTGCCTGCCCATTACTCCCTTCCATACAGTCTCAACTCTCCTTACACTCTCCCTTTTTCCTCCTTGTCTCCAAAAACCATATTCCTTGTTAAATCGAACTCTCTCCCTTCATGCCCCTCTACCACGCAATTAAGTACAGCTGGAGAAAAAGATAAGCCTGTGCTGTTAATCCTTTAAATTCATGACTGCAAATTGTGAGTGGGCCCTTAATGCAACTCAGTCCATTCACTCTTCTCGCTCCGACTATTCCTCTATTTCACAACTTCTCCTGGGTTTCTCAAACTTTCCCCCATCCGCCCTCTCAGCTGGTGCTATGACTTTCTATTTCTTTCGGGGAAAGGGAGCAATCAGAAGAAAACCGATGCCCCTCTTCCCCACCTGCTGAGAGTCACTGGAGAGGCTAAAACAGGTCTTCATGATCAGGTCAACTTCGATGCGTTCAGTGTCATAATACGCATATTTCACTGTCAGCGGTGTGAACATCACCCCCATGGTCCTCCCAGGAACACCCACTGACCATCATACGGCCCTATGTCAGCACTTGTGTGTGGCCAGTGTGAGAACCTGGCAGAGATGCTCAAAAAACTATGGGAATGTGGGTCTGGATCTCAAGGAGGCTGGAGAAGATGACAAGAGTTGAAAGGCAAATGATATATATGTATATAAAATGCAAACGGGGAAGAGTAAAAGGACGAGATTCTAAGAGGCAAGTACTGACATATTCCTTAAGCACCCCAACAGAACACCTGAGCCACCCCGCCTGCAGACCCCTGGTCCGTGGTGCTCTTTCAAGAGGGAATGGGTGGCAAGAAATGGAAGTCGTAACTCAAGGGAATATTGATAGAAAGAATGGGAGAGCCTTGAACATATTTATAGACGGAGGGAAGGAGCCAGTGGGGAGAGGGAGGCTGAAGCAGCAGGCAGGGCAGGGGACACTGGCTGATGAAGAGGCCCCAAAGCAGGCAGGAGAGGTGTGACCCAGAACACACAGAACGGTTAGCCTTGGGCTCCAGGAGGTAAGGAGGGACAAACTGGCAGAACTGAGGACAGCCTGAGGGAGGAACATGCTGGAAGTGGAGGCAGCTTACAATCAGGAGCTCCCACTACCCGGCTGGAGACTCGTGTGACCAAAAGGGTCTGTGGCTGATGATGAACTGCAAAGTGAGCATGCGTGGTTACAAAGAAAGGACCCCGCTCCCAACTCAGCCCCAGACTGCAGCTCTCCAAAGAAATCAGGGCATCAAAACAGATCATTGCTACAGTCAGAATGCTTGTGTCCCCCTAAATTCCTGTCCGATGTGATGAGATTAGGAGGTGGTGCCCTGAGGAGGAGATTAGGTCAAGAGGTTATCAGAGGCCTCAGAGAGCTCCCTAGCCCGTCTCACCCCAAGAGTTTTCCCTGGACCATGCCAGCACCCTGATCTCAGACTTCCGGCCTCCAGAACTGGGAGAAATCAACTTCTGATGTTTATAAGCCACACATCCTATGGTATTTTGTTCCAGGAACCGGAACAGACTGAAACAATCATCCATCTCCCTTAGAGGGGAAAGGGAAGAGAAGAGGATGCAGGCTTTGGACATATTCCTGCCAACTGAGTTTGGCTTTGGAACACTTCATCTTCATTAGCTGACCATGGACTTCTGCTGTGGCTACTGGCGCCACAAACTCATTGGGACTAAATACTACTCATTAGAGGAGCCACAAAAGGGAGGCCCACAACCTAAAATCAACCGCCAACATGTTCACAGAACAAAACAGCACACTGCCATGAAAAACAACAGGTGCCACGAGAAAACACTCAGACGAATCCAGAATGTGGAACATTCTGCGAAACCACTGGCCCAGATTCATCAAAATGTCAATGTCATGAATGAGAAGTTGGGGGGGACTGTTCCTAGATTTTAAAAAGTAAATCAACAAAACCTGAAGAGACAGAACAATCAAAAGCAATCTTAAAAATTCAGTGAATCCTGATTTAAAAAAAAAAAGCTAGAAAGACATTCTTGGGACAATTGGGGAAATTTGAATATAAAAAGATGATTAGATAAAGCAGATAGTATTATAGGATTGTTGATCACTTTCTTGAGTGTGATTATGGTATTGTGGTTGTACAAGAGAATGTCCTTTTCCTTAGGAGCTGAGGGCTTAAGTATTTAGAATGGGTGTCAAGATGTCTGCAACTTTTTAGGAAATGATTCAGCAAACTTAGATAAAGAGAGAGAGAGACAAAAAATAAATATGGAAAAACAGCGATTGTTGACTCTAGCTGTAGGGCATATGGTCATTGTTTACTGTGCTCAATGCTTCAGTATGTTTGAAAATTTTTATAATAAAAAGTTGGGAAATTTTTAAACGTAAATAAATTTAAATAAGGTAAATCTGTATGAACTAATTTGGAAAAATCCTAAGGTGTATTAACTGGAAGAAAAAACGGTGCAGTCATTTTGGAGAACAATTTGTCAATATTTATAAAAAGTGTTAAATATCCATTCACTTTGACTCACAGACTACACTCTTCAGAATTTATACTAACAGAGATACTGGCACACATGCACAAAACTGTATAAAGATGTTCATTACAACATTAGTTGTAATTACAAAAAATATCTAATAACAAAAAAGCTAACTGAATGCCCATTGGTAGGCAAGTCATAAAATACTCTGGAAGAATAACTATGCAACCATTTACAAAAAAGGAGGTACAGCCATTTGTAGGTAAAACTGAGCAAATCTATACTGAACAAAACATGATCCTTTTTGTAAAAGAAAAAGGGCAGATCAGTCTTTGTATTTTTAGATGTCTGTCAGTGTATCGTAGGACTGGGATGATATTTACCAAACTGGGCAGGGAAACAGGACTGGGGAGGACTGGTTGGGACAGGGAAGGGGAGACCTTGACTTAGATTCTATATATTTGTATAGCTGGATTTTTACAGTAAATGAAGGTATTCATTTATTAATCATGTAGCTAAGAATTTAAAAGTCAAAGAGAGGTCAAAAGAGGAATGTACTCCTTAGCATCAATTACCTCTGGGTAGTGGGTGGGAGAACTTTCATGTTATATTCTTCATATCTGTGTAGTGCAGGAATCCTTAACCAAGAGGATGCATTAAGCTATTAAGGGTGACCAGTGTGAAGTTTTTCTAGTTTGTAAGAACCCCCTCTGTTAGAGTATCTGAGCACATCACAGACCCCCTCTCAAAACCCTTGTTTTCATTCTATCTTCCCTGTGACCCGACTCCCACCCCCGGTATGGACAGATGCCCACAGCCCTACCAGGCACAGGAAATTCTACCTTATGCTCAAGGTTTGAGATGGAGACAGGGAGGGAAGAGCAACTAGGGTGAGTAGTGTGAGGACTGACCCTTCCTTTTGTAGTCCAAACCCTATCAGGACTACTCCCGACTTCATTCTTGGTGCTCAGAGCCCTGGGGAGGGCAGGAGAACAGAATTGTGGTTGCCAGGTAGCTGTCCCCAGTCAGCCCACTAATGTCAAACAAAATATTTCCCAACTTTTTACTATAAAAATTTTCAAACATACTGAAGCATTGAGTATAGTAAACAATGACCATATACCCTACAGCTAGATTCAACAATTGCAGTTTTTCCATATTCATTTTCTCTCTCTTTCTCTCTTTATGGAAGTTTACTGAATCATTTCCTAAAAAGTTGCAGACATCTTGACACTTCTGTTCTAAATACTTCAGCCCTCAGCTCCTAAGGAAAAGGACATTCTCTTGTACAACCACAATACCATAATCACACTCAAAGTGATCAACAATCCTATAATACTATCTGCTTTATCTAATCATCTGTTTAGACTCAAATTTCTGCAATTGAAAAAAAAAAGTTAAAGGAAACTAGTCAAGCTGAGTGAGGCCTTGAAGGATATGCAATGGCTGACTGACCTGAAATTCCACTCAGTCAAGTTCCATCGGCTTGCCAGGTCGAGGCAGGCAGGCCTGGGCAGCTGTGTCTTTCACACCAGAAAATGCATGTGCACAAGAAATTGCACCACCAGAGTAAAATACTGGCAACAACCGAATACCCATCTCAAAGACGATGGAGAAAGACACTGAGGTACGTTTATATGATGGAATGTTACACCACAGTGAAAATGTAACTACAGTTATACTCAATAATGAGGGTGAATCTTAGAAATATAATGTTTAATAAAATAAGCAAATCCCAGAAGACTACATACAACATGATACCCTTTTTGTAAGGATCAAAAAGCAACTAAAATTAAATATCTTACTTAAGGTTATTTTATATATAAAATATTACAGATTTTATTACATACAATATATATTTTATACATGTATATACATAGTGTATATATATATGTGTTTATATTCTATGTATATGAGAGAGAGATTTCTTTTAAAAACAGTAAAGGAATAATAACCAGAATTCAGGCTACTGGTTCACAGCGGTGGGTAAGGATGTACGGTGTGGGGTGGGAGAAGCATGTAGGCTTACATCTGTAAGTTATGATCAATGTGGCTATTTCTTGGGTTGTGTTCATAGTTGTTTATAATATTATCCATAAATAAATAAATGCACTCATGAATAAAATTAAAGCATTATGGAAGAATGTTGAAATTTGTTATGAATCGAGAATTATAAGTATGATCACCTCAATTGTGTGCACCCAAGTTCTGTTTAAAAAGAAAAAGCAGTGGGAGTTTCATTAAAAAACCTGCCCAAGGTCTCAAGGCTGAGCCAGGATGTGAACCCAGGAAACCTGGCTCCAGAATGCATGATCTGAATCCACTGTTGTCTGTTCTACTAACCCTGATGGAAAAGAAACAGGGTCTACTGTTAAGCCTGAAGGCCTGACCCTACACCTAGCTACCACAAAATAGGCACTAGCTGTCCAAGCGGCCCCAGGTGGCTCTGAAGTCACCAAATCCAGATTTACTACTTCTTTAGACTATGCCAAAGCTCAAATTTCATGTGGAAAAAGGAGAGACGATTTGAGTAAACAAGAAGGTACCTCAGGACTTAGAAGTCCAGCCCTGAACGCGTTATTTGACTTTTTACTCAAGGAGGGAAAGTAAATATTTGCGTGGATCTCTCCACAGAACTCAGGGGAAAGGCTAATGACAGAAATTGTTCAAAAGGCCTACAGAGGAACCAGGGCAGCTGTAAGTCAAAAGACAGTCAGCTTGTGTGCAGAGGCCAAACCACACCTACAGAATGACTGAGCCGGGGCTGGCCTTTCTGCTCGGGCTGTATGACAAGGAGCTCCACGAGGGCCTTTTGTGCTGCTGACAGGACCAAGGCCTCATTCCCCTCTGCCTTGGGTTACAGATTACACGCAGAAAATGTAAGCCCAATGGAGTGGGAGGCACAAGAGGAAAGGTACTAAACTGCCGGTCCCTCGTCAGCCCAGGCAGTCTGCATCTATTTGAGTACCTTCAAAGGCCTTGAGCACGAGATGGTTTGAAATAAGGCTAACCCCACACTCACACTAGAGCAAAGAAAGGTACAAACACATCTGAGATTTGGGTCTTAGCCCAGTCAAAACAGCTCAAGGGCACTCGGTACCCAGTCCACTGCCCTCCACCAACCAAGCAGGGAGTCTGGTTAATCTCCTACTCCTTGGGGGCCCTTACTTGAAGGCAACCAGGGGGCCAGGCAGCCATTTGTAAGGCAGGCCTCCTTGCACTAATGCCTCCAACATCTTCCCCTAAACAAGACCCATCAGCTCTGCTACAAGCTAGAGCCAGGTTCATGAATCCCTAAATCTAGGAAAGGCAAATGTGACATGTTCCCTTGAGGCATGACCCTTGAGAAGAGGCCAAGAGATGGTGCTTGACCACCTCCTGACATGAGCAGACTCTGCTCACTTCTCTCTGCTTCTTTTCTCCTCTTCTCTTCCCTTCTGTTTAACTCTCCCATTCTCCATCTCTTCCCAGGCTCCAAGCCTGCTCCTAGGTTTTCTACAAGTACTGAAGGATGACAGAGAGACTCGCAGCAGCTCCTGGCTAGTCCAACACACAGAAAATGTGTAGAATCTTTATTTTCACAGATTTTTTTTTGAGAAAGAATTGTTTTGTCCCACTGGGAAGGGGCCCAGCATACTATATTTTAATGATGTTCCCCAAGTTAATCTGGATGCAGGTGTGCTTAGCCTATACTTGGAGAAATACATACTACAGGAGGCCAGCCTCCAAAAATCTAAATAGTAGGTGTGAAATTAGAATATTTTCTCATAGAAATGATAGGCACTCCCCTGGAAAATGTCATGATAGAGATAATGATGTGACTAGTGTTCAGAACAGCAATAAAGATAATCAAAACAGTAAAAATAATTCATAATTGCTGGTACATAGCACTTCTCTGCTAGACCTAAGTACTTGTGTTAACTAACACAACAACTCTATAAGATAAATGCTATAATTTTCCTTTTTCCAAGGAGGGAATTAAGACATAAAGAGATTAAGTAACTGGCGCAAAGGCTAGTTATAGAGCCTGGATGTAAACCAGGAGATCTGACTCCAGAGTCTACATTCTTACCCACTGACCTACATGACCTCCACGTGTGCTGAGGCCCTTTACAGTACAGAGGTAGCCCTTGATTAACAAATGACTCAAATCCACGATGGTCTGATCCCACTGAGAATAGATAGATGGCTAAACCAAAGAAGAAATATTATCCTACCTCTTCTGTCCCCACTATGTGAGCCCAGATCTGGAATGTTTTCATTACATTGCCATGGGAACTAATCAACACTGGGATCTACCTCCCTGATCCCCCAGACACCAACCTATTCATTCAGATATTTATTGAGCATCTAGTATGTGTCAACGATTATGAACAAGATACAAATGGTCCCTGTCTTCATGCACTTACACATACCTCACTCTAAATGCTGATTTCTAGGAGAACTCAGAAATCAAAAGATGATTTTAATCAGTGTTCCGCACTACTACATATAAAATAAATAAACAACAAAGACCTACTGTATAGCACAGGGAACTATATTCAATTTCTTGTAATAACATGTAATAGAAAAGAATCTGAAAAAAATTATGTATGTATAACTGAATTGCTTTGCTGCACACCTGAAACATTATAAATCAACTACACTTCAATAAAAAACAAAATAAAAAAAATCAGTATTCCAAGGGCTTATGACCACTAATATTAATGTTGTGTTAGCTACCTGATGGGTTATATAGGCTTCCTAATACCTCACAGGACTTAAAAATACTAGACAGACATAAAGCAGGTATTTATCAACTGATACAGAGATATTTCAGGAGAGCACTGAGAATAGATAGATGGCCAAACCAATGAAGAGAATTAGAATGACCTCCTGACTGCCCCCAACAGGAAGGACACAGCCATAAAAGGGTTGGAAAACAAGGCACAGACTTCCATTCCTGGTAATAACAAAAGCTAGGACTTAAAGAGATCTGTGACCCCAAAAAGCCACATCTCACTGTAAAGGTATGTGCTGTAAATACAAATTATCCCACCCCTAGAATGGTAAGGAAAATTCAGTCTCCAATCTTGACAATGAGTTGGGGTAGTAGTAAGGGAAGAAACTAGTTAGTTCCACTAAAAACTTGGAACCACAAGCCAGCCATCATGTGGGTTTGCAGGCTAAATTTACACTACTTGGGTAATCCAAAAATGTTAGGTTGAGTTTTATTTAGCATGATTCCAGACTGGTAGCCCTCAAGTGCCTGGCAAGAACAAAGACAAATCCTCTCTAGAGAAATGCAGGACTCAAAAAATTCCCACAAATAAAATCTTAAGGAAAATAAGTAATGTATAGTAAAAGAAAAATAACAACTATAATATTTAAAATAAAACCTAAACACACAAGGAAATAAGCCAAGAACCAGTAAAAACAGAGCTTCAAGGACCTCAGAATACTTACAGACTATGTTTAATATTTTTGAAAAAAATGAAAAATAATTGAAATTAAAAACTCTATTGAAATTAAAAACTCTATTGAAATTATTTAAAAAATAATTTTTAAAATAATTAAAATTAATTATAAAAATAACTTTAAATAATTTAAAAATTGAAAAACAATTTAAATTAAAAGCTCTATTGATACAGAAGCAACAGCTGAAGGCAGTGAGAATGATCAGAAACCTGATGATAGACATATGCCCACAGGCTTAAAAAGTTCAGACTCTCAAACAGAATAAGCAAAAACAAATCAACCCTGAAACACAGTAATTACTAAAACTGCAGAACTCCAGAGACAAAGAGATCTTAAAACCAATCAGAATGAAGAGATTACTTTCCAAGAAATAAAAGTTAAGACTGACCAATGATTTTTCAAGGCACCAATGGAAGACAGAATATAGTAAAATTACATCTTCATTGTGCTAAGAGAAAAATAATTATGAACCAAGGATTCTATATCCAGTGAAAGTGTCTTTCAAGAATGAAGAATGAATACAAACATTTTTAGGTAAAGAAAAACCAAGAGTTTGTCATCAGCAGATCATCTCTAAAGGGGATTCTCAAAGATATAATTCCAGCAGAGGCAAAGTAATGTTATATGGAAGGTCTGAGATGCAATAAAAAATAGTGAGCCAAGGAAGTGATAATTATATAGGTAAATCTAAATGAACATTTTTATATAAAATAACATATTATTTTTAAAAAAAGCTAAAATAATACAGAATTAAAATACATGACAGCATAAGCATAAGTTGAGGGTGATAAATAGTTAAAATGTTTTAAGGTCCACATGCAAAAGAATAAAGTTGTAACCCTATTTCACATCATATACACTCCTATGGATATACCCAAGAGATTAAAAAAAAAAAAAGTCCACACAAAATGTTGTACATGAACGTTCATAGCAGCACTATTCACAACAGCCAAAAAGAGGAAACAATCCAAACGTCTATCAACAGATGAATGGATAAATAAATATGGTATATCCATACAATTGAATGTTATTAGCCAATAAAAAGGAATGGGTTACTACTAGATGCTACAACATGGATGAATCTTCAAAACATGATGCTAAGCGAAAGAAGCCAGACACAAAAGGACAAACATTTTATGATTAAATTTATATGGAATATCCAGAACAGGCCAATCTATAGAGATAGATACCAAATCAGTGGTTACTCAGGGCTGGTGGCAGTGGGTGCGGAGTGTAGGCCACAGGGATGACAGCTAAACAGTACAGTTTCCTTTGAGGGTTGATAAAAATGTTCTAAAAATTAATTCTGGTGACGGTTGCACAACTCTGTGAATATACAAAAAAAAATCTACACTTTAAATGAGTGCATTTTATGTTATGTGAACTACATCTCAATAAAACTATGACCAAAAAAGTGCTGTAAGATCCCTGTATTATTTGAGAGAAAAGTAAAGATATTGATTGACTCTAGATCTAGGTAAGTATTTCTGTTTACATTGGTAGGATAACCATTAAAAAAAAATAACTGAAAGAGTGTGTATAACTTCTAATAAACCAGTAAAGGGAAAATAGAATGATAAGAAAATACCCAATAAATCCCCTCGAAAGGCTAGACTGAAGCTTAAAAAAAAGACAAAATGCTCCAACCTGGAGTTTACAACCCATATCAAACGGTGGCAGACCAAGTGACACACAGCGGTCACATCTGTGCTTAGAAGCAGGCTCTTCTGTGTGCGCTGGTGTTCGGGATGATGAGTGGAGGCCCCCGCCCTACCTAACCCGCTTCATTAATAAGGTCCCTGGAATAAAACAAACCCCCTGTGGAAGGCCTGGGTCCGCCAAGCAAATACCACCTTGGGAGAGACGTCCCCGCTTTGGTCATTAGAGACCAAAACTTTTTCCTCCAATTAGTTGAGGCCTATGGTTTTAGGTTCTAAAGGAAAATAAGTCATTCTATGCTGAAAAGTCATCTGAATTTTGACACACAAGCTAGTTTGAACTATTATGTAATGGGTTTTTAGAAACATACCTTTAACAGATGGGTGAGTGACTTATACACACAGGGCTCAGCCCAGGAATGCCTAGCTGCTTCAGTAAAAGCCAAGACTGCACCGAGTGGACGCCACCATAGACAGGATCCCTGGCTCTCTCTCTAGGGCAGCCTATTGTCACAGGGTAAGTGTTTGTGCCGTGGTTATTCCACGTATTAGAGCTGATGAATGGGAATGCTGTTATCCCCTGACCAGAGAAGATGGGGAAGCCTAGCTCTCCGGCTACCCTGGTCTCACTGTTCCTTTTCCCTCGAGGCTGCAGCAGCAGGAGAAGTCAAATTTAAACACATCTGGAATGACTATTCTTGCCTAAGGGCTTACTCAGTTAAAGGAAAAAGGATCTGCTCTTAGTTCCCCCTTTGGAGCTAGGAGTTTAGTCTGTAACCACACTAAAACACCCTGCCAGGACAAGGTTCCAGGCGTTATTTTCTCAGGGACAGCTCTGGCCCTGCATCTGCCAACAGTACCCCCTGGCCCTGCTCCACAGGGCAAGTCGCCATTCCTTTGCTCAAGACTGGAAACAGAACAGGGCCCATCCCTTTGGCCCCAGTTGCAGATGACCTTTGGCCTAGTTTGGAGACTGGGAAACAGCAGTTACATACAGTGAATGTGGTATGAGGCACAAATGGGAGTGGCCTGATTCTTTCAACACTTTCGAGATCATCTACAAATTGATCTTTCTCATCAGTTGTATCTTGAACACCCACTCCATACAGAGTGCATGTTCACACTTATGTCCTCATATCCCTCCAAGACACACACACCCACACCCATAAAGCTCTCTTCATGAATCAATGTTTCCATTGATTGTGTTTCAGTGTGCCTCCAGAAAATGGAAGTGGAGAGCAACAGTTAATGCCTACCTGGAAACAAATTCTGGAAATCAGAAAGCCATGGATAAGACTCTTTCCCAGTCAAATGATGGCTCCTGGAGTCAACAGTCTGTACCTGTCACAGGGCAGGAGCTGCTGTGAGTCTAGAGTTGAAGGTTCCTCCTGCTTTGAAACTCAATGCCCTTGGCAGAGCAGAGAGGTGGGCTCCGGATCAGCAGGAGAAGAGAAGCCACATTCCCTCCACCCTTTTGTCAGCTGACCTCTGTCCCAATGGGAGAGCCCCCCAGAGGGCAGCAGTCAGACCAGAAGCAGGGAGGAGCCAGGCAGCTTCTAAAAGATTCATTGTCTCCTCTTCCTCTCCATTCACCCTACAGATAGCCATGTCTAAGTGGTTGTCATCTTAGAAAAACATCCTGTGGTCTATAAGGACATGTTCTGCTTCTTTAGAACCACCCCCCCAACACCCCCCACCCCTGCCTATTTTGAGCCAACATAATTTACAATTCCCAGAAATGCCTGAGAAGCAGTGTACGCACTTCTGGTGCCAAGCCTGACTGGTTTTACAGATTTTCATTTAGCAGGTGTCTGTTGCTAAATCAGTAGCAGCTGTTAATTGCTTTTCCTCCCTCAAACCTTCAGACAGAATGAAACATCTGGTACTCGTTGTCTCACTTCAGGTTAAAATCAGATACCTTATCATTCCTCCTTTGGGTTCCATTTTTATTAAAAAGCTGTCAGCTAATGCCTGGAACAGGGAGCAGAGAGCAAGCCTGCCCCAGAGGAAGGGGAATGATTCTAAGGGCAACCCAGCAGGCTGAGGCTGCCTCTGGTTCCCAGACTGCATGCACAGATGCAGGGTGGCTAGGGCACCAGTCCCCACAAGGTGGAGCTTTAAGCCCATGCCTGGCCAAGTTACTTGGGACTTCATTTCTTGAGCAAGGACTCTCAGGACCTTGCTCCCCCTCTTGCTGACAGCAGCCCTCCCTGCCCTGAATCTGTTCCAGCACCAGCAACCCAACAGCCCAGCTCGTCCTCCTCTCTGGAGGGAAGGGGAAGCCAGGGCAGCAGGGAGGGAGAGAGGAGGGCACCTATTCAATATGCACATGCTTCTGTGGCCATGAATGGGGATCTCAGAAAGAATAAACTATACAGTGCAGGAAATTACAGGATCCTGTCATTTCTAGCTCCAATTTATACCAGTATTCTCTTGCAGCTTTTTGAGCCATATTTTGGTTTTTGATTCCCCCCACCCCCCGCCAAATACCTGTTTGCTGGGCTCCAAATCTGCTTCTTGATTCTAAGCCAAAACTGTTCTTAACAGTACCTTAATAGCAACTCAAGTATTTTAGATTATTAATAATAATCTTACTTAATCTTTATTGAGCACTTACTACTATGCATCAGCCACTGTGGTAAGCACTTTATGTGCATCATCTTATTGAAGATTTAGAAATTGTGACTGTCCTCATTTTACAATATGAAACAGGCTCAGAGAAAGGCTACTGATGTTGTAGAAGACTGGAACTGTGATCTGGCTGGATTAGAAACTTGTGCTCTGCTGACTGGGTATTTGATAATATTAAGGAATTACAGATATTGTCATAGATACGATAATGGCATTATGATTATATATAAAGTGCTTATATTTTAAAGATGTATAATGAAATATCTACAGTTAAAATTACATGAAATTTCTTTTGAAATTATCCAGGTGTGTGTGTGTGGGGGGACGGACAGTGAGGCAGTTTGAGGTGATATGAGGTATACTGATTTAAAAAAAAATGGCTATGAGTTGATATCTAAATGTTTCTCTGAGTTCAGCGAGCAGCTCTAGTAAGTTAATGGAACCTGAGGAGGGGAGTTGTGGAGCCTCCAGTCTATAGCGAGTCAGTCAGATGCACAGGTAACTAATTGGCCTTATGACAGGCATCTCAAGTGGGGACAGTCTTATAGGACTGAGCACTTAACCTGTGGGATCTGATGCTATCTGCTGATAGTATCAGAAGGAGTTAAACTGGAGGACTCCCAGGTGGTATCACACAAATGTTTGGTGTGGGGACCCCCCCAAACACCCCCACAGAGCATCCCATTCAGTGTTTATGTAACAGGGGAGGTGAGAAGAGTACTGGTCTGGGAGTCAGGGACCTGAGTACTGGTCCTAAAGCTGCCACTCCCTGGCTATATGACCTTAGGCTGGTCATTCACCCTTTCTGGGCCTTAAAATTAACGAAATGACACAGGTGAATGAACTACATGAATTTCTCAGGCCCTCCAGAGCCCTAGTTGACTTTTGAACTCAAGTGTTTGAACTTTACCTTTACTGTGATGCAATGTCCTTTCTGTTCCATTGATGTTATCTTTCAGGACCTTTTAGAATATTGAAACTGGCCCCCAACATAGCTTTCATTCCCAGATTTGGGACACAGGCAAATCTGACAGTTCAGTCATCTGTGCCTTCATCTAGATTAGCTCAACAAACCACTAAGCCAGATAACTGTCCTGCCCATAACCAAGTCCACAGTTCTCTAACTGATCATGAGCAACTTGGTCAAAAGACATATTACTGAAACCCAGATCCCCTCTGGCTTTCTCTAATTAACATTTGATTAAGCCTATTGAAATTAAATATGGAAAATTTTTCAATGTACGGGAAGGGGGATCCACGTGAGCTCCTGGTCCTGTTCCATGGGGCCAGAGACCATCTGCTTCATACACTGTGCCTTAATTTGGCTAGAAACTGTTCTGTATGGGTATAACATGGATCTAGAACTCCCAGAATTCTACCTTTGCTTCTTTTCAAAAATCAAAATCGCTATTCAACCTTAGTTTGGGGCACCTTGCCTATTTATGCTTTAGGATTTTCAAATTCACCTGCAGTGGATTTCAGGTCTTAACTTTTTTTTTCACTTTCTTTTTTTATTGAGGTGTAACTTATATATAGTAAGGTATACAATATCTTAACTTCTGTCAAGCCCTATATATAGTTTAGGCCTCATTTATAACAGCTGAATGCCTGACTAAAAGACCTCCATCTTTATCAGATATTGTTCCAACCACATCTGTTCGAAGACAGGTCTCCTTAAAGGAAAGAACAGAAGCAGAACAGCTGAGTGGTACTGGGTTGCTTTTTCTTCTTTGCACACTACATATTGGTCATTTTGCTTTCTTTGTCTTGCTTTCCAGGCCTTCTCAGACTTTCACGTGCACACTAATCCCCAGGAGATCTTGTTAAAATGCTGACTGTCATTCTGTAGGTCTGGGATGGGCCCAAGATTATGAATTTCTAACAAGTTCCCATGGGAGGCCAATTCTGCTAGTCTGTGGACCACATTTTGAGTTGCAAGGAGTCAGGGTACAGTGAGGAAGGTGGGGTGGTGTAGTGGAAAGAGAATGGGCTTTGAAAACAGAAACCTGGGTTCTAATTTGCAACTTTGCCACTCACTAGTTGAGTGCCTTTGGCTGGATTGCTTAACTTCTTTGTGTCTCAGTTTACTCCTTTATATAAACGAGATCACCTACATTTCAGGGATGCTGTGAGGATTAATTGAGTTGACAGAGGTAATGAATCTAGCACAGTTCTGGGCACATACAGAGGCCCTCAGTAAATGGTAGCTATTATGGTGAATGTCTGATGATGCCCATTGTTCCCTACCTTTGCTGTTATGAATCCTAAAATTTCAAAATTGCCCACGCCACACCTGGTGAATATCATATTCTAACCCACTGTTATGGACTGCATGTTTCCGTCTCTCTCCCACTGCCCACTCTCCCTCGCCCTGCAATTCACATGCTAAAACCCCAACCCCACAATGTGATGAGATTTAGAGGTGGGGCCTTTAGGAAGTAATTAGATTTAGATGAGGTCATGAGGGTGGGGTCCTCATGGTGGGATTAGTGCTGACATAAGAAGAGACACCAGGGAGCATGAGGGTTTTCTCCCTGCCTTGTGAGGACTCAATAAGAAGGTGGCCATCTACAAGCCAGGAAGAGGGCTCTCACCAGAACCCGCCCAGGCTGGCATCTTGATCTCAAGACTTCTAGCCTCCAGAAGTGTGAGAAATTTCTGTTGTTCAGTCTATGGTTTTGTGATAGCGGTCTGAGCTCACTAATACACCTCCCCTCAGCATACCAGCTATCCAATAAACATTTATTGAGCTCCTACTGTATGCCAGTCCTGAAGTATTTTATTTCCCTCTAGTTCCCTCATGGCAATGCAGTACCACTGTTCCTTAACAGAAACTCTATTAGCATTGGCTGTTCTTTTAAATATGCTTAAGATTCTGCATTTTGAGTGTAGATACTGTAATTTGAACCCCTGAAGTATCACAATGCCTCCTTTGGAAAAAAGTAACATTTCTCACCCTAAGCAATTCCAGACTCTGAATGACTAAATACCTCCACATTAAACAAGATCTTACTACCCTCAGGTCCCCAACAACAGATATTTATTAAAGGACCTCCTCAACCTGACAAGGGCACCTGTGAAAAACCCACAGCTAAAATCATACACAGTGACGAAAGACTGCATGCTTTCCCCTTAAGATAAGAAACAAGACAAGGATTTCCACTCTCACCAATTCTATTTAACATTGTACTAGAAGTTGTAGCCAGGGCAATTGGGTAAGAATAAGAAAAAGAAATATAAAACATCCAGATTAGAAAGGAGAAGTAAAATTATCTCTATTCATACATAACATGACCTTGTCTACAGAAAATCTTAAAAAAATCCACACATACAAAATATTAATAATAAGTTCTGAAAGGTTATAAGGTCAATACAGAAAAAATGAACTGCACTGTAGCAATGAACAATCACAAAATGTAATTAAGAAAGCAATTCTATTTGCAATACCATCAAAAAGAATAAAATACATAGAAATAAATTTAACAAAAGAAGTGTAAAATCTATACTCCAAAATCTATAAAACATCACTGAAAAAAATTAAAGAGCAAAATAAGTAGACATCCTGTGTTCATAGATTGGAAGACTTAATATTGTTAAAATGGATGGCAATATTCCTCAAATTAATCTATAGTTAATGCAACCTCTATCAAAATCCCAGCTGGCTGCTATGCAAAAACGGACAAGATGATCCTAAAAGTCATATGGAAATACAAGGGTCTCAGAGTGCCAAAACAATCTTGGGGAAAAAATGACAAATTTGAAGAACTCAAACTTCTCAGTTTCAAAACTTTCTACAAAGCTACAATAATCATTAAAACAGTGTGGTTCTGGACTCGTCCCCATGGCTGCTGCACCGGAGCCCCACGAGCCCGGGAAGGGGAAGGTTCTTTTTTATTTTATCCTAGCCCTTTAAGCTCCTAGGAATTTTAGATGTCAAAAAACATTCCCTATGCATGGGATTCAATCTTAAGTGACTCATTAGGATCTGCTGCGGCTGGCCTTGGACATTTTTTAACTAGTAGAATTAGAAGAGCATGTGATATTGGAGTATGAGGATTTATCTTGGTGACTTTAGGATGCTGGTTCCATTGAAGGCGTAATTATGCAAAGCTAAGAATCCAGGAAACAATTGCCAGAGAAGGAATTAAAAATAAGATTTTATATGAAAGTACCCACCTTGATTCTGAAATAAAACAAATTAATGGTGGTGGCGGCGGCGGCAGCAATTGAGCAGTCTTGAGCACAGAAAACCCAAATAAAACACTTCAGTGTGAACAGAGTTGAGATCAACTATAGAAAACATTTTACGTACCATAAGAAAGCTTTCACTCAAGTAAATAAAGTATGTGTAAGCTGTAAAAAAAAACAAGAAAACAAAACAGTGTGGCAACTGTATATATATCAATGGAATAGAACTGATGGTGTAGAAATAAACCCTTATGTTTACGTTTGATTGATTTTTGATAAAGGTGACAAGACACTTCAACAGGGAAAAGTCTTTTCAACAAATGGTGCTGGGACAACTAGGTATCCACAGGCAAAAGAATGAATTTGGACCTCTTCCTCATACTATATTTAAAAATTAACTCAGGTCTAAATACAATAGCTAGCACCATGAAACTTTATGAAAACACAGTCGTAAAACTTCATGACCTTGGATTAGACAATAGTTTCTCAGCTATAACACCAAAAGCACAAGCAGCCAGACAAATTAGAGATGAGGCTTCAATGTTTAAAGGTTTTGTCCATCAAAGGAAACTACCAATAAAACGCAAAAACAACCCACAGAATAGGACAAAATATTTCAAATCATATACCTGATGAGGGTCTAGTATCCACCATACATAACTCTTACAAATGAACAATAAAAACTAAATAACCCTCCAAAAATGAGAATGTATTTGAAAGGATATTTCCCCAAAGAAGACATAACAATGGTGAATAAGTACATGAAAAGGTGTTCAACATCATTAGTCATCAGAGAAATGCAAATCAAAACGATGGCGAGATACCACTTCACATCCACTAGGATGGTTATAATAAAAAAATCAGGTAATAAAGAGTGCTGGCAAGGATGCAGAGAAACTGGAACTCTCATATACTGTTAGTGGGAATAAACAGTAGAGCCACTTTTGAAAGCAGCCTGGCAGTTCCTCAAAAGGTTAAGCATGGAGTTAAAATACGACCCAGCAATTCCACTGCTAGGTATATACCCCAAAGCAGACAAACAAATACCTTTACACAAATATTCATATCAGCACTATTCACAATAGCCAAAAGGTGGAAACAACCCAAATGTCCATCAGTGGATGAACGGATAAACCAAACGTGGTATATTGTACAAAGGAATATTATTCAGCCATAAAAAGGAATGAAGTCTTGACACATGCAACAACATGGATGTGAAACAGAGCAGGACCCTGTGGGGTCCTCCTGGGTACAAATCCTTTGTGTTGTTCCCCCCTTTCTTGTTTGTAGGAAATAGACTTCATTCAGTCTCCTTGACCTTCCCTGAGTTCTAAAGAGCAGATTCAAACAGTTGCTATTCAGGGAAGTGAGGGAATACAGAGACAAGGGAGGAACAGTCAAGAAACAATAGTGCAGCCTTGGGGCAGGGTCCTGGTTCCTCCTCAAAGAATATATATAACAATATATTTTTTGTCTGTTTTTATCATTTTATTTATTTACTTATTTTTAACACCTCTATTGTGGTATGATTCCTGTACAGTAAACTACACATATTTCAGATGTACACTTTGATGAATTTTGATAAATGTATGTATACACAAGTGAAACCACTGCCAATCAAGGTTACTAACATTTTCATCACTCCCCAAGAAATGCAAGAAATATACATAACAACATCTTTGAGTTCTTCTGCAGTAACTAAGGCCCCCCATCCAGGTGGAGGATGGGAACTTCAGGCTGAGCACAAGATTCCTGGAGCAGCACCCGGTTACCTAACCGCCAACCAATCAGAAGAGAGTCACACACCCTGCTGCCTGCCCTCACCCCCCATTTTGCCCGTAGAAACTTCCCCCCCCTCAAACCATGGAAGAGTTAAGAGATTTGAGCATGAGTCACCCGTCCTCCTTGCTCAACCCTGCAACAAACCTTTCTCTGCTTCAAACTCCAGCGTTTCAG
Organism: Vicugna pacos; assembly: GCF_048564905.1. Taxonomy (NCBI): domain Eukaryota; kingdom Metazoa; phylum Chordata; class Mammalia; order Artiodactyla; family Camelidae; genus Vicugna; species Vicugna pacos. The sequence continues at coordinate 79,464,320 of NC_133023.1, forward strand.
TTTATTTGGCTTCACTATGCATTGGGCACACAAACTTTTGCTGGGTAACAGATGAACTTCAAAACTTTATGCTAAGTGAAAGAAGTTAGCCAGAAAAGGCTACATATTGTATGATTCCATTTACATGACATGTTCGGAACAGGCAAATCCATAGAGACAGAAAAGTAGATGAGCGGTTGCCAGGGTCTGGAGAGGGGAGAGCAGGTGGCGGGGGGTGGGGGGTGTCCAATGCTTTTTGTGGTAAATGATTAAACAATCTAATATTAAATACTGGTGATGGTTGCACAACTCTAAATCATTGAATTGTACACTCTAAAAGGATAAAATTTTGGTATGTAAATTATGTCAATTAAACCCCCCTCAAAATAAAAAACAGACTGAAGGGAGGGAAAACAAGGCACAGATTCATTAGCATTTTGAAATGTTCAAAGTTCTTTGCTAACTCTTCTTTATCTTGTTATCTGCTACCTTTTCTTTATTTTTTTTTTGTTTGTTTTAAAAAAAAATGGAACTCTTCACGAATTTGCGTGTCATCCTTGGGCAGGGGCCATGCTAATCTTCTCTGTATCGTTCCAATTTTAGTATATGTGCTGCCGAAGCGAGCACTGCTACCTTTTCTTTATAATATTCCTGTGAGTTAGAGAGAGCAGATATCACTAATCCCATTTGACAAATGGGGAAACTGACACTTGATGAGGTGAAATGAACTTGGTCAAAGCCCCAAGCCCCAGCCAGAGGCAGCATGGGACCTGAACGGGGCACACAGCAGCGCGGCCCTGGCAGCACGCTAGAATTGCCTGTGAAGCTTTTCGAAAATAATTACGTTTTGCAATTGGCTCTGGTGATTCTAGTCGTGCAGCAAAGGTTGAAAACCACTGGTCCACAGACAAGAGAATGAACTCACCCACAAGATAAGGCTTTTTTACTGCATAAAGAAATGCTGCTTTGGGGTAGTGGCTCAAGGTTGAGGGAGAAAAGCCAGAGGCTGTGCCTTCTAATCTCATTTTAGAAAAGGAGAACCTAGGCAAAGAACTCTTAAGCTCTGGAAGCAAAAAGGCTACTTCCTGCCATTCTCATTCAAAGCTGCCACTCCCTCCCTGCGCTGGGGGTCTTGGATGTTACTGACAAACCCAAAGGTCTGGACATTTTATTCGAATGGGAAGAAAAACCAGGAGTAGGCAAAATTCACCTGTCAGGAGGGAGGAGAGAGGGCTGGCCAGTTCCCTAACCAAACAGGCTGTCTGGGAAACAAATGCAAAAAAACAAAGGCACTCTTAGTCAATGTGGAAAAGAAATCCTGCTAGGGAATTTTAATCTCACTGGGCAAGGCTAATTCCCAAACAAAGCCTCCTTCACTTCAACATCACCCAGCCTCAGGGAGCTGAGGCCCAAGGCTAACAATCCAACAGCACGTGCCAATAGCAATGCACCTCAATTTCTAAGGTGAGGTTAGGGGGAGTAGTAAGAACAAAAGCATCACTTAAACACTATGTGCCAGGCACTGGGCTAAGTGCCTAAGCTACACATCTCCATTCACCTGAGCACCAATAAGAAAATGAGATCACAAGAGATCGCAGAAGTTGGGTAACTTACCTAAGGTCCCATGGATAAAAGCAGAGGAGCCAGCCACAAAAGCAAGGACAGGCTGGCTTCAGGGTCACCAATTGTACCACTACACTATACTATACTAACTCTTCAACACCCATGCAGAGACAAAAGTACTTTGAAAATACACTGCAAACAATGTGAATAGTTGTCACTGCTCAAAAGTTCTATTCTGGTGTTTTTCTGTATTTTCTTTTTTTTCCACTATGAATATACTACTTTTGTAAAGAAAACAACATTTATACAATTGTAAAGACAGAGGCACAAAAGCCTCATACTCTGTGGTGGTTTGTTTTTTTTTTAATATATTGAAAAATAACCACCTTTTCATGGGTGGTAATTTTTATTTTTTAATTCTACTTTTCTGTATTTCACAATTTTTCATCAGTAAAGATGTCTTTTGTTGTAATTAGGAAAACATTATTTTAAGTGGTTTAAAAAATAATTAACATGGGAAAAATTTCATCTATTTGTCCCTCTGTCTTCACACCGAAGATGTCGTCCTGGACATGTATGCCAAAAATCCCTGGAATTTCTCTGAGTAATACAGAGGTTCAGGTTGATTGACTAACTCATTTACTCTATCTGTGGATACCTACCATGTGCCAGGCGTGGGACCCTGCAAGGGACATACCATGATAAACACTATCCTTGCCCACACAGACTAGTTATGATGCAGTGCTGGGAGCCTGGGGACAGGCTGAATATACAGTCCAACCAGATTATGGAGTACTCAACAGCTACTGTAAAAAAGCTACATCTGTACCTGTGGACAATTAGATTCTACTGTTAGGTTAAAGGAAAACATACTGGAGTAATGTTTATAGTGTGATGCCAATTATGTAGGAAACTTAAACCTGAACAAACCAACAACCCTAGAAATGTGAACATCTTTACGCATTTATGGGCCAAAGAAAAATGTGGAAACCAATACAAGCCTTAAACAGAACTTACCCCGGGGGATAGGATTGAAAGCGGGTGGGGCAAAAAGATTAACTTTCTCTTTATAGTCCTCTGATTAAATGGATTTTCAATGAGCATATATTATTCTTCTAAAAAAAAATCCTGAACGTATAAACAACCTTCCAAATCTCTAATGGATATCGTATAAAATTTCCACAAAGACTTGACTTGGCTTACTACTTGAAAATCAATCTAAATAATGAGGAAAGGGGAAGAAGGAAGCCCATGAGCTTTGGTACTGGAAAGATGGAAGTTCTCGGGCCACTTCTGTCAATTCCTGTGTGTCCCTGTGCAGGTTACTTAAACTTTCTAAGGCTTAATCTGTGATATGGAGGCACTAATGAAACTGGGGCCACCGTCATCTAAATCCCTTAAACTACAGCTTGATAGCCATGTCACCCAAATCTGGGTGACAGTTGTGTTTCCGCAGAGGCACCTGATCCACAGTGGGTGATCAATGTGTTAACAAATAATATCGTGTAACCTGCCCACTATAGATAACAGCAACTGTTGCCTAAGTTGTGTTTTAGGAATATGGAGCTAGTCTTGCCCAGTTCAAACTGGTCAAGACCACCAAACTATACTATGGGCCTGAGAGTGTCTGATGGATGATCTTTTGTTGTCAGAGGGCCAAAAATTCCACCCTCAGGTCATGCTAATGTCACCATTTTCTGAACATGCGTCCCATAAAGAACACATGACTCAGATAGGCTTGCACAGAACACCAATGACTTCACCTTCTTCTCGTCTCCAATAATCTTTCCCCATGCCTCAGACCACCCCATTTCCTTGTCCCATAAATATCCCGAGCTCCTTGCCTGTGGGGAGGTGGATTTGAGACTTGTTCTCCTAAAGTGGCTGCCTCGTGAATAAACTTTTTCTCTGCTGCAAACTTCGGTGTCTCAGCATTTGGCTTGCTGTGCATGGGGCAAACAAACCTGGTTCGGTAACACTCAATACCCATTTCCCAGGGTTTCTGTGAAGATCAAAGACTAATGATTAACAGCTAACACTGACTGAGGGCTTCCTATTTGCCAGATGCTATGCTACATGTTTTACACATAAACTGATTTAATCCTCAGAACAGCTTTAGGAGAGAGGCACTATTATCACCCCCTTATCACAGATGAGAGAACTGAAGCCAATACAAATTAGGTAACTTGGCCAAGTTCCCTCCCTCCCTCCCTCCCTCTACACACACACACACACACACACACACACACACACACACACACACACACACACAGCACACACACACACACACACACACACACACACACACACACACACACACACACACACACACACACACACACCACAGCCAGGGTATGAAGTTGGAGGATCTGATCCCTGAGTTCATACTCTTAACAATGACACTAGGGTGAGATATTTATTTGTATTTGTGAAAGCTTTTCTGATTGCAAAGTCCCATCTACTTGTAAGGAATTCTTAGCAGTGGTAGAAAAGAACAGAAACACACATGAAATCTAAACACTACAAGGGCTAAAAGACACGACAGAAGCAGTGTCACTAAATGTTTTCTGGTGACAGACAAATAAGTGTCAAAGTCTATATATACGAACCGGAGTTCATGACTTTCCATCCTGCTCTTCCAACTCTCAGTAAGGAGTTTACTGTTTCCTACCTCCATGCCTCTGGCCACAGCATTCCCTTAGTTGAACTGTTTCCTTCTGCAATTTGCATGCACACTCTAATTGCCCTTCAAGGCTCAGTTTGGACTTTATTTCTAAATGCAATGACCTCTCCAGGCAGCAGTGCGTTAAACTGCAAAGAACTCGGGTTTAGCTTTAGTTCTTACAAACCACGTAACTCTGAGCAAGTCATTTAGCCTCTCCAAACCTCAGTTTCCTCATAGGTAAAATCAGGTTCTTGTGAGAATTAAATAAGAACGTGTATAAATTACCTGGTACACAGTGGGTGCTCCATAAATGCTAATGTTAATCTAATCCTCTTCCCGTTTTTTTAGAACTTGGAACAATTGCAATTTAGCAATTAAGCCTGAATTGCCTCGCGATGTTCCTTTTCCACAATTTTGACTCTAATATTCTCCTAACATCTCGGGCGTTTATACCTCATCTTTCTAAGTAAACTGCAAGGTCCTTGAGGGCTAGAAATGTATGCTGGTTGCTTTTGCACCCCCTGCAGCATATGGCACAATACTTAACACAGAAAAATGCTCAATAAAAATCTGGATTGACTGCTGCGGCTGGGCTGGATTCATGGAGGATCTAAGACTCTCAAAGATTAATCTTAAAATAAAGGCAGTAATGAGACATATTCTAGGGCAGTCCCCAGAATTTGATTTTGGACCAGAAATCCCGGGCTCTTTCTCAATACGCTCCACATCCTCACACACTTCGCATTCCTCTGATCAGAAACACATTGACCTTTGTAGAAGGTTGAGGCACAATTTTGACCAAGTCGAGTCCTCAGAAAGCTAAGGCCTCTTTTGAAAACAAGCTTTTTATATTTTAAGTACTCTCGAGAAAGCTAAGGGACAGTCTGTCCCTAGTTCAGGTCCAAAACCCAAACTCTAACTTTTTAAAATAGCTCAATTTGCCAGTCACAGAAATAACTTTTCTAGGTCAATTAGCACGTTTCAATGTGCCAATTAGCAAAGAGTGAAATTCTCAAGCCTATTTACATTGGTGACAGTGAAGTTTTCCCAGCAGTGCACATGGGTACAAGGCGTGCCGGCAACAGAGTTACATCCTGAGAACATGGAGATAACAGCTGTGGATGGGGGATAGTCGCCCCAGTGATAAAGAAATCATTACTCACCCCTTCCACTCAGTCTGCATGTTAGGAACACTCAAAAGAACCACCTAACAGAGAAAATGAACTCGGCAAAAGAGGAAAAAGGAACTAACGTAACAGATCAGCATGGATACACAATAATGGGCATTTTTGATAATGAGATAATAATATACTTGAGGCTTTGGGCCTTGAAGAAAGAAGCCTGATGAAAAAAATTACCATTCTTATTACTATTATTCTAGTAGAAGACAGATGGCTGCAAACACAAATATAGGCTGGGCCAGAGTTTTTGGTCTGGGAAGGGGGCTGATACAGTGTCTTACGTTTCTTTTCTGTTTCCAACCTCCCTTGCTCAGAACACTCCACATTCACAAGAAACTGTCATGGGCATTTGAGGGCAAAAGGCACAGAGCTGGGGATGCAGCTTGGGCCCAGTGCATCGTTCTGAGGATGAGCTTTGCAAGGTAAGAGCTGTAACTGAAAGCAAATACGTAACCAAGTTCCATGGGCATCCTACTTGGCTCTCACCTCTTGGCTTTCACTTTCAAGAAGGTGGTTTAGACTGGAATGAATGATATGCTTTGCAAAGTCACAGGCATAAATAAGGAACCCAGCATCACCATCAGGCCAAAAAGCCACTGGCTATATCAAGGTGCTCACAAACAGCACATCTATTCTCCAAGCCATGGACAACTGACAGCTTGGGCTGGGGAATCTCAACATGGGACCCATGGATGGGCTTGAGGGGGGAAGGCGCAGGAGGTGGCGGTCTGTACCACACCTGAAATTGTATGCAAACTTGTCTCTGTGCATCTGGGAAGAAGCTCTAGTCCTCATCCACATCAAAGAAGCCGAAGGAGAGAAGCTAAGAAGCATCTCCAGCATCTTGACTCACTAGTATTCCAACTCACCCTGGAAGGGGGTCTAAAGTCTGAGTCAGGAGACCTGGGTTCTGGGGGCATCCACCTTGGCTTCCTAGGCAAGTCATTTCCATCTAAGTTCCCCCTCTAGAAGATAAAATTAGCCCAGATGGGCTTTCAGCTCTCCACATATCTAATAGTCAATAGTTCCATGATGCATTTCCCCTCCTTCCCTGCAAGAAACAAAGGAGAAATCGCCCTTAAGACATCTCATCTGAAGCCAGAAAGAGACCTACTCTAGAATCCTGGTGGCAAAGAGCACTTACTTGTAATACGGGCCACTGGAATACCCATTCCTTCTTCTAAGGTTTCAGCTTCTAAGATGGAGAATAAGGAGGAACTGGGACCTGGGCATTCTCTAGTTGGTCTGCAAACCCCAGTGTCAATGAGGCATAGATAGGCCAGACACGATAGTACATGGAAATTCAGAGATGACCCCAAATCCTTTAACTGACTGTGGCAACTTCCTCCAGCTCCCTCTCTATCTTTATATATGTGAGTGTATGTATGTCTGTGGTACTGGCATACACACTAATTAGTTCACTTTGTTTTGTTTCCTCATTATTGCTAATGAGAAGAAAAAAGGATTAAAAAGATCAAGGGCCAAGAAGGAAAAGAGGGCAAAGGAGAAGGCGAAAAGTTGACTTCCTGCCTAATTGGATCATCAGGCTTAAAGAGTTGCCTACCTTCCTGTGTCTTATTTTAAGTCAAAATCTGAGCTCAAATAAGGGGTTACAGAACAATAAATCCTGAAGGCCAAGGTAGCCTAGGAGGGGTCCCAACCATTTAAAATAACCAGATCAAAGCCAGTTGTCAAGACAGATACAAATGGAGCCACCACCCTGAGCTTTTATCAGCTTCATTTTAGGAAAAGAGCATCAAGATTATTTACCGGAGTGACTGGAATTGCCAGTTAAGAGAGAACTCATCAAAGAAGTTTCCGTGTTAAGGAAAGTTACTTGGACATTATGGTAAGCGGGCTGGCTATAGCTTGACATTTATTTGGAAAATACAAAGAAATGTCATAACAAATGTAACAGCAAATCTGCCACTGGAGAGGGGAAGACAGGAAGAGGAGGAAAAGGGAAGAAGGAAGGAAGGAAAGGAGGGAGAAGGGGGAGGGGAGGGGAAGGGAAGGGGAGAAGAGAGAAAAGCAGAAGGAGCGAGAAACATGTTTTCTCACAGATCAGTAAAGCTGTAAGGGCTGAATTGTGTCCCCCCGGCCCCCAAATTCATGTTGAAGCCCTAGTACCTCAGAATGGGACTGTATTTGGAGATTAGGGCTTTTAAAGCGTGATTAAGTTAAAATGAGGCCAACAGGGTGGGCTCTAATCCAGTCTGACTGGTGTCCTTTCAAGAAGAGGAAATTTGGACCCACAGAGAGGACGGAAGTGCGTGCCCAGAGAAAAGTCCACGTGAAGAGGCAGCAAGCGGATGGCCACCTGCAGGCCCAGGAGAGAGGATTCAAAGGGAACCAGCCCTGCGGGCACCTTGATCTTGGAGAGAATAACACCACCTTGCCTCATAAGTTTATTGTGAGGATTAAATAAATATCAGTCACGTAAAGCACTTAGCACAGTACTGAGCGCACAGAGCTCAGGAAGTGACAGCTGTGGCTGCTGTTGCTGGAGACGGGACAAGGGCTTAGGGAAACAAGGTCTATAGCTTTCGTGTAATACAGAACTAATTAAAAGAAAACTTCGCCGCCAGCTTTTTAAGTGACTTCAGGTATGTGAATGGGCCTTTGGGGGCCTTTATTATCAAGTTTGCACAATGGGAAGGAATTATAACATCCGTTTATGCTCAGTGGTCCTGTAAGGAGAATACAATTTGGCTTTCCCTGGGGAGCAGGTCCCACTAGGAAGAGAGACACAGGCGACCTGTTTAGAGGAACCATATCCACCTCAACTGATGGCAGAGACCGCTTGGCCAGAGCTGTGGGCTGGAAGCACTCAAATTCAGATCACCAACTCTGTGAGCCCAGGGGGAAATTTTCTGGTGTGCCACATCATCCTGGAATCAGAGAGAACTGCGGAAGATGGAGAAAGCAAGCAGTTTCCTCTCCGCTTGACCTCTCGGATCTCCAGAGAAAACAGTAACAGGGTGACCAGAAAGATGGGATAAGATGGCTTTGGATCCATTCCTCTGCCTTACAGTTACCTCTACAGGCAGGGAGGAACTTGGGCCCCAGCACTGCTCCACCTCCCAGTAAGGAACATGTTTTCAATTCGTTGGACTTGCACCGTTTTTGGGTGTTATCACCTATAGCTCTGAGACCAAGGCAGTTCTGATGCTACAGCTCACCAGGTGCAGTCAGTTAAGTCAAATAATGGGGGGGGGGTTGTAGAAGTGAGAGCCAAACTTCCTGTCAGCTGCCTGAGCTCCCTGACCCCAGCTCACAGGACACCACTGACCTCACCTCTACGTGCCGTACCCAGCATTCCCCTCCACAGGAGCTCACAAGGTCCATCTATGAGGTGCTTTGGACTCCTTGGAAGAAAGGGGCTGGGCCAGATAAGTTCCTGGGGATCCTGTAAAAATGCAGATCCTGATGCAGTAGGTCCTGATGCGAGGTAGAGCCTGCAATTCTGCATTTCTAACAAGCTGCACCCATGCAATGTTGGTCCTGGGACTACACTCTGAGTTACACATTTGGAATAACTTTTTATTATGAGCACCTAGGACACTGATTCTCCGAGAGTGGTCTAAGTGGACTCTGCAATTGGCATCACTTGAGGGCTTGTTATAAATCTTCATTTCCTGTCATCATGGTAGGTCCTCTCAATCAGACCTTCTGCGGATGGGGTCAGCATCAGTTTTTAGCCATTCCCTCAGGTGATTGCTGTGGACGTTCAGTTTCAGAACCATTGCATAAAATTAGTGGTTCTCAACTGCAGCTCCACATTAGAAGGTACTTTTTAAAACACTATGCCCAGGCTGCATCACAGATCAAGAACGCAGACCCTCCAAGGATGGGGTCAGGGCACCTGTGTTGTGTTGTATTGTGTTTTGTTTTCCCATGTTTTTTTTGTTCAACAGTTTGTTTTTGTAAAGTACCCTTAACTGAGCCTGGAACATACTGAGGGTTCGAAATCACTGTTTAGGTGAATGCTTTTTCCTTCAACATCTACTGATGCATCTAGTAAAACAATCAAAAGTGTATACATGAGCATTTGTGCAGAAGGAGTGACTAAATCTTTAGAAAGAGTGAAGTGTAGTTGTGGTTGTAGGATCTGGAAGCTTGGGCTCCACTCCTAACTCTGTCACTTAGAATTCATGTGACTCCCTGAACGTCAGTATCCTCCTCTGTAACAAGAGGCCATAATACTTGCCCTTACACAACATAGTATCTGCCTCTCACAACTGTTATGTGGAAAGACCTTGTAAACCATAAAATGCTGTCCAAAGAGGAAAGATTATCATTTTGAGATTTAAACTACAATATTAATGCATGAGGCAAATTTAAGTCATTAAAACTGAAAGCAGTAGGAAGGATTTCATAGGTGATTTCTTTTTTCTTTTTTTTTGTGGGGAGGAGGTAATTGGGTTTATTTATTTCTAGAGGAGCTACTGAGGATTGAACCCAGGACCTTGTGCATGCTAAGCATGTGCTCTACCACTTGAGCTATGCCCTCCCCGTCCCTGAGCTTTCCAACGTGGCCTGCTAATCCCTCCACAGCCCCACATGTGGAAGCAAGACGACAGGGCCCTGCCATCCCAGCCCTGAGGCCCCTGCTTCTCTCTGTGCTGGTTCATCACCCAAGGCCTGCCAGCCACAGTGGGATTCTACCTGCCAGCCACTACGGGGTGGGTGTGGGCCAGACTGCCCTGTGGGTTTGGGGGAATGGGGAAAAAATCTACTTCTTGCCCAAAGGGGCCCTTGGCAAAGCAGACAGGCTTTGATGCTCCCCAGCAGATTATTCTGGACCAATGTGGCTTGGTCCACACCAGAGGCCCTTAGAACACTCAGAAACCTCTGTCTAATGTGAGAGGTCCCCCACCCCCCTTCAATCCAACAAACCCTTCCAAGAGCTTCTCTAGATTTTTGTGGTCTGTTCTGGTTCTGGCCTAGACCCTTATTAAAGCCCCAGGGTTCCACAAAATACTCTCACCCCCATCAAGCTCCACTGCATTGAAACAGGCCTGCATCAAACCTCAACACTAAATATGTAGATATTAAACTCACATGGGGGGGTAGGGAATTAAGAGGTACAAACTACTGTGTATAAAATAAGCTACAAGGATATATTATATAGCACAGGGAATAGAGCCAACATTTTATAATAACTTTAAATGGATTCAATCTATTAAAATATTGAATTACTATGTTGTACACTTGAAACTAATATAATATTGTAAATCAGCTATACTGTAATAAAAATTATAAATAAAATAAAAATTATAAATAAATAAAAACTCACTTGGGCACATGAGCTAAGGATGAAGATAAGCACTGGATATATAGAGGCAAGCGAATACTGTTTTTTAATTTTTTTTTAATGGAGGTACTAAGGATTAAACCTAGGACCTCATGCATGCTAAGCACACACTCTACCACCAAGCTATACCCTCCCCCTGAGCAAATACAGTTTTGTATGTTGCTGGTACATTCCTAAAAGAGGCTACTTACCAGCCGCGTATTTACCACAGGAAACAGCAGGGCCAAGAGAGCTCCATTCAACATGTGCATCTGTAGCCTGGAGAGACAAAAAGATACAGTGCAGGTCACACTCTGACTCTGATGCCAAGGCAGACAAAAATGTGTCAGGTTATGCCATGCCAGATGGGAGAGCGTGGAAACAAGTGGCTGTCTGTGTAAAACGGCGCCAGAGTTGGCACACATGCATAATACATTAAAAGCAGCATATTTTGCATTAACCAAAATGTTCTGAAGAGCACCACCACTGCCTCAAAATCCCCCACTTTGTGAACACGCTTTGCTTACAACACTTCATTGCATAATGAGATCTGGGCTCCCTAAACATTTGCTCAGTCCCAATCTCAGCTCCAACTGCTGCAGCTCAGGCGGCAGCCAGGTGCTGGGTTATTACAGTAGGGACCTGTTTCTTAGAACATGGCTGCTGATTTACCCAATGCTCTTCCCCACACAGAGACCTGGGCATAAAAAGGCTAGCTTGTACAATCGAGGGAGCCAACTGCAGTGTTTTGCAGACTCACTCCCCTACTTTCTTAGAAATACCTTCAGGGGCTGCTGTGGGAGGTGGGGAGGGCAGAAGTGACAGCCGTCCAAGCTTTCTTTGATCTATTTTGCATACTGAGTTCTGTGACTTTTAAAGCAAAACAAAAAAGAAAAAGGGGGAAAAAAAGAGGAAGAAGAAAACCACTGCTGCTCAGCCTTGGGTAGTGATACTGTTTCCCAATACCAGACTTATTAAAACACATGCTAGGAATCCTTTATAAGTTAAGAACAAGCAAATCAAGAACAAACTCTGCTTTTGCGAGCTATGGGGATGGATTTGAGCAGCTTCCTCCATTGTTCAAGGCAAATGGTCCTTTACTATTGAGGAAGAAGCAAGGAATGACAGTCTGTTCCTCCCAGAGAAAAGCTAATTTGTTGGGTCACGTACAACCAGCACTCAGCCAACGTGGCTTTTAGACCTTAAGACACTAGCTGGCTCACCCTTGAGCTGTCTCTCTTACACACACTCACATGCAGCCCAGCCATCCCAGGATCTCTCCTATGCCCTGACTGGAACCTAGAAGACCCCCTCCAACTTTAGCTCCTCTCTTGGGCTTACAGACGTGTGCCTAAGACTAACAGCCCTTGTTAGAAGGAGCCTCAAGAGAACAGCACAGAAGCCCCAAGACTGCTCTTCATTTCCCCCAGTTTGCTTCTTATCACTGCTCATTGTTACCAATGCTGTGATGATGGTGATGATGTGCACTTAACGTATTCCAGGCAAATATCAAATTAACTGCTTTACGTAAACTCTCTTGCTGAATTTTTACTGCAATCTTATGAGATGGGTACCTTTATTTTTTCCATTTTGTGCATGAGGAAACCGGGTTCAGAAGTAAAGTGACTCATCAACACCACATATAGGACAGTAGTAGAGCCAAGATGCAAACCCAGGTTTATCTGACTCCAGCCCCAAACTCTTATACCACCTCCTTCATCCCCTTCCCAAGCTTAATGAGCTTTCAGAGGATGACTGAGGGGAGGATGCTCTTAGGCCAGGTTAGGCCACCAGTCCTCTAATTTAACAGGGCTTAGCTTCATCCATAAAAGGGTAGAGGCACACCATTGCAATTTCACTCCTGCTTGTCTGAGTTGGCTAGGCTACTATGCTTTTACAACAGGGTCGTTCTAGGGGGCATCCCATGCTCTGAGAAACTGATGGTTGAAAATCCTGGCTCAAGCCTCAATACCTGGATCAAGGGTCATTAACAGCCATTCTAGGCCTGCAATGAGGTAGAATGTGGCCTAATTCTGCCCCTGAACCCTCCTACATGACAGCCCCAGCCTAAACACTCACCCTGGGAGAGGAAAACAGTCTCACCACCGGCCCAGGTAAAGCTGAACTCTAGTGCCAGCCTTTGCCATTGGCTTTAAAAGAATGCTGACATTTACACAAGGCCAAGTAAATATTTAGGTACCAAAAGTTAAATCTTGAGGGTGATGGAACTGACCCCAAAAGTCTATGGAAGGCCAAAGAAAAGGAAGCTAAAACCAACATCAAGTTTCAAAATGACTACGAAATTCCAAGACAAAGACAAGCTTTGTTCTAGGTCCTCAAAACTCAGTTCCACAAGCTGCATATATCCCAAAGGGTGAATTATCCTTAATACATAAAAAAGCCTTGCATATCAATAATTACAAAAACACCTGACATACATCGAGCAGTTCCATGGGCCAATCACTGGGTGAAGTAGTCAAATGCATCATCTCATTTAATCCTCAGTTTTTATTATAATCAATATCACCTTCTTCAATTTCAGAGCTGAGAAAATCAAAGCACTAAGTGATTAAGTGACTTGCCCAAGATCAAAGAGATAATGAGTGAAAGAGGGAGAAGTCACACTCAGAGCTCACCAAGTTTTAAGCCTGTGTTTTTGCCACTGTACTCTGCACTTCAAATCTAAGACATGAACATTACACATCTTCTCTCTCTCTCTCTCTCTCTCTCTCTCTCTCTCTCTCTCTCTGTGTGTGTGTGTGTGTGTGTGTGTGTGAGACAGCAGACCAGGTAGGAAAAATGTTCTGGAATGCCCACGGGGCAGGAAAAGTCATACCTAAGAGCAATGGAACCCCTTGTGTGTTTGGTGGTAAAACTGCCCCAATTACACCACTGCACTGCCCTCTACAGACCCAGGGCACAGGCCAACAGGTAAATGACCACACCAGAGGCAAAGCTTTTTTTTTTTTTTTTTTTTGCTTTATACCCTCTGCAGCCTGCCACTCAGACTTCTATTGGGTATTGGAAATGGAAAATTAGCCACTAGAAAGTCCAGTGAGAGTTCCCTCCTCTGTACAATGAGAACAGTAATAGTACCAACTCACAGAATTATTATAAGGACTTGATACGTATAAAGTGCTTAGAACAGTACATGGCATATAATAAGACTCAAACACACGTTTCTTAAATAAATGGTGAAGAGCTCACCTAAGAGCCACAAGATTAAAAGGGGATGGGGATCATGAATCATGTGGGAAAGTCAAACTGTTTTAAAAATTCCAAGTGTGAAAAGAGGTGCAGAGAGAACAAAAGGACAGATTAAAGGCCAGAGCCAAAGAGTAGAGCTTGGAGAGGGACTCCAGGTCAGTTAGTCAAGCTCATAAATCTTCTTTGTGCTGGCTCAAAGACTTGGCCATTACCATTGTCACAAATATTTTGTCGGCTTGTTTATTTCTGTGTAGGATACTCTGCTAAGTTAGCTCAGTTGGTAGGAACCTGGGGCAATATGGCAAGTGTTACCAGTGTTACTGTGGTGATCATTTCACAACATACACAAATATCAAATCATTATGTTATACACCTGAAACTAATATAATGTTATATGTCAATTATATCTCAGTTTAAAAAAAGAATTGGCAGTTAAAACCTTCTAAATAAAATGCAGATGGTTTCAGTGACCAATTCTACCAAATATTTATATAATCTTGTCCAGAAAAATAGAACAGAAGAAAATATTTCTCAACTCATTTTATGAGGCTATTACTACCCAGACACCAAAACTAGAAAGGAGTGGGGGAGGGGGGAGGGGGAGGGGAAGGGAGGGGGAGGGGAAAGGAGGAGGAGGAGGAGGAGGAAAGCAAAAACTGAACTAATTATCCCTTGTGAACACAGACACAAAAATCCTCAATAAAATCTTAGCAAATCTACTGTAGCAATAATAAAAAGAACAGGATTCTATGACCAAGTGGGATTTGTCCTGGTTGATTCAATATATGAAATTCAATTAATGAATTCTACCAAATTAACAATATAAAGAATAAAAAGTGTATGCTCATATCAATTGATACAGAAAAGGCATTTGTCAAAATTCAACATCTATTCATGATTTTTTAAAAAAATCAACAAACTAGCAATAGGAGGGAACTTCCTCAACCTGATAAAGAACACCTAAAAAATACTACACTCAAAATCATACTTAATGATGAAAGACTGAATGCTCCCTCTACTAATATCAGGAACAAGACAAGGATGCCCACTCTCAGCACTCCAATTCAACATTATACTGGTAGTCTTAGCCAGTGCAATAAGGCAACAAAAATAGTAGAGATTGGAAAGAAGGATATAATACTATCCCTTCTTGCAAAGAATTATTACATGTGCAGAAAATCTCAAGGAATCAACAAAAAAAGTTCCCAAAACACATGATTATAGGATGACTGCAGGATTTCAAGGTCAACACACAAACATCAGTAATATTTCTACATTGTAGCAGTGTAAAATTAGAAACCGATTTTTAAAAAAATCCCCCAAAACTAAAATACTTCGGTATAAATCTAACAAAATATGTACAGAATCTCTATGCCGAGAACTGGAAAAATATTGATTAGAGAAATCAAAGACCTAAAGAAAGAGAATGACGTATCATGTTCAAGGATTGAAAGGCTCAATATAGAAAAGATGTCAATTATCACCAAAATGATCTATAGATTCAATGCAAGTCTGTGCAAAACCCCAGCAGGATATTTTGTGGATATAGGTGAAGTGACTCAAAAATGTATACGGAAGGGCAAAGAAAGTAGAGCAGCTAAAATAATTTTGAAAAAGTAGAAGATGAAAGAATCAGACTACCTGATTTTAAGGCTTACTATATAAAATTATAGCAATCAAGACAATGTACTATTGGCCAAGAAAAGACGTATCAGTGAAACAGAATAACCCAGAAATAGACCCACATTGACAGAGTAATTTGATTTTTCATCAAAAGCTTTAAAGGCCAGAAGGCAGTGAGTTAAAGTGCTAAAATGAGAGAACAAAACAAAACACTGTCAACCAAGAATTCTGTATCCAACACTACTATTCTTCAAAATAGAGAAATTAAGACATTTCCAGAAAAGCAAAACCTGAGGGAGGTTTGTTATGATTTGACCTGTCTTGTAAGAATTGCTAAAGGGACTCCTTCAGGTTGAAATGAAAAGACACCAGACAGTAACTCAAAAAACCACATGAAGAGATAAAGATCTCAGTAAAGGGAAAATATTGGGCAAGTATAAAAGCTCGTATTAATGTAACAGTAGTTTGTAACCCCAACTTTTTCTACATGATTCAAGATATTAGTACATTTTTAAAAATACAATTATTAGTCTATAAAAAATACAATTATTAGTCTAAAGGCTAGTGTTACTGTAACTTTCATTTATAACTCCACATTTTGTTTTCTACATAATTTAAGAGACTAATGCATCTTAAAATGATTAATTTTGGGGGCACACATGTATAAAGATGTAATTTTGTGACATCAACAAACTCAAAGGGGTGGAGATGAAACTGTAAAGGAGTAGAGTTTTCGTATATTATTGAAATTAAGCTAATATAAATTCAAATTGAAACATTTTAACTTTAGTATGTTAAATGGAATCTCCATGATAACCACAAAGAAAATAGTTGGAGAATACATAGGAAAGGAAATAATAAGAGTATTAAACTGTTACACTACCAAAAAAATCAATTAAACACAAAAAAGGAGAGTAATGCAGGAAATGAGTGACCAAAAGTTACAAAGTATATAGAAAACAAATAGCAAAATTACAGAACTCCCTCCTTATTAGTATTTACTTTAAATATAAATAGATTAAACTATCCAATTGAAAGATAGAGACTAGCAGAATGGATAAAAAAAATGATCCAACTATATATATGCTGTCTACAAGAGACTCACTTTAGAGCCAAAAACACAAAAAGGTTCAAAGTGAAAGAATAGAAAAAGATACTCCATGCAAGTGGTAACTAAGAGAGCAGAGGTGGCTATACTAATATCAGACAAAACAAACTATAAATCAAGAGCTTAAAAGAGATAAGGAAGTATATTATATATTAGTAAAAAGTTCAATACAGCAAGAAGATATGACAATTATAAACATTTACATACCTAGTAACAGATCATCAAAATATATGAAGCAAAAACTGATCGTATTGAAACAAGAAATAGATAGTTCTACAATAATAGCTGGAGATTTCAGTACTCCACTGTCAATAATAAATAGACAAAAGTAAAGAAATTAGGACTTGAACAACAAAATAAACCAACTAGATCTAACAAACATGTAAAGAACACCTTACCCAACAACAGAATTCACATTCTTAAGTGCACGTGGAACATTTTCCAGGATAGGTCATATGTTAGGTGGCAAACTAAGTGTCAATAGATGCTAAAACCTAGATATCACACAAAATATCTTCTCTAACCATAACAGGATAAAGTTAATCATTAACAGAAGCACAGTTGGCCCATGAACACCGCAGGGGTGGGGCAGTTAAGAGCATCAATACCCCCAAACAGTGGAAATCCCCATATAACCTTATAGTTGGCCCTCTGTACCTGAAGTTCCATATACACAGATTTAACCAACTCCAGATTGTGTAGTACTGTAGTATTTATTGAAAAAATTTCATGTATAAGTGGACTCATGTAGTACAAACACATGCTGTTCGGGCGTTAACTATAAAATGGGAAAATTCCCAAATTTGTGAAAACTAAGTAACACATTCTTACACAACCAATGGATCAAAGAAGAAATCACAAGGGAAAGTAGAAAATAAAATGCAAATCAAAATCATAATAATCTCACACCATTAGAATGGCTACTATCAAAAACACAGAAAATAGCAAATGTTGGCAAAGATATGGACAAATTAGAACTCTTCAACACTGTTGGTAGGAATGTAAAATGGTACACAGCTGCTGTGTAAAACAGTATGGCCGGTTTTCAAATAATTAAAAATAGAGTTACTACATGATCGGCAATTCCACTTCTTGGCATATACCCAAAAAGAAGTGAAAACGGTCTCTGTGGGATATTTGTACAGCCATGTTCACAGCAGCATTATTTACAACAGCTAAAACATGGAAGCAAACCAAGCGTCCATCAACAGATGAATGGATAAATAAAATGTGGTGTATACATACAAGAAATATTATTCTGCCTTAGAAAAGAAATTCTGACACATGTTACAACGTGGATGAATCTTGAGGACATTCTGCTAAGTGAAATAAGCCAGTTACAAAAGAATAAATACTGTATGATTCCACTTATATGAGGTACCTATCTAGAGTAGTCAAAATCATACAAAAGGCGGAAAGTAGAATGATGGTTGCTAGGGACTGGGGATAGAAGGTAATGGGAATTATTGTTTAATGGGTACAGAGTTTTAGTTTTTGCAAAATAAAGACTTTGTGAGATGAGTGGTGGTGATGGTTGCAAAACATGTGAATGTACTTAATGCTACTGAACTATGCACTTAAAAATGGTTAAGATGTTACATTTTATGTTAAGTATATTTTACCACAATAAAAAAATGAAAAAAGATCTCAGATCTGTACACCAAAAAGTCAACTTTACTGTATGATTTCGTAAATAAAATTCAAAAATATACATGAGAAGCAAAACACTGAACTCTCCCAGTCTCAGCTTTTACATCTACAAAATAAGTGATCCAGGATTCTAAGCCTTTACCCATAGCTTTTTCACTCTAGTTTTTTAACATTCAAATTTTCCAACATACAGAAAAGTACAAAAATAATATAATAAAAATCTCTGTGCCCACTATCCCGCTTTAATAAATTTGAACATTACTGATTCACTTGAAGCCCTGTGTATCCTCCCTAAGTACCATTCATCTCCTCTACTCCCTAACGAGGTGGAACCTTCATTCCGAAGGAGTTGGAGTTCTTCCTGTGTATCTATGTTTTTATACATTTGTACATTTGACTATATCCACAAGCCATATACATTGTTGTTTCATGTTTATCCTGTCAAATAAATGATATACTATATATAAATATGTGTGTGTGTGTGTGTGTATCCTTCTGCAAATTATGTTTCATTCAACATGTTTTCCTCTAATTATCCATGTTGGCACATGTATTCTGTTTTTCACTGCTGTATATTATTATTCAGTTGACTACATTAGAAGTTATTTATACAGTGTATGTTGATGGACATCGGGATTTATGTTTTTCCTTTTAGGAACTACATTGAGATTTGCTTCCTGTAATTTGTATTATAAAAATAATAGATATATTTCCATCATCCCAGCACCTAAGGTCCTTCCACTCTGACCTTCTGTTTCCATAAGTCCTTGGTCTGAGATTATAAATGTTTTGCCCACTGTGGGAGGCCCCACAGCACAAGCCTCTCATGTAGCAGGGAATGCAGTTAGGCTCTTACATCTTTTAACTCACTTCTCAGAATGCATGGCAAAAATCACTGAATCTAGGTGGAGGTCATACCAGTGTTTGGTGCACTGCCCTGTTAATTTTTCCATATGTTTGAAAATTTTCAGAATAAAAATTGGAAAACAAAAAACAAGTAAAGAAAAACAAACAAGTATAACAGGAAAGCTTGGCTGGCTCTCCCTGTGGGCATGAAGATAACTTTCTGGTTGCATAACTTTCTGGTGGCAACTGGTGCTTTCCCACCTCCTTGTTCTGGACCAGATGGGGCCATCCAACTGCAGAGACTCTAAAACCTTTCTTCCTGTGAATTTCAGGAAGCTGACCAAAGGTCCCATCTGGAAGGTGCTCAACTAATAAAAGGGGTTACTTATCCAAAAGCAGTTTTCATTCTGAAACTCTACTTATCTGCATGAAAACAGTTGTCCTTCCCTGGGATCCTAATTCCAACAGTAAAGTACACAGACGGTGAAGTGTCAAGACAAAGATAATGCTATATATTATTAACACTTATTGATTACTTAGTCTATGTTAGGTTTCATGCTAAGGGATTAACACGGATCATCTCTCATCTAATTGTCACCACCAAAGAAGTAGTTACTATTCATAGCCTTCTTTGATAAATGAGGAAATAGAGGCTAAGACTTTAAGCCTTGCTCAGAAGGCTCAAGAAGTGGCAGAACTGAGCTCACACAACTCAATAACAACAAAATCAACCCAATCAAAAAATGGGCAGAAGACCTAAACAGACATTTCTCCAATGAAGACACACAGATGGCCAATAGGCACATGAAAAGATGCTCAGTATTGCTAATTATTAGAGAAATGCAAACCAAAACTACAATGAGGTATCACCTCACACCAGTCAGAATGGTCATCATTACAAAGTTCATGAATAAATGCTGGAGAGGGTGTGGAGAAAAGGGAACCCGTCCGGTGCAGCCATTATGGAAAATAGTATGAAGATTCCTCAAAAAAATAAAAATAGACTTGCCATATGATCCAGCAATCCCATTCCTGGGCATATATCCAGAGGAAGCTCTAAATCAAAAAGATACATGCACCCCAATGTTCATAGCAGCACTATTTACATAGCCAAGACATGGAAGCAACCCAAATGTCCATCAACAGATGACTGGATAAAGACATAGTGTGGATGAAGAAGATGGACTGGATAAAGAAGATACATACACATGCCACACTAGTATTACTCAGCCAAAAGAATGAAATAATGCCATTTGTAGGAACATGGGTGGACCTAGAGATTATCATGCTGAGTGAAATAAATCAGACGAAGACAATCATATCACCTATATGTGGAATCTAAAAAAAATGACACAAATGAACTTATGTACAAAACAGAAACAGACTCACAGACATAAAAAACAAACCTATGGTTACCAACGGGGAAGGAAGAAAGGGATAAATTAGGAGTTTGGGATTAACAGATACACACTACTATACATAAAATAGATAAACAATAAGGACCTACTGTATAGCACAAGGAACTATAGTCAATATCTTATAATAACAAATAATGGAAAATAATCTGAAAAAAATATGCAAATGTATAAATGAATCACTGTGTTGTACAGCAGAAACTAACACATTATAAATCAACCATACTTCAATTAAAAAAAAAGTGGCAGAACCACAATTATAACCTAAAGCTATCTACTTCCACTGCTCTCTTCAAGATTCCGTGAAACGTATCTATCCAACAAAGCAAATGTTGAATAGCAGAGTACATCATATATATTCGTTCGAACAATGAAATACTATGCATTCATTAGAAATCTTGTTTAGAAGAATACTTAATAACAATGGGGAATAGTCGTGGCATATTAACTTTTAATAAATTACAAAGTAGCATGTACAGAATAATCCCAATTTTGTTTTGAAAAATGGGTGTATACACACAGAGGACTGGGAGGAAAGTATATCAACATATTAACAAGGAATTATCAGTTATTATTTTCTTCTTTATTGTTTTCTGTAATGTTTGATATTTTCCTCACAGTGAGCATGGATTACTTTTAAAATGAAAATGAAACATCTCTACTTTTTCTCTATCCACTGCACAGCTCCTACAGATCTTACCCAAACCTTATCTATTTTTTCCCCCGCCGGAATTACTTTTGCCCAATAATTAGCACAGTAGATTCTGAAGTTGGCTTCCAAAAGGACCAGGTGGGCTGACAAAGTATAAAGAGGCCCAAAATGATCAATCCCCATTCCTCTGCTGAGAACACCTTGTTATGCTTCCCCAGATGGGAAAAGTCATCTATATCTCCAGCCTCACTTTTACCTTGAGATAATATACATCCAAACACATGTTGAAAGCAAAACAGCCCAGGGAGGGAGAAAAGGAAAAAAAAAAGTCATTCCTGCTCCAAAAACCTTGAGGGAGACATCTAGGAGAAGATTTGGGGAGATGACAATACTGAGTCAGAAACTGTGGGCCAAGACTGTAGAAGTCAAAGCTCCCAGGAGAGAACAAAATTGAGTTTGTATACATTGGGAGGAAAGCCACTTCTGCTGTGTATGGAAGGGGAGGAGAGCCGTGAACAGTCAGAAAGCTTCCCTCTTCTAAGCATTAAGGAACAATATGTACAGTTGCAAGGCAGCAACCTGCCAGGGGCTCCAAGGACAGCAGGCACCAGAATATCATCCACATATGAAAGGGAACTTGTCTCCTTGAATTGCCGCTTATTTACTATGGATTTTCTAGGTTCCTGGTCTTTTTCCCTGTGAAATCTTCAGCATTCATATACAGGGCATCCTCTTCCCTGCAGAGAACAGCCTTAGTGAAGCTGCTCAGGTCAGAGGCAGTCTCCCAAACACCCTTTTCAGTAATGAGTCCAAAGCTAAATTGAAAAGCAGCTACCTCTGAGGTGAAGATGCTGAAAGGCTGATCCTTTGGAGGTTCCAGAGCAGCTGGTCTGTTGAGCACTGGGAAAGGGGGTGCTGAGATGGTAAAACCATCCCGAGACATTGACATAACAGGTTCAGTCTGAGCCTGTCTCATGAACTTTGAACAGTCCGAGAGATATGAGTCTCCCTGGGGAGGATCCTGCTGTTTAAAAATTTCAGAGTATAATAAATGGGATCTAGAAAAAGAGAGGGTCATGGGGCTACGGATCTCTCATAATATCACGTGGCCCCCAAGGCCAAAAGCATCAGTCTCACCATGTTGAGATCACGTCAGGCTGTCCTCAGGCCCCTCTTGCACCCCCATGCTTCCATCACCTACCTTGGCTCACATTCGGCCTACAACCCTGTCTCCATCCAGCAATGCACCCTCTGCTCTTGGCAGCACAGATGAAATTTCCTCTCATCTCCTTCAAAGGCCTGTCCAGACTGACTCAGCAGATACTCACGACCAAATCCTGCTTGCATCACAGATCCACCCCTCTCCATGTGTACATGAGAATGAGCAGATTTAAGGGTTTCAGTGTTGTGGGTGGGCTGGGGGTCCCCATACCCCACACTTCCTGAGGCAGAGGATGGAAGCCAGATCTCAGCTCTATATTTTTCTTACCTGGGGTAGGGTAGGGGGAAGAGCTCTCTGCCATTCAAACTGCCCGGATCAGTGACTTGCTCCCCTTAAGTACCCTTACCCTTGCAAGCACACACTTGGATAACCGGGACATTAAGCAGTGGATGTTCACAAGGCAGCTAAGCTGTGTGATTACAGACCAACGCCTGGGAAATCTTAAGTCATTCCCTGCCCTTCACCTATTCCTTCAAAATACCCCAGCTCAGAGAGAGGAGAGTCCCAACAGGCTAGCTTCTCTAAGAGGCTCCCAGCCCCTTGTGAAACCAAGAATTTCATCCTCCTCTAAAAACAGCAGCCAGGACACCAAAGAGCAAGCTGGAAATTAACAGGCTGCCAGCACTCAGAGCCTTTTATGGTGGCAGGATCCACGGAGACTGGGACGGGGTAGTGAGTACTTGCTACCAAGTTATGACAACACCTTCCTTAAGCCTGGAGAACAGATTCCAACAGAGAGCAGGAAACTCCGAACTCCCCAGTGCTGCCCAAGGCTGCTCCTGGCCACACCTGTAGTTCACTGGACTGGTGGCTCTTCAGCACCAGCCCCACCTATCAGATGCAATGGAGAGCTCCTAGATTTCCTCCGCTTCAGCTGGGGGAGGACCACGTAAATGTATTATCATATGCTAACTCTGCTCCAAGAACAACATTACACACACCAGAGACCTCTCCCCTTCCCCAAGCAGAGGGTTAGACTTCCCAGGTCTTGGAAAAGCTGAGGGCTGCCTAGGCTAGAGCTTGGAAGTAGGAGTATCCTCCCCACACCACTGAAAGAAATGTCTCGGGGCCCTGAGAGCAGCACAGTTTCCAGATGCCAAGAGCCCAGGTCTCCAGCTGACAAGTAAGTCCAGATGGCACAAGAATTTTGGCAAGGAGGTACAGAAACAGCTGACTCAGACCAGCGGCTGCTCCTTTTTATCCAGTGAGCCTGTTGTGGTTAGTAACTAAAAAGCCAGGATTTTCTAGCCTTGGGAAGAGACCAGATCATCTACAGAAAGCATCAACAGTCACCAATAAGGAAGGACTGGCTGGCTTTCAAGTCACATCTGATACAAACACACGTGACAGCTGCAGAGGGTCCCCAAGACTCAGGAAGAGAAAGATCCCTGCTCTGATCCTTACGCCAAAAAGTGTGACTATAAACTCTGTGTATCTATCTGTATCCCAAAAGAGCATGGGATGATATCACCAGGACGAACTGCAGCTTTCCAGAACTTTGCCCCACTCCAACTATGGGATTCCTTTTAAATACTTGAGAAATCTGTCCCGCTGTCTTTGAGCTTATGAATGAAGTCCCTGTCTTACTGCACACATGTAATTTCCTCTTCCATCCTCCCCTCTCTTTCAGGATGCTAGATTTAATAGCTCTAAATGCAGGGTCAGCAAAATATGGTCCTGCTCTTATGTTTGGGTTGGAGGGGGGCGCTTTGTGTGGTAAATACACATAACATAAAATTTACGATCTTCACTGTTTTTAAGCACATAGTTCAGTGGCATTAAGTCCATTCACCATGTTAAACAACCATCACCATCTCCAGAACTTTTTCAATTGATCCTCTTGTTTCTGTAAATAAAGTTTTACTGGAATACAGCCAAACACATATACACAAACACAAACACATATACATGTATCCATATATATACAGTATTGCCATTGCTTTCATGCTACAGCAACAGTTACATGGTTAAAACAGAGATTATATGGCCTACAACATCCAAAACATTTAGTATCCCCTCCTGTACAGAGAAAGTTTGCAGACCTCTGCTCTAAACCAAAATATATACTGGATTTCTAGTTTAAAATAGCACTTGCTTAACAGCCGCTAACACATACTCCCCCGCTTTCCACTAAAATACCTACGAAGATACAGAAAATGATAAAAACTCCCCCCAGATTACTGAAAACTTAGACTGATGGTCATCCTATTATGAGAATCTGACAGAAATCTCCATTAACAATAAAGCTAATGCTGAAATGAGGGAAAAAACAATCTGTGGCCAAGTCGTGCAGCAGAAACCTGAAACAAGATAGGAAGACAGAGTCCTTACACCACTGTCAGCCTCATGGCTTAGAAATGGGGAGTTCATCTAGTAATCAGCAAACTGAACAGCCAAGAATCCACTACAGGGCTACTGCTTGCAAAAGAAACCAACAGCTCCCCAAACTGGGCTATATCCATTCACAGACTCCTCTCATAAATCAGAAGGGCTGAAGGGATGGCTTTGGTGCTGTCACACTACCTTCTGGAAGCAGGAATCTTCACAAGTAAAACTCAGGGGCCAATGCATATAGGAGGTTGTAGTTGTTTACATATTTTATATGTTTAGAGTTTCAAGAGAATCTAGTAGTAGGGGTAAGCGATTCCACATGGGTTCAGCAGAAGCCACAAGATGAAGCTGCTAAATGCTGGAAGGTGGGCTGGAAAGCTCTGTGCATCAGCCTGGCCACCAGGAGTCAAGCTCAGAAGGGGTTCTAACCAATATCTAAGAGGATATGAGGATAGTCAAAGGAAATCCACATACCTTGTGTCTTTAAGAAATAATAAATAAATCTTCCTTCAATTTTGAATAAACATACCCAAAAGATAGCATGGTTCCTATGAAAACCTCTGGCAGCAGAAGGGAAACGCAGATCATTCTGAAGACTTGGAATAAACACAAAAGTCTAAATTTAGTGTCTGAACCAGAAGAAGTATTTTAGAAAACTGTATCCTCAAGAGAATACAAGAAAACATGGACTCTCTGAAACAGGTATAGAAAGCCACTGGAGTAAAACATATTGAAAAGGAAAGATAAACGAGGGTGAAAAGAGAGCTCAGCAAAGCAAGGGAGAATTACAAAGAAATATCGTAGCAGCAGAATTACATTTCACATTGGAGATGGCAAAGAGCAAAATCTATCAAATTCATTGTTTGGAAGCCAAACCTGAACCTCTCCCAAGTATGCAGAGGAAAAGGAAAGCTGACTAGAAATCCAACAAAGGTTGTTATTAGGAAAACTATTAATGTAACATGCCAAATGGGGAAGTCAAAGGAGAAAACCCCAATGAACCTCTCAATAGATTCTCAAAAAGCATTAGCTAAATTCAACAACCATTCCTAATTTTTAAAAGGGGCGGGTGGGGGGTGGGGGACTTGGTAATTTAAGAATAAGATAATTTCTTCACATTATAAAGGACATCTAATCTAAACCAACAACCAACACAGTCAATAGTGAAAGCACTGAAATCATTTCCATTAAAATCAGAAACAAGGCAAGAATTCCTGCCCGCACCACTATTATTTAACAGTGTCCTGGAAGTTCTATCCAATACAGCCAATGCAATCAGGCTTGAAAAAAAGCTTTGCAATTTAAAAAGAAATAAAGTTATGATATGGGTGTTGATACCATTAATTTCCAAACTAATTCAAGTGGAAAAACTGAGAAACTACTAGAAGTGTGAAGTATAGTGGCCAAGATAAAATAAACATGTAAAACCAAAATTTTTCTTACACACCAATAATAACTAGTTTGAAAAGGTAATAAATATTTTCTGATATCATTTATCAGAAACTACAAACCATCCAGGAATGATGTTGATGGGAAATACATGGGATACACAATCCACACACATGGCTAAAGAACATACAAGAAAACGTGAATAAATTAACAAATATACTGGGGGAGGGATAAATTAGGGGGTAGGGATTAAAAGACACACACTATTACATATAAAATAGATAAACAACAAGGACCTACTGTATAGTATGGGGAACTATATCCAATTTCTTGTAATAAGCTATAATGGAACAGAATGTGAAAATACATGTATATGTATATATACATGTATATGTATATGTATATGTATATGTATATGTATATGTATATATAAAACTGAATTGCTTTGCTGTACACCTAAAACTAACATTGTAAATCAACTACACTTGAAAGAAAGAAAGAAAGAAAGAAAGAAAGAAAGAAAGAAAGAAAGAAAGAGAAAGAAAGAAAGAAAGAACGAACGAAAATAAATATACTGTCTTTTCCTGAATAGAGACTCAATATGGTAATGATATTAATGCAATTTTAGGTTTAAAGTAATTCCAATCAAAATAAGAGGATAAAACATTCTAAGTTAATTTGAAAGGAAAAAATGGTTCAGATCAGCTATGAAAAAAGTGTAGGTAAATTAATAGGCTGGGGAGAGTGTTGAAGAGAGATCTGGCCTGCTAGCTGTTGCGAATACAAGTATGAAACTGGTGGCAAACACAACAGAGACACTGATGGGATGGTATAACAAGCCCGCAAATAAACCCTAGTACTGAGAAGAAAGAAATTTTCCTCTATCCTTCTAGGTTCTTCCAGCTGGTCTAAGAATTCAATTGGCATGAGGCAGATTAACAGAAAAAAATCAAACAAAATTTACCAACATGTATACATGGGAGAGACCCAGGAGAACTGAGCAACTCACCAAAGTGGCCAAAACCCTCACCTTAAATATCATCTTCAGCTAAAGACAAAAGAGGATGCTGGGTGTATTGGTTTGGGACTTCAAAGGGAGAGAAAGGCAAGTCACATGGAGATGGAAAAGCAAATGTTTGGTAAAAAAATGTTTGCTGAGCTAGGCAGAGATGATTGGACACAGAGGGGACTCTGATTTCCAGGGTCTGCCTAGAGTTTCCCTCACTATGCTTAGTCCTTTGCACACATCTCTGGTGATAGCTTTATTTCAGAAACAGGCCCTTTACTTAAAATCTTTAGGTAGCTAAGTGGGAGGTAAAAAGAAAGACTTCCTGAGTCTTCTGTTTCCTAAAAATAATCAGCCTAAATTAATCTTCATGCCAAAGAGAAATGTCTTGAGGTGGCAAATTTTGTTCCGCTACACTAGTAGTATACATAAGAATTTATGTATGATAAAATGTAACAGCAATAATCATAGGGAAATAGTTAATCAACAAACAGTGCTCAAATAAATGACAATTGGGGGAAAATATGTTCTATCCCTACCTCACACTACTCACAAAATGAATTCTAGATGAACTGACAGGTAAGTATTTTAAAAAACAATTTAAAAATTAGATTGTTTATCCGATCTTAGAATGGAAAAAAATCTTAAAGCATAAAAGCACTGAAGAAATTGCCATGGTCTGAAGGTGGTTTGGAAATCAGTCAATTTGACCAATAAAAACATAAACATATATCAAAAGCATCATCAACGAATTGGAAGGCAGTCTGGGGAAAATATTTACTACAAAGGTGATAACGGATACTCTTTATATATGAGCAATTCATGAAGATCAACAAGAGAAATATCTCTTTATAAAAAACTGGGCAGAGAATTTGAAGTGACGGTTCACAAATTAAAATACATAATGGGGGGGAGCTCAATGCTTAGCATGCACTAGGACCTGGGTTCAATCCCCAGTGCCTCCATTAAAATAAACAAACTTAATTAACTCCCTCCCCCTCAAAAGTTTTTTAAAATATATTTATAATGAGTAATAAGCACAGGCTACACATTTGGAATCTTCTGTAATGGAATTTGAAGGCAAAATAACAACAACAACAACAACAACAACAACAAAACAATAATAATGAGGAAAAAGACGAGCAGAAAGAAAAAGAGAAGCTACCAGTGTAATATGGGGGGAGCTGAGGAGTACCTGACTGTACTACCACACAGCCCTCTTTCCTCTCCCTTAGGTTTGCAAAAGGGAATCTTATTTACAAAGAACCCGAGAGGCAGGCTGGTTCATATGTGACTGGTCATGTTCCCTAAAGGTAACTGAGACAGGCAACTTTTTTTGAAGTTGCTGGCAGGGCAGTAAGCACAGAATGTTCTCTAAGGATATACTGATTTTACTCAAACCTGAGGAAGAGAACAAATTCTGTGGCCTGCATATTGAAGATGGTAGATAGCTCTTCAGATGAAAACCACCTAAAACAGCCAAATGAATAAAAAGAAAATGGCTCAGACTCAGAGACGCAGAACATTGCCTATACAGACACAACACAAAGAGCAATTCTGGTGCTGCTATATGAGCATCCACAGCATCCAGGAGCCAGGAATGGAAGTGGGGTGGGGTGTGCACAGGCGGGCAGGTGGCAGGATAAGAGATGGTCAGAAGCCAAACACTACCAGGCTGGAATTCTGGAAGCTGGAGATATTAGAGATCAAAAGAGCACCACGCCCAAAGTTGCTACAGTGGTGGGCCAGGCAGAAACCCCTTCCAATCTCAGCACCACATTCTAGTTACATCCTTTTCACTTAGGCAGCCAGTTCTAGCAGTAGACTTAGCAAGTCACATGTCAACTGAGGGCACATAAATGAAGCCCTCCGGGACTCAGCCAGAACACTGGGGAATTGTTATTCCATCTTGTCAAGGGCCCCATGGGAACCCTGTGAAGACTCTTGCTCCTTCACCACCTCCAAGAGAACTGGCAGTCCCTGCCCAGCATGGGGCATGCAGCCTGCTGGGTATACCATACCCACTTCCTGCAGTGACTGGGAATGCCTCCACAAAGAACATGCCAGCCCGAGCTTAGCTGGGAAGCAGACAAACTCATGTGTGGCTGGCACAACAAAGGGCTGATAGAAAAAGCAAGATATGGGTAGACAGAACCCACAGAGCACACTGACCACAGCAGTGCCGTCTGTGTATGGAATTTTCAGTGGGATGTTTTCATGCTAACAGAAGAGCAGAAAACATTCACTTAAGCAACATAAGGCAGTGATTAGGAGCACAGGCTCTGAAGTCAGAGAGAAACTGGATCAAATCCCACCTATACCACTCTTAAGTCACTTAAGTCACTTAAGCTTTCTCAGCCTGTTACCTTGATCTAACTGGGGATACTATTTGTACCACCCACATAGGTTTGTTGGAAGGGTTAAATGAGATAATCCATGTTAAATGTTTCCCACCTTGCCTAGGCACACAGTAAACCCGATTATGAGAATTAGCAGGGAATCACAACTCTACCACTACCCAATCTCAGCCAAACTATTTATTTAGTATCTCTTGGCCCCATCTGCTTTATTTGTAGTAGATATAATGTATTCCCTATCTCATAGCATTATTTGAAGTATTAGATGAGCTCATTTAAGACAAAGCACTTTGAAAACAGTAAACAGAGCTATACTAATATAAGGTGGAATGATTATTCTAAGAGCTGACTACTTTCTAAAACACTGATTTTCAACTTCACACTGCATTTGGTATTTTCACACAGTGGAATCATATGTACCCATTAAAAACGATATGTATGGTAAAAATGTGGATGAATATCCAAGGAATTATGCTAAGGTTTTCTTTAAAAACAAAGCTAATCTCAAAGGTGACATACTGTATGATTCCATTTATATAACATTCTTGAAATGACAAATTTATAGACATGGAGAACAGATTAGTTGCCAGGTGTCAGGGACAGGACACAGGTGGGAGGGTAGTGGATGTGGCTGTAAAACAACAAAAGGAGAGATACTTATGGTGATGGAACTATTCCTTATTTTGACTGGTTGCTATAGGTTAGCACTGGAGGAAACTAGTTAAGAGGTACACGGGATCTCTGTGTTTTTCTTACAACTACTTCTGTATTGTGATATGATATTTATTATAGTATATTTTATATATTTATCTCAAAATATAAAGTTTAATTTTCAAATGATGTGAACAGTGTGAATTTGTGATAAAGTGGGAGAAAAGCTTATGACATCATTAAGTAAACAAAGAATAGAACTATGATGAAAAAAGACAAAAAGTAAAGGAATAAACACAAATCTTGAGGTGAGGAAAAAACCAAAAAGGAAATCAACAGATTAAAAGCTGAAAATGACCTTTATATATACATATAAAAGTAAAAATGATAAATATATCCAAACTAGGTTCTCCAAAGGAACCAAAAATAGATAAAGTACTTACTGGCCTGATTAAAACATAAAGTATAAGAAAGAGAACACAAAACCAGACAAGATTAAGTCCAAGAAAGAAAACATGACTACAGATGAGGAGATAGTTTTTTTAATTATAAAATAAGAGCATATAGTACATGCTCAACTAAATTCATGGCAACATTTTTGAAAACTGAGAACAGATAATTTCCCAGCAAAATACAAATGACCAAAATTGACTCAAAAAGATTTGAATGGTTGAATTAACATATAAAACATTGGAAAGGTGGTTAAGAGTCTATCAACTGAAAAAGGCACAAAGACTTCACAGTCGCGCTTCACAGTTGAGTTATCTGACCTTTAAAGATCACATAATTTCTAAGGGTAATTAAAATATTCCAGGCCAGAGAAAAAGAAGGAAAATTCTGCAGTTCATTTTACATAATTACCATAATTTTAATCCTTCTACCTAAAATGAAAGGAATCCAATAGAAAATGACTCCAATCTTACTTGCGAATCCTGAGACCAGGTTCTAAATAAAAGACTGACAAATAGAATCCAGCAATGTATCAAAATAGTAATATATTATTATATTATTTCAGTAATGTAAGAGTTGTTCAAAACCAGAAAAGCTAATGACATAATTCACTATATCAAAAACTTAAAAAAAAAGAATAAAAAAATTGACAAAGCATTTGATAAAATACAGAACTATTCCTTTTTAAA
This sequence comes from Vicugna pacos, assembly GCF_048564905.1. NCBI lineage: Eukaryota > Metazoa > Chordata > Mammalia > Artiodactyla > Camelidae > Vicugna > Vicugna pacos. The sequence continues at coordinate 79,495,600 of NC_133023.1, forward strand.
AAATCTCTCTAAGTAAATGTGGAAATTATTTAAATATAATAGGCTATTTAACAAAAACCAACAGCAAGCATTGGAAAAACACAGAAAAAAATTCTATTTAAAATCAGTTATAGACAGAGTGACCCACCAGCACCATTTTTATTTAATTCTGTCTTTGAGTTTCTAGCAAAAGCAAAAACAGAAGAAAATGACATAGCTAGTATAGCCATTGGAAAGAAGGGATAAAACTAAAATAAAATTTATCGGAAGAAAAACAATTTGGTAAGGTAGCTAGATAGAAAAACTATTTTTAAAATTAATAAACTTTTTCTACTCTAGCAAGTGGCACTTAGGAATGGAAAGGAGGACAATATTCTATTCATAATGAACACAAAAGCTATTAATTCTTTAGGAATAAATGTCAAGAAAGGCATAAAACAAGATCTGAACAGATAGAAGGAAATTACCATTTCTTAGATAAAAAGAGCTATAAATTTTTAAAAAATCAATTCTCACAAAGCTGAAATATAAATTTAATGCAATTTTAATTAGAATCTCAATAGGGCGGGGGTAGGGGTTTGAATAAATGATATTAAAATGTGTATGTAAGAATACCAACGAACAGCCAAGAAAAATATTTTCTAAGCTAATGTAACCCAATCAACATGATTTATAACACAAATAGACACACAGATGAAACAGAATAGAGAATCCATAAATGGATCCTTGTATATAAAAAGTCTGATGACAAAGATGGCAGTTCAGTTCACAGGGGAAAGTAGGGATTATCTGATATATTATGCTAGTACCACTGGTTATCTATCTTTAAGAAAAATGTCTTTGGAGGGAGGGTATAGCTCAAGTGGTAGAGTGCACACTTAGCATGCAAGAGGTCCTGGGTTCAATCCCTAGTACCTCCATTAAAGAAAAATAAATAAATAAACCCAATTACCTCCCCCTAAAAAAGATTTAAAAATTTTTTTAAAAAGTCTTAACAAAGACTGGGAACTGAGAAGCTATAAGTAAATAATCATATTTGGATATGAAAAAGGCAAAAAATTATGTGGAAAAATATATCATCAGTAAAGTCAATATATACAGATTTGGGAAAAATATCTATAATAAAGATGATAGACCAAGAGCCAATATCCAAAATATACAAAGAGGCCTTACAAATTAAGAAAAATACAAACAACCCCTAGGAAATAGGCAGATACTATGAATAGAATTTCAAAGAGCCAATCCAATTGGACAAAAAAGAAAAAGAGGTAATACTGAAATCCATTAGCAGCCAATGAAATACATCCATTAAATTGTCAAAATTATAAAAGAACCATAACACCTTATGTTGGTAGACGTTAAAAAAAAAAGAATAATCTCATATACTACATATAAAAGGGAAACTTGAATTATGCCAGCCTGTTTTTATAACTCAGTATAACAAATATTTTTTATTTATATACAAACATTTGTGTGTGTGTGTGTATAAATTAAAAGCACCAGTATATAAGGGCATAAGCACAACAATGTTTAATTCGGCATTGATTGTAGTGGCAGAAACCTGGAAAGAATGTACATGTTCATTAATAGGGGAATGGCTAAATAAACTGCACATCCATGATATATTTCACAGCCTTGTAAAAGAGTAAGAACTATACCAATAGGCTTTGATGGATTTCAGTGAGATACTGCTGAATGAGAAAAGTAAGATGTGCTAAAGTATATAGATGATTGTATTTTTCTAAAACCGTTAACAAAAACAACAAAATATTTAAAAACCTGTGTGTGTGTGTGTGTACACCTACGAGTAGAGAGAAGAATACAGAAGGATACATACTGGTTTGGTAATACACACGGATGATGTGGAAAGGTAGAGGCAAGGGCCAAAAAAACAAAGAAAAGGAGAGGAGGGAAAAAAAATGACCACTATAAAAAAAACAAATTCAACAACCATATTTATGTATTTTATATGTATAAACGTATACAAATTGAATTAAATTTACAAAAGATACAATAAAAAACTAAACATGATTTCTGCTTGTAAAAAAAATAAAAGGAAGGCAATAACCAAAATAATCTTAGTGGTAGGATTAGAGGTGATGTTTATTTTCTACTTTATGGGTTTCTGTATTTTCTATAATGAGAATTGTTACTCTCATAATAATGAAATAAAACCAATAAATGTTACTTTAAAAACATTACACTGAAAAACTGAGCCCATTTTGGGAAATCAAAGAAGGGAAACAGGGTCAAATACCCATTCCGCTTAGGAGCTGTCCAAGGAAGAGACCTGAAATCAGGATCCATTACCCCTCATCCAGCAGAAAGTCGCTCACCTAAGGCAAGAGACTAAGCGGCTATTCCAAGAAGCTATTTGAAGCAGCAAATGGGGTATATTTTCCCCTACCTAACACTTTAATGACTTAAGTAAATCAGAAAGCCATTTACACCACTCTCAATTATCCAAGGATCTGCTGGGCTCTTTACTTTCTGCCCCCTCTCTATGGCTTGCGGCCATTTCCCTGCTCAGAAACAGCTCCAAAATGGGGGCCAGAGAAGGCGGAAAGAGACAAAATTAATTTGGTCTATTTAGCTTCTCATTAGCAACTCTAATAAAAGGTTTGGTAAGTGAGATGGTCACAACTCTTGGGTTAAAATGAGGGTTCCGAGACTCTTGAGAATTTCATTTAAGCAAACTTTACTTCAGATAAACACGATTTGCTTGCACTACACTTTAATGGATTTGATGCTTCCTATTTTAAAGAAGTCAGGACTTGTAATAAGGTGATATTTTTCTCTCCTCACTTTAATTTGCACTTTAAGAAAAAAAAAAACCAAACACAAGAACAAAGGCCTTCAAAGTGAAGAACCATATCCTCAGTGGAGCAGCAGGACCACATTGCAAAGATTCTTGAGAGGAGGGAAGCTGTCTGGCCCCCAGCATGCTCTCAAGAGAAACTTGAGGGCAGCAACCTTCCAAGGAAGCGTCCCTTGGCCACAAACCACCGCCACAAGGAATCGCTAAGAAGGATTTGTCAGGACTTGACAAAAGCACAAAGGCCAAATATCCACATACAACATTTCCCTATTGCAGCAGGTCCTTGAAGACTTTTGTCCCTTAGGAAACCCAGAGACAAAGCGCTGCAGGCTCAAGGTGTTCAGAGCAATGTGTTCTTCATCCTTTGTTATCAAACAGACAAAACAGTTCAGCAATAGCAACAGAAAAATGATTTTCCCTTACTTGAAGACGACGATAGCTCCCGGACATGGAGGGCAGGCCAGGAGGAAGATCTGCAATGGAAAAAAATTAAGTATGGTTATCAAGAGAAATGTTGGACACAGTGAGACAGTGTTACTTCAATAATAATAATAATAATAATAATAATAATAATAATAATAATAATAATAATAATAATAATTCAAAAAATAATCAAACTCTTACCCAAAAAATGTAATACAAAAAATTTAAAAGGCAAGCAGGTGGTTTTCCAAACATGTTTGCATTAGCACATGAACCTATGTGTGCATGTATGTTCTGGGTGTGTGTGTGTATGTGAGAAACAGAGAAGGGAAGAAGGAAAGAGATGGATGCAGAGCAAAGAAGTGTTTGGTGGGGTAGGAGATGAGGAAAGCCTTGCTTAGGCCCTTTCAGCCTCAGTAACACATCCTCTCAACCTTTAGAAGACTCAATTTTCAACTCTTCAATTTTAGTTATGACACAAGTAGCCACTATGAGAAGCTTTTAACCCAGGACAAGTTAAAAATAGATTCTGAGCATAGGACGAATACACAAATGCTATCTGGTTTGCCTCCCATGGGGGAAGGTGAATTAATCAATACCTAGCATTGTCAGATTTAGCAACTAAAAACATAGGATGCCAGTTTAATTTGCATTTCAGATAAACAATGGATTATGTTTTAGTATAAGTATACCCTAAATATTGCATGGAGCATACATATACTAAAACATTATTCATTGTCATCTGAAATGCAAATTTAACTGGGCATCCTGTATTTATCCAAAATTCCCTTTGATTTTGAAGGGGAGCAGAATTTGCTGCCTCAAAAGTATAAGAATTTGGCATAAGGATTATTTTAGGCTGATTGTTTTCAAGAAACAGCAGACATAGGAAAAGCTCTGAAAACTGTGTAGAAGTGACATAAGAGACAACTATAGTTACAAGGAAAATCTCCATTTGTAAGGATGTTTTCCTCTTCGGATCAGGAGGATGACTTTAAACCTCTAGAAATGCTCAAATGTGGAGAAGGCAAGGAACTAAATCTGCAATAATAATCTTAACCTTGTTTACTGTGCCTTTCCTGTTCACCTCCAGGAACTGCTCCCCCATTGTCCCCACCCCCCAAATCAACACCCAACATTTTTCTTTAGCTGGAAAAGATATTTAAGGTGGTGACTTGGGCCATTTCAGGAAGTTACTCAGTTTTCCTGGATCTCTCCCATGTGTACAGGAGGTATACATGTTATTAAACCTCTGTTTGTTTTTCTCCTGTTAATCTGTCTCTTATTGGGGAAGCAGGGGGTTCAGCCAGGAACCTAGAAGGGTAGAGGGAAAATTATTTTTCCTCCCCCACATTTGATTGGTTTGTTCCTATGCATGACTTAGGTGGTTACTCTCCTATTTCCCTCCCAAGTCAAACCAAACAAAAAGAACCCAGTTCATCTAAGAGACAGATAAGTTCCCTGCTACTAGGAATGCTGATTCCATAATTCTGGACCTCCAGGAATCTGCATGTATCTGGACCTCCAGGAATCTGCCCCAGGAGATTTGACCACTCCAGGCAGCCAGATATGCTGAATGTTTGATCAAAGGCATTCCGGAGGAATAAGGATTCACAAAATTGTTTTGTTTATGGAGTTATTTCACCTACAGTAACTTAATAGTGTGGATTTACAAAATCATTGATATTGGTCCCTATCTTGTGGTGAGCAGTTATGAACAGACATTATCTGCTCTATGGACTGGTTTGGCTTTGTCACGTGTGCATTCTATGGCATTCAGTTCTTCAGTTCTCTCAGGATCTACATTTAGAAGCAAAGGGTACTATAAGGAAAATCACTGTAAGTAAAGACGCCTGCTTGAATTCCTGCCAAGGAGAAAAGAATGGAAAAGAAAGAGTCTTGAAAGGAACACAGCCAGGAGTCCATCAACCACACAATACCTCATCAGAGAACCCTGCCAAGAAAATATCCATGGAGAACGTGCCTTTCCCCTGTGGATCAATTTGATTTAAAAGTGCAAAACCAATGACAATTACAGGTCCACAATCCTTTATCTGTGATCACCAAATCCAAAAGGCTCTAACGACTGGAAGTCTGACTTGTTTTTGTTCTTTTTTCCAAAACTAATGTGATAGCAAATATGACTTGAACTGAGCTGAGGCTATTTATTTTCTTTATTCCACTTGTGATGAGTATTCACACGTTTTTCCACAAACAGAATGTATTTTGATTATGGGGTGCTGTCCCAGACCCCCACTGTGAGTGTCTGTAAAGCACTCCGCCTTCACTGTATTGCTTTTTTAAAATAAAAAAAATGTGGACTTCTGAAATACATCTGACCTTAATGGTTTGGGATAAGGATTGTCAACTTGGAATTTCAGTTATCCAAACATTAACTTATCCCCACTCCCATACCCCACCCCACCCCTCAGGAGCAGTTGAGGAAAGAAACAAAGCTGGTATTAGTTAGCACTGACCCAGCAGTAAAGTTACTCACCTTAGGCAAGGGACCAAGTTGGAGGCTGTACATAGTTACCCAGCATCGGGCCCATCAAAGGCTACACTCAGAAGCTACAGTATACAGAAAGCAGACAGGGGCCCCCAACCACTTTTGGAAAGGTCCTCAATACTTCTGGAGTCACCTAAGAGCCATGCCAGCAGCCTTCCTGAGCTTCTGGAATACCCTCGATACTACCAATGTGCTAAACAGAAAAGCAAAAATGGGACACTGGGGCCCCACAGTTAACTCTTACTTTTCTACACCCACAGCCAAGAGGAGACAAGTAGATTCTTGGGAAGCGCACTTTCCTGTAACCACTCATTTGGTTGGTTCTGATCCATGACAGCCCTGTCAGAAGCCCAGAAACCTACTGAAGTAAGCAAGCCGCCAGTCCCAATTCAGTCATGGATCTGATTTCTTTTGAGGCAGTTTTTCTGGTCTAAACTCTAAATGAGTTTTCCAACAGTTACTTTCCCGTGGCCATGTCATTCCAACCTGCGCATTGGCCCTCCTCATCTTGCCTGTCTTTTCCCGACACCAGGATAGAGGGTATCTTTTTCAAGTAATCTTTAAATCAGATACATGTAGATATATCAAAAAAGCAGATTTGAAAAAGGACCCCAAATTCACCCCATGCTTTTCCAGTAAACTCATGGGTTTCTTCAGCAGCTTCATTTATAACACTGAACCTCTCCACTTTGTCATGCTGGAGCCACATCCATAATCATTATTAACCAAAGGAGCTGCCTGATAATAACATGTTAATTCAGAGGCCCGAAGGCCCCCCAGCCTTGGCCTGAATATCCCTGCTCTCTTCTTCGGTTGGCTGCCAACTGCCTCCAAATTTTGGTAGCACATGTTTTAGCCTGGCAGGTGGAAAATTAAAACTATTCCTCCAGCTGCAAACAGAGTGGTAAGAGAGGCCACTTGGAAGTGCACACAAGGATGGCAGGAAGATGAGAAGGCATCTGAGCACATCCCAGCATGTGGCACTTTGCATTTATGCTGCAATCTGCCTGGCTCAGCACCTGAAGAAACAGGCACAGGCAGGTAGCATGCAGAGAAATGCTACAAAGCTCTTCCATTTACCCTTCACCTGGAAGCAAAGTAGGGTCCTGTTATGAGATCCCATTTAACAGATGAAGAAACCTAGGGGAAAGGTTCTGACAAGCTTTCTGGCAAGAATCCGGGTTGGCAAGAATCCGGGTCCCCTAAATCCCATATCAACACACTTTCCACCTCACACCTGACATGGTCCCAGCCTCATGGGGGCTTCTCTAGACTCTAGCTCTGCTCTTTGACCCCCATGGCACACCAGGAGTCACCTCAGTGGCCCCACACCTGTGCCACCACACAGCTCACCAAATCTACTTACTCTCTACCAGGTGAGACATCCCAAAACACAAACCTACCTGGGCAGCAAATGACATTTACACACAGATAGCTTTCAGAGTCCAGCATTCCCTAAAGACAGGCTGATCTTAGCTCCAACCTACCTCATTCCCAGGTCGGCTGGGTGCTTACAGTTCTTGAATCCTTACAAAATTGAGGTCTTTTTTGGATGATTTTTTTCCTGGAAAAATCTTCAAGTTCCATTCAAAACCTCCTTCTCTCAGCTTCCCCAGGAGAGAGCAGCTCTCTGTGCTACTCCAAGGTTATCTTGTCCAGAAACTTAAAAATTCAGCTTTTTCCTAAGCACCCAATCTAGGTACCAGCAACTGTACCAGTTCATCCTCTGAACCACTCCGGTCCCAGGTTCCCATCTTCCTTACCCACACTCTCAGTATCACTTTTCCCACTTCCTCTTGCTGTGCCTGTTCCACAGTCCTATCAGCCCCAAGTTCATAGGCATCATTGTCCAGCTCCCTGTCAAATTCTGCTTCACCCCAACACTGGATTCAATAAACGCTCCTGGTCCTAATGCCTAAAGATCATTTTTGTTCGCAGGAGGAAGTGTTAGTACTTTGAGAAATGTCGTCAGGAAGGAAGGAGGACGAGTCACCAAGACCATCCTAAATGAGGGGCTAGCGGATTAAGCAGTGAAGGCGGGGGTGGGAAAACTAACTAAGAGAGAAAGAGAGCGAGAGAGGGACAGGAAAGTGGTGTTCAGCCAGGCACACAATCTTCAGAGGCCCAGCCCCATGGCTCCAGTCCTCCTGGCTCCACCGCCTATGATAACACCCAACTATTCAGGGGTTCCTGAGGACAAGTGTTTGTAAACATTGCCCACCACAGGAAAGATCCATGCCTTGGGCTGTCTAAAGTCTGTCCTAGGTTCTATTCACTAATGTTTATACTCTCAGGTCCTCATCTTCTCCCCCTGGATCACTGCCATCATTTTCTCTGGTATCTTACCTCCAGGCACACTGTTGCAAGAGGGAGCTATCTAAAATACAGTCTGATCTGCCCTCTAAAATCTTTTAATGCCTGGCCAGTACCTACAGGAAAAGGTCAAGCTCCTTAGCCTGACAGGCAAGGCCTTCTCTACTCCAGACCCCATCCACCTGTCCAGCATGGTGGCCTTATGCATTGTCCCAAACCATATCCTGAATATACTCCATGTGACTAACATGCTCCTACAATTTCACTTTCTAACAGCTTCATTTTATTCAGTTATGTGGATATGCAACTCAACCAGTCTCCTCCTGTTGCACATGTAACTTAAGCCAAAATTTTCAGATCCTTTACTATTTATTTAGTCTACATTTGTAGAATGAGAATTTCTAGGTATTCAAAGGGAATAAATATTTTCAGGCTTTTAACCTGTGATTCTAATCTGCCTTCCAAAAAATGTCTTTGACTTTACACTCTTGCAGGGAACATGGGAATGTGTTTTTGCTACAGCCTGGCCAATAGGTCATTATCACTTTTTAAAAGGCTGCAGAATTTGCTAGCTCAAAAATGACTCCTTAGCATAAGGATTATTTTGAGTTGGTTTAAAAAAAAACACAGCAGATACAGGAGAAGCTTTGAAAATCAAGGGGAAGGGACCCTTTTTGTAAGAGACATTTACATTTATGAGGGAAATCTCCATTTGTAAGGGTGTCTCCCATCTGTACAAGGAAGAAAAGGATGACTCTAAAGCCCTAGAAACTCAGCTTCTCAATAGAGAAGGCAGCAACTTAAATCTGCGTAACAACCTTACCTTTGTTTACTGTCCTTTTCCAGGTCACCTGGCATAAGAGGCTCCCTCCCCTCTTTTGTCTTTAGCTGGAGATGCTAATTAAGGTGGTGGCTTGGGCCATTTCAGGGAGTTCCTCAGTTTTCCTGGGTTTCTCATATGTATACAGGAGGTATACGTGTTATTAAAGGTCTGTTTGTTTTTCTTGTTGTTTTGTCTTTTATTACAGGGTAATCTCAGCCAAGAATTTAGAAGGGTAGAGAGAAAATTAATTTTCCTCCCCTACAACACATACACACACACACACACACAATTTGCTGCTCTCATTTGCATGTCTCAGATTACCAGAAATATTAAACTATTTTCTAACATGTTTTTTGGCCAGCTGTTATTTCTTCTTTTGGGATGTGACCATCTGTGGTCTTTGCCCATTTTTTAACTGGTGTGTTCTTTTTCTTATTGAGTTATAAGTGCTATTTATGTTTTAATGATATTTAATACACACTATTTGACATTTATTACAAATATTTCCTCCACGTTGCCATTGCTGTAGCTTTGCTTATGATGTTTTTTGATGTACGGAAGCTTTTTTTTTTTAATGGAGGTACTGGGGATTGAACCAGGACCTCATCCATACTAAGCATGCACTCTACCTCTGAGCTATCTAAACCTCCCTACCAGAAGCTTTTATATCTTTATGTAAGCAGATATACTTGTCACTTCCTTCATGGCTTCTGTCTTTGATATCATGCTTTGAAAGTCTTTTACAACCCTGGGATTTTAAAAAAGAATCACCTGTTGTTTTCATAATATTTTAAAATTTTAAATCTCTACTATCAAGAAATGGTATTACTGCTGTGAGCGAAAAATACTGCAAACCATATCAGGAAACAAAGAATGCTGAAGCCATCAAGTCATCAGCCACTGCCGCCATCCCTCAGTGAAGACAAGCCTGCAACCCAGCCTCTGCAGCCACTCACAATGGTGCACTCTGAGGGGACTCAGAATAAGAAAGGACAGGATACTGGCCCTAGATAGCTAGGTGCTTGTCAAAGGAATGAATTTAGTGAGCCCAAATGTTTGCTTCCTCCCGTACCTAGAAGAGCACTAAATGCTTTAAGTTGAGATGCCTGGTTTTCTTTAGTTAACAAGTAATCTTTTAATGTTCCAACTACCTGGTCTTTGTTGTAGAGCTCCTATATATCCTAGCTCCTCCCCTACCTCTTCAGAGCATCCCCTCAGAGTGATCTGAGAGGCTGTCATCCCTGGCTCTAAGGGGTTCGAATCCTCAGAAATGTCTGCCAAATAAAACATAACTCTCAACTTTTAGGCTGTGCATTTATTTCAGTCGACATTGTTAATTCTCCTCACTATTCCATAATGGCCTTCTCATCTTTCCTCTTACTTTCCCTTTAAATAACAAAGCATCATTTCCCCTATCCTCCCATTAACTCCTTCTGTTGACCTCTTTCTGAGAAACTACCATTTTTGTCAGTGCAAGGAGCTGACAAAGAGCCTTCCCTCAAGAATTTAGACAAAAGGGAAACAAGAGTACCTACTAAGAAACTCTTAGGCTTCAAAATCAACATACAATGGACTAAAAGGATTGTAAATTCATTTTAAAGCCTGACTGTTCCAAGACTTGAAAGACCAGATTGTAACCTGCTTGAATTATATCCAAAGAAAGAATAGAGCTGGCCAACCACTGAGGATTTAGAATAAGGAGACTCACAAAGGCATATTTGGCAGTGTCCATATCCAAGCACTACCCAGGGATTAGAGAATCTTACGCTTATAAACATCAAATTTTCTGGTCTCATTGCCAAATTCATCCTTATCAAGAGGATGGAAGCAGGACAGGTAGCACTGGCAAGTCGTTAAGATTATGGGCTTTAGAGTTAAAACAGACTTGGGTCCACATGCTGGCTCTGCCATTCACCATCACTTTAACCTTGGGCAAGAGATTGGAGAATTTTCATCTCTAAAATAGGGATAAAAATAGTACCTATGTCTCACGAGGTTTTGGAGAGGATCAAATGAGATAAAGCAAGCAAAGCATCTGGCACAATGTCTAGCACATAGCCAGCACTCAATACATAGTAGCTATAATTATTCTGATCTCCAAAAACAATCCATCCCTACCATGAGCTTCATCAGCAAGAGCTCATATTAAACTTTCAATTCATCTAACTTCACTTGTTCTATTTCCATGCTTGCATAGTAACACTCTAATATGTCCAACTGCCTACAAGGAGAGAATACTTAAAAAACACTCAAGGCTCAGTTTCCTCCTCTGTCACAGAGGGATTACAACAGTACTATCTCCTAGGGTGGATGTGAGGATTAAATGTTTGAAGCACTGAGTTCAGTGTCTGGCACACTGTAAGGAATAAAATGAGTTACTGATAGCATCATCCTTCTTGGATGCCCTTTCTGTTCTCCTCTCACTGCAAATTCCATCCAGGCCCATAGCAAGTTCTATTTCCTCCACAAAGCCTCCTCCAATAACTCCAACATAACACCTCTTGTTTTTCCAATGGCCTGTACAACTCATTAGGTACATAGATTTTACTTAATTTGGGATATTAAATGGGTCCCTGCTGCTGCACACAGTGTTGTAATAGATTGAGAACTAGGATCTGATCGATTGTTCCTCACTGGTGAGTCACTGAACAAAGTCCAAAGTCGTTTGTAGGGTAACTGAGGCCCTCAACATTATGGTCCTTAGCGACCTCAGCTGTTTTGCCAGTTTTTATTTTCCACTGTGGCCTCAGGTTTTCACCATGAACCTCAGTTTCTACATTCTAAAATGGAAAAGAATAATAGTACTTGCCTCCAATATCATAAACTCACCTGTTGTTTCTATGCAGATAACAGATGTTTTCTGGGTATTTCCATCTGGATGTCATACAGGTATCTCAGACCTAACATGCCTAAATCTGAACTTGCCATCTTCTTTTCCTAACCTCTTCCCTGGCTAACTGCTCCCTCAAAAAATTCGAGAGAAGGGACAGCTCCTCCAACAGTAGAATTCCAACTGATAAAGGCAGAAGGCAGGGCGGGGGGAATAAACACTAGGCAAACATTGCAGCGATAACTGATGCAAGCAAGAACCACTGATAGATGCTGATTAGTAATGAAAGATTATCATTTTTGCACAGGAAATATTTGTTGATTACAAAGGAAGAATAGCAACTTTATGGTAGAGGAATCTGGGAGACACTACCTTAGCCAAGTGACCAAGGTTAACATCACCAGTAATAACACATAGCTTCATATACCCCCTGATATGATGTACCAAGAAGGGGACAATATCACTTCTGTGGTATTTTTGCCCAAATTACCCAAATCTAATAATGAAAACAGATAAGTCCAAATAAGTCCAAATAAGGAACATTTTACAAAGTAACTGACCAGGACTCTTCAATACTGACAAGGTAATGAAAGAGACTGAGGAACTGTCATGGATGGAGGAGACTAAGAAGATGTAAGAACCAAGTACAATGTGGGATCTTGGATTGGGTCCTGGAACAAAGGACATTTGTAGAAAACCTGGTGAAATCAGAATAAAGTCTACAGTTGAATTCAAGCATCAATGCTCATTTCTCAGTTTAAAGAATTTTAACAAGAAAAAAAAGGAATTTTAACATGTTTATACAAGATGTTAACATTAGGGGAAGTTGAAGAAAGGATATACAGAAATTCTCTGTAAAATCTTTACAACTTTTCTGTAAATCAAAAATCATTTTAAAATACAAAGTTTAAAAAAAAAAGTATTGTTACCCAATCCATTAGCCTATCTTCAAACCTTAGAGCTGCTATCTTTGATGCCTCCCCTCTTTCTTAGCCCCCACATGCAGTCCCCAAGTCCTGTCATCTTGACACTTTAACCTTTTCAGTATATCTCAAATCCATCCTCATGATCTTTTCCTAATTCAGTTCCTCTCATTTTCTTAAACTACTTAAGATCAGTTTCCTATCTGATCCTCAAGACTACAATGCCTCCCCTTCTTCATTTTAGTTCATACAGTACTGCCAGGTTCCTATTCTTAAAACAGAGCCCTGATCATGTTATACTGCTCCTTAAATATCCCAGATGATAGATTCAACACAATCTCTATCAGAATCTCGGCTGATGTCTTTATACAAACCGACAAGTTAATTCTAAAATTGATATGGAATTGCAAAGTACCCCAAGTAGCCAGAACAATCTTGAAAAGAAGAGTAAGTAGGAAGGCCGACACCACCTGATTTCAAAACTTACTATAAAGCAACAGTAATAAAGACACTGTGGTACTGGCATGAGGATAGACATATAGGCTAATGAATAGAATTGAAAAGTCTAAAAATTGACACTCACAACTGATTTTCAACAAGGGTGCTGAGACCATTCAATGGGGAAAGAGTCTCTCCAACAAATGGTGCTGGGAAAACTGGATTTCCATATGTATAAGAATGAAGTCCGGACCCCTACCTCACAACCATATACAGAAATTAACTCAAAATCAATCAAAGACCTAAATGTAAAAGCAAAAACTATAAAACTCTTAAAAGTAAATATAATGGTAAATCTTCATGATCTCGATTTAGCAATAGATTCTTAGATGTGACACCAAAAGCACGAACAACAAAAGATATAGGTAAACTGGATACAGGTAAACTGGACTTCATGAAAATTAAGGTATTTTGTGTTTCAAAGCATATTATCACGAAAGTAAAAATGACAGCCTAAAGAATAGAAGAAAATTTTTGCAAATCTTATCTCTGATAAGGGTCTATTATGCAGAATATATAAATAGCTCTCAAAGCTCAACAATAAAAAGAAATTATCAAGTTAAAAAGTGGGCTAAGGATTCGAATAGACATTTTTTTCCAAAGACACACAAATGGCCAATATGCACATGAAAAGGTATTCAATATCATTAGTCATCAGGGAAATGCAAATCAAATCTACAATTAGATACCACTTCACACCCACAAGTAAGACTAAAATAAAAAAGACAATCACAAGTGTTCATGATGATGTGGAGAAATTGGAAAACTCATACACTGCGTCGGGATGTAAAATGGTGCTGCAATATTGAAAACAGTTTGGCAGTTAATCAAATGGATAAACAAAGACCAAGCAATTCCACTACTATGTATATATCCAAGAGAAATGTTCACATAAAAACTTACACATGGATATAAGGATAGATATAAGGATGTCCAAATACTCATCAATGAAAGAATGGATAAACAAAATGTGGTATACCCATCCAATGGAATATTACTTGGCCACAAAAGGAGTGAAGTTCTCATACATGCTGCAACTTGGATGAACCTTAAAAATATTATACAGGTGAAAGAAGCCAGTCAAAACAAACCATATATTATATGACTCCATCTCTGAAATGTCCCCAGTACGCAAATCTATAGAAGCAGAAAGCAGATTAGTTGTTGCTTACAGCTAGGGGGGTGGGGGAAGGACAGGTAGGAGAGTGATAGCTAAATGGTATGGAGCTTCTTTTTGAGGTGATGAAAAGGTTCTAAATTGACTGTGGTAATGGCTGTACATGCCTGTGAATATACTAAAAACCACTGATTGAACACTTTAAATGGGTGAAATGTACAGTAAATGAATTATATCTCAAAAAACTATTTTTTAAAAACAAACTTCATATGGCTTTTTATTGTCTGTTGAATAAAGTTCAAAATCCTTAATTTGGTATCCAAGTCTCTCCCCTCCATCATCATTTCACACCCCCTACACACCAGCATTATCACTCACTACCCTTTCTCACATGCTATCGAACCAAAATGAATTATTTACCATTACCCAGATGCCTCATGTAGTTTTCCATCTTTGTCTTTCCTCTTGCTGTTCTTTTCCCCTGGATCCTCACAACTCACCTTTACATGTTGATACACTGCTTCTCTTATAAGGCCCAGTTTAAATACTCCCTCCTTACCCTTCCTTATTCTTCAACCCTCATATACTAGGCCCTCAAAAACTTATTTACTGGGGGCAGTGTATAGCTCAAGTGGCAGAGTGCATGCTTAGCATGCATGAGGTTCTGGATTCATTCCCCAGTACCTCCTCTAAAAATAAAAAAGCCCTCATTATCTCTCCCATCCCCCACCAAAATAAAACAATTAAATAAAACAATAATAAATAAATTAAATATTTTTTAAAACTTATTTACTGAAAGAATAAGGGTAAGTAGTCCTCCCACTGCCAGAGGATAATCCTCTTAAAGCTACAACTGTACTTATCACTTCCTTTCCTAGTTAGACAGATGCTCACAGCTTCAGCCCCCTTACTAAGCCCCTGAGAACGGTTCCAAACTGTTACTCTCTACCTCTCCCCAAACCCGGCTCTTGATGAAGAAAACCAACATTACATTATGTCAGGGCCACCGAGTATAGCTGTGTAGGTTGTGCACTGCACAACCCTAGTGGCGCCATTCAATTACAGTCTATGTGAATGGCACCCTCTCCTAGGGTTGTGCAGTGCATAGCCATTCGTGGCAGCCCTGCTTGGAAACATCAGAATTTGTGAACAAAGCCCAAAAGTATATTCAATGAGAAGAAATAACTCTAACTATACTGCTGTTGAGAAGTGGGTATTTTCCAAATCTTAAGAAGATTAAAGAGAAACTTAGGAGAATAACATGGCCACAGCACATGCACAGTTTTTGCATGGAATTAGAAAACAGAAACATCCAAGAGAAAAATTGTCACTGATGTTTTTCCAGCAGTGGAGAGAGAAAAGGATACATGTTCTTGTCAATAAAAAGGTGTGATGTACCTACATATGAGATGGGAGGGAAGTGGGCAGGGCACAACCATTAAAAGAATAACACAGCTACTGAGGATAGGACACAAACAGGTCAGAACCAACTAGGCCCAAGATGGCAGAAGATTTGACTTCCAGTAGACCTTGAGCCTCATTATACTCTTATTACTGTAAAATAAGCCTTGCAGATAAGAAGTACCTATCATGCACCAATGCCATGACACTACTAATCAGACTAAATAAGGACAAAACTCCCTCACTGCCTTGGGAAGGTGGAGCTAGGATGAAAATCAGGAAATACAACCCCAAACCCCTCCCTCCCCAATAAATATTCTGCCCATTCATTTCTACACCCTATGTAACCAGCTTGCCAAAGAAATTGAGCACAGCTACTCACCTGAGTCTGCCCACTCTCCCCTTGAGTGTCTTATCACTTAATAAATCCTCACTTTACTTTCTTGACCTCCATGTTTCAGCTCTGAATTCTTTCTGTGAGGAGACAAAAACGTACTCTCTGGTAACACATGGTCTCCTCTCACATAAGACCCTTCAATTCCATTCAGTTCTGATTTTAGGTTATCAAATATGCCCCTGTTTAATTTGGCTTCAGGAATCTCGCTATCAGGAAGGGTATGACCTGGCTGATAGACACAAGTGTTATGTGTCTATACAGATCTCTCTCCCCTCATCAATTCATTCATTTGACTTGTGGTTTATCAAGCAGTCTTTTGCAAGGTTGGGGAGTGTGAAACCAACATCCCTAGGCAAGCTAATTAGACTCTGAATCCACCAACCAAACTGCAGAGTTAGGATCCATGTCATCTCCACCAAGGCACAGACACCCTCTAAATCCCAGTCAGAGCAGCCAGCAACAAGCCCCCCTCTGACGACCACATCTAAACCACAAGCAGCAATGCAGGACACCAACAGGGAGCCAGAAAGGGCTGGACAGATTGGCTGTGAAAACAGGTGAGCAGAGTCCAAGTATGACAGATGTTGGATTTGTTCCTTCTTTTCTCCTCACTCCAGTTCAGTTCAGCCTCTCACTTTCCTATTTGCTCTACCTGGCATATTTCACTCCACTTCTTCTACCTCCTCCAGAGGGTTCCTGGATAACTCCTCCCCACCCCCCAGTTTGATCACTCCTTTTGTGAATGCCACTTGTACATACTGGTACTATACACGTCTCTCTCCACTAGTCTCCTACTGTTGTAAATAATAATAGTAGTAGTGATGGTGGTGGTGGTGGTGATGATGATGATGATGATGATGATGATGATGATGATGATGATGATGATGATGATGATGGCAGCAACTGTTCTTTATTGAGTTCTTCACTATGTGCCTGGTACTATATTTGTGTATTCCTCATAGTAACCCTATGAAGTAAGTGCTATTCTCCACCCCACCTCACTGCCATTTACATATGAGGAAACTGAGCAAAGGAAAGGTCAAATAACTTGCCTAATGTCATACCACTCAGTAAATAAAAGAGTCAGGCCTTGAACCTAAAACTGTCTGATTCCAAGGACCACGTTTGTAGCCAAAACTACCTTTTGTCTCCCTCATTTGTCTTCTGAGGAGTTTCCTCTGCCTCCACTCTCTGCAGTGCCTAACAAAGTGTCAGACACAGAGAAGTTCCCTAAGAGACATGTGCCAGTGTGACTTGGCTTCTTGGCCAGAGCCCAGCCCAAGAGGCAAGCTGGAAGAGAAGGGAAGAGGGGTGGTGAGGACAGAGAGGCTTGACCTTTCGGGGAGCCTTGGAAGCCCTCCTCCTCTGATCCATTTAAGATAGGCTCACACTGCCCACCTTGACCTCAATCCCAGAAAAATATTTAGAACAGGGTGACCTGGTTGTCTTAAAACTCTTCCAGACAACTCCAAAGGAACAGAGCCCAGGCCAACCTGTGAGACAGATGGATGGTATCCAACTCCTGCAAGAACCAACTGTGTCAGGGTCACAGCCACATGAGCCAGCAAATGTTTGCAGAGCTCTGCCACTGGGAAGCTATGCAAGTATGGTCAAGGATTGGGGCACTAGAGGCAAACAAGAGTATTTTTAAGGAAGGGAGGTTTTATATATATATCTCATTAAGCCTCAGTTTCCTCATCTCTAGCAATGGGAATAAAAACACCTACCCCTTTAAGGGTTGCTAAGTTATAAAATGAGAATGTAATAAAAAGTACCTATCATCTAGTGCCTGCATCAGTTTGTCCTTGCTGGGGTTCTGGGCACACACAGAGATACAGGACACAGATCATGTCTGCAAGTTCACAATCCATTTGACAAAGGTCTTCTGGTCTAGATTATTGCCAGCACTCTGTCAACCAGTTATAAAGCTGGCTGGTAGATGACCCTAACTCTCAACAGGCCATTTTGTCAGATGAGAATTATGGCAGGAAAGAAGAAAACTACTGGCAAGAATAATGGTTGGTGTTTATGTCTTTGCTTCTAATTTCCCATCCACATCTCATATTAGGAAACTGGGGACAAAAAAACAGCAGATTAGGGGTCACGGGTTGGAGGGAATTATACATGCCGTTCTAGTCCTTTCATATTAGCTTGAGTTTTTATATCACAACCAATCAAACATAAAATCTGAAGGAAAAACATGTTTATGGTGGTTACCTCTGAGACACAGACTTCGAGGGGACTCTGCTACATGTCATATTCTTGTAATGTTTCGGGTTTGGACCATAGGCGTTGTATTGCCTTAATGTTAGAAAAACACAATTAAAAAGGGAATGTCACAAAGAATAAAAATATGGCACCCAACTCTGCTAACCTCCTGGAGTACAGAAGGGAGTCAGCTAGAAGTCAGAACAGGTTCAAAAACCCGGAAAGCTCTGTCCGAACAGTACTAGGGAAAGTGAAATTGCTGTGCCTCCCCACAGATAAGCTCCTTCTTCAGGCAACTGGAAAGATTTATTTTAATCCCCAAGACTGCCTCAAGCCACTGTTATGGCCCAGACACCAAGCCAGCTGGATAATTGGATATTTTTTTTTGAAGGGAAGGCGCCACTCTTTTGTATGTGACAGTAATGACAGGACAGTCACAGTGAGACTCTTTAACTCCTCAAGCTTTACTGATCGTTACATCTTCTAGGCAGGAAAAACTAAGGTACAGAAAAGTTGATCCTATTTCCTCACATATCTCAAAGAGCCCAGAACCCAGCTGTTTGGCTTTGCTATTAAAACTCAATGGTTCTAAATGCTGAATGCACACTAGAATCACCTAGGCAGTTAATTTAAAATAAAATCCCAATTCCTGGGGCCCATTTCTCAAGATCCCAACTTAACTGGTCAGGTGTGGGACATGGGAAGCAGTATTTTAGAGCATCCCAGGTGATTTCAAGGTATAGCCAGGTTCACGAACCCCAGCTCTACCCACTGCTGAGTACCCCAGTGTTCTTGGAGAACTCTCAGTCACTATTTTTTAAATTCTTCTTTAAGCAGTATACTCCCCTCAAAAAAAAAAAAAGGCAGACCAAAGAAGTCTGTAACCTAGACAATAAGCTGGGAGCACAAAGAGATAGGACTTCTGTGACTTGCAACCAAAGGAAGGTGAAGACAAAAAGTGGACACCTAAGAATGGACCAGAAACAAGAGAACAAAAAGCTTGGCATCTGAGCACCTGCCCGAACATCAGGGCATCAAACTCCTGCTTCATCTTCCGGCCTGGGTACCTTGACACTCCTGCCCTCCAGATGGAAAGCAACCCTGAATTAGCAAAGTAAACTCTTAAAAACACACTTTCTTCTTAACTGAACTTCTGAGAAAAAATAGGGATGTCTGTTTTTACAGAGGTCATGGACCAAGTTTTTCCCCCTGCGGCCTTCTCTCGCTTCCCTACCTGCGTCTGCCCCTGTGTCTCAAAGCAGAATAACAATGAAACATGAAATCAGCATGGGCTTGGAGTTTTGGAAAGCACTCTTCCTCTGCTCTTCCTCCGTCTGTGCTCTGACCCTAGAGCTTGGGTTTTGTTCCCAGCGAGGGAAGCACTGAGATGGATGAAAGGGCTGGGGACGCATGGAGTTGGCCTTTTGTTCCCTTTCTACAGTCAGGGGCTATTCTGGAAAGCAGCATCAAAAGAAAACTTCAGCCTGGGATGAGCTGAAATTGGACAAAATGTGATGAGGCATAAATGTGAAAAAAAAGAAAAAAAAAGAAAAGAAAAAAAGGGAAAAGGAGCCTTTCTTTACCAGAAGGGGCTCTTTTCTGAAAACTGCCTCAAATTATAACACTTTCCACATTTGGTTCCCTCCAGGAAGCTTTGCATTGTTACCTAGAACCCAAACGCTTTCTGTCATATTATGAGGAATTGAGGTAGATGCGAATGGCCCAGAATTTGGTGGCGCGTGGCTTCAGGAATAGCTGTTCTAGGCTCATTCTGTTTCCTTCAGTCCAGACAGACAGACAGACAGATGAGAGTTTATTCAGAGTGACCTTAAAGAAGACGCACAGCAGCAACACTGCGATGGACTAAAAAACATTGGTGGTTTGAGGGCACACAAAGCTGTCCATTATCTTTTCTTAAAGGGGCACAATGAATGCTGCTTTCCTTTCTTACTCATGATGACATTGGCCCACCAGTCTCCAAGGACTCTAGGTGGCCCAGTGGAAGGAGGCTTGGCTCTCGTAAGCCTTTGAGGTTGGCTTTGGGACTTTCAATCTTTTTAATTAGCCACCTGCTGGCTTGTCTTCTTACCGGCAGGGAGAAGTACCCAGCCTGATGTGGGACTCCTGGAGTGTGTTGTACAGGAAGGCAGATGAGAAATGAGCTATGCCGTCCTCTCCAGCCAACCACATCCCTTCCACAAGAATCCAACCTGGAAAAGCCCTGCTTTCCTTGCAACTTCCTCTCCAGGGGCCAACAGATGGGCCTTTTTCTCCTAAATGCCTTTGAACTTTACTTAGGTGACCCACTAGGCTGTGTCCTTTAATTCAGTCCTATGGCATTCTCTTCTGAGCAGAAGAAACCCGTAAGAATCATGACCAGAAGTGCAAATAACATTAAACAACAGGTATTTAAGGTCCCTGGGTAATTTTTAATAGCTGAGGCAGGGCCTCAAACCAAATGGCCTTGAAGGGCCCTCCTAGCTCTACAGGGGCTCCTTAAAACTAATAATAGTAACTAACAACAACCATCACCTCATTTATCAAACCACATGCTTACCAATCAAATGCTTGATGGTATAAAAAATTTTCTAAATGGTATTATCACACCAGCAGAGTGATTTCAGCAAATTGCATAATCAAGAAATACCCACTGAGCACTCAGTCATGTTCTATACTCTCTGCAGATGTGGAATCCTAGAGTAATGAAGAGCCATCTGTTATGTCTCAATTCTGTAAGCAGTGCCTTGGGTGAGCCGTACTCCCTGAGCTTTACCCCAGGCCCCGCATTAATGAGCCAAACCCAAATTACAGAATGTACTTTTTGCATTGCTTCATCCTCCTGTTTACCCTAATCTATTTGCTAATAGTGACCCTGATCAAATGATTTGAGACCCTCAGATTTCCACAGAAGGATGAGTTGTTCCAATGCATGCAGACTTTATTTACAGAACATACAGCTCTGGAAGAAGATACAATGGCCTGGGAATCAGAAGCCTTAGGTTTAAATTCCAGAATACCTGCTAACTAAAGTATGGACCTGGGCAAAAACCCTGCCCTCTCTAAACCTCAAAGTCCACATCTGAAAAAAGAGAGTTGGACCAGATTTGTGCTTCTCAGACCGGTTTAGCAGCCTACGAGTATGTCTCACCAGGCAAGAGAGGTGAGGCAAGGGATTTATTACGGAATAAAAGTTAAGAGCACTGAAGTTTGCAAATTATCTACATATCTTTTCATCTGTATCTTATCCCTCTGATAGTCTACCCTTTCTCACATGCAAAACACTTTTATATGCTTTCTTGAGTCAGAGAGCAGAGGTGAGTTATAGATACAGCAGTTGGGAATTCTACATGACCCAAATATTATCTTCTTATTGATGCAGCCCTCAACTTAGTCTCCTGAGCACACAAAGACCATCATGTGTATAGCAGCTACAAGAAGGTTGACAACCCCTGGACTAAATCATTCGTGCACTTGCCATATTATTAAGAACTTTGCCTTGATATTATAGCGTGCCAGGGGAAACCTGTAAGAAGTAATGCTGGAAGGGAGAGCAGAAGCCAGCACTCAAGGTCTAGGAAGCCACATGAGGGAGTATGAAATGTTCCCTCCGACAATAAATCCCCATGATTCTGCTCAGAGAGTGAAACTCGGATGTGTGCAGAGGATCCCAGGTCTGAAACTCTGGTGCTTTTTCCCATAAAAACACTGTTAGGGATCCTGGTTAGGGGCCGAGGGACTGTACTTCCATTCCATTTCAGATCAAATAGGCTTTTGCTGGCTGGTCTGGTAACCGGACCCCCAAGAATACTGTATCCATGGGAAAATGCAATCTGAATTCTAAACAGACTTCCGAAGAAACTTTTGGAACAAAACCCATTCAACAGTTGTTGGGGAATGCCTGGAAAGCAATGAAACACAGGACCTTGCTTTCCTCCATGGAGCCAGTGTTTGAAAAAAAAGACTGAACACTGCAATCACTATCTTAAAATAAACACAATATTCTCATTTTGATTAGTAGGATTATACCTACGTGCAAGCACTTAGTGGCATCATGGAATGTCTATTTATATATTTAAATTACCACAAAACCCCAAATATGTTGGAGATGACCAGCTATTTTTCACTCTAAATAAAGACAATGCAGAAATGGGGAAGAGGGTGGTCTCTTTAGAAGGAAACATGGATGCAAACCAAATCTGTAACTTATACACAATTTTCCTGTGTCCCTGCCCAATCAACTCCCAATTATTCAGGCAGCAATTCAACAAATATTTGAATGCTAAGTGCCATCTAAGTTTGCATGCTAGTGTCTCCATTTTCCTTCATTTCCCTTTCGATAGAAAATCCCTATATGCTTGCTCTTGAAAAAACACCCCACTTTCCCCACCTACTCACTTGGCCTACTAACAGTGAGGGATAATGGAAGTGTTGGTAATTTCCCAGAACTACACTCCAAATCCCCTCAGGTCCTTTTACATACAGAGTAGTCACTCTCAAAGTTCAATGTGTATACAGATCACCTAGAAAGGGGTGGGTTAAAATTCATTTTCACAGGTCAATTCCCTTTCCCCTTATCTGGACTCAATAGGGCTGGGGTAGGGCTCAGGAATCAGCAATTTTCATAGGCACCCAAGGTGACTGATGCAAACGGCTTAAGAACCAAACTTTAGAAATTGCACGGCAGATATTTTAGCTAGCTTGAGTCCCCAACCCTGAACTGAGAATAACCATTTGCCAATCAGAAAGCTGGGCAATCTGATGTGAGACACTGACAGAAGGTAAAATCGACGCGAGAGAAAAGACAGCATCCTAGTCAACTTGCCCCCAACTGTATTTTAGTTTTTAAAAATTCCATATTTTCACTTTAATCCAAGCAGATGGCAGTGCCTTTCCAGCAATCTCCTACTGGCACCAGAAAAGGAACTCCACAGAGACCATTTAGAAGGAAGGTATAAAAGTGGGAGAAGAAACAATGTTAATTTGCTTGGCCCTGCCTCAACTTTTTTTCAGCCTCCTTACCTCTCCTGATGGTTGGTTTCCATTTCTGGAACTCAGTGCTGCTTTGGCAGAGAACAGAGGCCAAGCTGGGGAGGTCTTTTCATTACTCACATTAATGTTTTCCTCTGTTACATGAATAATCAAGAGTTGACTGGAAAGAGGAATAAATGAAAGGCAAATATTCTACTGAGAGGTTAAATAGGATAAAGAAGGCCCCCTGTTGGTTGAGAGCTGTGAGGTGGCAAGTGAACAGTCAGAATCCCTGCCTCTTTTCATTCTCACTGTTTGCCAGGAACACAGATTTAAAGCCCATAATGTCAGCACTAAGCTTACGAGAAATAATCAGGTATCTGTGTTTTTCTATAACACTCAGAAGAGTCTTCAGCACTTAACGTTAACCCTAAATGTTAACCAACCATTGTTGATTCAGCCCCAAAGTCTACAACTGTAGACCTAGATCTGGTCTGACAATTTATTTTATTATGGTAAGAACATTTAACATTAATTAGTTCTATCCTCTTAAATTTAGAAGTGTGCAATACACTATTGTTAACTACAGGTAACGTCATGTAGCAGATTTCTAGAACGTGTTCATCTTACGTAATTGAAATTTTCTGCTCATTGATTAGAAATTTCCCAGCCCCTGGTAACCCTTTCTTCCCAGCTTCTAGTAACCATCTTCTACTCTGATTCTATATATTTGACTATTTAAATACCTCATAGAACTGGAAGCATGTAGTATTTGTCCTTCTGGGACTGCCTTATTTCATTTACCATAATATCCTCAAGGTGCATCCATGTCATAGCATATGACAGGATTTCTTCCTTATTAAGACTGAATAATATTCCATCGTGCATATATATTTTTTCTTTATCCACTCAACCATCAGTGGATGATATCTGGATCATTTCTACACCTTGGCTATTGTGAATAGTGCTGCAATGAACTCTGGAGTGCTAATACCTCTTTGAGATCCTGATTCCAATTCTTTCGGCTAAATACCCAGAAGTGGAATTGCTGGATCATATGGCAGTTCTATTTTTGAGGAATCTCCGTACTGTTTTCCATAGCAGCTGTACCATTTTGCATTCCCATCAGCAGTGTACAAGGGTTCCAATTTCTCTACATCCTCACTAACACTTATCTCTTTTTTTTTTCTTGCTATTATTAAAAAAATTGAAACACAAATGTTGGTCTGACAAATTTTTTTTGAAAGAAAAGTCCTAATCAAGATGACTCAATAAAAGAGCGGTTTAGGGTAAGAAAAACAGGTATCCCATGAGAATCCTGGTGCAGGATAAAGCTCAGCCTCAGGAGAACTAGAGGGTGGTTCTGGGTTCAAAGCGATCATGAGGAATGGCTAACTCTGTCTCTCAGGACATCTCTACTCCACTCTTACCAGCTTCCTGTTTCCTCATGGCTCCTGTCTCCTCGTAGCGCTGCTTGGACTTGGCCTGACATGACTGCTCCCCTCCCCAGCATCTTTTGGCTCTTGTCCCGGCTGCAAACTGTCTTGTTTAGTCTCTCAGCTTCCCAATTCTAATTTCCTAAGAGAGGAATATGCATGGCCCAGCTCATCTTATCAAGCCCAAATCACTTTCCAGGTGATCAGTGGGCTGTTTTGAGGACGGATGGACACTCTCAGTCCCATCAATTTAAGCCAAGGAGGTAGGGTCGCTGGCACAGTTCATGGCTACTGCCCTAGCACAGCTGGCGTGGAGTGGTTTGCCTTTGAAGGAGATATGGACCAGAAGGCACGGTACAATATATATACACAAGCCTGATGCTTAGCATGTAATCTGAAAGATAATGATACATCCAATTAGGAGCTTCAAGCACCCATAGTCTTACCTTCTTAATTAAGAAAACAGATAGCATCCAACCCCAACACAGACCTCTCAGCCCCCCACCCCTAATAAACTAATTTGTTTCAACTGGGGAAAGAATGCAAATGTTAATTATGTTGTATCACAGGGAAAAACAGCAAGCTGGCAGCTCCCTACGGTAAAGAGGAAAGGAGAAGAAAGCACGAGACAGGCAAATCTTGACAGCGGATACCAGTGGCCTTTAAGCCCATCTCTCTTGACAGGCCTTTAGTTGGCTTTCTTTACACCCTACGATCATCTTATCTTCCTCAAAGTTTCTCCAAGTGGCATGTGAGGTCAGTGTTCAATGTTAACTAGAACAAGCAAGCAGCATCACAAACCGACAGATGGCAATTGAGAGCTTATCATTCTTAGATTATTTCATTCCCTGGGGTGATACACGCCGGACAGTAAAGCATTCTATTTTGACAGCCCCCTAATAACGGCTGTCAGACACTTCTATTACTTCAAGCCTAAACCTTCCCCTCCATAACCTTCTTTCCTCCCATCAATTCCCAGTTGCAACAATCAGAGATGCCATGCCTGCTAAAGTCAGTAGGAATTTTGCTAGTGGTGAGCATCTGGATGGAGGAAAACACAAAAACACTGACAACTATTAAGAATACTGGAGAAACAACAGATCACAAAACAAAAATCTGGTGGTAGCCATCTAGTAAAATGAGCAACAGATGAAGAGAAATTAAAAGGTTGTGCTGCCTTGAAAACAATGTTTCTCAAATTCAGAGCAGGTCCTACTGGAGTTGAAAAAAGAAGTTTCAAATAGGGTTTCAAAGACCAGAGCTGCGAAGCCCTAAAGACTTGTGAAAGAATTTAATATGTAGTCTTATCTCACAATTATCCCTGAATGGCTTAGTTTATTGAAGAGTTTTCCTGCAACACACTTAACAACATTCATTGATTTGCATCTTATCACTCCAGGTAGGCGAGTTACAGTAGCTCTGAGGGAGGGAGCAGACAGAATGGTGCTGTTATTGGTACCCAAAGGCATTTATCAATCTTTTTGTCCCCTGAACCACCTATTATCCTTTCTTCAAAACAGTCCCTCAAAATCCCTTACACTTCTTTCTCACCAGACATACTATGTAGCTGTTAAAAGGAGTGAACAGTGCTACATGCACTGGCATCCAACTCTACTGTCTGACGAGAAAAGTTTCAGATTGTAGGGAATCATCCCAGTTTCATTTAAAAAAAAAGGAAAGAGAAATATAAAAGATCTAAAAGAATAAATGCTAGCTGTTAATAATGATTATCTCTGGTAGATGCGATGATGGAGGGTTTTTACTATTTTTTCCATTTCTGACTTCCTTAAATTTTTCTTACAAAACGTGGGTTTTGGTTTTTTTTTACAATCAGGAAATGGATATTTTTAACCCTCTACAGTTCATTGATAGGTAGTATCAACATGGCTTTGGTTTTCACTTCTCATTTGTAGGTTTTGGAGAGGCTAGAGGGGAAAGAGTAACATGGAAGGGTCTCTGAGGTTAGAAGAAAGTCATTCATTGTGTGTATGGGAGTTGACACTTAGTAAAGCTCATGAATGGGACAGAAGGCAGCGTGGCACAGAGGGCAAACTCAGTGGCCCTGGAGTCCAACCTCAAGTCTCAGCCTACTCCTCACTTGTTTTATTTAAGCTTCCTCCTCTGTTGACTGGTAATATGTATCAAACACCTGAACATGTCTAGCATATGATGTGCTCAGCCAGTGGTAGCTATTTTTACTTTCAGTGGGGGAGTTAAAGAGTTACTGAAAATCATTTTCATTCACTTCAGTTATGATGTCTGTAATTTAATCTAAAATACTTTCAGCCTAGACATCGTGAGGTGTATAAGTATATTCGTTTTCTACACTGTAGAGCAGTTAGTTAACATCCAGTCCTGTGCTGGACACCCAGCTGCACGGGCTAACAAGCCTTGATTCTGCGCATCCCTTCGCAACTTTGTTACTTTGGTGAGGACAAGTTGGTAGCTTGAAATGAAGTATGCAAGTTGGCAAAAACTATAAATCAGGGCTTTAAATGCTTACCAGCACACCACTGTTAACATCTGAACAACCCTAACTGAGCATACACACTCCAGGGGCAATCAGTTAGCAACTGAAATCTCTAATCAAAGAATTCAACACTCAAGAATTCAACAAACAAAAAGACAAACTACCCAATTTAAAAAATGGGCAAAGGTCTTGAACAGCTATTTCTCCAAAGAGGATATACAAATGTCCAAAGAGCACATCATTCATTATCAGGGAAATGCAACAGAAAACTACAATGAAGTGCCACTTCACACCTATTAGGATGGCTACACTTTTGAAAATGGAAAATTAGTGCTGGCAAGAATATGGAGAAATCAGAACTCTCGTACATTGCTGGTGGGAATGTAAAGGGGCTCAGCTGCTTTGTAATATTTCTGCACTTCCTTAAAAAACTAAGCATAGAATTACCATGTGACCCAGCAATTCTACTCCTAGGTATACACTCCAAAGAATTGAAAACAGAGACTAAACAAAAATACCTTTAAGTCAATGCTCACTGCAGCTTTATTCACAATAAAGGGAAATAAACCAAGTGCCTACAGATAGATGAACAAAATGGAGTGTATCCATAAAACAGATTATCATTCAGCCCTAAAAAGGAATGCCACATACTATAACATGAGTGAACCTTGAAAATACTGTACTAAGTGAAAGAAGCCAGACACAAAAGGACAAATATTGTATAATTCCACTTACATGAGGTAGCTAGACAGAAAATAGAAACAGTGGTTCCCAGGGGCTGGGGCGGGGAAAATAGGTAGTTATTGCTTAACACTTAATGGGTACAGAGCTTATATTTGGGGTGATGAAAAAGTTTTGGAAATAGATAGTACTGATGGTTGCAGAACACTGTGAACAGAATTAGCACCACTGAACTGCACACTGAAAAATAGTTAAAATGCCCAAGTTTTGTTATACGTTTTACTATAATTTTAAAAATTAATAATGTACCAAAAGTTACTGAATTGTATACTTAAAATGGGTGTAGTAATGGTATATAAATGATACCTCAATAAAGCTTTTCTCTAATCTCACGAGCAAGTCATGGGGGAATTTTGGAGGGTGATGGAAGCATTCTCTATCTTGATTATGGCGTATGCATTTGTCAAAAGTCACAGAACTCTACCCTAAAAAGGGTGTAAGAAGGAAGATATACGTTAATTTTTTTAATGAGAAAAAAAGCCACACTCAAATGCTTCAGCTATGAAATCCTTCAAATGGTTTAATTAGAACAATGGATACTAGAAATGATATTTCAATGGGGAACTTCTTGGTGTTCATTCCAGACAGGTGGATCCATTAGAAATAGTCAGGCATGCTCACCTTTGCATAAATTGGATATAAGACTCGGTTGGCCCAGCGTCCTTCACCTCTTGGGAATGACACATTAGGCTCAGGAGTCCCAACAAATCTTACGTTCAGAAACTTAATGGAGGATTTAGATGTGTGCTTTAATCAGAAAGTAAGCTGAATTCTATGGCTAGAATATTGTTGTGTGTATCTGCAGTGAACCCTTCACACAAGACAGTGGTTGCCAACAATAAGGGATGGAATGTCTCTGGGCATACAGATCAGGCTGTATGACTCTTTTGGGCCTGATTATCAATAAGTGTCTGTGTGGCAGAATTTGACCTGAATTGCTTTCACTGTAATATTCTAGCTGAGGGAGGAAACCTTTATAGCCCTCACTTACCTCTAACTACTGGAGATCAATGATACCCACCAAAATAAAATCGAGTAACTGCAGACAACCAAACTGGCTTATTAGATCAATGTGCAACAAATATTCTGGGGACTTCCGTACAATCAGCGGTGTGTCTGATCTTGACAATTTCAGTAAAATCAAAACGGAAGAAACAAAAAAATGATCTCCTTTCCCATTCAGGCTGTATGGCTAGCAGAGGTGAGGGGATGGGAACTGTTCATGTTTCGGCCTTATTTACAAGGTAATACTATTTTTTTTAACTGAAGTACAATTGACTTACAATATTGTATTAGTTTCAATGGTACAACATAGTGATTCTATATTTTTATACATCACAAAATGATCACCATGGTAAGTCTAGTTACCATCTGTCCTACAAGGTAATACTATCAAATGAATTTGTTTCTTGGAAAGATTTCCCATTTAATCCATTGCTCGCCTGGGTGTTTTATTCAAAGGGTCAAACTTTACAATATGGGTCCAGGAAAAAAGATGACATTTAGCAGTAGCACCTCTTTAAATCGAGCTGAGACTTAGGACCCAAATATCAATTTGGGGAGGGGGGGTGTCCTCTAGCCTCGGAGGCAATGTGGTTATGAGCCTGGCCAGTAGGTAACCTCAGACAATGGGTGAGCTGGGTGAGCACAGGAGGAAGGAGGTTCAGTGAAACAAGAGAAGGCAAAGACCAGCAGAAGGAAGTGAAGGCTTCATTCCATTCTTTTTCTTTCTTTTTTTAAAATCATATTACATTGTATTCTGTCATCATGAAGTCACTGTATACAACTCCTTAAAATACAGATAAAGGCTACTGGGAACCCGTATTCTAACTGAATTAGCAGAGCTGCAGCTACAGCTCTGAGGTCGTAAGTCCCTAGAGACCTAGATGAAGGGAGACCATGACATTGGTTCCAGTTCCCTGAGTATTTTATACACGGGCATCCCCAGTCATTTCACTATAAGGAGGTTGCAGCCTGCAACATTAGGCAAACTGCTTGAAGCAAACCCAATACATTAAAATCAAGATTTAACAACCAAGAAATTCACAGGCTATAATTCACATTACCAAAGGACTTTTTTCTCATTGGGTATCTGTGGAAATCCTTACCTTTGCAAGCTACCCTCTCTGCACCTGAAGTAGGAATTAACCTCTAGATTTATATATATCACAAGCAATTTTTCTCATTCTTACAAAAGACAGCAACAGAGATGAGTACATTTGAAGGAGAGAGCACTGGTAGCTCTTAGAGGGAAGTCCTCTTAACATTTAATTTCAGCGTGTATGAATATATCCCCGAGCTGGACGCCATGATCCAGTCCTGGGCCCCCTGTCAGGGCAGCAGACGGGGAAAACCCCTCAGTCTTGCTCAGGGATTTCAATCTTACTTCTACACAACCTTCACCCTCTGAGCCACCCCTGACCCATCATCTGTACCACGTGTATCACTCTCAGAAAGTCTGGCCCAGGTAGTACAGAAAATCAAAATCTAGACCCACTGAATCCCTAGAAGACAACTCTGCAGAGTTTTCTATGGAATACGGGTTCCCAGTAGCCTTGTGCTCTACACTGGAATTTGACAACATCGTAAAATGACTATAACTCAATAAAAAATGTTTAAAAAAAAGAAATGTTCAACCTCATTGAAAAGTGGGGAGGAAAAGAGCAATGAGATTAAGAAAATTCTAACAAGCGCAGGAGGGTATAGCTCAGTGGTAGAGCATGTGCTTAGCATGCATAGGGTCCTGGCTTCAATCCTCAGTACCTCCATTAAATAAATAAATAAACAAACAAACAAACCCCACCAAAAATTTTAAAAGCCCACAAAAAATAAAAACAACTAAAAATATTCTAGCAAAAAAAAAAAAAAGAGAAATTTTCAACTAGTCCCCTCAAGGAAAGAGGCAAGTGGGAACAGAAAGGGTGGGCTCCCAGGTTGTTTTTGAAGGATCAGGGAGCCATTCAAGACACACCTTTCAAGGTACCAGGACCAGAGGGCAATTCTGCCTGTGGCTAAGCAGCAGCGACCAGCCTGCCTCCCCTCACACAGGCGGTCTCTCTCTCCCACTTCCCAACTCCAAGCCTTCGGCGCTTGATGCTGCTGTGGATCTGAGCCACAGGAAGGCACACAATAACTGGAAGCTAATGCGAAAATAAATCACTTGTGTTTTCTGATGGGACTGGGTTTTGATGGAGTTGGTGAATCACTACTGCCCAGCTCTATCCAATAAAGGAGGGGCCAATAACTCACATCCTCTCCCAGTAGCTCGCATGCCCCTGGCGGAGATGACTGTGTAACAACACCACTCTCTTCCGGCTCTTGTTCTCTCATGAATGTTTAATGGCTCCCTATTACCGACTGTATCAAGTCCAAATGTCTCCTCTGGATACTCCAGCGTGTCACGCTCTGCCTCCACTGCACCAAGCTGGCACTATCTCCCTCCTCTCCCAATGCAGAGCTCCCACTGGGGGCAGTTTCCAATTTGAATCAGACTCACAGCTTCCTCTCTCTCCACAGTTCTCCCAGGATCTGGGCTGCCTTGCCAGAATTCCAAGTGGCCATCACATCAATGTTACTGTAGATTACTATAAATACTGAGCTTCTCTTAGCCATAAAAAAGGGGCTGTGCCTTTAAATAATCCATATGATCCTACACTGTCCAATATGGGCTACTACACATGGCTATTTCGATTTAAAGTGTTTCAAACTAAGCAAAATGAAAACATCAGTCCCTCAGTTGCAGTAACCACATGTCAGGGGCACAGCAGCCACATGTGGCTACTATATTGGAAAGTACAAATATAAAACATTTCCATCATCATAGAAACTTCTACCGGATAGTCAGTACTACTCTATACATGCAAGAGAGGAGTAGCCTACTGCGTGCTAAAATTGTTATTTGCCATCACTTGGATAACTTGAGGATCCAGATTTGACAAAAAGGAATGCACAGGACTTAGGGTTACAGCCCATCTCAAGTAACCAGAAAAGCATTCTTATCACTGATCCCAATCAGCTCTGGAAACATCACAGGTAATTACAACATCCCATTTTTTAAATAAAAAAGTCACATGCAGCAGACCTCAGGAACCCTTCAACAAAGCCCTGACAGACTAGTCAGCTTCAGTCCCCAGTACCTCCAATGAAAAAGAATGAAAAAAACAGGAAAATAAGCAAAAATGTTCACATTGTGGTAACAAGATTCTGGGTGATTTTTATTCTCTATACCAGGGCTCAGCAAACCATGGCCCACAAACCAAATCTGACCCACTGACTGATGTGCATATAAAGTTTTATTGGAACATAAACACACATGTCCTTTTCTATACTGTCATTGTCGGTGGCTGATTTTGTGCAGCAATGGTAGAGTTGGGCAGTAGTGACAAAGACAAAATTATTTACTATCTGGCCCTCTACATAAAAAGGTTGCTTACCCTTGTATTTTCTAAATTTTCTATAATGAGCATGTATTACCTTGCAATATTTTTCTTAAAAGGTCTATTTCCACATTGTGAAAGGCCACAAGGAACAGGCTAACAACTTCAGATTTTATTTTGTAAGTAACTGGGAGCATTAAAAGTTTCTGAGGAAGGCGAGACATGACCCGACATGATATCCACTAGTGAAACACGGAACACTAGTCATTTAAGAGGAAGAAATTTAAACTGAATGCCAGGCAAAGTCTGTGATTCTTCAACGGCTGTAACTTACTTAAAGGGGAAGGTTAACTTAAGATGTGGATTGATACTGTTTCCAAACTTCCTCCTCTGAATAAACCCCATGAGGTGGTCTCCTCCCTGCAGTAATGATCAATCAAATTTTATCCTCCAAAGAAAGGGGGAGGCCACGTGCAAGTGTGCAACTTTTGCCTGGAGAGGCAGTATGAAAGCTTCGGGTGGTAATTCTGTATTCCTAAAGTCAGTCTTCCATCTTCCAAGCTTTTTCCTGTCTCCTATCTTTCTTTTCTACTCTAGAAGGACACAGGGAGATGACAGTGGGTAAAGGGGGAGAAGGGGCAGGGAAAGGCACAAAAGGAAAGAATATAAAGTATTAGAAGCTTCTGTCTCCAGGGCTTTCAAGGAGTCCCTAATCTACCCAGCCTTAGAATTGGTCAATGCCCTGAATCCTAACTCCAGGGAACATGGTCGGTCCAGTTTTATATTTAGAAAGAGGAAAGAGGTATTTTTATAAGAGAAATCCTTGAATTCACAGGCTTTCTCAAGGTTGTCTATGCCCTCGCCACCTGCCTCAGGGCTACTTCCCCAGATATACTGCAAATAACCAGTTGATACAAATCATTGTCTACTCATTCTCTCAAGAATGAACACAAGGAAAGAATGGAAGTGGTCTGAAAGACTAGTTTCCTTTCAAATAAACACACTACCAATGACAAAGAAGATGCATCATCTACAGAATGAGAAACTCACAACTATCGTAATTTCAGTTCTGGATGGAAAACACAGTAAATAGGTCTCTGGGTGGTCCCCACCCCCCTTTAAACACCTGATGGTTTTTGGATTTCAGCAAATTAAAGCTGTGAATTTCATTTGGGGCACCTTATAAGACAGAACAATTTGCATGTAACTCTGCTAGCTGTTTTTTAAAAATGTATTTATGTTGTATTTTATTGGTTCCAGAGAGAGCAGACACAGAATGCACTCAGGTGCTCAATTATTTAACAGATCATAGTTAACATTTTATATTTTAACATATACCCAGTGCCGACAATTGTTCTCATGAGCTTTCTGAACCATTAAGCTGCACTGCTCTCCTTCCTCTAAATCAAATATAAGTAATTTGTTGTCATAGCAATGCTTCTTCCCACTCCAAAATAGTTCAATACACGCTTTGTTTCAGCAGACAACTATCTGTCTACCAAAAATTGGTCATTATCTTCCATCTTCTTGACAAATGTCTTATTAAATTTAGCTGCCTGGCTTTTACAGTCATCAGGAGACTGTATTTCTGTGGCACTTTCTAGCACCTGTACAGGAAAGGGGATTATAGGACCCCTGTGAAATTGCCTGGAAGCATATCACAGCTAAGTCGCTGGGTGACAGCCAATCTCCCCAGTCAGGATGACAACGATCCTTTGCCTTATTACCCAGCTTTATGGTTTATAGAGTGCTGTCACCCACTTTACTGGATGTGAGGCAGTACGAGGTGATGCTTATTTATATGCTTCTTCGATTCCCTACATCGAGTGAGTCATTTAACTGTGCGCATCAGTTGTGACTTACACTTGGTCTGAGCTCTCACCTCTAAGGCTAAGCTCTGCTTCTCTACCCTATTGGTGTGGTATATTTTAAGCTGCTGAGGGTAATTAAATAAGCTTTGGAATTGCAAACAGAAGGAACAACTGAGGCATAGGATACCATTTTGCCAGTTCCTTGTGCAAGGGCCCACTGACAGATATTAACTGTTCAGATCAACACACAAGACCGCACTGCAGAGTCAGCACCAACAGTCATGCTAACATCATGTTTGTAGAGCATGTTACAGTTGACAAAGCAGTTTTACAAAAATGATCTAATTTGAACTGTATCTCTTGTCCACCCACCCCCCACAACACACACGAAAACACAGCTGAAGCAGGATGTGGGTACCTAAAGTCTTGTTCCCTGCCTTACAATTTATCCATTTTTAAATAAGGATGAATACTTGGTGTTTCCAAATCCAGTTCCTTCAAGCCCTGACCTTTACTTCATGCAGCCATATTCTGTGGAAGCGAGAGCCTACCTTCCACCCCAATAGGCTGGAATTTCTTTCTTATTAAACTTCGGTAATAAAAGCAACTTTAGAGGAAAGAACCAGAGGATAGGGAGGAGAGATTCTTCGACATGAGCCAAAGTCTTTAAAAAGAAAAGAATGGGGTTGAGGAGATGGATGCCCATGAAATTTCACTTTTTCTTTATACATCCTGTATTTGTATTTTTTAATTTATGATCATAAGTTACTTCTATACTCAAAAAAAATTAATAAAACTTAGTCCTGACTGGCTCACCTGCTCCCCCTTTTTTGAAATTCTCTGGGAGGGAAGGGGGCGTCAGTAAAGAGAACCGGCTCAGAGTGCTTATTTCAGAAATACAATCAGAATCAGGGGCTGCCCTAACAGAGCCTGAAAATGAGATTTCACAGAACCACACAGGATCAAGAGCTGAAGCTGAAAACTTCCACTCCCACCCAAATGTGACCAAATGTAATTTGTCTCTCTGTATGGCTTCCAGCTTCATGTGGTTTGATTCTACTCGAAAATCTAATAAAAGGTGTAGTCGTGGCCATCACTTTCTGTTGCTCGGTCCTCGCGAGCACTTGTCTCCCAGACTTTATTTTTTTTCTGCAGAATGAGCAGAGGAGCAGATTAATTATTTAGAATCCCTACGCAACTATTATCTCAATTTCTGCACACCGCACCCCTGTCAGATGGAAAAGGGAACGAGTACTACCCACATAATTACAGCCATTGAAAGAAACTAAGAGGCAAGGAGGTAACGGGATTTGAGCCAGATCCCACAGAAAATCCTAGGCAATAAGAAGCAGAATGCCTAAGGGTCTGAAACCTGTCTGACCTACCAATAGTAATGTCTATAAGGCCCAAGAGAAATAAAGCTCTCCTTCCCAACCTCTCACCCAACCCAAAAGGGATACAGCTTTCAAAATTGTTTTAATGATGACAAAAGCCTCTGGCACTTGAGGATATGAGGGTGTTAATTTTGTTTGGCAAAGTCAAATTGCTTTAAGAATTTAATTCTATAAATGGGAAGGTGCAATTCTGATTTTAAATGTGTTTCTTCCCTGGAGCTCAAAATCCAATTTACCCAGCCCACCTAGAGGGATGCTTTTGCTTTCACCGAGTCACCCTTATTAATCTATCTACAGGCTAAGTTGCAATGGGAATGCCTATATTGATCATTTGATCAAAGGATGTAACAAAGAAATGTAAAAAGTAACTTACTACCCCTAATAACATAGCTTCAAAGTATATAAAGTAAAAGTCGACAGCATTAAAATAAGAGCTAGATAAATCCACTTTTGTGGTGGTAAATTTTAACAACTCTCCCAACAATGAATAGAGTAAGCAGACGAAAAATTGGGTAAGGCTGTCAAAGAGCAGCAAAATTAACAAGGTTGATCTAGTGGACACTGACCTTATGCTGGGCCACAAAGCAAGTCTCAACAAATTTCAAAGAACCAGACCACCCAGACCACATTCTCTGATCACAAAGTCAATTTAGTTAAGTTAGAAATCAACAATAAACTTTTAAATGTCTAGAAATTATAAAAAATCTTCTAAACATCCCACGGGTTAAGAAATCACAATGGAAATTATAAATTACTTGGCATTGAACAACATAACAAAACACTACATACCAAAATTTGTGGGATCTAGCTAAAGCAGTAGGTAGCTCAAAATTATGAGCCTCTAATGCTTATAGACAAATAAGAAAGTAGGAAAATAAATGAACTAAGCATCCAACTTAAGTCAGAAAAAGAACAAGAGATAAAACTCAAAGAATATATGAAATATTAATTGCTTTAAAAAATAATTTAAATTAGCAGAAAGTAACAAAATAGAAGACTAACATACTATAAAGAGGATTAATAAAGCCCAAATTGCTTCCTGTAAAAGATAAATAAAACTCAAAAACTTCTTGTAAGACTGATTTTGTTTTAAATAAATAATGTTACGAATGAAAAGGGCTTTAATCCTCGGGCAGATTTCCTGAACATAATTATATAGTAGCTACAAGTAAGTAAAGCATCCTATGCCCATCCAAAAAAGAAAGAACGAACGAAATAACGAAAGAACGAAAGAAAGAAAGAAAGAGAGATAGAGAGAAAGAGTAAAAAGGGCATTATCTTTTTAATATCTGCAGTCTCTGTAGTTAAGAGGCTATTGACAATTTTAAACCAATAAATATGAAAATTTAGACAAAATGGTCACATTCTTAGGGAACTAAACTACCAACACTGATTAAAAGAAATAGAATACTTGAAAATTCCTATCATCATGAAAGAAATTAAATCAGTAGTCCAAAAATCTTCCCACAGGAAGACACCAAAGCCCTGACAGTTTTACCAGCAAGTTCTAACAAGCATCCAAGAAACAAGTTAACTCCAAACTCATGCAAACTATTCCAGAGTTTTGAAAAAGAGGAAATACTACCCAAATGGCTTGATGAAGCTAGCATAAATACCAAAACCTGACAGGGACAGTCTGAGAAAGGAAAACTAGACCCAGATTTATTCATGAACATAGTTGTAAAAACACCAAATCAAATACTAGCAAACCATATCCAGGAACAAGAAAGATAATGCATCATGATCAAGGCGATTTGATTTCAGGAATACAAAGGTGGTTTAATATTAGAAAATCAATATAATTCACCACATTGAAAAATTAAAGAACAAAAGCAATACAATCATCTCCATAGATGAAGAAAAAGCCTTTGATAAAAAGCAGCATCCATTCATGATTAGACAAAAAAATAACTCAGCAAACTCAGAATAGAAAGGAACATCTATATTCTGATAAAAGGTATCAATAAAAAAATTTACAGCAAGCCCTATACTTAATGGTGAAACACTGAAAGCATATCCTTTAAGACAGAGAACAAGACAAGGGTACCCAGTATTCCCACTTCTATTAAACATTATACTAGAAGTCTTAACCAGAACAGTAAGGCAAGAAAATGATATTAAAAATTAAACGCAAAGGAAGAGATAAAGGTCTCATTAGTTGCAGATTATGGACACCAACATAGGGAACCCAAAAAAATCCTCAGATAAATTAATTATAATTAATTTTAAAGCATTTAGCAATGTTGCTGGATACAAAAATAATGACCAAAAATCAATAGTATTTCTGAACACCAGCAACTAACAATGACAACGTGTAAGTTAAAAAAAGAGAAAAAAAAAAAGACTAAAGACTTTACAGGGTAGTTGGTAAAGCCCCCATGTCTGCTGTCAGACTGCCTAGTTTCTAAACCCAGCTCCACCACCAGCTGTGTGACTTTGGGCATGCTCTTTAGTTGTTCTGTGCTCTACCTTTCAGATTTCTTGTGAGGATTAAATGAGTTAATACAGTTAAAGCACTTAGCCCAGTGCCTGGAACAAAGTAAGAGCTAAATAAATAAGAGCTGTTATTATTACTGTGAAGAAGTAGTTAATAGGCCTATTATTGAGAGCCCAGAGGTCCAAACTATTGGACTCCAAGATACCTCAAGGGTAAAAAGTCAGGGAGCCACCTGTCACAGGAGCCAATGAAACTCACTCATGTTTTCCCTTAGGCTGGGTGTCGAATTCCCACACCCAACATACAGCTCGTTACCCACACGCCCTGCTGTCTACAGAGCAATTAGCAAAAGCACACACCCTTTCTCTAGAGATTTCCGTCCCCAGCTTACCAACTCTTTAACTGGCAGCAAAAGTCAACAACTCCAAGCTTCCTGTAAGAATGAAATCCAGAGCTCTTGCTGGCTGCCCTTCATCATCAAGAGATGAGGCAAAACTCAGCTCCTTAGGGCAGACTAATGCCAGGGAAGCTTCTCAAGATACTAGGAGAAAAGCTGCTGCTTGTTACTGACTCCACATCTTGGGAGGAAGGAGGAAGACAGGATTATTACTTTTGAGCACCTACTATGTTCCAAGCACTTTTCTTAGAGTTGCACCAAAATGAATTTTTAAATTCTCTCTATAACCTAATATGAGATAGGCAGAAATCTTAGCCCCATTTTATAAATGAGACAGTGATTAGGTGACTTATTTCAAGCACAGAGCTCATGAGTGACATAAATTTGCTTCAAGCCCAGATCTGTATGACTCTAATGCCCTACACTCAGCTAGAAGAGAAAGAAAGGTGGGAAGTGGGTACCACGTGTATGAAGCTAAGGAATTCAGTTCTCCTGAGACCAGAAGCCAAAATTTGAATGCGAATGCAAACAATCATTTGGGAATGGCAGACTGAAAATCAGCAAACCAGCAGGGTATCCAAGTTAGTGCTTATGATGTAGCCAGACAAAATTCTGCTGCCATTTCGTGGCATGACTGAACGGTGTTTGGGTTTGTTTGTTTGTTTTGAGCAATGTTTTTAAAAAAAAAAAAACCCACAGAAATACTGCCACTGAATGGCCTCATTTCACCCACTCTTTTTCTGAAAACCAGGATATTCATGGCAGGAACATACACTTCTATGAGCTTCCCCAGAACGAGGTGAGAATAAGGTAAAATCAGCTTGTGGTATAGGGTTGGTAGCTGAAGAACAGGATGTTCCTGCAGCTTGAGTTTTGATGCCACCCGGTTTTTATCTCCTTCTGTATGGCAACACTGACGGGCTAACCGAAATGATGGCCCACGAGTGATGAACATCCCAAGGGCTTTGACCTGGAACCGGTGAGCAGAAGGCTAACATTTGTGCAGCACTGACTTTGTGCCATGTCCCACTGCCATCACAGCCCATCTGTCAGGGCATCCCCTTTCTGTCCCCACGTAAATGATGTTGTTCCTCCTGGTGGCGGTACCTAATCTGAACGGGCAGAAGAGGAGACAAGAGCCTGGCTTTGCGGGCAGCCCCTCAGAGACCTGCCTGATACAAGCTAATACACATACCATCCAAAATAAGAGCCTCCAGGTTCAAGAACACACTCGCTCACACATCCCAACGAAAACATAAAAATGTTTTTTTCAGATCAAAGCCACCAGTCTAACTGCAGCATCACACAGGTTTTGTAGATTATTAACCTTAAGTGCTGTTGAATACAAGATGATTTTTGATGACCAAGCA
Source organism: Vicugna pacos (assembly GCF_048564905.1). Taxonomy (NCBI): domain Eukaryota; kingdom Metazoa; phylum Chordata; class Mammalia; order Artiodactyla; family Camelidae; genus Vicugna; species Vicugna pacos. The sequence continues at coordinate 79,535,239 of NC_133023.1, forward strand.
GATAAATGGAAGGTCAATTACACTCAACCTAGTTGTGTATCTACCTGCTCTTAAACTCTGAAGTGAGATCAAAGCTGCACGTACAACCTGCTGTTTAGATTGCTTCTCTTCTAGAAACCACTGTCTCCCACAACTCTCTTGCAAAGTAGAACACAAATTCTCATAATTCTAACACAGAGCAATAAAATATGAACACCCCATATTTAAGTGCCCCTTCAGTCTTTATTTGATCTTTAGAGATACTTTTAGAGACTACAAAGGCCTGAAATTAAAAATAACAGCCACTTTAAGAAAGCTGGTACTTTTTTTTGAGTAAATGGAACTTTATTTCTATAAATACAAGGAAAACACCCATTCAAGAGTAGCTAAAAGAGGGATGGCACCTCAAAGAAACTAGGTTCCCAGAGGGCACCCCAATACTGAACAGAGGGACTATGGGATCCCCAAACCTGAGATGAGCCTCATGGACCACAGATATTGACACTTGAAGAATGGAACTGTCTCCATAGGGGAGCCTCAGAACCCTACTCTAGAGTGGTCTTGCCGGGGGCTGGGAGGGTTAACAGGGGAGTTCAGAGGAAAAGGGGGAAAGAGAAGCTAAAAAGTCTTGAGTGGCCTGGAAGGAGACCCCTGTAGGAAGCTGGTACTTTTTGATGTAGATAAGGAGCTAACTGAAAAAAAAATCTATTTCTGTATAAATTCCTGAGGAAAAGCAGAACCAATGTGTAACTGTCAAAGCATAGTAAAGCCATTTGAGGTTAACTGACCCACCTAGGAAGCTCCTGGGAGCACCATGAGATTCTCCACACCTTTACATTTCTGATGCATTCTGTCCTCATCCAGTTGCCTGACGTTTCCACTGTGCCAGGAAGTGAACCAAAGTGTCACCGAATGTTGGGAGGGATCTTAGATATCATCTGGTCCAGCCGTCTCATTTACAGATGCAGAAAGTGAATCCCAGAGAAGGGAAGCAACTTACCTGACCCTACAGGGCTGGTGACTGGCAGGTCTCCCAATACAGCCCGCCACACAGTGATACAGAACTCTACGCAGGACTCCGCACTTCTGACTAGTTCTTTAAATGGGCCTGCAGAAAACTGGCAGATTGTTCTTCATCGATACAAAGAATGTAATTGGTAATCTCTTAAAATGACAAGTTGTACTAGCACAAAGTTACCAACACCAGCCTTGGCCAGACCTAGCTGTCCATACCAGCTTGGCCACTTTCTAGCTGTGTGACCCTGGGCATGTTACTTAACCTCTCTGAATCTTATCCTCATCTGTAAAATGGGAATGCCAATAACAGCAATGATTCCACAGGGTGCCTGGTACATGGCAAGTGTTTAATAAATATTAGTTGTGACTATCACCATAACCTGGCACCCTGGAAGGCAGAGCTGTCAGCTCCCTAAATCCTGTTTGTGTGGGGTAGGGGCTCAGGGAAGAGCAACCCAAAATCTCTGCCTTGAATTACACCTGACTCTTCAGAGAGCCCCAGACTTGGAACTGAACCTTGGACTTGGGAACTGGCAGGGAATAGGGGTAAAAGAACCCATCTTGCTGTACTAATTCTCAGGCCTACATATAATACCAGACACCTTCTGCCTCTAAGGTAAGTTAAGTTTTGCAAAAAGTGACTGAGGCAGAAAAGTCATAAACACACTAAGCTCGAAAAAGCCCCTTAGAAAGAGTAGAAAAAAGTGCAATAATTAGACACAGAGGAGTTAGAGTCAGTGGGCTGTTTCAGTAAAGGGAAAATTAGCCATCTTTCAGTCTCTTCAGCCTGAACTCTAATTCCAGTGGTAACCAGTGCTGGCCCTCCCCGGACAAGGTTATCAGAAAGAATAAAATGCAACCCCCTCCTCCCTCAACCATAAGGAAGCCAGGAAGCATAAAGCACAAAGTGGAATGCTCGTTAAAGTTTTAACCTGGGCCATTAGGTTCCCACGTTCTTCAACCGATCAACAGAACAGCGTAATAGGACCTCAAAGGGTGGCAGCCTGACACACCGGCCCTGGCTCTGCCAGCCCCTAGTGGTGTGACCTTGGGCAAGTCGCTACCCGTGCTGGGCTTCTTTCCTTGGTTGCAAAATGAAGAGCTTGAACTACAGAAACTCGAAAGGCCCTCTGACCTCTAGCATTTTCCTATTAATAAGTTATGCACAAAATCGGCCACCTAAAGATGCAGTAGACTATAAATGAGCCTTGATAACAAGCTCCCTGGGGAGCAGAAACCATATCTGATATTTCTTGCGTCGCTCACAGTCCCAAGTACAATGCTCAGCTCAGAGTAACTGCATGATAAATGTTGAGTGATACAGATTCACCACACAGCGCCTGGCATCTCATAAGCTCTTCACATGCCAGGTGATTCTCCACAAGCCTCTCTCCCACGAGACTTTTCGAATATGTCAGACTTTACCATTCCTGGGCTTTTAATAAAAAGCAGCATTGCACAAGAAAACAGCTCCTTGTCATTTCACATGACAATGATTGAACACCTAGGTGCCAGGTGCTCTGCTCTGTACTGGCACCTATCCTACAAGCTGTATGAGTCAGGGCGGGTCAGTTAACCTAGCCCGGTGCCAGGCTCAGGAAGTACAGTTACTGTTATTGAGGGACTTCTGAAACTTACTTCTTAGATCTGAGCTCTCTCCTGATAGGCTGGCGACTAACTAGCATACAATGGGATGAGCACTTCACTAGTGATGCACCCACACGCTCTGGGAAAACACAGGAGGAAATACGTGTATTGAAATATTGTTAAACATACATACACACACACACACACACACACAAAGCTTTGGGGGCCAGTTTAGGCTCAGAAAACATTTAATCAGTCTTCTACACTACTGGTTTCTAATCCTAGTCGCATATTGGAATCACTTAAGGAGCCTGAAAAAAATGCTGATGTCCTAGTCCCCAGCCCAGATGACTAGGTAAGAATGGGGTGCGGGGTGGGGGGGCAGGTATTGGTATTTGTTAAATGCTTCTTTAGTGACTGGAGGTGCAGCCAGAACTCCTGGCCTCTGCCTTCTCCAGCTCCACCTCTAGTCCCAAACTCGGTGACAGGTCCAGCAGATAACTCAGAGGCCTGCAAGAACCACAGAAATTCCATTTCGGTCACTCAGCAGACTATTCTCTGAGCCATTAAGATAACTTTGCCACTGCCAAAACATTTTTGGCAACCAAAACTTAAACAAAAAGAGGCTTTCTTAACCCTCAGTTAGTCAGAGAAGGCAATTAGCTAGTCCAGCCTCTGCCCCAACCATTCTATTTACTGAAGACTTAACTGGCCTGAGATCTCATCCTTTTGAGGGGGTTTCATTACTAAAATTGAGGTTTAATTTGTCCTTTCTCAAGTGTGCTACTCTTTGCCTCACACAGATGTTTCCTTCATGCTACAAGTGTTGTCCGCTCCCTCCACAACTCAGTCTCCAGCCAGTCTCTCCCCTGACCCCATCCTCTCCCCTGCCCCACTCACAGACACGCAGGCCAATTTGGTTCGCTTTTTTCATTCCTTCTTAATCAGCCTCTGCCTACCTCTTGGCCACATTGCTACTCTCCTACTTAATCCCTCCCCTTTCAGCTGAACCTCCTGGCCATGAGGTAGCTGCCTCATTCTAGCAGTCATCTCTCTGTACCCTCTGCCTCGCCCCTACCAGCCACACCATCAGCAAGGCCCCTGTGGGCACAGCCTCCCAAACATGTGATGTTTTCTCAGTTGCCAAATCATCTCTAGTGAGTTGGCCTCCTCCACCCATTGACTCTCCTCTACTGAAACTCTTCTCCCAGGATGCCAATCTTCTCCTTTCCTTCTTTACAAAAATAGTTCTTAATTACTGAAGAAATGTGTACTTACACCAAATTCAAATACAGAAACGCATTAAGTATAACAAGTATAACCTGAGGGTGCCCCTGCTTTCCTTAATAACTCGGGAGTAAACATGATTTGGGACACATCCTTCTAGACTTTTACAACATGCTCATAAACATGCACATATAAAAGGGCTTGTTTTCTTAGAAAATGGGTTCCTATCATACATACTGTTTCACAACTTTTTTTTAAATTTTAACACTATATTGTGAATATCTTTCAAAGAGAATACAGAGATCAACTTCCCTTTCAAAAGCCGCACAACATTCCATTGGCCGGATTTACCATCCTGCCACTGGTGGGCTATTCTTCAATGTTCTGATGCCATAAGGTCCTTGCACACAGCAATTCACACGCAAACATTTCTAGGGTAACTATTTAGATGTGTGTGGACAGTTTGTCACAGGACCAGGCTGTATTCACCAATTCCAATTGCTTTTTCTCAAATCCTCCTTGGTCTCAACCCCTTCACCTCACGTGACACAGAGGACCTGCTTCCTGAAACTCCTTCCTGTCTCGGGTATCTTTCCACTCCTGCTTCACTGAGTCTTTTTTTCTGCCCACAAGCAGGCATTTCCCAGAATCCTTTTCTTCTTTCTCTTCCCTGGCTTGCTTGATATTTGCATCCTTTCCCCCTCCATCTTCTCGAAATGGATGCCTCCTAAATCCTGTTGCCCGCCCCAACCACATCTCAACTGCCTGCTGTTCATTCCAACCTCAATGTCTCAAACATCCGAGACTCAACAAATCCCCAAATGAACGCACGACCTTTTCGCTAAGCTTCCATTTCCTCATCCAAAAAACAAAGGGAATGGACTAGACTCAATTTTTTTTTTAATTAGGAGTCTAGTATGTACTAGATGATTGTAGGGGATAGAAAAATTAATAAAACACAGTATGTACTAGATGATTGTAGGGGATAGAAAAATTAATAAAAAATAAAAAAAATTATTAGACTCCTAATAAAAAAATTAGGAGTCTAGTATGTACTAGATGATTGTAGGGGATAGAAAAATTAATAAAATTAATAAAAATAAAAACTCTCTGCTTTCAGAGAACACACAAACTAAGGAGTGGGAGAGGGACATAAACAATTATGTAACCCAAGACAGAAAAAAAAATGCTAAAATAGACAAGAATGGCTAAATCTGGCATGAAGGCTTGAAGAAAGCTTCACAAGAGGGAGCATTTGGGCTGAGCCTTGAATGATGACTAGCATCTTAACAGGAAAAGAAAAGACAGCGTTTCCGGGTAAGGGTACAGTATGAACAAGAGTATAAACTTGGGGAAGCGTGGAAGTGCATGGTACATGTGGCTGGATCAGACCACACATGGAAGAATGTACTAGAGGATGAAGCTGGGGAAAAAAAGGTTGAAAGTAAGATCATAGAAGACCCTGAATCCTATCATAAGGAGTTCAGGCTTTCTCTAAAGGGTTTATCTATTTGCCATGCCTGGTCTATGTGCCAACTCTGAGTAGTTGTAGCTGCCTAAAATGCTATGCTAAAGAAGATTCTGAACCTACATGGAGATACAAGTTGGGAAGATATGCATGTGTTTTGATTAGCAAAGTTGGCCTGGGGCACCATATGGTGTATGTATCTAGCTGTCTGCTATCCTTGCTGAAGGCAATAGGGAGCTAATGCAGGCTTTTGAGCAAGGGAACAGAAGGATCCAACATGTATTTTCCTTGTATCATTTCTGGAAGCCGTGTAAAGGATGAACAGAGCAGAAAGACCCCTACAGAAGGGAATTTCAGTCAGGAGGCTGCTATAAATAAGCCAGATGGTGGTGATGATGATGGTGATGATGATAAACAACCAGATGAATTAGGGCAAAGGAATCAAAGGAGAAAAGGAAGAGACAGGTGGAAGAAATAATGAAAGGCAGAATCAAAATGACTCAGAGATGATGATGGTGGAAGGGAGGCATGGAAATGTGTCAAGGTTTCAAGGGACTTAACCTGGGTCACTGATGGACTGCAGTGCCATTAATGAAGATAGGAGCCCTGAGGGAAGAGTATCATAATCCTTGCTTTTCACTCCAAATCCTCCAACCACTTTATCTGGCTTTTAAGCACCCTTAAGGATACTAGGAGGGAAAAAGCAGGACATGCCTTGCTTGATGGCCCCAGCATTTATATAACCCTACATATAAAACTATCATTCTTCCTTTTACCAAATCTCCAAAGAAATACCCATTAACATCTGATCCTAAAAACAGTGGGCTAATAAACCTTTGAATGTTCATGCTCTCAGATGATTCTTCCTATTAACATGGTGCTTTCTTTTTACAAGGCACGTTCACATATCTTATCTCATGAGATTGTCATGCTTACCCTACAAGGGAGAAAGGGCAAAGATTATCTCTATGATCAGATAGGCCATTACAGATACAATGGCCTCATATTTACTCTGCACTTGCTACGCACTAGATGCTGATCTAAATACTTGACATCACAAGAAAAACCACATAGTAGATTCTATTATCCCCATTTTACAGAGACAAAAACAGACCCGGATATGTCAATTAACTTGCCCAGAGAAACAGCTAGAAAGCAGCAGAGCTGGGGTTTGAACCTGGCCAGTCTGACTTCAGAGCTTGAACTCTTAACTGCTACACTACAGGTCTTATTATTTAAGAAGATTAGGCACAGAGAGGCTACCTGACTAGCTGAAACTACTAGGTTTTGTCAACTAGTTAGGGAGGAAAGCTACCACCAAGGCCAAAGTCTGGCTATCTTAACCCTATGCTCTTTCTATTATCCTACATTGTTTACCAAGAGAAATTGACCTCTCCCGCTGAACTGGCAGATTATTTTGACCTTTTCCCTTTTTGACCTTTGTCACAAAGTTTCTGGGTCTTGATGCTCCCCGTCTGTGGAGCCTCCTACAACCCTTCACTAGGAGAGGTTGCAGGCCTCTATTTGGAGGAAAGAGATGATGACATCCATTATATCTCCAGCCAAATGTGTCCCATTTCCAAACAACCAATATCTCATAGCAGATCACACTGGCTTCATACACAGGCTCACTGAGCATACAGACTCCCGGGATGACCTGCCTAGGGCAAGCAGCAAGCAATGGTGGCACTGGGGCCTGGCTCCTCTGTGGAAGAGAGCGAGCAAGGGCAGAAAAACATATTGAAAAAGCAGTTGCTATAGCAGTCAGGTAGCAAGGTGACCTGCAGCTGTGAGATCCTCACTGTCAAGGCTGTATTAGACAATGATGCTCAAAAAACAAGATTTCTGTGTCTCTGCAAGAGGGCAAGACCCAAAGTCCAGCTCCTTCTATGCCGGGATGGTTAGGGGTGGAAGGATGCCGTGTATGGTACTATAGAGAGACAGTGAAGCGGGAGTCAGAAGGCCCATCTCTGCATCTATTGAGCTGTGTGACTGTGGGCAAGTTGCTTCCCCTCTCTGGGTCTCAGTTTGCTCATCTGGAAAAATGAGGAAGGAGATGATCTCAGAAGTTTCTTTTCCATTCTGACTTGGCATCACTCTGCCATTTCAACAACCTGGAAAAGTATTGCTAAAATAGTCTCTCCACATCTATAAGTCAACCAAAGAAGCAGCCAGCTAGAACCGAGGGAGAGAAGACTTAGATAAAACAAAAATGACCTTTGTAGAAGGTTGCAAGTTAGGTAATATATGGACAGGAGGCTTAAGTACCGTGCCTGGAGCATATATTATGCTCAGAAATGTTACAAGTATTACTACTACTCCTAACTTTCAGAGTGTACAGAGAACCAAGAATTATAATGAGCTCTTTCTCCTAAACTTAACTCTTTTTTGCCCATCAGACCCTGTTCCAGGTTTCTGGTGTGTAAAAGGTCTGAGGGGGACCCTAAATGAGCAGAGGCACCAATTGTCCTTCGTGTTGATGGACAGTTATGACTGGAAAGTGGGAACCCACCCCTCAAGGGAGAGTAAAGAGAAAATGTAAGTGAGAGGAGCCAGAATTGATCCTCAGTTCACTGCAAACTGACCGTGGAGAAGGGGGTTAAAAAGAACAACAGGTGCGGACAACAGTGTCCTTTACAAATTGTTTTTCAGTTCAGACCCAAAGCAGGGAGTAAGAAATTTGGGAAGATGATCGCAGTCTGGTTTCCACGTGGGTCCATCTGAGCAAACACGGCGCTGGCTGTGAGGTAAGGCCCAACACCGCTCAGCCAGGCAGGAGACCCTGGGACCCGGTGGGCTCCGCATTCTTCTCCACAAATAGAATGCAGCCTCAGCCTAAAGGTCACCCCTGACTTCCCAGGCCCAAGACAGCACCTCCCTGAGAACGCACCCGGGGAAGACAGCCGCAAGGCGGAGGGCCCATCCGTTCTCTTTGCTCACTGGCCAGAAACCCCACCAGCAAACGAGGAAACATGACCTTGGCTTGGTGCTAGCTTGCAGGGATATTCTGAAGAGGGCTGAACCGCAAAGTCCAGGGAGCTGCTGTGCAGGGGAATGGAAATCCAAGGGTAAAACCAGCCCCTTTCCTCAGGGGTCCGTGAGAGGAGAAGCACCCTCCTGAAGCAGCAGCCAGCAGCAGCAGCAGCCCAAGGGGCCAAGTGGAAAAGGGCTGAAGATAATAAGGCACTTATGCACATGACCCTCAGCAACATTCCTGCAAGGCACAGGGAACAGAGTGCAGCAACAGGCGTGCACACTCAAGTGCTTGGAACTTAAAATAGGAAACTCTTCACAAATGCAAAGCAACAAGGAACAAGAGGTGATAGAAAAGGACCCTTTGTCATAGTCTCCCCTCATTTCTAAGGGCTGCTGTTTGTTTTAGGAATGCCTCTAAGCCAGATCCTCCCAGGGATCCAGGATTATTACAGAAAACATGACTTTAGCCTCCTCAATTCCCTCAACTTCAAGACTAAGGAAGTGCCTATTTACCCACAATGCTTGGGAATATGTCTGGAGGCCTTACAATGGCCTTGCCGGGGTGGGGCACCCTAACCCCAAGGCTGTGAAATCATCTGACCAAGGCCTTGGCCCTAGGAGGCTACACTTAAAGGGGGCCTCCCTTGAGTGACTAGCCCCAGTTCTGAAAGAGCAGCTAGTCTTCAAAATGAGAGAGGTTTACCATATCCTGGAGACACTGGAAGAATTGTCTTTTTTTTTTTTCTTTCCTTTTTTTGTCCATTTGCTGACATGTCAGGCAAGGCACTGGTCTTTTAACCTGACTTTCTCCTCGGAGCTCTGGAACAGCCCTCTCTCCTCCAATAATTTCTTAACCCTGGGAACAGGCGGCACTTGAGAAAGTTGCACTCCCCTCAGTCAAAAGAAATCAACGCAAGAATAAAAACTAAATCCACGCACCTGTCTCTGCCCACCCCCAAACCACTCCTTTCATGCTTCTGTCATGTACTCACTGGTTTCCTAGGCTACCGATCTCAAGAGAGTTGGCATCACAGAGCCAGCCCATTGATGAAGAGCAGCAATAATTAAGCCCAGAGGCCCCCAGAAAGCCAAGCTTCCTACCAATGACAGCCATCCTCCAAATTCTTCAGAAAGGCCTGGGTGATTTAAGGTAACTTTCAAATTCCCCACAAAGCTGTCCTTAGGCCTCAAACAGCTAAGCAACCCTGCCCTGTGGAGATTACACGGGTGCCAACTTCATGGAACCAGTATTTGCCTACTACATGAAACTAAGATGCCAAGGAAGCTTCTCTTGGGTGAGATTCTTAAAGCTGCCTTCCTGGACCTAATCCCTATCATCTTATCCCAGCATCAGGCGCCAAAGCTCGCAGCAGAAGCAATAATGATAATGATGCTCATTATCATCATCACACATCACAGCAAAAATGAATGAATGTTTACTATGTGCCAGATATTATCTTAAGTGCTTTATTAGCATTTTCTCCCTTTTTTTTCTCATTTAATCATTACAAAAGCCCTGCAGGATAGGTATAATAATTATTCCATTTTACAAATGTGGAAACTAGGGGCCAGAGTTTGGTTAAGTAACTTGCCCAGGGCTACACAGCTAGTAGTAGGATGTGAACCTACCTGGATCTGCTTTTATCCAGTATGCCTTGAAATACATACTACTACTACGACAGTTGCCCCTCAGTATCCATGGGGGATTGGTTCCAGGACGCCCCACAGATACCAAAATCGATGGATGCTCAAGTCCCTTCTATAAAATAGTGTGGTATTTGCATGTGACCTAAGCACATGCTCTTGAATACTTTAAATCGTCTCTAGATTATTTATAATACCTAATACAATGCAAATGCTATGTAAATAGTCAGAAATACAACGTAAATGCGACATAGCTACTTGCCAGTGTACAGCAAATTCAAGTTTTGCACTTTCAAACTTTCTGGAATTTTTTCTTTCCCAAATTTTTGATCCATGGTTGGTTGAATCCACTGAAGTAGAGCCCACAGTTACAGAGGTCCGACTGTGCTGTGAAAAACTGCTAACATTTATTGAATGCTGACAATGACCCAGAACTTCTGCTAAATTAGGCTTGCTTTAAATTATTTAATTTAATCCCTACAATTGTCCCATTAGGTAGGTACTATTATTCCCATTTTACAGAGGAGTGAAACTGAAGTTCATAGCAGTTAAGTAACATGCCTAGGGTCAGATGGTGATGGAGCTCAGAAAATATGGTCCAAAATTCAATCCACTAAGCTGAACTTGCATTAGGAAAAGGAGGCATTTCTATTGCCCTACTTAACTCAGCTGGGTTCCCTGCTGTGTCCCAATCCAAACCCACAGGGTCCCAGGGAGAATTGCGCAAGTAAATGGCAATGAGGAAGCCTGTCTAGCGGATGAATCTGGGTAAAGAGGACCAAGACTCTTTCTAGAAGTCTCTCCTAGCCATTTTTCCCTCAACCTGATTTCTGAAGAAAGCACCTCACGTCCAGCAGCCTCTGCTAATACTCTGCCCAGAACATCTAATAAGTGTTTACCCAGGGCTCCCAGAGCCGTAGTTAAGGGCCTTAATGTGCAATCTGGCTCTGCGCCTTATTTAATCAGCACCTGAATGAAATGTCTCTTTGCTAGCAACAGCCTGAGCACAGGCAGAGTCTCTCTGCAAACACAGCTGGTCGATTGGCAAAGGTGATTCAATTCACAGGCAAAATACACCCTGAGTTTATACCACCACTGATGTGTGGAGATGGGGAGACTAGGGGCATCGGGATGGAATTAGAATGAGCTCATGCTTCCTTTCTCCTTTAGATAAATCTCACCTCTCCCTCTTCTACCCACCTAAACAGCTGCCCACAGGACATGGCTTGGACTGTTTCTGCCGGGTGGGCCAATCCTCTCTAACCTCCTGTCTCCTGCCATCTTGTCCCTTTCCTCAGAACCACCAGGCCCAGGACGAGACATCCTACCCTTCTTCCCTCTGGCATTTCCTCCAGCAGGTCCTATGAAGGCACCACGGCCAAGGGAGCAATTCCCCCAACCCTCCCCTTCGGGATCTCGGGCCGGCAACAGGTCTGAGTCCCATGACACACCACACACTGACCGAGCGTAAGCCATGCCCTGTTCAGCTGGCAGCTCTTTCCCAGGGAAAAAGCCGAGTCAACAGAGAGGACAGTGTCCAGAAGAGGAGGGGTCCACCCCGAGCCTTCGGATGTCACTGCTGCATCCAAGGACCTTGGGGGGAGGCTCTCCCTGGGGGTCTGCAAGCAGGGTAGCAAGACACTGACAACCCCAGTTCTCTGGGCAGGTGTGTGTGAGCAGGAGGGAGTCCAAAACCTGGCTAAGGAACATGGGAAAGGCCACCTGCTCAAAAACATTGCGATACACCCCACCAATCAGAGAGCAAGTAAGGGTTACAAGGCCCTTTTACAAATTCCTGCCCTCCTCTACCCCAGTTGAGTCTGAGCCATTCACACTTCAGTGTGAACCTCCTAAATGGAATTGCTTTCTTCCTGATCTCCTCGGGAATATGGCCTGGGGTACACTGGAAAGAAGCAAACCGGGATGGGGTGGGTCAGAGGAGAGACTTGGAAGCAGGGAAAAAGGAAGGAAAGAGAAAGGTAGAAGGACAGCATCCCACTTCACCAGTTCTATAGAGTATGAAAGTGAATATATGTGGTTAATGTGCGGCTGAGGCATTGGGCTGTACACCAGAAACTGACACATTGCAAACTGACTACCTCGATTAAAAAAAAAAAAACATTTCACCAGTTCTGCTGCGGACTTCAGTGGGGGCAGCAATCATCCTAAGAGCACTAAAAACCATCTTCCGGTGGCAAGTGGGATGCCTGCTATCTCATTTCCTGTATTTAATGTCTGCTCGCTCTCATCAGTATCCTGTGTGTCTGTTCCTGATAGTGTGGGCCCTCCTCGGGACAGCACAGAGAACATGATTCTCTGTCTCACAAGACCCCCATCAAGGATTCATGGGCAAATGAAGCTGTCTTATCAACAGGCCAGTGTCGAGGGAAAAATTCCTGACCCCGATGATAATACACGAATCACTCCAGGTAATAGCTGGGATGCTTTCCTGTGAAAGAGGAAGCAATTCTGTGCTTTCGCATGTATTGTTTCCTATGCCCAGAATCCCCTTTCTTCCTGCAATACCCAGCAAACCCCTACTCGTTTGTACAGACGGGTTCATTGAGCACCTACTCTGAGGCAGGCCCTGTTAGAGGCACTAGAATAGAAAACAAGACAAACAAGGGCCCCTGCTCTCAAAGATCTAACACGTGTCCTTCGTGAGTCCAATGTCACCTCTTTTAGGAAGCTTTCCTTCATTGCACTAGGGAAAAAAGAAAAAACAGACCCGCTGTCCTCTCTGCTTTGTTCAAATTTGTTACCATACATGTCATGTTGTAATTTAGTTGATCTTTCTTCTTGCCTGTCTCACTCAACTGTGAGCAATAGGAGGGCAAAAATGTTTCTTACTTATCTTTGAATCTCCAGTGCCTGGCATAACGTTTGATGTACAGTAGGCTTTGGATAAATGTTTGCTGAATGGATGCAAGAATGAATACATTCCTGTGACCATATAAAATAAGAGTCCTGCAAACAGAGAGTTAGCATGCAATAACTCTGTGTCGAGACTTCCTTCCATTAGTTTCCAAAGATCTCAGAGACTGGAAGCATGGGAAGGGAGTGCAGAACTACTGGAAGGTGATGAAGGACACCTGGCCGAAATCCCCCACTGACACAACTCCTAGGCACCCAACAAGCCACTGGAACTCTAAAGCTACCTTCAAGTCCACCTCACAATAGCTCGGGGCCCTCAACCATCAACTTCAGCCACATTATCTAACACTGACATAAACACTGAGGCGCTGCCAGAAGACTAAATGCCCTGCCCACAGGCCACCCAGAATCACGCCAGTCAGGAACCAACTTCCTGCTTCACACATCAGCCATGAGAAATGACTCTCGAAGTGGGGTCTAATGCTCACTGGCATCAGAGTCACTTGGGAGCTTATAATAAATGCAGATTCCTGGGAGGGTGGGTATAGGTCAGTGGTAAAGTCCATGCTTAGCATGCACTAGGTCCTGGGTTCAATCCCCAGTACTGCCATCAAAAAATAAATACATAAACCTAATTACCTACCCCCCACCAAAAAAATGCAGATTCTTGACCTCACCCTATAGACCCTACACTTACTCAGACTCCCTGAATAGAGAGCCAGGCATCTGCATTAGAACAAGCTTCCAAGGGAATCTTTCACAAAGAAAGCTGGAGAATCTCTGCGCTGCACAGCCAGGGTCTCTTCAGGTCCCCTCAGCCAGTTACTCACAGAAGGCGCTCTCAGTTTAACAAAAGACCATGGACGTGCCAATAACTCGATGGGGGTGGGGGAGTCCTTTCACAATGTATGCATACATCAAATCATCACGTTGTGCACTTTTAATATCTTACAATTTTCTTTGTCAATCATACCTCACAAAGCTGAAAAAAAGTTTGAAAAGAAAAAAAAAGGTATGAAAGACCAGAAGTTGAGAAGCCTTGCAGAGGGTATTTCAATGAGGTAGGGTGACAATGAGCTACCCATTGAAAAATACAAAAGGGGAGAAAGAGATGGAAAGTGAGTCACCAGCCTAGTATTTTTTAATGTGTCTGATATTAAAGAAGGAAAAGAAGAAAGTAGACATTTCCAGATGTCTAACGGAGGAATTTAAGATCAACATCCAACAGAATAATTTCCTCATTGCAACGAAAGCGAGCAGATACTTTGGGCAGAGTGGGCTGTTCTTCCTAATAACCAGCTCTTTGTGATGGAAATTCAACAAAAAGATGTGTGAGCTGGAGGCGAAACCACCTCTCTCCTCTGGCTATTTCAAAAAACAGACAGGAGGTTCTCTTAATAGGCACAAGAGACCTAGGAAAGGCGCCCACTAGACCTCAAGGGAACACAGGCAGAAACACCAGAGGGGATAAGGGGAAGAAAAAAGTCAGCTCTGTCAGTCAGTCAGAAAGTATTATCCAGGTGCACATTAAACAATGAATGTGCATGTACGGTATTGTATTAAGCTCTGCAAGGAGTTACAGAGGGGAAAAAAAAACTACTTCTTTCCTTAAAGAAAAGTGTTCACACTGATGATGAAGAATGAACAAACATGCAAAAACAAGCAACGCAGTCAAACACAGAACTACCTACATGTATACAAAGGCATCAGTTAAACTACCGGAATAGTCCGAGGAACGTTCAGAGGGTCAGGAAAGGAGAACAAAAGGCATTACTGGAATGAGTAGAATAACTGGGGAGTCAAGTCAAGGTCATCCGGAAAGTTTCACAGAGGAGAATCTTCAGGAAGATCTACAGAGGGGAAGAACCCTTGACAAATCCTACGAAGACGGCAATGAAGGAGGCACATCCATGGCAAAGAGACAAAAATCCAGGGAGCCTGTGGATCACCCCCTGAGTAGGAGCCAGCCACATACTGTTCCTTAATAGCAAGCTCCATGCTGGGTTGTATTAACAGGTGCTCGGGAGGAAAGGCTGGGAAGGAAATCTTTCCTCTCTGCTAGGGGTGGGCTGTACCTCTAAGAGTCCCAGAGTCCAGGTTTATAGGCTGTGCATGAGACGGGTATGTAGGCACAGGCGTGGAGCCAGAGAAAAGCAACAGAAATGATTAGAGGAATGGACTCTAACAGCTATCGAGAAAGGTGAAAAGGAGTTGAGGTTTGCCAGTTTCTGAGTTAGAGGTAAAAATCTCTTGGCCATCTGCCAGCTCTGATCAGCTGTGCCCAGCTTCTCTGTTTAAGTGACCACAGAGTTATGCAGAAGATTAAAATGCTTTGTTTCCATGTGGCCCATTTCAGAGAGAGGATGGAGACAGGAAAAGGTTAAATAATTTGCTCAGGTTCCCTAGCAAAACTGGCATCATAATTTTAAATCCCAGGGCTCTCTGTGGGTTGTTTAATCCACCCATCCACACCACTTCTCTTTATAATGGATGCCCTCAAAAGACTGTAACAGTGAAAGATGGGAAAATTCTCTGCAAATGTCCTTGGGTGGGGGAATAAAACAAACTAAAAAGGGATGTCATGCCTCACTGCTGAGGCCCATATAAACATCATCCCCTTTGACCCCGCGGACTGATGACATAGGACACTGTCCATCTGATAAGCTGTCAGCAGATGGCTGGATCCCTCATTGTACCCATTACTCACCAACGTCAACCACAAGCAGGAGCAGTTATCAGTGCTCCAGACAACAGATGGGAATGAGGAGGTGTGGCTGGTCTGAAGTCAAGGAGGCGGGGGACAAAAAGCCTAGTTCTCAAATCTATCAGGTTTTCTCTAAAACAAATTCACCACAGAGCAAACAGAACAGATCAGTGTTCCAAAAGGTGTCACAAAAAGCTCAGGACCGTTTTAACATGTGCCATGCTACACTTTGAGCAAAGAGGGAAAACAGAAGAAAATAAACAGGGCCAAAAGCAGGTTAGCCGTATTTGGTGGGAACCAGACTCCTGATATATTGTAAAGAAGATAGAAAAACAAAATAGCAATGGCGACTCTCAAAAAGGATGGGGCTCACTCGGTATTACAGGCTAAAAACCAGAGGCCTGGGGCTCCGGAGTCAATAGCATCAATTGCTACTTGTCAAATGCCCAGCCAGGATCCTGCCTGCCTGATGTGCACAGACGAGGAGGGTTAAACGGCATCTGTTGGGTCCCACTAAGTTCAGCGCCCAATCAGGAGATGTTGGCACAGACATATATGGAACCAACCAGAAGTGGACAATTAGACAAGGCGCCCAACATGTGATCTTTTTGTTAAGTTCCTAAGACAGAGACAGTATAACTGAACGCAAAGGAGATAAAGGCCACTAATTCGAGACCACCAGTCTCTACAGATGCAACCATTCAAACTGTCTGACATTTTAACCCTTCTGCTGAAAAATTGTAGATTTAGGGACTTAAACAGCTATGAGAATCTCTTCCTGCTAAAGCCCACTGTGGTAGCTTGGTTCTAAAGCCACCTCTGCCACTAACTTGCTGGGTGATTTTTCTGGTAAACAGCATAGTCACTCAGTAAATTCATTCCCTGTCACCCATACCTGCCAAAATAATTCGAACAAGGGGACTAGCCAGGTTTGAACAAATACTCGTTGATGTCATGTGTAAACACCGCTGATATTCAGCAAGGCGTTTAACAACAGTGTGTTAATCTTGCTTCTTGCTGATCCCAGAACCCTTAAGCATCACCCGCTTGAGCTCAGATGTGAGCCAGTGCTGCTTCAATCCTACAAACCTCTATCGGCCCCCAGATGCCAGCACCCTTGAGATACCAGATGAGACCAAAAAGAAACCCAACAGCAGGAATATTCATCCAGAACAGAACACAGACACAAGAACTGCCCTACCTTATGCTTCCTTCTAAGGCTGGCCATCACCCAGAGCAGCATGGCTATGACAAGGGTCTGTGTAACAAGGCCTTGGGAATAAATCCTTTACAGACTGAAACATGGGAAGTAAGGAGACCAACCAATTTCCCTCCAACTCTTCCACTTCCTGGCCTAAAGCAATACTGCCTTGTTAGAAACTTAAACTGACTCTGAGGAGCAAGGCCTTTCTATAAAGCCCTAACTGAGTCATCCTGTTGAGAGACAGGCATCAGAAATATCTTTGCTAAGCTCCCCCTTTCATTTCAGCTAGTGTCTCCCTTTCCTTATCAGGACCTCTGAACGCCACAGAATTGACTGCCATAACATAGCCGAACTCAGCTAATTCACTTGCCAAAGCTTTTCTTTGTACTCAACATCCCCTTTGGAATACACACAGTCATGGGAAGCACTTTAATATCTCTTTCTCCAGGCTCAAGCTTATCGAGCACCACCCTAAATTAACATGATGCATCCAAAGTGTCTTACCAACAGTTAAGGGCCAGATCAATGTAAAGTATCATTACCCATACTTGCTATCATTAGTCATTGCTTTAACCAAATCAGAAAATTGTTTCCAACTATCTGTTGTTAAATTTCTTTTAAGAGAACTCACAGTAACTTTTAAAAATCCAGACATCCCTGCTTCCCAGGAAGAGCCATAGGTAAGGTATGGAATGTTGGACTCTTCAGAGGCTAGATTCCTCCAGGCCAGAAGTTTCTATTTAAATAACATAAAACATTGACTTTGGAGTAAAGGGCAAAGCAGTACAATCGTGCTGGGGCTCAAGAAGTCCTCAGCATGACTCTGTTCTTTGTCCCCACCCTCTAGCTTCAGTGTTTAAGCTAAGCACAGGACAACAGAAAAAGCACAGGTGACAGGAATCTGACCCTAGTCCCCCAAACACCCAAGGGCCAACATCATGTACCTGTGTCCCCAAGGGTGCCCTGGTCAGGTTCACTTTACTAGGAAGACACAGGGAGCAAAAGATAATAAACAAGGGTGAAAAGATTAACAAGGTCACCTGACCTGGACAAGGAAGCCAAAAGCATTTCTAGAATAACTCTCCATGGCATCCCCGGCCACTGCTTATGGAGAAAATCACAGGACACATAGACTGTCAAGAGCTAGGAATTGCAACTCTGCCCCATTTTGCAGATGGGAAAACTGAGACCCAGGAAAAGTACTTTCCCCAAAGTCATACAACTATTTAAAGCCAGAACGAAGTCTCTAGAATCTTCTAAAAGCCTCTAAAAAAACCTTTCCACTAAAAACCACGATACTGCCAGCTTTGACATCACACCAGTAGCAGCACCAGTCAGGCTGAAATTAGTCCTTTGTTGACCTTCCAGATATGTGGTTGTCAGAGGCCTCAAGACCCCTTTGTTGAAGAGGCACCCTCTGACCCTCACCACCTGCCATCCTAAAAAAGCACTCCTGTCTGAGAGCCTCACACAGCAGTGGCTGAGATGCGTTGTTTCCTTTCATTAACAAAAAGCCCATTCATTAAAAAAAGAAAGAAAGAAGACAGGCTCAAATTTACACAGAAGGTCTAGCTGGGAGAGCCCTGGGCTTCCTGTGAATGGCATCACTTCCAAAGAAGCCCTCTTTAAAAAAAAAAAAAACTACCCACTCCAGTCCTGCTGGATGCTTATAGCCATCCAATCAATAAGAGCTTCTTTATTCCAAAGCTATCCACACCTCCTTGCCACATCTACAAGACTGAAAGGGGTTTGTGGCCATTCAGCACATTTTACAGATTGGGAGACTGAGGCCAGGAACCTGCCATCAAAGGAGTTCCTCAAACAGAAAGCCAGCAAGTATCTGAGCCACAAGTAGGCGGCGCCATGCTGATCCCCGCAGAGACTGCCCTGCCATTCCGCAAACAGCTTGCAACCCCAAAGAGGGTGGGTTAGCTTTCCAACTCAGACGCTAATTCATCTTTTGGCTGCAGGCAGGCAACCTCCCATCCCTGGGACCAGCCGGGCCTGTAAAATGGAGATAAGCATCTCAACCTCCTCCCCCACAGGGTTGTCTCCTGAGAATAACCCACAAATATAAAAGCAATACAGATACTAATGACAAGTTTCAAAACTGTCCCTGAATAAAACACGCCAGGTTTTCCGAAGCCTGAAACCTAAAAAAGATTTTTCCCCCCTTTCTCCTCTTCCTCCTCCTCCGTGATTTTATAGTTTTAGAACATCTCTCCACACAGGCTGAGTACAGAAAGACAGTTTCCCTCTTGGTCCTCACCCAGATTATTTTTATGTATCTGGCAACTTTCCCTTTCAATCTCATTTCTTTTTCTTAGCACCGCTAATGGGAGGTAAAGAAATCAGCTCGCTGGGCGGCCCTGGACCATGACCTCGGGAGACAGAATAAGAGTAGGAAGATGGAGAGGTTCGCAGAAAATAAATACCCTCTCATCATGGACAGAGAAAGTTCACAAGTCATCCTGGGGTGTGTTTCATAGTGCCACTTAGTAGGAGCTTGATGCTGCTCCAGTACCTCGCAACTCAAAGGCAGACACCTCAGCCTAAGAGCATAAATTCCCAAATGAAAGAGTCATTAAGAGAAACCTGTAAAAGTATTTCCCCAAAGCAGCACCGTAAAGACCAAGCACCTTATGTGACCACCCCCAGGAAAGAATGTCACCAGGCTTCTGGGAAATTAACTGTGGCAGAGTGAATGGAGGGCTGGCCATGGTCCCCAGATTCAGAAAGGGCCACCTGGCTGGGGCTGGACTTCCAGCTTGTGAAAGGCCAGGGCAGGTCGGGAGGGGAGGGGCTGCCGGCCTGAGTGCCAGTCTTTCCTAGGGCTCACGTCCACTGTGGGGCTGACGCACTGTGCCAAGGTAGAAGAAAGCCAAATCTGAAATCCACACAAAAACAGCCACTCGTTGGAAAATCATTTTTAAGGGTCCCACTTCCCGCAGTGATGAGGTGCTCTACACTGCCAAGTGTCCTGAGCACACAAATGACTCTGATTGCTGAGGCTGCCCCGGGGAAGGGGAAAAAGTCAACGGACTCACATGCATCATGGTGACCAGGTGACAGGGGTTGAGCAGGTAGATGACGGTCTTGGTGGCGAACTTAAAGCCCACCTCCACCCCGAAGGTCAGGCACAGGGCTACTAAGAGCAGATTCTTGCTCAGGCTCTCTTTGCCTTCCTCTGGCCGCTGGGTCACCTGCTCTGGCTGGCAGCCACGGCCACCCCTACCGTCCTCCTTCGTCTGCCTCAGGATGTGCCGCAGGGCCACCAGGATCTCCAACAGGGCCAGGGTCAGGACCACCACACTTTCCAGCAGCCGCTGCTGCCAAGAGAGGAAGGCAGCACAGTCGGGGCCCCCATTGCCTGCAAAGCTGGGGTCCACGCCCCCATAGAGCCAGTCCAGGAGACTTTGGTAGCTATACCGGGACATGATGCAAAGTGGTTCCCCTCGACCACCGTGCAGGAAGCAAGAGCGAGATGGAACACAAGCCCAGAGGGTGGCCCGGGTGGTGGAACATGTACGGAGGGCACACCCCCGCACCCGCACCCCCCTCCAGACACCGGGTCACCTATGGCAGGGGACAGGAAGCTACACGCGAGGCCCGGGGCAAAGTGCTGGCTCTAACTTGTCCCCACGGCTGTCTGGGGAGCCCCCCGCGCTTCTCCAGTGGCCACCAACGAGGCAGGGTGGAAACGAGCCGTTGGCCAATCTAAAAGGAAGGAGAGGAAAAAAAAAAAAGGTCTCAAAGAGGCAGTTGCATCGGGAATTACGAAGCGGGGAGGGGTAACTAGCGAGGGAAGAAAAGGGGAACAGGGGCAGTGGCGAAACAAGCAGGGGTCAGGGGAAGTCGGAGGTCGGGAAGGTCAGGGCGAGGGCCGAGGGAACCCGGCAGCGCGGCGGGAGCGAACCGGGGGGCGACAGCGAGGGAACACGCGGAGGCCGGGCGGGGAGCTGGCGGGGCCGGGCGGGCGGGGAGGGCGACGGGGCTGGCGGGGACGCCGGATTCCTCGTCTCACGCACTCGCCACAGGGGGATCGCTTACTCCTGCAACCGCGTGGCCGTCTCTGCCCCCAGCGAACAACTTCGCCGCCGACGGGCCCCTCCGAGCCAATTTAGATCCGTCCCGGTCCAGCCTCCCGCCCCCGGGTACACCCCCGAGCCCCCAGCTCCACCTCCCGGCCCCAGACGCCCGCCCTCCGGGCAGCACCTCCCCCAGCCCGCGGCCCGCCCGGGACCTGCCCCCCTCGCGCGGGCAGCGGCGGGAGGAAGCCGGGAGGGAGGGAGACAGGGAGGGAAGGCGGGCGGGAGGCCGGGCCAGCCGGGGGCCGGGCTCCGGGCGGCCCCCTCCCTCCGCCCCGGCGCCGCATCTTCCCGCGCCTCCCGCCTGGCCCCGGGAACGGGCCGCCGCGCCCCTCGAGGCTCCACTCACCGGCAGCTCGGCCCGCGGCCCCGGCTCGGGCGTCAGCTCGGCTCCCCGCGCCCCAGCGCTCGACTCCCCTGGCGGCCGCCGCGGCCGCCGCGCAGGGCTCCTCCTCCCCGTCTTCCTCCCCTTGCAGCGGCCGCACTCGCTTCCTCCTTCTTCCCCTCCCTCTCTCCTCCCCCTCGCCGCCGCTGCCGCCGCCGCCGCCGCCGCCGCCTACCCACTCCGGTCCGGCTCGGCCCCGCGCCCCCCCACCCAACACGCCCTGGGGCCGCGGCCACCCCGCCTCCCCTCCGCCCCTCTCCGGCCTCCCTCGCTCCCCCCGCCGCTCCCACCCTCCGCACCTCCCACCCTCCGGCTTTTCGCTTCGCCCTCCCCCTCCCTCCCCCGGGCGCAGTCCCCGCCTCCTTCCCCTCCTCCCCGGCCTGCCTCCAATTCCGCACTCGCCCAGCGTGCCCGCGTGCAGAGCCACCTTCCTTCACCACGCTCTACGGGATTTGCCTCCTCCGGGAAGCCGTTTGGACTGACTCCGCCTCCTGCGACCCGGTTCTCCAGGGCCCTTCTGTGTACACCGAGCACCCAGTAGGCGCTTAGCCGGCCCTCGCTGAGTTCTTCGGGGAATGGACAGGCCCGTCTAGTGATGAGTGGCTGGGCCAGCTTGGCTTTGGGGGCTTTGCCGGGTATGGCCTTCTACTCTTTGCGTCTCCTCCTGTCCGTCCTGAAACAACCGACTTGTGCCGGGCCAGGCCGGCGTCTGCTCTCACCTTTCGAGCCACAGCCCTACTCTCCGCTTCAGTCCTGAGGACGAGGCTTCTTTTCCTACTTTGCCCCGCTCTTCCCTCTCCCGCTCTACTCCGGTGTTTGTCTCTAGCCTTCGGCCACACGACCCCACCCCTGCCCTCCTGCTCCCCTTTCTCCGGCCACGCCTTCTATCTCCATCGTACTCTAGCTGGAGGAAAAGAAGCTTCCCCTGACTTCTTTCCCTCCTCCCTCCCTGTGACGGAGCAGCTGTTTCCCAACCTGCACTTGGCCCAGAGTCCTGCCACCGAAAGGCTAGCCAGGACCCTGTGGATGTGGAGGGGCCCAAGCATTGGATGAGGGCCGCTGATAGAAACAGGGCCCCCTCTCCCCTGCCGCTTTCTACCCAGAGACTGGGGTTTGCTTTTCTTTGGGAAGGAAACAGGAAAAAGACTTTCTCAGGCTCCACCTCGTGTTGGTTTAATATTTATTGAAGACTCACAAAGAGGAGAATATCCAGAAAACCACAGTTAGGTACCTTGCCTGGGGAACACTTTCTGCTATTGGCTGTAAGCCAGACTCAAAACATAAAATACAGTCTCCTGTATTATCAGGCCATTGTCCTATCCTTTCTAAATCTAGTTTTCCCCACAAATATAGCCTCAGTGCCAGGTAGCCTTGTCTGATTCCAAGCTTTGTATGGCATCTACCAAGGACCTGATGCTCTTAAAGTGCTAATTAATAAAGAACAACAACAAACAAGAATTGATTCGGCTGCTCGCTTATTCAGTTCATTCTCCCTAGGTGTTTTTTTAAGTCCTCTGCACTGTGACATTAAAGATAAATCTGTGGAACTGCTGGCAATGACTGCAGCATGAGACCTCAAGTTTCTATCTTCTAGGAAGTAAGAATGAGTGTATAGCACTCAGTAAAAGGCATTATTCATCCATGCCGAACTTCCTGTTGGGAATTTGGCCTAGAGGGTCCTGTGTGTGCAAAACAACTGTTTAGTGACTTTAGCCAAGCAGCTTCCTCGCCTGGGGCACAAATTCCTCTTTTTCAAAGGTAGAATAGCCAAGTGTTTTGACACCTGGATTCTAATTCCGTGTATGCCATTTACTTGCTTTGTCACCTTGGGCAATTTACCTCCCAGTGCCTTCATTTCCATCTATCAACTGAAGGATTATCAATTATCTATTATTTTAGCTCCCAGGATTATGCACGTTTAAATGAGTTGCATTATGTAGCACATTAGGTAGTATCTGGTGCATAAAACATGCTCAATAAATGTTATCTTCATCCAGTTCTGCACACACAGTCGCATTCAGTGCCCTCCTCCACATATGCATAAACAATCCTACCCAGCCTTCAAAGCCCACGTGCGATGGCACTCTCCCCAACCCCCAACCCCAGCTCCCAGAGCTCTCTCCCTCCTCTGAACTTCACCAGCAGTTACTGCCTGCACTACGCATTTTATTCTGAATCACAGACTGCCTTCCATTGTTCTCTCATTGTTAGTTCTGTCTCCCACACTCAGATCTTTGACAGCAGGGATGAGTCTTCATCTTTTCTAAACCCCCCTCAGCACCTAGCAGAGTGGCAAACATAGTAGGCACCAGGCTGATACTGGGAGGGTGTGGTCCCCCTAGGTAAAAGGCAAACCATGATTGAGGTGAAGTGGTGGGTCAGATTTCAGAACCTTAAAAAGCTTCAGACAAATGTCCTGATCATTTTCTTGCTGGGACACGGGCCAGAGGCTTCTTGTCTCCAAACAGTAACAAGAGCAAATGAACTGGATTTTTTAAGTAAAACCTTGAAGCACACTGAAAAGGGAATCTAGACCTTGGGGAAAGTCATAGCTCCATGCTTCCATGTACTGAGGTACGATGAGGGGGTGGACTAGAATAGTTTCTAAGAGTCCCTGATTCTAGGAACTCAGCCTTCCAGCCTTTGATCCAAGTCATGTTTGAATCTCAAGGCAGAAAGCAGATCTAACTGGTTTGGTGATCTGAGCCTTGTTGAAACAGTACCCTAAATTCTTTTGTCCAAAGTACCTTCCCAGCTATGAACTCAGCTGACTTCCTCCTAAGGGGTGCAAAGATCAGAACTTATCTCTGTCAGACTGCGACAGGAAGAGGGCAGGGCACAGCCATTCAAGGAACAACACAGCAATTAACAGCAGGATGGCTGACGATTCAACCCCCAGTAGGCCTTGAGGCTCAAGATGGTGGGAGATTAGACTTCTAGTAGACCTTGAACTTCATTATATGCCTATTGTAATATATTAACATGCCCACAAGCGCTAGTCCCAAGGCTAGCCACAAAAGGTCAAAGAGTGGGAAATGGCCAACTTCCTGGGAATCCCAGCCCCTTCCCCAGGCTAGTTAGACTGGTCCTTCCACTTACTAGCATATGAAGCTACCAAGCCCATAAAAACTGGCAACACTGCCCCTCACAGCCGCCTCTCTCCCTCTTTGGAGACGGACCGCACTCTGTCTGTGGAATGTGTACCTACTTTGACTCTAATCTGAGCACCCAACCCCACTCCTCATGGCATTTTTCTTGCCTTTTGATGTATCTCTAAATAAATCTACCTTTACTCAACTGTGGCTCGCTCTTGAATTTCCTGTGCAAAGCCAAGGACCCACACTTGGCGGGGCACGTCCCAGGGGCTCAACTGAAGCCTGGGACACGGCCTTTCTCACGCCTCACATCTGTTTTTCCTGCATCAATACCACAGACAAATGGGCTCAGAAAGGTGAAGTGACTTGCCTAAGATCATACCAGTTCTTGGCAGAACAAGGGCTAGAATTTGGGTTCAACAGCAGAGGCCAGAGCAAGCTTGTTCATTGACTTGGCCATCTGACCTTTTCTCCTCCTGTGCTTTATATTCTTTGAATCCACTCCTGTCCTACCCACAGTCTAACCTGAAAGTCAAATGCATGCATGATCACCCACAAGCGAAAAACAGTGCACAATCCCAATATTATATGAAGAGTTATTAGTAAAAACAAGCTGCATGTGTATGGGGGAGAATGAAGAAAGAGGCCTTTGTCTTGATCTGAGTATTTGCTTACTGCTTCTTTCCCCCCCACCCCATTCAATCAACACCAGAATTCATTCCACAATTATTTCCTGAGTTTCTATTATGTGCCTAGGAATATGCTAGACAAGTGGGCAATCTCTGCCTTCAAGGAACTTAAAATCTAGCTAGGGAGACCAGACCAACAAACAAAGATTAGATAACAACACAGGAAAGAGGTGTAAATACAAACTAAGTAGGTAAAAGCTGCGGCCACAAGGGCAAATCTTGCATATTTCAAGTGAGCTGCACAGGCAGCGAGGGTAAGAAGAATTTCATAGTTGAACATCAGGCAAAACTCATCTGTGGAGGGAAAGGTCCGCCCGGTAATGAAGGGAAACAGAATTTGTCACCCTGATACAGGAAAATCGGATATGGGGCGTCAGGAGAGGTGTATCCTATGCCTCAGTTGAGCCCCTGGGATGTGACCCACCAAGTGTGGGTCCTTGGCTTCGTGCAGGAAAGAATTCAAGAGCGAGCCACAGTTGAGTAAAGGTAGATTTATTTAGAGCGATACATACTGCATAGAGTGCAGGCTGTTTCAGAAGGCAAGAGAAAGGCCATGAGGTGTGGGGTTGGGTGCTCAGATTAGAGTCAAAGTAGGTACACATTCCACAGACAGAGTGCGGTCCGTCTCCAAAGAGGGAGAGAGGCGGCTGTGAGGGGCAGTGTTGCCAGTTTTTATGGGCTTGGTAGCTTCATATGCTAGTAAGTGGAAGGACCAGTCTAACTAGCCTGGGGAAGGGGCTGGGATTCCCAGGAAGTTGGCCATTTCCCACTCTTTGACCTTTTGTGGCTAGCCTTGGGACTAGCGCTTGTGGGCATGTTAATATATTACAATAGGCATATAATGAAGTTCAAGGTCTACTAGAAGTCTAATCTCCCACCATCTTGAGCCTCAAGGCCTACTGGGGGTTGAATCGTCAGCCATCCTGCTGTTCATTGCTGTGTTGTTCCTTGAATGGCTGTGCCCTGCCCCCTTCCTGTCTCAACCAACTATATGTCTCTTTGGCGTAAGGATTATTTTAGGCTGATTATTTTTAAGAAACAGACACAGAAGTTACCCTTTTGTAAGAGACGTTTACATTTACAAGGGAAATCTCCATTTGTTAAGGTGCCACCCTGGTATACCAGGAAGAGAGAGATGACTAAATCTCTAGAAACTCTTAATAGTGAGAAGGCTACAATTAAATCTGCATAACAACCTTACTCTTATTTACTGTGGTTTTTTCCTGGTCACCTTGCATAACTGGTTCCCTCCACCCTCAGCAACCTGTGTCTTTAAAAGATAGTTCAGGTAGTGGCTTGTGCCGTTTCAGGGAGTTACTCAGTTTTGCTGGGTCTCTCCCATGTATGTGAAACTGAATCCCCTCTAAAACTGAGTTTCCAGGCTGAGTTTATTATTACCCTCTCTATCCAAAAGTTTATTCCCTTTCTTGTCCTGCCCCTGTTTCCCTCAGGACTGAGAAACATCAAAGAAATGGAGGGATTGAAACCAAGCAGGACTCTGTGGGGCCCTCCCAGTACAAAAGCCCCTCAGTGTCCCCCGTTGCTTGTCTGTAGAAAAAGGCTTTAGTCACCTAGGCCTTCCCTGGGTGCCAAAGAGCAGATACAGGCAGTTACTAATTAGGGAAGAGATGTTACCGAACATAGGTTCATGTGTCCAAGGCACAGTGAGGCCAAACCAACTAAAACAGAGTTTGGAGCAGAGAAAGGTTTATTGCAGGGCCAAGCCAGGAGAATGGGGGGCTCATGCTCAAAAAATCCAAACTCCCTGATGGTTTTTTGTGGAGTTTTTAATAGGCAAAATTTGGAGTGAGGGCTGAAGGGGAGTGACTTTCTTCTGATTGGTGGGCGGTGCTCAAGGATTCTTGTGCTCAGCCTGAAGTTCCCATCCTCCACCTGGATGGGGGCCTTAGTTCCTGCGGAAGAACTCAAAGATGTTGTTATGTATATTCCTTGAGGAAGAACCAGGATCCTGCTTTAATAGCTGCACTATTTTTTCTTGACTGTTCCTCCCTTGTTTCTGCATTCCCTCCCTGCCCTGATTAATAACTGTTTGAAACTGCCCCTTGGAACTCAGGGAATGTCTAGGAGGCTGAAGACTTCTTCCTATAAACATGAAATGGGGGATACGGAAAGGATTTGTCCCCAGGAGGGTCTCAAAGTGTTCTGCTCAGTTTCAGTGAGGAAACGCAGAAACAAAAGAAAAGCAGTTAAATGAGGAAAGTAATGACAATAGTTCAATGACAAAACTGAGCCCAAGTTCCTTCTCAAGGGAAATACATAACAATCTGACACAGATCTTTGAGTTTTCTGCAGGAACTAAGATTCCAGCACTCAGGTGGAGGATGATGACTACTTGCTGAACACAAGCACATAGACCCCAGACTGGTTGGAACCAGAAGGTTGATGATTAAAATTCCAGAAGTATCACTCCTGTTACTTCACCACCAACCAATCAGATGAAAGCTATGCGCCCTGCAGCCCTCACTCCAAATGTTGCCTTTAAAAACCCTTCCCTGAAATCCTCAGGGGAGTTCAGGTCTTTTGAGCATGAGCCACACGTTCTTCTTGCTTGGTGCCTACAATAAACACTGTGCTTTCCTTCACCACAACCCCATGTCAGTAAATTGGCTTTGCTGTGCGGCAGGCAAGCAGACTCAAAGTTGAGTCCGGTAATGTATACAGGAGGCCTACATATTATTAAATGTCTGTTTCTCCCCTTTTGATTTCTTTTATTGCAGGGGAGTCTCAGCCGAGAACCTAGAAGGGTAGAGGGAACATTCTTTTTCCTCCTCAACAGCAGTATAGCTCCGGGAGTTTGACTTGAGGGTACTGACAGGAAAGGTGACAGAAGCCTTCTGGAGGGCAGGTGATGTTCATATCTTGATCTGGGTCCTGTTACACTGGTGCACACATATGTAAACATTCATTAGAGCCCCACAGTTTAGAGTTTTGTACTTAACCGTATACCAATTATACCTCAATTTTTAAAAAGTTCAGAGAAGAGAGAAAACACCTGGAGCGGACATTGTCAGGAACATCTTCATGAAGGAATAGCTGGTGTTTGATTGGAGGCGTGGATGAATCTAGGCCAGTGGCTGTCAGCTCTGGCTACACTTTAGAATCATGGGGCCCACACCCGACCAACCCAATCAGAAGCTCTGGAAGTAGGATCTTTGAGTGGGCATTTTATTTTTTAAACCAAGGTTGAGCACTACTATGGGTTTGATCACTACAGTAAGAAAATAAAACCAAGGCAGATCAAATACCTTTAAGTGGCATATAGTATCTCATTTAAGCCACATGCTAGACAACCCTGAAAGATAGGTACTATTGTTATGATCCTCAGTTTACCGATGGGAAAACAGAGGCTCATGTCATACTGCCTATAAGTGTCAAAGCTGCATTTCGTACTAGATCTATTTGGTCCAAAGCCTGAACCCATACATACTATTGCCTGCCAGCTGATCCTGTCACTAGGGAGGCATATGCAGATGCTCTTAGTAGATGAGCTGGCTGTCCATGAAGAGATCACCGCTTTTTAAATGTTTTTTTTTATTGAGAATTAACTTTCATATGCTAAGACGCATTATTAGTCTTAAGTGTACAACTCCATGAGTTTGACAAATGTGTATGCCCCTGTAATCACCACTCAGATCTTCCTGCCCCACCCCCAGTCAATCCCCACCCCTAGAGGCAACCATTGTTCTGATTTCTATCATCATAGATGAGTTTTGCTTAATCCTGACTGCCCTATCAGTGGAATTATAAACGTGTACTTAATTGTATCTGGCTTATTTTGCTCACTCTTCTGTCCTTGAGGTTCATTAGATCACTTCTTATGGGATACTGAGAGTATAGGAGATGCTAAACCAATCACACCTGGGACCCATCAGGGCTCAGGGCTTTCACTGCTAAGCTGGTAACTGTTACTGCTGGGAAGCCCTTCTCCACCCCATTCACTATAGTTTCAGCCGTGTTCACACTGCTGATGTTAACAATGGGGCCCCCATGATGTATTTCTACTGAATTGTTCAAGACACATTAACCTCATACAATCTGGGAAGCAGAAGAGGCCAACTTCCTGGAACCAGAGAAAGATGTGTGCTGCAATGAACTTGGCCTCTGGACTCCAAAAGCCCCAGGAAGAATTCTGGTCCTCCTGGTTTCAGAAAAGTCCCAAAGAACATAATTAATATCTGGTGGGAGGAAGGAAGGGCATTTCCGGTGCAACCCCACTTTAGGAAAGTCTGATAAAGTCCTCATATTCCCGTCTATTCCTCCATCAGGGCTGAACCCAGAATGCCATGGCTGATCCCCAGGTAACACAAACTGGACACTCTTGGAGCTACTCACCCTCTCCTTCCCTCATCCTTCCGCACCAAGCTAATGCCAGCCTCTTGTGTTCAGGTTCTTCCTTCCTTCCTTCCTTCCTTCCTTCCTTCCTTCCTTCCTTTCTTTCTTTTATATTGGAGGTACTGGGCATTGAACCCAGGACCTCATGCACACACTCTACCACTGAGCTATTATCCCCACCACCCCCATTCTCAGGTCCTGTCTATTTTTGTAGGCAATTCCAAATTTCTAGATTTTCTAAGTTCATTGCTATGTGCTAGTCCATCATATGGACACAGCTTTCCTCTCTCTCCATTCAAGGTCTCCAGCACGAGGTGACAATAACTCCATCTCTCACAATGATTTCTTTCATCAGAGCTGTGAGAGGCTGAGAATCACCATCCTTGAGTTCTATTTTCTGACTTTATTTTAAGGATTTCCTTTGTGTAACCTTGAACTATGTTCTGTGGACTTTATTTTCAAGTCTCCTGGAGTCTCCAGACATCAAGCTAACTTTTCCATATGATTTTGTAGCCTCTGATGGATTTTTTGGTTTGATTGTTTGCTCCGGCGCCCTAACTTCTAACCTGCTTGATCCCTCTAGCAGCAATTTTCACTTGCTTGCCACTGGATCACTTGCTAAGAAACCTGACCCACTAGTTGAGAAAAATACTGTGTTCAGAGACAAAAATTATCCAGGTTCTAGCCTCAGGTCCTTGATTTACAGCCTAATGTGCTTCGCCCTTTGGTTTCCTTATATTTGGCAGAAAGGTACAAATGCCAACCTCTCCCTGCTTCACAAGTATATGCCCAGGACAAGTAAGACTTTACACCTTGGGCTCTTTATACATCAGGCCATCTGATTGATAGATGACTTCAAAAGATGATTACCATCATTAAATCTTAAATAATGGGAAAGCCATGCTTTCACAAGGGAAGCCACTTAGACATACGTATATCAGTTACACACCAAGAAAAGAAATAAAACCTTCAGTGACAGCACACACAAAAAGTAAGGTCTTTGCTTTGGGGGAAACTAACTGAACAGAACTGACATTATTAAGCCTTTTATTTATGACCTAAAAAGCCCAAGTCAAGTTGAAGGAAAAGTTCAAGACTAACAAATTACTCCTCAAGCTTCCAAATTTAAACTTTCCCTTAATTCCATTAATCAGCTATCAGTGGAGAAATGTTTTCTTGGCTCGTTGTCCTAAGTTACCACTTACTTTGTCATCAGAAATTCATTTTGTCATTGTTTAGCTATTTAAATCATGGAGCAGTCAAGTGGTTGTCTTTTTTCCAGGGGTTCCAAGAAAGGTCTGTGGTTAAATGTCACAGGCTCAGGCAGAGCCAAAACCTTGCTGGGGCATCCTGGGCAGAGCAGGGAACTCTTCAGGGCTTGGGCTGTCTGCTCTGCCCTTGATACAGCCTGGGGAAGACTGGCTGGGTAAAATGTCGTATAATTCAAAGCACAGGAGAGAACTGGCAGCCAGGATACTTGGGCTGGATTTGATTAGCTTGGGTTAGTCGCTCTTTTTTTTTTTTTTTTTGGAATCTGAAAGGATTTCAATCGCTCACTTCTAAATTCTCTTCCAGCTTTCATAGTCCTTGAAAATAATCGGGAATGTTGGTGTGACAAAACTGGCCTTACAAATCTGGGCTGCAGTTTGGAATCCTAGATAACTATCCTATTTGTCTCTGTCTATACCATGATGCACTAATGAAGAAATTGCTCCATTGAAAGGAGACATAAGCTGATTCATTCCAGGGCCAAGCTAGCCACAAGTGCATGGGAGATGGCAGACCCAGCAACTTCCTGAGGGAGGCTCATTTCTACTGGTTGTATTTCCTCACATCCTTTGTTATTGTTCTTTTCAGGAAACATGTATAGAGGGCCACTCTGTGCCAGGTAATATGCACAAACAGGTAATTTATAGCTGAAATTTCACAGATGACATGTATTTCGAGCATTAGGACACATCGGCACCTCTCTTGTTTTTGCAGAAGTCAAATAGTGCAAGAAGTATTTTGTCTCTGATACTGAAATTAACATAAAAATAAGCATCAACTTTATTTCATCAATCAATATTTGAATAACCAAGTAAACAAACAAATCGGACCTGAAATCAGAGAGACATGGGTTCAATTCCTTGCCAGTGATGAGCTTTTGCAACCCAGGCAAGTGACAATCTCTCATAGCCTTTTTCCTCATATGTGTTATATTATTCGAAGTGTCCACCTTCCAGACATCAAGCTAACTTTTCCATATGATTTCCATGTGATTGTGAGGATCAATGAGGTAATATATATGGAAAGTAGCTAGCACCCTGCCTGGCAAGTAAGCCACTCAATAACTATTTGCTTTAGGGATTTTCCCCCTTTTCAATTCCAGATATTCATTTTTAATCCTAAAGCAGAAATCAAATCTCCCCCAAGTCGGTCAAGTGGGCTGATTTTCTGTGGTATAGAATCCCTTTTTACTTCTGTAGCCTCAGGTGGAACTGACATCCTGTCCAGCCACAACATTGCAGGAGTGTTATTAGAAACCACACACTTTCCTGCAGGGGAGACAGAAGAAAGGAAAGAAAGAAAACCAAGCATCTGGTCCATGTGCGATTGATTTTGAGATGTGGGCAAGCTGGCAGTTTGCAGTTGCTCTTTTCCTGAAGTGCAACGCTGTCAGAAATCAATATGCTAAAAGCAGTTTTGGAAAGCTAGCTCGGGAACCCCTGGAGGATTCTGAAGCTGTTGCTGCATCCATCCTAGCTCTATGCAAGTCCCTACCCTAACCTGCTGCTCTGTAAGATAAGCAGTCAGGGCACTATCTCCTTCCTCTCTGTTACAGAGAAGATAAAGCTATCTGGTCCCTTGTGGGGAGACCCAAGAGCTCTGAATCATTGTTCCAGCCATGGAGTCAGATTGAGGAAAATAGGTAGATTTCATATGACTTAAAATTACTAAGAGGTTCTGATATTAACACCCCCAATTGGAGCAGGTTAAATAGTGTCCGGGGCAAGGTGAATTTGCATCTCTTCTGAGAATTCTTGAGGGGAAGCATGGCAGTAGCAATCAACTTCCAAATTGACACTTAGGTCGCAGTCTACACCTGAGAATTTTAATGTTACTGATGATAATAAAAACAATAACAGCTATCATTTATTGAGCATTATGTGCTAAATTATCTCAACACTGTGGGGAAACCAAGGCTTACAGAGAGAGGGTAAGTAATTTGCGGAAGGTCCTATCAGTAATAAGAGGAGGGGCAAGTTTCCAACCCAGATCTGTCTAAATGCAGAGCCAAACCAGCCAACCTCTCCACCACCCTGTCTCTTGCACAGACTTTTATAGGACTGTGGCTTGTTCTTGCAAAATGACCAACTAGGTCTGGAGGACTCATTTGTGGACAGGAGCATAGCCTCTACTGTTTGGAACTGGGGAGTCAAGAAGCAAACGAGCCACAGAGTTTAAACCCAGGACATCAGCCTCATGATCATAGTATTTTAATCATCTGAGCACTTGGTTAGACCTCCTACCATTAAAGATGGGTAGGCTTTTTCCCTCACTGCTACAAATCAGGAAGTGATTTAGTTCTTTCAAGGATTCATTTGGTGTAGCTGACATCTGCTTTCAAAACACTAGGGGATTGAATATCTTCAGAGCAGTTCCCTCTTGGATGGGATTCTCCAGATATTGATGGATTTGTTTCTAAGGAAACAGAGAGAGATAGAAAGAACAAAGGAATAAGAGACAGGAATACTGATTTTGCCCTTGGATTGGCCCCAGCATGCTAATCATTTCTCTACACCAGGAGTTCCCAAAATGAACGTTTTATACTCAGATTCCTAGTTTATCTCCATGCATCCCAGCTGCTTTCAAGAGCTTCCCCAACTTGGTGCTACCCTTTGTGGCAGAGCCTTAACTTCCAGGCCACCTCCTACTGCTTTCCTCAGTCTCTTCTCTTCATCAACCCTCTGTCTATTCTTTCATCCAGATTTCATCTCCAGATGCCCTCCTTCCCCTGGAAGGGATACTCAGCTTGACATGCATGTGACCCAGACAACTCATGATACACTATTAGTTCATAGCACAATGATAGATTCTGTTCCTTTCCATACTTGATATTTCCTTTGCTCTGGCTTAGAAGTTAGCAGGAGCTATATGTGGAGAAAGGTACAATGTGTCATTAAGGTAGATAAATAATAAGATGTGGTGACTGCATGAGACTCAGATGGAAGCTTTCTGCTTTCCCCTTTGGAATGGGCCATCTCTGACTTTGCATATTCTGGTTCTTCAGAGGTTTGTACAGCACAATGTTATATGAACTTAACCATGCAGATGAAGAGTGAAGGAGTCCACTAAAGAAAAATCTAATTGGACTTCAAAAGCAAATATAGTCTAATTGGACTTAAAAAGCAAACAGCATAATGCCTACAGGTAACAATCCTGTATTGTATACTTAAAACTTTGCTCAAAGGGTGAGTCGTATGTTGTGTTCTTATCTCCCCAAAATAAATAAAGAAAGAAGGAAGAAGGAAGCTTTTGGAGGTGATGGATATGTTTATGGCATTGATTGTGGCGACAATGTCACAATTGTATAGTTATCCCCAAACTCATCAAGTTGTAGACATTAACAATGTACAGCTTTTTGTATGTCAGTCATACCTCAATAAAGTTGTTTTTTAAAAAAGCAAACATAACTGGGTAGAGGGTACCTGGGTCTCTCAGTAACATTTCTTACAACTGCATGTGAATCGACAGTTCTCTCAAAATAAAGCGTAATTTGTAAAAAGCAAATAAAAATCTTTATATAGAAGATTCAGTCTAGAGTTTCTAAGAGAAAAAGATCAGTGGATAATTGGGTCCAAAGAGTTCTATTTCCTTCAAAGTTCAAAGGAACACTGATTCTGGGTACAAAAACCATGACCTTATTAATATTCAATTGATTAAAGGTAAAAGAAGAAAAACAAAAATCAAATGAGAAGAATGAGATCTTTCTCATGGTGTTGTTTATTCTCTTTTTGACTCTCAACACAATTTTCCCCCCTCAGCTGGGTCCACTACAATAACTAAAGCAGCTATATCATCTGACGGGGATGGTCACTCCACTCTAAACAGCAGGGATCTCTCCAAATTGTGATTTTTAAACAAAGGATTGATCAGCCTTCTAGGGCCATTTGCATCCTCTGGGTCTCTCCCAACCCTGCTGCCCCCTCTCTCTCTTGCTCTCACTCTTTTTCCCTTTCCCATCGCATCATCCAAAGATTGGATTTCATCCTGTTTTTCACAGGAGACAGACTAGGCTTGCCTGGAAAGAAAACATCCTCGGAGAGATTAGACTCTGACTAATTCTCATTTCCAGCATCTAAAGGCAGAGGATTAGATTAAAAAATAAATAACGTAATACTGTGCTCCAACTGCACTCTGCAAGTACTCTAATATATGGCATTTTTAATGGCAGCTGGCCAAGGTGCTTCTTAGAAGCAGGTGGCAGGTACTAAGTTGGTCAAAGGCCCTGTCCACCTAGGAAGAGGACAAGAGGAATAACTTAGAGTTAGAACAGAAAAATGACTTCTGGTTTTTCTTCCTGTTCTGATATAGACATTCAGAGTCATAAGTTTCGCATGGAAGTCTGTGTTTGTGCAAGCTGGGGGAGGGAGGAGGGCAGAAATGCTGTTCTGTGACAGCCAGCACCTATGGCTAAGGGGGCCAAATAACCATCATCAAACAGGACAAGCCTGGGTTTCACTTCTTGTTCCTCCTGACGCTCCTCCAAAGGTCTTTCACTGCTCCTCACTTCTTACTTTGATCTTTCTCTTCCTAACCCTGTCTCCTTCTGCTTCTCCTTCTCCCCTGGCCCAGAAAATTGTACTGACTTCCAAACACTGCCTAAAAGTGTTCAGATAGTGCCACCTGATTGGGGAACTTGGCAGGTATTTTCATCAGGCTCTCATCCTTGTCCCCTCCTGCTCTGGGTCAGCTCCCATTTCTGGGGTGAGACATCCCAGGCACCCCAGATGGCCCACAGAGTAACACTTCTGAATCTGGCTACCTGCCTTGGGGCTAGCGGAGGGAAGGTGGGGGAAATGACTGGCCTGTGCTAAGGGGACTTCCTTGGCTGTTCTACTCTACAGAGAAGCACCATTGCAATCGGCGGCTCGGATATTTCCCTGCTTCCCAGCCTCCTCACTCCCATCTGCCAGGATTCTTGCCTAGTCCTCTGGGCAGGTGAAAAAAAAACCCTGCAAAAATGACTATTGCTGCTTAGATTGCTATAATAACCAGCAAGAGCAATGTTAGAGGTCTGTAGAGGATGAGAGAGGAACAATGGAAGGGAGAGAGATGGTATTCCCTGTCGGTTAGGCCAGTATTACAAATAAGACCAGGCTGTCACTGGCTTCTTTTATGGAGTCCCTTTTCCTCCTGTAGTGACAAGGGAAATCAGAAGGGGGAAGAGTTTTTCTAGGGAATCAGAAGAGAAACTGAAATCATGTTTCATAGATTTAATTCTTTCCTTCATCAAAGGCAAGTTGAAATGGTGGCTTGATTCCCAAGTAAGGCAGTTGCCTGAGTGTGTGATGAGAAGAACAGAGTGAAGTGCCTGGTGCTACCTAATGGGTGCTGTCTGGGTAGCACTGTAGCATGATGGTTGATAGAGGCTCTGAGGTAGGGACAGGTGGTTCACATCTTCGCTTCTTCTGTTACCAGCTCCATTTGTTCTCTTAATCCCATTGCTCACCTGCTTAAGAACAGCACTCCAGGAATGCTCACCTCTCTCTGACATCAATAATTTCTTCCTCTCTTCATGCTGCAGTATCTACCAAATAAAGTCCTCCACTCGCCCCACATCCCTCTCCAGCTTCTGTCCCACTTCTCTTCCTGTGACAACAAAATTCCTTGAAAGAGATGTCTATTTTTACTGTCTCTAATTCCTCTCTGCTTCTCTCTTGAATTGTCTTCAGTTAGACTTTTATCACTATCATTCCATCAAAATAGCTTCTGTCAGGGTGACACAGGGACCTCCATGTTGTTAAATCAGATGGTGAATTCTCAGTCCTCATCTTGCTTGACATTTCATCAGCACTCTAAACTGTTGAACCCTCCTTCCTCCTTTAAACACTTTCTATCCATGGCTTCCGGGACACCATTCTCTCACCAGCCACCTCACTGGCTGCTCCTACTCAGTGCCTTTTGCTAGTTTCTCCTCTAAGTCCTGACCTCTAACCATTGGCGTGCCCCAGGATTCAGGCCTTGGACTATTTCTCTTCTTTAGACTCTTCCCCTAGGTAATCATATCCAATCCCATGGCTTTAACTACCATAGATACATTGAAGATTTCCAAATTTGCATCCGAGTTCAGACTTCTCTTAACTCCAGATGCATTTATCCAGCTGTCTCTCAACATTCCTTCTTGGAGCTCTAATAGGCATCTTAAATGTAACATGTTCAAACGGAATTCCTGATTCCTCCACCACAAGCCTGTTTCTCCTCCAGTCTTGTCCATCTCTGTTGATGGCAGCTCCATCCTTCCAATTGCTGAAGTCAAAACAGTGGAGTCATCCTTGACTCCTTTTTCTCCCACACCCCATACCCAAGACATCTACAAGACATTATCAGACTTGTCTTCAAAATCTGATCAGTCTTCCCACCTGAACCCCTACTGCTCTGACCCTGGCCACCACCATCCCTCACTTGGGCTACTGCAACTGCCCCAGCTCCTTGCTTCTGCCCTTAATCTCTTTTTTAAAAAAATATTTTATTATTGTATAATTTATTTTTTAAACTTTGGCAGAGAGGGGAGCAGGGAGGTAATTGGGCTTATTTATTTTTGGAGGATGTGCTGGAGGTTGAACCTAGGACCTTGTGCATGCTAAGCATGCACTCTACCACTTGAGCTGTACTGTCCCCCATGCCCTTGAGCTCCTAAAGTCTGTTCTTACTCAACACAACAGCTGGAGTGCTTAATTTAAAGTTTAAGTTAGAGCATGATGTTCTTCATGGAATAGTCTCCCAGGGCTCCCAACTTCACTCCGTAAAAGCTGGAGTCCATACAATGCCCTGTAAAGCCCTACCTGATTCAGCCCCAGCCTCACCCCTACCCTCTTCGTTCTTACTATTTTCCCACTCTGCTCCAATCACATTGGTTTCCTGGCTGTTCCTCAAACATGCCACACATGTTCCCATTTTGGGGCCATTGCACTGGCTGTCCCTCTGTCTCTCTCCCTGGATATTCACACGGATCACCTCCTTGCTTCCTGCAGGGCTCTGCTGAAATGCTAGCTCCTCAGAGAGTCCTAACTCATGCTATTGTTTCTCTTAACAAATATCACCATCTGCTATATTACAATTTTATTTGATTAATGTCTGTCTCTTTCCAATGTAAACTTCTTGGGAGCAGGGACCTTATTTTATCCTCTGTTCTACTCACTAGCACTTAGAATAGTGCCTAGCACCTAATAGTCAATTAATATTTTTTAAATGAATAAGTGAATGGACGAATGAGTCACCCCACCAAGACTCCTCCAAACAGTGGGGGGAGGGTATAGCTCAGTAGTTGAGTGCATGCCTAGCATGTATGAAGTCCTAGGTTCAATTCCCAGTGCCTCTGTTAAAAATAAAAAATAAATAAACCTAATTACCTCCCCCTATTTAAAAAAAAAAAGACTTCAAACAGATAGTGTCATATAGAACAAGCCCTCAGTAACACTTAGGCAAAGCAGCTAAAATGACCTGCTCACCCCCCCAAAAACCAGATTCAGATCTCAGTGAAAGGTAGCCTTTGTCTCAGAATAAATATTGACAACTCTACACCTGCTTTTTATAACTGAAAGTGAGACAGGAAGAGGGCAGGGCACAGCCATTCAAGGAACAACGCAACAATTAACATCAGGATGGCTGACGATTCAACCCCCAGTAGGCCTTGAGGATCAAGATGATGGGAGATTTGACTTCTAGTAGACCTTGAACTTCATTATATGCCTACTGTAATATATTAACATGCCCACAAGCACCATGACAGTCCCAAGGCTAGCCACAAAAGGTCAAAGAGTGGGAAATGGCCAACTTTCTGGGAATCCCAGCCCCTTCCCCAGGCTAGTTAGACTGGTCCTTTCACTTATTAGCATATGAAGCTACCAAGCCCATAAAAACTGGCAACATGGGGCCTCACAGCCCCCTCTCTCTCTCTTCGGAGATGGCCCGCACTCTGTCTATGGAGTATGGTACCTACTTTTACTCTAACCCGAGCACCCAACCCCACACCTCGTGGCCTTTCTCTTGCTTTAGATGTATCTGTAAGTAAATCTACCTTTACTCAACTGTGGCTCGCTCTTGAATTTCCTGCGCGAAGCCAAGGACCCACACTTGGCGGGGCACGTCCCAGGGGTTCAACTGAAGCCTGGGACACAGCCTTCCTCATGCCCCATATCCATTTTTCCTGCATCAGAAGTAAGGATATGAATCTTTATTTTACAGATGAATAAAATGATGAGGCCCAGAGAATTTAAGCAAGACACCTAGTTGGTAAAAATTCATCCTCTCATCCATTTCTTTCTCCATTCATTCAACATTTACTGAGCACTTACCACCAGCCAAGCATAGTTCTAGGCACTGGAAATACAGTTGTGAACAAGACACATGAACTTCCTGCCCTTCTTGAAGCTTAAACTCCAGTAAATGATCCTATGAGCAAAAGACCCTTGATGATGTTTCACTGACTTGATTTATTGCTAGTGGATCAGCTGATAGCCCTAGAATCAATCTTTTTAAAATGCAAATTCCCAGCCAGTAGGTCTGGGGTGCCCGGGTGCCACTGGTATTGCTGGTCCAGGCATTACAATTTTAACAAAGTCTTAGTGTGAACACACTGTTTCAAGGAAATAGGAACATCTACTTGGCCCCTGTCCTTTGCTATAACACAGTCTAGACAGAAGGACTAATTACAGCACGTGGAGCAAATTTCAAGTTACCAAGACTTGGGATTTCCTGACAGGTGTGTTAAACAGGGCACTGGGAACTCTAGAAGCAGCTGGTATTCTGAGATACAGCTGGGCAGGCGGCATCAGGGAAGTCACAAGGTTTCAAGGCCCCAGTCATTGGAGAATTCCAATTCCTGGGGATGGGGAGGAAAAGGACTGGAAAGAACAGAACAGATTGCCAGTTACAGAGGATTACCAAGGTCCAAACAGATGCCCAGGAACAATAGACCAGAATCAGAACAGAGATAGAAAATAGGGGCTTGAACTCTGGATGAAGATAGAAGCCATTACCATAGTGTTATGGTAGGATTTGTCTTGAATCCGTGCATTGAATTAGAGGCTCTTAAATTGCTGGAGGGCAAGATTGGTCCCACAGATGGGCAGAACTCACTGCATCTGTAGATTGGAATTCAAGTGGCTCTGGGGAGCAACTATGGATAGAGGAGGGCTTTGGGGACAGGAGACCCAGCAGATTCCACACTGCTCCTATCAGGAATTCTTAGAACTCACCAAGAAGCCAAAAGTGTGTTGGGCTTTCTTTTGAATGGTGTGGTCCAAAGGGAAAATTTAATATTGATTATTGGCCAGAGATAGTGAAAAAAACCCCACTGATTTCTTTCTTATCTGTCAGGCTAGAATGCTCTTGGATGTAAAGAATATTAAGCTAATACTGGGAAGGAAGAGAGAGCAGAGAGATCTGTGGAGAGTGAACTGATGGGAGAGACTGACAAAAGAGGACAAAGGAAATCTGGTATTTATAAAACTACGCCCTTGATAGGATGAAATGCAGGAGGGACCTGAGGAAGCCAGAACCTAATACTACAAATGTCACCCCAGGCTGTGTGCCCCAAGTGAACTTTGCAAACAAGGATGACTAAGCCCTGGCTTCCTTGAAATTCACTGAGCAGAGTGGCCAATCATCTGACATCTCTCCTTCAAAAGAAGCCGGAAAGGCAGTGTCGCCCCACTGACTCCGAACTGGACACTGGGAGCAGTACCGATTATGAGAGTGGCTTCCAGAGCCAAACAAGCCTGGGTCTGAATTCCTGCTCTGCCACTTCACTTGTCTGGGCCTCAGTTTCCTCATCTGTAAATTGGGATGATAATAAAATCACCTACATCACTGAACTGTGGGGAGAATTCAGTGACTGGATGCACAGAAAGTGTTTAGGACATTGCCTGGCACCCTGTAAGCTTTTGGTAGGTGTTGGTTGTTACTGCTATTGCAACAAAGATGGAACACGAGAGTCCAACCCCCTTATTGGCTAGAAAAGAAGCATGACATCCAGAGAGAAAGAGGCAATTGTTCCAGAACAGAGCAGGGCGAGGGACAGAAACTGGGTCTCCTGAACACGATCCTCTTCCCATTACGCAATATTGACTTTTCAGAGGAGTGGCTTCCCAACCTGTTAGATCACAAATACATTTGCCACTGTAATACACACACACACACACACACACACACACGTATATAACTGACACAAAATTTGCGTGAAATAGTACTTTGATAGTCTACATTCACTCACTCTAATATTTCCTGTTCTATTCTTTGAAATAACAACAAAAATAATAATAACTAGGAATAAAAAAACCCAACAGGGTCAGAAACGAAAAGTAGGAATTAAACAAAGCCAGCTGGAGAATATTACACTTGTGGGGGTAACACACATCAGAGCCCAGGAGAGGCACTCGGATGCCTATCACACTGAGTATAGAAGAGGCCAAATCTG
Organism: Vicugna pacos; assembly: GCF_048564905.1. Lineage (NCBI taxonomy): Eukaryota > Metazoa > Chordata > Mammalia > Artiodactyla > Camelidae > Vicugna > Vicugna pacos. The sequence goes on from NC_133023.1 coordinate 79,576,212, forward strand.
CCCCACTTACATGAAATAACCATATCCCTTTCCCCCAACCACTGCATCACACTGCCCCTATTCTAAAGAAATCAGAAGCATTAGGGGAGGAGGACTGAAGGGCAGGTAATTCAAGTACATCTGGCCACAGGACATGCCAGAGCTGAGGGGCACAGGAAAATGCCCTGAATCTGAAATAGGATTGAAGATTTCAAGTAGGACAAGACTGGATTGAACATGATGTGATATAAAATTGGCTAGGAAACCCAGTGATGATGCCCACGTGATATTATTTAAGGGAGGGGAAGGAGATTGGAGCTAATTAAAAACATTAATTGTAAACAAGTTCCTTTGTATCACTTTTTTAGATTCCACACGTAAGTGATAACGTATATTTATCTTTCTCTATCTGACTTGTTTTACTTAGTATGAGAATCTCTAGGTCCATCCATGTTGCTGCAAATGGCATTATTTCATTCTCTTTTTAATGGCTTATAGCACAGGGAACTCTATTCAATAGCTTATAATAACCTATACTGAAAAGAATACGAAAAAGAATGTCTAAATGAATCACTATGCTGTACACCAGAAACTAACACAACATTGTAAATCGACTATACTTCAACTAAAACAAATAAAAAACATTAATTGTAGAGGGAAACATTTCATGTTGGTCCCCCTGTGCTCAGACTGCAGAATAACCTCCTTACATTTGCAGTGCTGCACAAAATTTTTACACACACGGAAACAACGTTTTTATTAATAGAGGATTCGTTAGATAAATTGGCATAGAGCTGTATGATGGATTATCATGTCACAGTTGAAAACTGAAGTATGTCTCTAATGCTGATGGGAAATTGCAAATGTGTGTATTTTTCTTGACAAAATAAAAATACAGAGGCATGTCTAGGGATTTGGTTATTCTGGACATTTCATATGAATAGAACCATGCACTATGTGGTATATTATGTCTGGCTTCTTTCACTTAAATAACGTTTTTTCAAGGCTCACCCATGTTGTAATGTGAATCAATACTCTATTCCTTTTTATGTCCAAATAACATTCCATTGTATGATTATATCACATTTTGTTCATCCATTCATAAATTGATGGAAATCTGTGTTGTTCTTAATTTTTGGCGATTTTGAATACTATTGCTATGAACATTCATGTACAAGTTTTGTGTGGACATGTATTTTCAGTTCTGTTGGGTACATACCTAGGAGTGGACTTGTTAGGTCATATGGTAACTGTGTATTTAGCTTTTTGATGAACTGTCAAACTGTTGTACAGAGTGGCTGCACATTCCCACCAGCAATGTATGAAGGGTCCAATTTCTCTGCATCCTCAACAAAACTTATTATTATCTGTCTTTTTAATTATAGCCAACTCAGTGGATGAGAAGGGGTATCATTATGGTTTTGATCTGTATTTCCCTGATGACTAGTGATGTTGAATATCTTTTCATGTGCTTCTCTTTTTAAAAAAACATTTTTTATTGAGTTATAGTCATTTAACAATGTTGTGTCAAATTCCTTTTTAAAAAAATTTTTGTCCAACTATTTTATTTATTCTGGGTTTTTTTGGGGGGGGGTAATTAGGATTATTTATTTATTTAATGGCAGTACTGGGGATTGAACCCAGGATCTCATGCATGCTAAGCACACACTCTACCACTGAGCTACACCCTCCCCCTTCACGTACTTCTTTACCACTGGTATACTTTCTTTGGAGAAGTGTTTATTCAAATACTTTGCTCATTAAAAAATTGAATTATACAAATTTGAGATAGTAAAATATAAAAGTATTAATAAAGTCTCACCTTGTAGGCAAAATTTTGTGTAATATAATCCTAAATTAAAAATTGTCAAGGATGCCGTAATTTTAAAGATGATGGGTAGAGGGAACTTTAAACTGTATTTAATCATTGGCACATAATTGTGCCTCTATCTGGTAAATGGAGATTGCTACTAGACTTCCTCAGAATTGCTCTTGAATTATTGGAGTTTTGAACGTTCAAAGTCTTCATGAAGACTCTGGAATAAAATGCAATCACCTTCTATAATCAGAACATGCTTCTGAAAGGAAATATGGTGGTTGCCTTTTAAAAAATATCTTTTATGATGTCTGACATATACATTAAAGCACATCAAATGTCCTAATCATGAGTGAACAGGTTGATGAATTTTTCTGCATGTGTATATGCGTGTAATCATCACTTCCTCGATTAAAGACATGGAACGCTTCCATCATTCCTTATGGCCCTTCTCAGCCTACAACCTCACCTCAAAAGTAACATTATTCTGACTTGTATCAACAATATGGCCTGTTCTTGACCTCAACTTAAATAGAATCAAGAGGTTTATATTCTTTTGTATGACTTCTTTTGCTCAACATAATGTCTGTGAGATTCATCTACATTGTTATGTTGGGGTGAGAAGGAAATCTGCACAGGAAGAAACGGTGATAGCAGAGATGCAAGTTTGGTTACATACAGGAAGGTTAATGATGAAGCGGGTGAGGTTTCTCCCTGATAAAAAAGGGAGTTACGAAGAAGGAAAAGGATAAAACTAGAATGAGTCTCGTGGCACTGGATTGGACTTGGCTGTATTGATATGAACTCTTGGTGGATTAATTTCCTGCTGTAACAAATTACCACCAAATTAATGGCTTAAAACAACATGGATTTATTTTCTTATAGTTCTGGAAGTCAAAAGTCTAAAATCAAGGTGTTAGCTGGGCTGCATTCCTTCCAAAGGCTTTAGGGGAGAATCTGTTTCCTTGCTTTTTCCAGCTTCTAAAGGTTGCCTACATTCCTTGATTCATAGTCTACTTCCTCCATCTTCAAAGTGCATCACCCCAACCTCTGGTTTCATCACCACATCTCTTTTTTTTTTCCTGTAGTCAAATCTCCCTCTTGTAAGAACACTTGTGAGTACACTGGGTATACCCAAATGACTCAAGAAATATCCTTATGTCAATATTCAGCCTACCACATGTAGTGTAAATATATTTATGGCTAGGTATAGAAATAAATATAGAAGTAAGTGTGTGTGTGTGTGTGTGTGTGTGTGTGTATGTGTGTGTACTGTACTTGTGTATATACAGATATTAGCTTCTGAATACCATTGTCATGTAAAAGAGTTAGGGCTTCTTCAAGAGATCACTGATTCCAAAGCTGTGGCAAGAAAAGTATAAGATAAGCCTGAAAAATCTTACTGTGCTTTTGAAAATCAAGGAAGTACTAAAAAAAAAAATAGAGGCATGTCAAAAGAAATATAAGCCAAGGGTGGTTCAACATACGCAAATCAATCAATGTGATACATCACATCAACAAGAGAAAGGACAAAAACCATATGCATGATCATCTCAACAGATGCAGAAAAAGCATTTGATAAAATTCAACACCCATTTATGATTAAAAACTCTCACCAAAGTGGGTATAGAGGGAACATATTTCAACATAATAAAAGCTATATATGACAAACCTACAGCCAGCATAGTACTCAACGGTGAAAAACTCAAAAGCTTCCCACTAAAATCTGGGAAAAGACAAAGCTGCCCACTCTCACCACTCTTATTCAATATAGTCTTGGAAGTCCTAACCACATCAGTCAGGCAAGAGAGAGAAATAAAAGGGATCCAAATTGGAAAAGAAGAGGTAAAATTGTCACTATATGCAGATGACATGATACTATATACAGAAAACCCTAAAAGGTCCACAAAAAAACTACTAGGACTAATCGAAGAGTTCAGCAATTTAGCAGGTTACAAGATTAACGTACAAAAATCAGTTGCACTTAGGCACATGAAGAAATGCTCAATATCACTAATTATCAGAGAAATGCAAATCAAAACCTTTATGAGGTATCACCTCACACCAGCCAGAATGGCCATCATTCAAAAATCCACAAATGACAAATGCTGGAGAGGCTGTGGAGAAAAGGGAACCCTCCTACACTGCTGGTGGGAATGCAGTTTGGTGCAGCCACTGAGGAAAACAGTATGGAGATTCCTCAAAAGACTAGGAATACACTTACCATATGACCCAGGAATCCCACTTCTGGGCATATATCCAGAAGGAACCCTTCTTCAAAAAGACACCTGCACCATAATGTTCATAGCAGCACTATTTACAATAGCCAAGACATGGAAACAGCCTAAATGTCCATCAACAGATGACTGGATAAAGAAGATGTGGTGTATTTATACAATGGAATACTATTCAGCCATAAAAAACAACAACATAACGCCATTTGCAGCAACATGGATGTCCCTGGAGAATGTCATTCTAAGTGAAGTAAGCCAGAAAAAGAAAGAAAAATACCATATGAGATCGCTCATATGTTGAATCTAAAAAAAAAAAAAACATAAGTACAAAACAGCAACAGACTCATAGACATAGAATACAAACTTGTGGTTGCCAAGGGGGCAGGGGGTGGGAAGGGATAGACTGGGAGTTTGAAATTTGTAGATACTGACAGGCATATGTAGAATAGATAAACAAGATTATACTGTATAGCACAGGGAAATATATACAAGATCTTGTGGTAGCTCACAGTGAAAAAGAATGTGACAATGAATATATATGTGTTCATGTATAACTGAAAAATTGTGCTCTACACTGGAAATTGACACAACATTGTAAACTGACTATAACTCAATTAAAAAAAAAGAAATATTAAGCCAGCTGGAAGGGGCTCCCATTGGCCAAATTGGGACATTTTGTGCATTAAAATAAACAATGTAAGTAACTGATTGTTAACACGTTGAATCATATGGGAAACTATGAGTTTGTACTGATATAAAGAAATAAGTGAGGAACTGGAAAAATACACTGAATGAGATTAATAGCAGAACAGACATTGCAGAAGAAAAAAAATGAGTGAATTTGAAGACATACCAGTTGTATTAGTTTTCTATTGCTATGTAACAAATTACCCCCAAATTTAGCTGCTTGAAACAGCATGCACTTATTATCTCAGTTTCTCAGATCAGCTATCCAGGTACAATTTACCTGAGTCATCCAGACTGCAAACAAGGCGTTTCCTGGGGGCTTGGTCATCTCAAGGTTAAACTGGGGCGAGACCCACTTCCAAGTTCACTCAATGACTGTTGTCAGAATTCAGTTCCTCACAGGTATTGGATTGAGGGCCTCAGTTTCTCACTGTCTGTTGGCCAGAAACAATCCTCAGTGTCTTGCCATGTAAGCCTCTCCAGTTGGAAGCTCACAGCACTTCAGCTAATTTCATCTAAGCAAGTAGTCAAGAGAGTCAGAAAAAATACAAACGAGGTGGAGGTTACAATAATCTATGGACTAATATTGGAAGTGACATCCCTTCACTTTTTCTGAATTCCATTTGTTAGAAGCAAGTCACTAATTTCAGCCCACACTCAAAGGGAAGATATTACACAGGAGTGTGACTAACAGGAGGTGGGGATCAGAATCAGAAGCTGTCTAGCACAGTCTGTCCTGTGGCCCCCAGTGGTTCATGTCCCTTCCACAAACCAAATATATTTACCCACTTCTCAGGTCCCTTAAAATCTCATCTCACTTGCAGCATCAGTTCAACACCCAGAATCCTTTTATCTATATCTAAATGAGATCTATATCTATACCTAGATATCTAAATGCTTTAGGCTCCTCAGATGTATTTCCTTATATATAATTACTAGTTCTCAATTTGAAAATCTGTAAAACTAGAGAAACATGTTATCTGCCTGCTAACTCTCACACAAACACCCAAAAGACAGTGGTGGAACAGGTGGAGGATAACTGCTATAGACGTCTCTGCTCAAAATGGGAGGGAATGGAATGTACAAAGGAGTCACTGGTCCACAACAGTTGTGAAATCTACCAGGAAAATGTTGAACATTACTTAAGTTTTGAGAGTCATAAATAATTCTGTATAGCACTTGGCTGAACCCACTGGGCTCTTGGTTCCAACTTCTGAGTCTTCCTTTTTCATGAAAAGTAGCACAAGTTTTTAAATGAGTGTTTTCTCAGGCTACTTACTGCTGGTAGAATTGTGGCCTGTCTCCTCATTTTGTACCATCACTTTCCCTTTCAGTCAAAGCTGACAGTGTTCCTGCTGATAGAATTTTCTCAAAAACTTGTTGGACTTCTGTGAATTACATTAGACAAAAACATAATTAAAAATCTTTTTTAAAAAAACTCCCTTCTCTGTCTTGGGGCTCTGCTGAGCCAGCTAAGGGACTATGCCCTTAAGTTTCCTAGGGCCCCTATTGCTCAATTAGAAACTCTGTGAAGCACACGCTTAATTGCTTTCATGGGCCCTTGGTGTTAGTGAACAATATGCTTACTGCGTTGATCTTTCCAAGGTCTTAACAAAAGATTGTACAGTCACAAATTTGGACCATTTTCACTGACAGGGTTCGGAAGCCATTTGTCAATTTCCTTCCTTTTTTCCTTTCCTCCTTCCTTCCTTCCTTTTTCTTTTTTAAGCTTCTTAGCACATAGCGTGTACCTTTAATTGGAGTATTCCCATCATTATGTCTGGAAAATCTTCATTTTTCCTCCTAAAAAAGGGTTTCCTATTACTTCCTTAATTTTCTTCTTCTGGAACTTTATTAAAACATATTTTAGAGTCAGTCAACTTAACTCTCTTGTCTTTAATAGCTCTTTCATGGTTTTATTCCTTTTTAAAAATATTGCATTCTTTATTTTAGTTTTCAAATCTCTATTTGCCTATGACTGTCTTGGCTGTTACAGTGTCTCAAATTGAGTTATTTAAATGACTACATAAATTTTTATTTACTACAATGTAACATTTCCACTTATTAATCCATGTCTGTTGAATAGAATTCAATGTTTTCTTATTTGTATGGGTGCTGCACTTTACCTCTTTGAAGACTAAATTTACTTATTTTATAGCATTCTCTATTGCATTCAAGTTTCTAAACATATCTTCTATTGCTTATTTGTTGGTTGTCTTTCTTTAATTTTTTAGAATTTTAGAATATTAGTTGCAGAGTCACCTTGACTGCTTCTGTGTGTGTTGTGTGTGTGTGTGTGTGTGTGTGTGTGTGTGTTTCCCCCTTTCTTTCTCAGCTCCCTTCTTAGGTTTGCAGTTGTCTTCTTCTGACCCCCTGTGGTTCTCATTCAAACCGGGTTATCCTATCTACTTGGGGATCCTTTCCTGTGGTAGTATTAGATATATTATAGATTTGATGTATAATCAATTTGTTCAGGTCCTAATTATGGACTTAGATCTGGTTCACCTGCCTCTCTAAAGTGCTCAGGTTCATATAATAAGTCAGGGCCCCTGGCAGTGATCGGTTTGGGCTTTTCAGCTGTTTTTTTGGTTGGGGGTGTGTCACCTCAGGTTTGTTTTGAGTCAATGAGTCGAGACAATTTTATTCCCCATCTATGTAGATGCTATGTTTGTCCCTCTCTATCCACTATCATGGTGTCCATTCTGATCTTTTTTTTTTGTATTTCAGTAGAAAACAAAACAAAACAAAATGTACTTATGCTAGGTTGGACTTTGTGTCTCAGTATCTACACGTCTGCATTATTCTAGTGGCCAAGATTGCAACTGCTACATTGTTCCTACAGAGGCAATTGCCTTTTGTAGCTAGACACACCTGGGTATGAATCTCACTTATGTCACATACTAGCAGCATGACTCATTATATTCATCTGTAAAACGGGGGTAGTCTTGTAAGAAATAAAGGAGATAATATATGTAAAGCCCCCAGAACCTAATACAGGGTCTATGAACAATGTATTGCCTCCACCTGAGTGACAATTGAATTTTTCCACAGCCCGCAGCCAGGAAAGTTCCCCTCAACCTTGGTTGATTTATAATATCTTAACTTCAGCATCTTTTGCTCTCTAGAAAGGCTGAGAATTTTCAAAGCCACCAATCTCTGGCTCCTTTTTAACAGTTCTTCCCTCACTTTCTCTCTCTCCTCTCACATTTTACTTTAAGTGGCAAGAAGAAACCAAATAGTACCTTCAAAACTTTGCTTGGAAATGTCCGTAGCTAGATAACCATGTTTACTAAGCACATGTTCTTTTCATATAACTGCAAACAACAATGCCACTAAGCTTTCTGCCACTATATAACAAAGATCCCTCACCTCCAGTTTCCAATAACACATTCTTCACTGAGCTGCTAAAGGCAATTTAGGTTATCTTTAACAGGGTTCTAAAAATCTTTTAACTCCTCACCTATTTCCAGACTCCAATGTCATGTTCACATTTTTTATGTATTTGATAAGCAGTGCTCCACTCCTTGGTACCCAAATCTGTATTAGTTATCTATTGTTTCAGAACAAATTATCCCCTAAATTAGAAACATGAAACAATGTGTACAGTTTCATACCTTCTGTGCATCAAACATCCAGATGCACTGTAGCTGGGTCCTCTGTTTCAAGTTCTCTCACAGGCTGCAGTCATCTTGAGACTTAGCTGGGGAAGGGTTTACTGCTAAGCTCACTCACGTGGTTGTTGGCAGGACATAGTTCCTTATGGGCTGTTGGACTGATGGCCTCAGATCATCAATGGTTATTGGTCAGAGGCTGCCCTAACTTTCTTGCCATCTGGACCTGCCCATAGGGTAGCTCACAACATGGCAGCATGCTTCAGCAGAGTAAGCAAACAAGAAGAGCCAGAAAGAGAGAGTGAGAACAAGGCAGGAGTCGTAGTCTTTTACAACCTAATCCTAGAGAAGACATTTCACCACTTTTGCCTCACTCTATTCATTATATTCAAGCCATTAGTTCTAGCCTACACTCAAGGGGAGGTAATTACACAAGAACATAAAACCAGGAGTTGAGGTCATTGGGAGCCATTTCAGAAGCAGACTGTCACAGACGTAGAATCTATTCAAAATTAGACACAAAGAGAAAAGAGAATTTTTTTTTAATGACAGAGTATCAGTAAGCTGTGGGACTACTTCAAGTGGCCTAATTAGATAGCTGAAGGAGAAAAGAGGTGAGGAGAGAGAACCAACATTTGAGGAAATAATGGCCCCAAGTTTTTCAAATTTGCTTACAACCATAAGCCTATAGATACAAAAAGCTCAACTAACCTCAATCATAAGAAAGACAAAGATAACTCCACAAAGACACATCATAAATTGCTCAAAATCAGTGATAAAGAGAAAACCTTAAACACAACCAGAGGGGGAAAGACATGTTCTGTATGGAAAAACAAACAAAATAAGGAATCAACAGGTTTTTCATGAGGAACAATGCAAGTGAGAAGGCAGTGGAGGAACATCTTTAATGTATTGGAAAAAAATTGTCGACTTGGATTCCACACCAAGTGACAATATCTTTCCAAACAAAACGTTGTTTCTCATCACAAGAAAAAATAATTTTGTAACTATGTATGGCAACAGATGGTAATTAGACTTGCTGTGATGATCATTTCAGTGCATCCAAATATTGAATCATTCTGTATGCAAATATACAATTTATAACATACATTTTATAAGTATGCAAATATACAATTTATAACATACATTTTATAAACTATAATTATGTATACAAGTGTATATGTGTACATTATATATACAAATATACAAAATACAGTATACAAATACTGAATTCATTACACCTGAAACTAATATAATGTCATATGTCAATTATACCTCAATTTAAAAAATACTGTGTGGACATACATATGTTCATTGGAATTTGACACAACATTGTAAAATGACTATAACTCAAAAAACAAATACTGTGTGGGAGGAGCTGAAGAACATTGCTTTGGTTGTTAGCTTCCTTGTTTGCAATCCACAGTTCATCCTCTTCCTATTTGAAGGGAGATCTCCCAAGATGTGAAGTATTGGTGGGGCACAGTGCCTGGCCTCAACTAGAGATGTTTAAGGTTAGAGATCCTCTCTCCCCATTTCTAGGGCAAAGAATCTAGGGCAGCCAACCAAGAGACAAGGATGATCAGTATCTAGTCACCATAGATTTGCCAATGCTTAGCCTCACCCGCAGTGTCCCACTGTACTCTTCCTGCTGGAGAAAGGTTGTGTGCTTCTTGGTGGCCCCTGACACCCTTTAGATTCATGTCATCTTCCAAGCCTGGCCCTCTAACCTCTCTTTGATTTTGGGAACTCCCCTCTGCCCCAATATCCTTTCAATACATTTTGGGGGGGGGACAGTTTGTTTGATCAGGTTAGCTATAGTTGGTTTCTGCTACTTACAATCAAGAGCTGTGATAAAACAGAGAAGAAAAGGGAGAGTTATGGAGAGAAAATTCTGGAAAGCCTATCAAACTTCAATCAAGCAGGAAACAAATACCTATTTTGTTTGATAAAATTGAAAACCACTGACTTGAAACCTTAGGGTAATTTTACTTAGGGTTAAGGAAAAGGAAAGTGTGTTCAATAATTTCTATACAAGAAATAGAGCCTGCTAGTTTGCTCCAGATGCCTGGACTTCGAACTCTTGGGTGGGTAGGCATTGAGTGTTGTTTTTCTTTTCTTTTGTCAATAGAGCCAAGTTTGGGTTTATAGAGAGTGGAGAGAGTGGCCGTGGCTGTTTGCCACTGTTAGGTAGTGGGAAAGATGGTACAGGGACCCTGGATTTGGACCTTCCCCAGTCTGGCTCAGATGTTAGGCAACTCTCCATGTCCTGATCCGGGTATCTTCATCGTTTCCTCTGACAGAAAGACATGTTTCCAAATCCTTACCCATTAATATGGCTGTCTGAGAAATCTAGAGCAGTGCTTCTCTTTGCAAGGTGTGGCAGGCACAGCAAATGGTAAATTGTATAGCGTTCTGTGAGAAATGCACAAACAGGCTGCTTGCAGGCCCAGGTGACTGGCCTGCGGGCTTCTCTATAATCCTGGCACACTGGTTATGAAGCTCTAAACAAAAGCAATCAAGATCAAATTCCCAGTAATGAAAAAGCATATGAAAAGGAATATATGTATGTATATGTATAACTGAAACATTATGCTGCACACCAGACATTGACACAACATTGTAAACTGACTATACTTCAATAAAATTTTTTTTTACTGTAAAGCACAGGAAAATATACACAAGATCTTATGGTAGCTCACAGAGAAAAAAATGTGACAATGAATAATATATGTTCATGTATAACTGAAAAATTGTGCTCTACACTAGAATTTGACACAACATTGTAAAATGATTATAAATCAATAAAAAATGTTAAAAAATAATTTAAAAAAAAAAAAACCAAATTCTCTGTCTGACCATTTCAAGGCCTCTCCAACCTATCCCAGCCTGCTGTTCTTCCATTGCTACCTGTCCCTTTCCCTCTGTCTAGCCAAGTCTTATTTACTCTAGTTCACGGGTTTTCAAATTGTGATCCAGGAAAAGGCTCTAAGTTTGGATGGAAGTTAGACTCAAGCCAGGAAAGTTAAAAACACACTGCTCTGGGCCACAGTGACCTCTCCCTCCCCTGATCTTGTCTTGTTTTGTTTGTCATGGCTCACATTCAGCTTTATATTTAACATTTCATAAATTATATCTTTTTTTTTTAATTTATGTAGCTTTGCTTTATAACGTTGTATATATTTCATACATATTTCATCTCTACAACAGCATATTTCAACTTTTGTGTACACTACATTGCTGCATTGTGTTCACCACCAGAAGTTTAGTTTCCATCCATCACCACACAGTTTATCCACTTTGCCCTCCCCCAACCCCTTTCCCCACAGGTTACCACTACTGTGGTCTCTGTATCTATGCGTTTGCCTTTGTTTAGTTTGGTTTGCTCATTTATTATTATTTTTCAGTGAAATCATAAGGTATTTGTCCATCTGACTTGTTTCACTTAGCATAGTACCCACAAGGTCCATCCATGTTGTCCCAAATGGCAAGATTTCATCTTTTTATGCCTGAGTGGTATTCCATTGCATGTATATACTACCCCTCCTAATCCATTCATATATCAATGGGCACTTAGGTTGCATTCTCATCTTGGCTACTGTGAATAATGCTACAGTTAACATAGAGGTGCATATATTTTTTTGAATTAGTGTTTTTGTTTTCTTCAGGTAAATACCCAGAAGTGGAATTGCTGGATTGTATGGTAGTTCTATTTTTAATTTTTTGAGGACTCTCCATACTGTTTTTCATAGTGGCTTCACCATCTTACATTCCCATCAACAGTGCATCAGAGTTCTTATAGTTTATATCTTGTCTTAGCTTCCCAGTGAAAATGGAAAATTTTGGAAAGCACAGTGCTAAGCTCACTCTTAGCACTTCATAAACACTCATTGAATGAATTAATTAATGTATGAATGAAAATAGTTAACATTTATTGATTGCTATGTGACAGATGCCATGTGACATGGTTTGCATGCATTGTCTCATTTGATCCTCATGACAAACCAATGAAGTGGATTTTGTTAATATATTTGTTTCATAAATTAGGAAACTAAGGCTCAGAAGACTTAAGTGACTTATTCAAGATCACATAACCAGTAACTGGTCGGCTGATATTTAAACTACTACTAGTCTCAAAGGTAGCATAAGCCAGGGAGAGATAATGTTAAGGACTTTAAAGATTTATAGTTCTGTATTGTGCTGTGCACCAGAAATTGACACAACATTGTAAACTGACTGTACTTCAATAAAAATGCATAAAAAAAGATTTTTTATTATTCATAGTCTTTATTTTTTTTTAAAGCAGTTTCAGGTTCACAGCAGAATTGAGCAGAAAATACAGAGAGTTTACACATAGCCCTCCCCACCCACACATACATACTCCCGTACCCTCAACATCCCTCATCAGTGTGGCATGTTTGGTACAATTGATGAATCAACACGGGCACATTATTATCAGCCAAAGTCCATAGTTTACATTAGGGTTCACTCTTTTTTTTAACATTTTTATTGAGTTATATTCATTTTACAATGTTTGTTGTGTCAAATTCCAGTGTAGAGCACAATTTTTCAGTTATACGTGAACATACATATATTCATTGTCACATTTTTTTTCGCTGTGAGGTGGGTTCGCTCTTGATGTTGTACATTCTATGGGTTTTGACAAATGCATAATGACATGTAGCCACCACTATAGTATCATACAGAATAATTTCATTGCCCTAAAAATCTTCTTGTGCTCCGTCTATTCATTCCTCCCTCCCTCCCACTCCCCAAACCCCTGGAAACCTTGATCTTTTTATTGTTTCTGTAGCTGTGCCTTTTCCAGAATGTCATTTGGTTGGAATTGTACAGTTTGTAGCCTTTTCAGACTGGCTTCTTTCATTTAGTAATATGTCTTTAAAGTTTCTTCCATGTCTTTCATGGTTTGATAGATCATTTCTTTTTTTTTACTGCACACATATTTTTTAATTTACATGTCTGTATGTTCATTGTTTCTAAGAATGTTTAGAACTTTAGCTTTTTAAATTTACATAGTTATCAAAGGAATAAAGCCAACCACAAAATGAGAATTAATTCAAAAAGATACATACATCCTGCTATTAACAGCAACATTATTTATAATTGCCAAGATATGGGGGCATCCTAAGTACACATCAATAGTTGAATGGATAAAGATGCAGTATATATATGTATATGTATATATATATGTATATGTATATATATATATATATATATATATATAGTGGAATACAACTCACCCATAAGAAGGAAAGATATTTTGCCATTTGCAGCCCTTCATTCACTTTTTTTTAATGTAAAAAAAGATTTAAAGTTCTGAAGTATTAGATGTTCTCTGACAGAGTTGGCAGGTAAAGTATCGTTTTAAATTTAGTTTTATTGAACAAAGAAGGAAATGAAAAACCAACACCAAATTAGGGCCATTGGTTCACTTTCTGCTGGCACCCTCTCTCCCTCCAAACTCTTTGCCAGACATACAGCACGTTTCTATTGAGTGAGAGCAGTAGCCCACGTTCATTTACAAAGCCCTAATTAAGCACTACATGTAAAGGAGTTTGCCATGGTTCCCAGATACTAAAATGTGTACATGTGAACCAGCTGTTTATGTAGAAGCTAGCACAGTGCCTGGCACATGCATAACAGGTCCTTAATAAATGAATCATTCATGTTATTGTTGGTGTTATTAAAAAGGATGTATGCACAATGTTTTGTGTGAGTTCATAGTTCCTGACTCACGTAAGCCTTAACATCCTTCTCTTGAATTAGATGATTTTACTGCATGTTAACAAATGAAGGAACTAAAGCTCAGAGTGGTTAAGATTTCTTCAAAGCCACACTGATCTAATACCAAAACCCATGCCCTTTATAATACCAAATACCGATAAATAACATGTATATCAATACAAATAAATGGACCATAAAGGAACACAGCAACCAGTTCTTACCAATGCCCTAGAAAAAATGCCTATGGTTTTAATTCAACTGAAGGATGAAATTCAGAGCTGTTGGTGGCCCCCTCCAGTAGCTCAATCAGACTTTACAGATGATAGAAACTTGGAGAACAGATCTTCTACCCATCCAGAAGCCAAAGTCCACTTGAGGCTGGCCTAATGCCCATTTAACAGCAGATTACAGGGCTCTGTCCTAACCTTAACATGGGGAATATAGTCAATATTTTTTAACTGTAAATGGAGCATAGCCTTTAAAAATTGTGAATCACTATATTGTACACCTGTAACTTACATAATATTATACACCTGTAACTTACATAATATTGTACAGAAATTATACTTCAATAACAAAAGAATCTTCTTGCTTGGTTACAGCCAGTGAGGAGCAAGCCAGTGAACCAAGGAGTCTCTGCGGAGAAAGAGATAAATAAGGTTGTTCATTCATAATACAGTGCTTAGGCAGAGACTGCTCGTTGACTCCCCACAGTATCTATCCTCACATTTTTCTATAGTAATAGGAGCTTTAAGTGCATATGATAGGCCAGGTAAAAACTGCATTTTTCAACATCCCGTGCAGCCAGGTGCAGCTGAGTGACTGGGTTCTTAGCCAACATGACTCAAATAGAAGGGATATGTGCAACTTCTGAGTTGTGCCTTTAAAAGAAAGAAGCATATATTCCATTCCTCTCCATAGGTGAGGGAGATTAAGAGGTACAAACTTACAGTTGCAAAATAAAATGAGTCATAAGTATGAAATGCACAGAGTGGGGAATATAGTCAATAACTGTGTAATATCTTCATATGATGACAGATGATAACTAGACTCGTTTTGATCATTTTGAAACATATAGAAACACCAAATCACTATGTTGTAACAGGAACTAACATAGTGTTGTAGGTCAATTACAGTACAAAAACCAAACAAACTCATAGAAAAAGAGATGAGATTTGTAGTTACCAGAGGTAGGTGGGTCGGGGGAGGCGGAATTAGATTAAGATAGTCAAAAGATATAAACTTCCAGTTATAAAATAAATAAATACTAGGGATATAATATACAACATGATAAAGATACAATTAACACTACTGTGTGTTATAGATGAAAGTTAAGAGAGTAAATCCTAAGAGTTCTCATCACAAGGGAAAAATATTTTTTCTCTTTCTTTAATTTTGTATCTTACTTCTTTTTTGGAGGGGAGGGGAGTAAGTAATTAGGTTTTTTTTAATTTACTTTAATGGAAGTACTGGAGATGGAACCCAGGTCTTCATCCATGCTAGGCATGTACTCTAACCATTGACTTACATCCTTCCCCCTAATTTTGTATCTCTATGAGGTGACAGATGCTGAAGAAACTTGTGATGATCATTTCAAGAGTTTTGTAAGTCAAATCATTATGCTATACACCTTAAACTTATACAGTGCTATACGTCAATTATATTTCAATAAAATTGGAAGAAGAAAATTTGAAAGAAGCATGCCTTTCACTGCCCATGTGCTCCTTTCTATGAGCTGGACTATTAAGGCAGCGAGCAACAAGATGGAAGGAGCCTGTGCCCTTAACATCCCCAAACCTCCATGTCAGCCCTGGACCACTTACTGGGACTATTAAGTGAGTGAAAAAGAAGCTTCTATCCTGTTCTAGTACAATATTTTGGTGTCTTTTATTAGAGCAGTTGAGCATGTGACTAACTAATTAGAGTACTAATGGGAAGATTGTTCTGGAAGATTGGCTCCTTTGGGTATTTGGTTCTGACTGGTTAGAGATAGAAGGACCTTTATCTGTCATCTAATCCCAGGTTCTACTATTTCAGATGGGACCCAGAGAGGAGAAAAGAATTTGTCAAAGACTATCCATTTAATTGGGGTTACCATCTGTTGCCATCCAGGGAGGCGATTCTCTTTATTTCTGTACTTGGCATTATTAGAGGCCAACAGTAATACACTTTCTAAAAATAACAAACTCAACTTGTCCTCGTTTCTAGAGACACCAATTTCTAAAAGCAGGTCTGTGGCAGCCCCATGAAGGCCAGCCTGCTGGCGGACTGTGGTGCTTGATGTTTTCAAAAAGCAACCATATTACGAAGTGATCCTTTGAACTATAAAAATAGGGACACCCAGTGTTTAGAATAATAATAGTAACAGGACTTTTTTTTAATTGCATTTTTCCCCAGGGAATCCACATAAACGTAGAACCATATATCCAGCACTGATTTGGTAAAAGTGGGAGTTAGAGAACTTGGCTGAAGTAAACACTGAGTCGGCAAGGTTGGCAGTTGTATGACAAGCCTTCAGAGTGTACATCAAGCATCTGTTACAAGGAAAGCGTGCTCTGAATTCACTCACTTTTGTAACAGAGCGTCAACCCCAAACCAATATCAAGTGTCCAGAATGCTGAAAAGCCAGGTACGCCGAAGAGTCCGATTTACCTTCAGCAAATAGGGGTGAGTGCCAAAGATGGTATATGAGAACAGGGAAAGATTTAAAAAAAAGATCTGGTGACACACGATGTTACAGATAGATGGCATTCCTCCACCGCGCTGACACTGCCTCTTCTGACCATTTGGTGGTGTCTCTTAAGAACTACCAAGTACAATTAGAACCAGCTTTAGAATGATTGTTAGAGGCAGGGTATAGGAAAGGCTCAGATCATGGCCTTTGGAAATGGATAGACTAAGGTTCGCATCCCTGCTCTGCCACTTCCTAGATGTTTTTCCTTCACTTCTCCAAGCCTCGATCTTCTCTGTGAGATACAGATAATAGTCCCTGCCTCACTTGGCCACTGAAAGGATTTGATATGCCATAGTCATGTCCAAAGCACTTAGCATGGAGGCTAGCATAGAGTAAACGATCAATTGTATGCTCTGCCATGATTGTGGCTTTTACATGGGATCCCAACACTGGAATCTATTTGAGCAGAAGGAGTAGGAATCCCTAAACAAAGGCCCCCTTTGGTAAAGGCAGCAGCTGTTACCTTTTATGGAATAACAGATTTACCCAGTAAACAAGAGGAAAATGCAGATGCCTGGGTCCTACTGCCAGAGATTCCAATTCAGTGATGTGAGGTGAACTTTTTTTTTACTTACTAGATTACTTGTTTATTATAAAAGAATATAACTCAGGAACAGTAGATGGAAGAGATGCATGGGGCAGGGTGTGGGGAAGGGTCGAGGAGCATCCATACTCTCTGTGTTTTGTTTTGTTTTGTTTAGGGGAGGGTAATTAGGTTTATTGATTTTAATGGAGGTACTGGAGATTGAATCCAGGACTTCATGCATGTTAAGCACACACTCTATTGTTGAGCTATACCCTCCCCCACTCATACCTTCTCTGAGAGCAACGGTCTCCCCAAATCTCCACGTGTTCACCAGTCCAGAAGCTCCCAAGGTGAAGCGTTTTTTTCACAAGCTTTCCAGATGATTCTAGCATATGTGTTCCAAGAACTGTACTTTGAGGAAGAGAAGCCTGGGGTCCTAGAATCTAGGGTCACAGGATGCGTGTACAGGACCCGGGGAAAGGCTGTCAGATGATTTCAACAATCGAGCAGTTCTTGGCTAAAGACTGTGAAACTGACAAAATCCGAGTTTACCCTCTGGCTTGGGAATGGGGGTGGGGGTGAAGGTCTCCAAGCTCTGGGCTCTCTTGGTTCCTTTAGGTCATCTATGTCTCGGAGTTGAAAAACTTCCAATTTAATTTCCTACCGCTGCTTTTACCTGCAACTTTCTGAAGGCTCTCGCTCCCACTCTTCCCTCTCAGGAAACACAAGTGATTGCTGACCAGACAGAAGGGAGGCTGTTATAGCTATGGTTCATTAAGCTGTTAAGTGAGGAGCACTCCACTTAACAATTGTTTTGTTCTCATCAAAATTAGAACTAGAGAGTGGCTGATAATGGGAAAAAAGAATGCATCTTCTCTGTCTGGTGCGCACAGCCCCCGCAGTTCAAAATCCCAGGTTCCCCTGATGACTGTCTGAATTCTTCAACCAGGATATTCGTCCTTTTTGTGTTGAAATCAGACATGAGGACAACAGACAAACTCTCCTGTTACTTTATCCAAGATCCCACAAAATGATTAAGTCGGTTTTAAACACACACACACACACACACACACACACACTTCATCTTTATTTGGCTAAGATAGTGAGAACAAGGTTGAAGTCACTACGAAAGAATCTGTTAAGCTTTAAGATTGACAAGGTTTGCTTTGACACCATCCCACCTTACTTCCATGATAAATAACAGGTGACAGAGACAGCAACCATCTCACAGAGGCCATAACTGAAAAAGTAAATCCCTAATATTGGACAAGAGATTCTAGGGTAGGAGGACTTTGAGGGGTCACTTGTTCCTTCTAGAAGGCCTTGGTTTTCTCAACGAGGCTTTCTGTACATGGTGAAATGTATTGACAGAGTACGAATTACATCTCCATTGAGATTTACCCACCCCAAATCCTCTCCCTTAGGAGTTTGGTCTGCAGTAGTGAGTCACTAGCTACACCTTCCCTTCTCCAGCAAGCCCATTAAAACCTCAAGGTTTTTCTTTTTCCAGATTTTGGATTCAATTAGATGCATAGAGAACATTGGCCTTTCTCCATTCTGTGGAAAGAGGTCAGTGGCTCACAATAGCTTGGAGAACAGTTTGTTTAATTCTGATATTTTCTGAAAGTCTACCATTCTAAGACCTTAGAGATCTGGTATTTCACACCAGCTAGGTTGCACAATCTTTCCCAGATGTGCCCTATCTGCCCCAGCTAGAGACCACTGTATCCTGCCCTCAGCACCCCACACTTGCTTGTTGATGATAATCACAGGTCGCAGAGTGCTGGCCCAGGAGTGAGGAGACCTAGGTTCCAGTTTCAGCTCTGCTACCAACATGCTGTGTAACCTTGAGCAAGTCCATTCCCCACCTGAGAATCGATTTCCTCATCTGTAAAGTGAGGAAGAAGATCTCTAAGGGTCGCACCGGCTCTGCCATTCTCGGAGTTTTAACATAAAGGCTTAATCAAATGTAAATGAGTCCTGTCACATCAGCTACCCCTAAGCCAGTGGTTCTTAAGTTCCAGTGTGCCTAGAATCAGCCAGGGAAGAAACTCTAGTTTTAGAAACGTATCCTACAATTGAAAATGATGCATCTACAAGATAATTCCTTGCATCCATTGATTGTATTAGTTAGCAGACGATGAAAAACAGCCCATGCGTCCATCAAAAAGTGACTGGGGAAATCATAAAGTCTTGTACAACCATATAACAGAATAGTACACAGCTGTGAAAACTAGTAAGGAAGTTCTCTATGGCAGATAGGGAAAGATCTTTAAGTTATATATATGTTTTTAAAGATGAAGAACAGTGTGTAAAGAGGGCTCACTTTTGTGGGGGGAATGGAAAATAAACATCTGCTTTTGCTTGATATCTGAAAAAGTCTCTGATAAAGAAAATTTGAAAGGATTCATAAGAAATGAATAGCAGTGTGGGGGGAGGGTATAGCTCAGTGGTAGAGTGCACGCTTAGCACTCACAAGGTCCTGGGTTCAATCCCCAGTATCTCCATTAAGTAAACAAACAAACAAACCAAATTACCCCCTGAAAAGAATTTTAAAAAATGATTAGCAGTGGTTACCTAGGTTTGCATGGTAGATGGGGGTGGGGTAAGGTCAGAACTGGGCAGCTGAGGACAGAGATGGGAGAGACACTTTCACTCTATACAGTTTTTTATATTTTTAAAGTTTTGCACCATGTGAATATATTGTCTGTTCAAAAATTATATAATACAATAACAATCCATTTGAAAACTAGTTAAAAATGCTGAGCTTCATGAGTCAGGACTCCAGGGGTTCAGAATCTGCATTTTTAACTGGCTCCCTGACCCCTGGTCCCCCATCGTAGATTCTGATGTAACTGGTGAGTGAAATACACTTAAAATAACCACTGGCCTAAACACTTTGCAAAACAGGAAGAGTGGCAAAGATGCTTGTAGTGTAAGGGAGGGCCTTCTTGTTCACGATTTCTTTACCAAGCAGCCCCATTTCACTCTGAAATTCTAAGGCTTCCAAATCTATACTTTACCTTTCCACTTTCCTACATCTTCCAGTGATGTGACTAAACCTTCTCTGGGAAATTCTGAGATTTTTTGACAGTGGAAAACATGAGGTCTCCAGCACCTATGTTTGTGTGGCTTTTCTCTTTCACGGGATCAGGCTAGCAGCACTTGCTCGTTTGGAGGAATAGGGTGGTTGGGAAAGAGCAAACCCCTTCCAAAAGATGATATCAAAGAGTGACTTCACTTGCCCTGCCAGGCTGCTGCCAGCTGGCCTGCACAGCGGTGTCCTTTGCAGAGCCAGCCCCAGGAGTAGCAGCAGTAACACAACCCCTGCCTCCTATTAAGGAGAACTGCCCGTGGATTTCGAGTCAGGGTGTGGACAATATGCAGGTTTTGCCTGGAGCTGGTTTATACTGATCCTTTGTCTGAGCCAAATCGATGAACTTTTTAAAATAATATTAAGCGACCTTTATTGCTTATGGCTGTTAAACACTTACCATGTTACCTTACTTATTTTTTCAGTCCTGCTATGTAAGTGTTTTTATCTCCATTTCACAGATATGGAAGCCAAGGCTTAAGTAGGTGAAGTCACTAGTCACAGTCCATACAGCTAACAGGCAACACAGCTGAGATTTCCATTCAGACAGTCTGATGCTAGGGTGTACTCCTAACCAATTGGTTAGGGTCATGACTGCTCAAAGCCAAGACTCAGTCACTCAGTAAGAAGTTCCTGCAACTCTGTCCCAGGAGCTCAGGGAATCTCCGTAGGCTCTGCCTTTCACTCACTGTCCTGATTCCTCATGTTCTGGTCGGCTGGGCCTGCTCTTCTTACTAACGTTGAAAAGCCCAGAATCTCTCTCTTTGGTCTGCCCCACCGCCCATTGGGATTGGCACTTCAGTTGGACTGTCCAATGAGATTCAGTGTTCAGCTTCTCCCTTGATCACTGGTTTTCAGATCACCTCTGGCTTCAGGCTCTCAAGCCCCCAGGCAGGTCTAACTCCAAGCTCAATCCTGATTTCCAGCCCAGGCCCTCAGCATGGGTGTAAAATCCTGGCATCCTACCAGGAAGAGAAGACCAGGCTCTCTGGGTCTCCCCTAGACTCTTCTTTCTCAACTAGCTGCTTCTGCTGACCTCTTGGCCTCAGTCATGTGCAACAAGGCCTCCCAAGCTTTGTCAGCAAGTTGACTTCCTCCTCTAGCATCCCACAAAGGAAAAAAGCCATCAGCAATGACCTACTGGCGGTCCAACATTGTACCTTGGAGCTATAACTTCATGATGGCATTTGCTGTACTTCCCAACTAACAATTGGCATGCAGTGTGGAGGCAGGAGAAGAAATTTCTAATACAACAACCATAGTTCAAGGACTTTTTTTGTTTTTTCAAGAGTAGGGATGAATTTGTACCAAACCAATGACTTGTTACTGCCTTGTTCCATGGTGGGATGCATTTGAAGACCGTTGGCTATAGTAGGGGAGGGCTGGAGTGTTTGGACATGTGATAGGGTAAAACAAACTGGTCCAGCCTCAGAGTGATCTTTAACCAATGGTGTTAACTAGATCCAGATAGGGAGACAATAACAACACCAGCTCAATGTTGGAGAACAGTTGCTTGATTCTGTTAGCCACAGTGAGACCCTAACCTTGCTTTGCTAATTTGTACTTTTTAGCATTTCCATGTAATCAGCCAAGTCCTAGGGGCTATGTGGAGTGAGACCACTTTATCTCCTTTTGCTGCTTTGACCACATCCTTCCCCTTCTCAAAACCATCCAGCAGTTCTCTTAGTAGAACAACAGAAAAACTAGGTCCCACCCATGGTCTGTTAACACAGTGTTGACACCCTGGGATTGGGAGCCCAAAAGCCTGAGTTTTGAATCCTAGCCCCACTACTAACAACCTGTTTAATTTTGGGCAAGATACTAAATCTCTCTGTTTCCCAGTTTCTTCCTTTGTAAAATGCGAATAATAATGCCACCAGTCTTATTGGGTTGTTATGAGTGGTAAATGAATTAATATCTGTAAAGCACTTGGAACAGTGTCTGACCATAGTAAGTGCCATGGAAATGTTTGTCAAATAAATCAATAATAAGGGTATTCAGCTGTTAAACAGATTATGTGTTGAGTATCCATGAACTAGGCAGGGGTTGTCCAATTTTGCTGTAGGGGGCCACATAGTAAATGATTTTTCAGGCTTTGAAGGCCACATGATCTCTTGCAGCTACTCAAGTCCACCATTCTAGTGGGAAAGCCGGCATAGACAGTATGCAAATGAAGGGGTGTGGCTTGCACCAATCCCAATTTATTTATAAAAACAGACTTTGGGCTCACAGGCCATAGGTTTGCTACCCCTGTGCTAGGGAATGGGGATACAGTGGTATGCAAAACAGACCCACTCAATCATTCTGTCTAGGGTGGGAGACAGATATGAAGTCAGTAATTCTTACCTTATCGATCATGATAAGTATGGAGAAGGGGTGGGGTGGGGGTGGGGGTAACATATTCTGGAGGATCAGCCAAAGCTTCTCAGAGGAGGTGGCTTCCAACTGAGATCAAGATCCGACTCAAAGTGGTGAATTGGAGTGTGGGGAGGGGCAGGTGTGAGACACCCTTCATTAACATCACCCTCAAAGACGAAAGATGTGCTAAACACCTTAAATACCCCAGCGTTACCCTTCACTTAGTCTAGGGAGAAATCATTGAAATTTTTATCCGATCTTTTCCTGAAGCTGTTTGTAACTTCAACATGTATAACCTCTCATGAGAACAGCAGAACTCAAAAGCAGACTACCTTGCCCCACAGTAGTTGTGTAAACTTGGGCAAGTTTCTTAATCTCTCTGTGCCAGAGTTTCCTCCGTCTGTCAGATGAGGATGACAATGTTGGTAGTGTCCACCTCAGGGGGTGGTTATGAGGACTAAATGAGTCAATGTATGCTACCTACTTGAAATAGTGCCTGGCTTATAGTAAGTGTGAATACATGTTAACTCCTGCTATTGTTGTCGATTATGTGTTTGATACTTTTTCTAGGGTATGCTAGGGTTTCCTTTTCTTCCTGCTAACATTGCCCCTTTCATATTCTGAGGAGTTCCACTTCACTACACTCTCTTGCTTCAGGATTTAGTTAATAAGCCAATAAGACAATGGTTAACCTGTACTGGACACTCATGTTCCAGATTCTGTGTTAAACAGTTTATGCATAAATCTCACCTAACCCTCAAAGTTTTAATAGTCCATTTAAATCGAGAAAACTGAGGCTCATTTTGAGTAGTAATTAGATGGTATTAAAGAATTACAGTTTCAAAAAGAGTTAGCCACATGAGCACCAATATACAAATATGAGAGACAGAATATAAAAATGGATGATGACCATCCCATATATAGAAAGAGAAATCTGACCCACAACCTGCAGCAAATGCCCAGAAAACCAACTCTATCTGCAATAACCAGTCCAGGAAGGCAGCCTACTATGAGTCAGACTCATAGGAAGTCAGACTGCTATCTCTAGGAACAATCCAGGAAGCCAAATACTAACTTCTGTAACAATCAACCCCAAATAGCCAGAACTTGATTAATAATTGACAGTTCCTCTAATTTTTGTCCCAGCTTCCAGTTTAGAACCAACCAAAGAAAGCCAAATATGCATCTCTAACGAATCACATAGGATGCCCTGGGTTTTTTTTTCCCCCCAACCAAAAAGTTTATTAGAATTTCACTGTTACAAACACTTGTAAGAAATCTTGGGACATAGGTTCTTGGCACTGAAATGGACTTTTCATCTCCTGGAATTCTACCATCTTCTGATGTTTGAATCCTCTCTTTAATTTAACTGACAAGTTTATATTTTTCTTTAACTATTTTTGGTGAAACTATTACATTTAAACATGAATATTTAAGTTTTTATGAAGCAAAACATACATCAGCAAAAGTGCACAAAATGTAAATGCATAGATCATAAATGTTCAGTGAATTATCAGGAAGTGAATACACAAATTATCTTCAATCTGAGTAAAGAAAAAACATTTTTAGCATCAACTAAGTCCCTCTTAAACCCCTTTCCTGCTCATATCATCTACAGCTTCCCTAAAGTAGGGCTGCCAGATAAAATACAAAATGCAATATTCAGTATCTACTTATGCTAAACAAATTTTCCTTGTTTATCTAAAATTTAAATATAACTGGGTGTCCTGATATTTTTTCTCTAAATTGGACAATGTTTTTGAAGGTAACTTCTTCTCCTTAATTCTAACAACATAAATTAGTTTGACCTTAAAAAAAAACTTTATGTGAAATGAGATCAATATATTATGAATAATTTTCCCCTGTGATTTCTTTTATTCCACTTTATGTGTGTGAACTTCACCCATTGTTCACTTTTATTGCTAGATTCTATTTGTTTGAATACACTGCAGTACAGTCTTCATTATAATATTGATGGACATTTGAGTAGTATCGAGTTTGAGCAATCATAATTAATGATGCAATTAATGTTCTTGTACTTATCTGTTGGTACTCATGTGGATAACTCTTTTTGAAACTATAATTCCTTAGTATCATCTAATTGCCACTCAAAACTCAAATTCCCTGAATTGTCTCAAAAATAAGATGCCCTGCTTCTAGTTAGCCTGCCTATAGTTTCCCCATGCCAATAGCCCCTGAGTCAGGGCATATCCAAAGCCTTTCCTTTTTCCACTATAAAACTTTCCCACTCCTCTGCCTGCCTTTGAGTGTCTGCCTAAGACTAAGTGACAGTGACTGACTCTTGTTAGCACAAGCTCAGAATAAGTAGCCTCTGCTTGTTCTTACTTGGTTGGTCTTCACTCTTTCACATTGGCATCTTAAGGATCACAAAGCTAGTAAGTGGCAGAGCTAGGATTCAAACTGCGGTCTATCAGTCTCCAGAGTCCCAAGTCCTTAAACAATGTACAATACTGTCTTCCCACACAGACTTCTAAGGTGTTCTTGAATTATACATTTTAGATGGCATCCTCTTCACCTTTTCCCATTGAAAGGAGGTAATCTGTTTAGGATTCCCTGATGCAACAGCCCCTGCCTCCAAGATAACTGGAGGCTCTGTCTCTGTACCTTCTCTAGCTCATCGCACAATTGGAGGTGTAACCTACAAGCAATAATCACAGGGCTGACAACACCTGGGGTCAGAATATGTGCTTTTTTTTTTTAACCCGTGGAATTTATCAATAAAACAGATAAATGGATAAATCTTAAGTTGGAGTTTTAAGTCCAGGGTCCTGCTCTTGCTCTTAAAGTCTTTAGGAGTGGGGGAAAAAAAAACCTACTGCCAGATATTTTTAAGTATTCCTTCAACTCAAATACTATGACGGTGGGTGGAATATGAGGAATTTTATTTCCCAAACAGCTTAAATTTAAAGATGTACTTCTGAGGAAAAATATTTTCAACCTAAGCTAAAAGGGAATCTTACTTAGTGAAGTTTTTACGGCTTTAAAAATACTAATGTTGTGTTTAAAGACAACATGATACTTGTCTTTAAAATGTATTAAAATGCTTAAAGTATGCTACTGAATATAGATGAAGAGTAGCAGGTCTAAAAGTAATATTCCTTAGCAGACCAGAGACTATTTCCAAAATCTTTGTTAGTCCTAATTTCTATGAGCCTGAGGCCAAATTCACTGATCTGAGTGTTTAAATAAAGGCTAGAACCCTGGTCTCTTAACTCCAGGTCCACATACATAATGCTTATATACTTAGTTCATTTATTTTTCCACAGGATACCACTTTAATAGCACTTAGGCAGAATCAGCTTTTCTTAGAGTTTTAGCGAAGGGTGCCATAGGTCCAGCCTCAGCATCTTACGAGAAAGTAAGATCCAAAGTTGGATGCAGGAGCTGCCTAATTACTGATTTCTTTGAACAGAGCTTTGATCACGGGTACCTCTCTCTAGGGCAGCATCACTTTAATCCTTGGTAAAAATCAGTATCTTTTTTTTCCAGTTTTATTAGGTAGAATTATTACAGTTTGCACATATACATTATATTGCATGTAAATACATATATACAATATGGTGCACATTTTTTTAGTTTACATATGTGTACTGATCATTGTTTCTAAGAACAGATTAGAGCTTTAGCTTTTTAAACTTACATAGTTATCAAAGGAATAAAGCCAACCACAAAATAAGAATCAACAGAATATGATAATCCAATCATAAAGGACAGTCAAATGTGTTTACACATACAGAACATGTGCTATTATCTGGGCTGGCACTATGAGTAGACAGTGTAATCCAGATAAAGATCTAACATTTGTTGAGTTCTTCCTATGTGCCAAGCACTGTGCTAAATATTTTATATGCATTCATTATCTCATTTAATCCTCAGAACCATACTAGGAATCAAATAATGCTCTAATCCCCATGGTGTGGATGAGGAATAAGAAACACAGGGGGCTCCAGCAATACTGATATGACTTCAGGGGATGGAGAAAACGTCTTCACTCTCCAGAACACTTCTGGGTAGCTCCTACCTGAATTCCCATTATTAAGAAACCGCTGGTTTTATCAAAATGCAAATCTCCCCAGAAGAGGCAATACATTCAGCCTTTCCAGCCCTTCACACTTCAGTTGGAATGAACATATCTCAGGTCTATTTCTGACTGCTGAGTTTGACAGGCAGAAAAGTGGAGAAGCAAGGATATCCTCAGTGAGGGCACAGACTTTGGGACATTTACTGACTATTGTGTCATGTGGTGAAGCATCAGAGAGCTGACCCTAGCTTCTGTTTCATTTTCAGTATCCTTCCCGATTAATAACACTGTCAGACCTCCCCATTTCTATTCCCCAAGCTTTCTTTATGCTCTAGACCAGACCATTCCTTCCCCTTGATATCTTTTTCTGCTTCATGAAAACCAGGTTATCAAATCTTTCCCTTAAAGCTCCTTGATACTACCACTTCCTCCATGCAGCCTCCTTTGATTAAGACTAGATCTGAGGAACCAGAGAAAATGATTGCCAATGTTTGCAGTTCAGCCTGACCATTCAACGCTTATCATCCAAGGACCGCTGCATGTTCCAATCTGTGTGTTCTAACAGACTTTGGCAAAGCCCACAACCTGAGTGGACAGATCTGGTTTTAATATAATCTGGTTGTCTTATGTAGTCAGAGTGTAATTCAGCACCCTGTCCTCAGCCCTCCAAGCATCCTATCTCCATTCCTCTTTTTAGGAAGTTTCCAAATGGATGGTTTGGACCAATCAGCTATCACCGAGTCAAAGCAATTGAAAAGAATGAGAAAAACTAACAAGTCAATATTCTGTGTCCACTCTTAGCTAAGCTTTTGATCTGTGGTCCGGAAAGCATGCCTGAATCGGTGTTTTCATAATAGCTGCCCTCCCCCATGTTGCTGCCTAAACTACTTGCAGAAAAGAGAGAGAGGAGGCTGTAAAGAGAGGAAAGAGAAGAGTTAAGCAATGTGTGCTAATCCCAGCTGATTGGTAGGTAGCTGCTGTCTTGTGAGGGGGGTTTTGAGGCCACGTCTGGGGAGAATGGGAAAGTGAGTCTGCCTGAGTAATGAGACCTGCTGCGGGCACGGGAGGAGAGAGGGGAAACAGGGCACCAGCTCTGCTCCAGAACTGTTAAGGGTATCTAGAAATGTGGACTATTTGCTGAGTCCTATCTGCTAGTGCCTGGCTGGCTGGTGAGAAACATTCCTCCAAACATCTGAGTGAATCAAGTGACTTGGTGGGAAGACAGCCAGGTTAAGGACTATTTTGGGGGCTATTATCATGCACCATGCCTATGTCTCCTGCATTGAGAGCACACGTTTGCCCTGGGTGCCCTGTAAGGAGGCTGATGTTGCCTTTACTAGGGGTCGTCTCTAGTCACTGTGCCCACACTGAAGGGTGCAGACAGAGATGGGGAGACAGACTCCTAGCCACTGAGGGTTTCTCAATCTACCGGGAAATTCTGATATGCAAATTCGTATCTGAACCATAAAGCAGATTGAAATGTATCCCGTAAGAACAGATTAAGGAAAATGCTGTTGGAGCACAAAGGGAAGAAATGAGCTTTAACCTACAGGAAGTGGGATTGAGGCCTCAGAGAGGGAGATCATCCAGGTCCTTATGGAGGAGCCAGCCTCTGAACCAGGCCTTGACAGTGGAGTAGATTTTAAGGTGTAGAGAGGAGGAGGAAATGCTTTCTTCAGGGTCTCCCTGCCTGTGCTTCAGTGGCTCTCAATCTTATTTACACCCCAACATCCCTGAGGAATATGATGTATCCCACCCAATCCCGTATCAAAATTGTTGAGAACCTCCAGCGTGCCTGGCTGGGAGCCAGAGGCTGCAGTGGTGCGGTCCCGCCTCTCCGCTGGGGGACCGTGCTTCTCACTGGGAGGATCTCCGCTCCGGTTGCCCGTTCTACCAGCTACCCATCCCACTGCAGCCAGAGCCTGCTTCCTTGCTTTAGTTTCCGTTTTTTAGCATTTTATTTATTTTTTAATAAGAAATACATGCAAATGAGCCAAAAGATGCAAAAGACTATAAATAAAAAGTAAGTTTTTTCCCCCCAAACCCTATCATGTCTAATGATTGTTAACAGCCCCTCATGTATTCTGCAGGAAAGAGTCCATATAAATACAAGCAAATATACATATACTTTTACAAATGGCAGCATATCAGACACGTTGTTCAGCATCTCACTTTTCTCCCACAGAAATATGCATCTTTGAGA
The DNA here is from genome assembly GCF_048564905.1 of Vicugna pacos. NCBI lineage: Eukaryota > Metazoa > Chordata > Mammalia > Artiodactyla > Camelidae > Vicugna > Vicugna pacos. The sequence continues at coordinate 79,605,241 of NC_133023.1, forward strand.
TGCTTTATATAAGCACATAAAACAAGTAGCCATTTTATAGCTGCACACTATTCCTTCATATGGATTTGCTATGAATTATTTAACCTGTCTTCTGTGGACAGGTATTCAGGTTTTCCACAATGGGAGTATATTTGTCCGATAAATTCTTTTTCTATTTCTTTGTTTTACTTTGGGGGGGGAGGTAATTACGTTTATTTATTTATTTTTAATGGCGGTGCTGGGATTGAATCCAGGACCTCGTGCATGCTAAGCAGCTCACTCTACCACTGAGCCATACCCTCCCCCCGCCGTCCAGGAAATTCTTCAGAGTGGGATGGCTGCATCAGATGATGTGAGCCTCTGTAACTTTTATACAATGCTTTCCATGGTGATGTTCCAATCTACACACCCACCAGCACAGTGTGTTATCACACTTTTTCATATCCCTCAATCTGACAGGTGAAAAATGAGATCTTATTGCAGTATTAAGTTGCATTTCTCTTATTATGAGTGACATTGAGCATATTTTTATATGTTTAAGAGCCATTTGTGTTTTCTCTTCTGTGAACTGCTTGTTCACATCCATTGCCTATTTTGTCTGTCGGCTTAGTGGTCTTTTCTTTATTTTAATTAATTTAATTTTTATTGCAGTGTAGTTGATGAACAACATAAGTTGCAATTCTAATATTATGTCTGGCCTTTATTAATTTGCAACAGCTCTTTATGTAGTAAAGAAAAGAGCTCTTTGTGATATAAATTGCACATTTTTCCCACAGGTTAAAGATCCTTCATTTTAGTCATGATATTTGTAATTTCTCCAATTTCTCAGTCAGAACAGGTAGCAAAGTGACTGCTGAGGAGCTCTCCCTGCTTCACTATTGTGTACAGTCTAGGGAAGTTCCTTTCCTTCTTGCCTTACCTCTTATATTCCGGATCCTAGTTTTGCTATTCCTTGCTAAAATGTTAACTGGTTAGTGATTATGCGCCTTTTCAATTCAAGGAATCCTTCAGAATCTGATTCAAGCTCTGTACCCAATGCCCAGAGATATACTCACGCACCTACATTTCCTTTTAGGGAGTTCACAGTCCTTCTGAAGAGTAGTGTTTCTTGAGTTGTGTCCTAGGTACAACCTGTATTAGGCTCTCTTGGGAGCCATGTTTAAATTACAGTCTCCTGAGCACCTCACTAGAGTGAAGAAATCAGATTCTTTGCAAATGGATGGGGACATGGGATTTTCATGTAAACACACTCTGATAATTTTGACACACACTAAAGCTTCCCACAATTTAGGGACGTCCATGGAATCAGGTTAAGAACCCCAGGTTAAAGTCTCAGTCCTCAACTAGAACACAGTTGCCCCTCCATCTCCCCAGTTTGCACATCCATCAGTGCAACCAAATGTGGACTGAAAATATTTGGGACAAAAATTCCAGAAAGTTCCAAAAAGAAAAACTCAAATTTGCCATGCACTGATAACTACACAGCATTGACATTGGGCACTGGGCATTTTAAATAATCTAGAGATGATTTAAAGTATACAGGAAATGTGCATAAGCTATGTGCAAATACTATACAATTTGATACAAGGGGCATGAGCATCCGTAGATTTTGGTATTCACAGGAGTGCTGGGACCAATTCCTCTCAGATACCGAGGGATGGCAATATTTGAATTCTGACAGGAAAACTTGAAAGAGGCGAAAGCTCAGGATTCAAGACTCAAATGAAGCTATAAAGGAGAAGTGACTGATAGGGAAAATGACACTTGTGTGGGGGTCTCTCAAATTATACCATGTGGTTATAAGAGCATCCCAGTCTGTGTGTGCATGTGTGCATGTGTGTGCGTGTGTGTGTGTGTGTTTGGGAGAATCACACTTGGAGCTCTTTATCTTTTTTGATATGTAGATTTAAAAAATGACCTTTTCAATCTTTCTCCCACTCTCTTCCCCTTCTTTCTGTCTCTTCTTTCATTAAAGCACAAACCAAGCACATCCCCACTCCAAGAGGAGAAGGTACAGTTGAAGGATAGAGGGCTTCATACACAAAGCAGGCTTTAGGGGGGGCCTGAGTCTTGCAGGAGCAGGCCATGGATAAGGGGGACTTGACTAGCATTTGATTTTTTCACAGAAGACTGTGCTAACAGAAAACAGTCACTTGGTCATCAAGACCCCAGCTCTTGGTCTCTGGGGGCAACAGGGCCATTCTTTTGAGTTGGTGGCACTTTCTCCTCCTACAAGCAGCCTCCCCCAGGGGATCCAGTGGCCTCCTTTGTTGATCAATGTCTGCTTCTTTCCATGAAATACACGATATGTTCTGACTACTCTCTTATAGCAGAGTCTTTTAATTGTGTGGGCATCTATCTGGACAAAAGCACCATACACACAATCTGCATAGGATGCCGGGGGTGGTCCATGGAGTTCCTGAAGCCCATCCAAGAGCTGCCTAGAGCTATCTTTCCCCAATGCCAGCCCGGGACTGCTGAGCATCTGGGTCACTCAGAAGCTTGTTAGAAATCCCAGCGCCTACGCTTCATTCCAGACCTATTGAACCGGCATCTCTGGGGCCTCTGCCTGGACAAGTTCTCCAGGTGGTTCTGATACAGACTGAAGTGTGGGACCTACTGAGTCAGAGTTCAGAACACAGCTGGAGGATTTCTTCCTGTGTTAACTGGTGTGTGTGTGGGGGGGGGGAGAGAAAGAGAGAGAGAGGGAGAGAGAGATCCCATGGGAGTCTTCTCCGAGGAAAATCAGAGAGCCCCGGGGAACGCAAGGCACTGGGGGCAGTCACGTGGGCCTAACATGTGAGTCTCCAATAAATAAGGCGAACACACTGATTTTGTTTTATTCCCAGATCAGACTGTTTGGGGGAGCGTGCTGGGAAGCCAGGTCTGCTTGGGAGATGAGAAAATAGCATAGTCCAGCCTAAGAGCTCTTCAATGATTCTCTTTATAGATACAGTCTATCTCAGCCTGCTGTCCTGGAAACATGGGCTTGGAAATGGAGGTGGACAGCCTGCTGCTGCTCAGAGGGGAGGGGAGGCTCAGGTGAAGGAAAGGCTGGGTAATAATAGAGCATCTGGTCATGGCAGCCTGCCCAGCTTCCGGCAGCCTGAGAGTGGGAGAGGGCGGGGGCAGGATGCACCCTCTCCCTAGCTCCACTGCCCAGACGAGGGCCCCCAGCTCCCTCAATGCAGCTCAGCTAGAGGCTGCTCTCTGGGGAGCTGTCTGCCTCTCTAGGGCAGCCCCCACCTTGCCCCACCCCTACCCTCTCCGCTACCTTCCAGCTAATAAGCCATCTTGGAGGAGATGGGGAAGGCAGTCCTTCTGGTGGGCTGCACGTGTTCCTCCTGTCAGATGACTGGAAGAACCACAGCAGGGGGAAGGAGGCAGGGATGCGCAGGCTGCTTACTAGGCACACAGAAGATGGAAGATTCTACCCAAAAGCCATGGCCCGGTCTTGCCACAGGAGAGGCCCCTCAGTGTTTGTTTCATGGAATGACCGTGGTTTCAAGTGGTCACCTTTGGTGTGAGGTTTACTCTGCCAGTCTGGAACTCAGCTCGCAGTCCCAGGAACAACCACTGGCTTCTAATGGAACCTACCAAGGATAAATAAACAAGCGCAAAGGACCAATTTCCAAACTCGACCTCCAGTTTATGAAGTATCAGGCACAGTCCTATCTGCAGCAGCGTTAGGTTCCCTGCTTGATGTGGTCTGGGTGCGGGGCTAACTCCTCCCAGCTTCCAACGCTACAGTGTCTCGCAATGGGCTCTACCCTTGTGTCTAAATTCTTCACCATCAGAGATGCTTCTTTGCCTAAGGGAATGCATTATCCAAGGAGGTGATATCACCCCCGAGGGGGCCAAAATTGGTTCTTAGAGGTGGAGGGATCTTAGATGTTACAGTGATGTGTGGCCCACCAAAAAGCCACAGCACGTAAACGGATATACACTACAGCTGTAGTATTAACAGTTCATGAGGAGAAAGAGACCAGGAAAGAAATGTCTAAAAAGGCTCTTGAGTGGAGCTATAATGAAAAGAAAAGAAAAGAAAAAAAAACCGTTGAGAAACACTGGCCCAAGAGGAAAGAAAAGAACCTCTGACTCCAGGGCCAAGTCTAGCTCTTGGCTGGCTTCTTTGCAGCTTGGCCTGTTATTTCTCTGGTCATTGCTGTCGGAAGCCAGAAAAGCACGTTTTCCCTCGCCGACTGCCCTAGCTGAGTCAGGGGGAGGGGAGCAGTAGACTGAAGAATGAAGAGAAGTTGAAGATTTGTGAAGGGAGGCTGATGAATAGCCTAATTGGAATTTCAAAGGCTGAAGCCTAAAGCCTACAATTAATTTCAAAACACAGCTTACCTGGCTAACATCCACCTCAGAATTCTCTGAATTTATAGTGTCTCTGCCTCAAATTGAATGACGATGCTCAAACTCAGAGAAGAGTCTTGAATGATCTTTGTTGTGGGTTGGTGACACCAGATGATGAAAGGGCTCCCCACCACTTGCTTCAGGCAGGGACTTCCTCATCGAATGTTCTTTACTCCTGATGCCTTTACTGACACCTGGCTTCCTGAACAGGCCTCTCTAGTGGAGGCAGTTCATTACCTCACAACCTACCAACTTGTAAGCCAGGATGTGAGTTTGGTGTCCTTGCTCAGAAGCGCTGCTTCCAGACCACTCCTCCTCCACCTGTAGGTCAAAATCTCTACTCCTCTGAAGCTCCTTCGAGGTAGCAATCCCACGTTGTCCCCTTGTGCATTATGGTCACTACTAACGTCTCCATCATTCGATGGATACACAGGCACCTGCCTCTCATTCTTTTCATATCAAGTCCTGCCATCTTTCTATATCTCTACTCAACACTTCAAAAATTCAGTCTGTGTTCTCCCTACAGCAGACAATGTGATATTTTAAAAACCTAAATTAAATTGTGTCACCATTTGCTTAAACCCTCCAGTGGCCTCCCATTGCTCTTAGGATGAAGTCCATATTTCTCCCCCTGTGGGGGTTACAAGGTCCTGTTTGATCACCTCCCCCTGCTTCTGGTCTGTCCTTTTGGATCCTCTTACTCTGCTCTTGCCACTAGAACTTGCCAAGCTCATTCCTTACATTTGCCCTTGCCTCTGCCCAGCAAGTTTTTCTCCCAACTTTTTGCAAGGATAACTACTTCTTATCCATCCAGTTCTTGGCTGAAATGTCTCTTCAGAGAGGTATTTTGTGGCCATCTGTTATAAAATAACCCCTTACTGCCACCTCACCCACTTACTGTCTTTCATTTATCCTACTTTATTATTTTCATAGCACATACTATGTTCTGACTTGATCTTGACTGCTCACTTGTTTTCGTCTGTCTCACCCAACTTGAAAGTATTAAGAAAAAAGGTCTTTGCCTGCCTTGTTCACTGCTGTATCATCTCTCGCACTTAGAATAGTGCCATGTACATAGTAGGTATGGTAGGCAGCCTCCAAAATGGCTCCCATGATCTCCCCCTCCTCTTATTCACCCCCTTGTGTAATCCCTTCCTCTTGAGTGTGGGCTAAACTCTGACTCCCATCCAGCAAATAGAATGAAGCAGAGTCATGGTGGTCACTTCGTAGATTGGATTACAAAGGACTATGCCTTCTGTCTTGAATGCCCTCTCTCACTCTTTTGCTCATTCACTCTGAGGGAAGCCAGCGGCCATGTTGGGAGCTGCTCTATGGAAAGGAAGGCCCACGGAGCAAGGAACTGATACCTCTAGTCGACAGCCAAAGAGGCCCTGAGACTTGTCAGCAGCCATGTGAGTAAGCTTGGAAGGAAATTGGAAGTAGATCCTCCCTCAGTCAAGCCTTGAGATGTAGGCCTGGTCAATACATAGTGAGAGATACATTCAAATTCCTGATTCAGACACTGTGAGATAACAAATGTTTATTGTTTTAAGCCTCTAGATTTGAGGGCAGTTTCTTACACAAAAATAAACAGCTAATATAATAGATTCTTAAGAAAATAAATCCTTGTGACTTAGTGAATTCTTGGTGACTTCCTCATCCTCAAAGATCCTGCCTTTATCCCACTTTATCTACCTAGTCTCTTGGCCACACCCTTGTCCTCGTCATCATCCATAATTGCTCCACCTCTGAAATCATAAGACATTTCACCCTGTAACCACACCCTCCCATCCTTCCACCTCAGTTATTCCCAGTATACTAGTCCTTCAACCTCACTGGGACTCAGTCCACAGACGCCATGTCACAGGTTGGGTTCCCCAGGAAGCAAACTCTGAGAGGGAGTTTAGTGTGCAAGATGTTTATTAAGACCTGTAGAAAGGAGGAGAAGGAAGCAGAACTGGGCAGATACTGGGATACAATGAAGGCCCAGTGACAGTCTTGGTGAATCCCATAGGGAAGTTCTGAAGCTACAAAAGTCCTTAAGCGTTGTTCTGAGTTGGGCCAAGATGACCAGGCCTTTATACTCACGTCTCAGTCAATTACTGAATGAGAGCCACTGGGGAAAGGGTGTGACTTCTTTGTGTAAGGCAGCTATCTCTCTGCATCTGTGAAGCAATCTCTGAAGGCTCTGGCAGCATGGCTGATGGCACTCCTTACAACCGAGGCAACAAGCCCTTCATTGGAAGGTGATCTGGGTGGTACATCACAGCATGTATCACACTTCACTTTATTGGCCTCTTTCCTGTCCTCATCTCCTTCCCAACTCAGCTGATATGCCATTGTTCATCACTCCAATTATGCTCAAGTAAGTAACCTCAAATCCTTGTTCCGTTGTCTTTCTGTGTTACCTGCCCAGGCAAAACCTCCAATCTTAAGTGAATTCAAGTAACCTTCTTCCTTCTTCCTGAACCTGAGCTGCTGAACATAGTAGAGAAAATCAAATAATTGTGCACACTAGTGTTTCCATAAATCTGTAGTCTCCATAAATCAGTTGGGTCCTCAATGCTGTCTATCAGTGTCAGAGTTCTCCCACTCACAAGATCAGCTATTGCAAACCTTCTCCATATCCTTCAAGGACCTGAACTCCCTACTTCTCCCACCCACTCTGTACAGATGACCTAACCTCCTCTTCAAGGAGAAAATCATTACCAGAAGAGAGTTTCTGCAACTTCTTTCCAACAAATCTCTAGGTAGACAAAATGTATTGGTTCTACCTCCCAAATAATTTTCAATTTCATTCACTTCTTAGCACATCTACAGCCACTTCCCTATTTCAAGTGACTATACTTTTATATTTGAATGACTGAAGCTGTCTTCTAACTGATGTATTTGACTCCAGATTTTGCTTCACTTCCATTGAAGTAAAACCTCAAATTTACTTTCTTTTCTCTGCCTTCACACATAAGTTTCTCTGTGCATACTTTTCTTTTTACATCAATCCCTGCATCCTGGTGAATTCCTCTCTTCTGCTGAGGTCTCAAGTTAACTTTCCACTCACTAAAAACTTATTTGACTCTCCAAACTTGATTAAGAGCTTGTGCTATATGTTTTCATAGCACCCTGTGCTTCCTTTTTCATGACACTTACACACTTTGTATTAGTTACCTATTGCTGTATAACAAATTACCCCAAACCTTAGAGGCTTGAAAAGAATTAGCATTTATTATTCCACAGTTTCTATGGATCAGGAGTGGCTTAGTTGGGTGATTCTGACTTGGGATCTCCCATGAGGTTGTAAACAAGGTGTTGACTGTGTCTGTAGTCATCTGAAAGCTTGACTGGGGCTGGAAGATCTACCTGGAAGAGGGCTCACTCACATGTCTTTTGGCAGGAGGCCTCAGTTCCATAGGGCTTCTTGAGTGTCCTTATTATATGGCAGTGACTCCTCTCGGAGCAAGTGATTCAAGAAAGGGAGAAAGAAGGAAACTGCAGTGTCTCTATGACCAAGTCTTAGATGTAACACATCATTACTTCTGCTGCATTCTACTTGTTAGAAGTGAGTCACTAAGTCCCACCTACACCCAAGAGGAGGGGAATTAAATTCCACCTCCTGACAAGAGCATAAAAGAATTTGTTGACATATTTTAAAACCATCATATACCTCTTTATAGTTGTATATTTGCTTGTCTGTCTTCACCAGACTGTAAGCCTCAATTGGTGCAGGTGCCATGTTTGTCTACGTCACTCCTGTGTCTCCAACATCTAGCATAGTGCCCAGAGCATAATGGAAGTTCAATAAGTGTTTGCTGAGTAAAGGAAAGAATTAATTAACTGAAAGCTGTTATTAGAATGGGGGAGGAGACACTACACAATAATGCTTTACGAATCATTAACGTCTTAGATCAAATTAGTGTATCAGATTAGCTTTGGAGAGAGTGGGGTCCAAATAGTGTAGTTTTTTTGGTAAGAATAAAAACCCTGAAGGAGGTAGAGCTAGCTAGCTCTGAAATCAATGCTGAAAAGTTGTTTTCTGATTTTGAACCTTGGATACAGTTCCTGAAGAGCCACAGGGAAGGATGGGGCTCTTTTTTTTCTGTCCGCCTTTTGGTAGGAAGATAAACAGTAGAACCAAGATTTTGGCTTTCACTCTAGACCTGACAAATTCTTCTGGAACTGACCATATTCTGATTCATTAGATCACAATGAGACAGAGTTGTCAGAACATTAAGAGACTAAATGCAGTCTCTTAAACAGTCTCTAGATATTACCAGCATTGCTTCCAGTCCTCTGTCTGAAGTGAAGAATCACCAGGAACTCTAACAGCGCAAACTGTGGCACCTAGTGCTTGAAGTTGTTGATAGTGACGACAGTGATTTCCTCACCAAGACAGGCCCATGGTGTGGTTTTGGATATTATTCTTGACTTTTTTTGCCTCAAGCCTTGTTCTCCATCCCTCCCAATTACTCTGCAAACTACCTTAATTAACCCATTTTCTGCTTAAATCAACTAAAGTCAGTTTCTGTTGCTTGCAATTAAGAACCTGACTAATATGGAGAAGTCAAATGACTTGCCAAAGTCATCCAGTCAGCAGACGGTGACATTTTGCCTCAAACATGAGGATGTCTGACTCCAGGGCCTAGACTCCTAACCCTTCTCACCCTTCCTTCCTGGGCAAAGATTTCTCTTCAAACACCCTGTCAGGCAGGCCTACAGCTTAACTGCCACCTTGACCTCAGCACATCAAACAACAGTCTCACAAAAATTATGGAGTTCCTAGTCTACAGAAAAAAACAAGTCTAGGGTCTTGGATTGAGGGTGGAAGGTCACACAGAGATGAAAAGGGGGTTATTCCTTCTTTCAGGAGAGCAAGTACACACTCATACTTAAAAAAAAAATCAAGGCTACAATCAGTGCTATTAAAGGGCAACAAATAGCTGTGGGAAGCAGAGTTCCTAGAAGGAAGAAATGATTCCAACTGGGAAAATCAGGAAAAGCACAAGAGGGTGGCATTAATTCAAACTATAGAAAATTCTATAGGATAAACTACTCATCTTCTTCAACAAATAAATTACAAAGAATAAAAGAAGAGAAAGAAGGGCTTTTAGAGATGAATAGATATTTAAGAGCCTTATCAAAGATGCTCAATATACCTACTCATCAGGGAAATGCAAATCAAAGCCACACTGAGATATCATCACACACTTGTTTGAACGGCTATTATCAAGAAGACAAGCGACAACAAGTTTTGGCGAGGATGTGGGAAAAAGGTAACCCTAGTGCAGTGCTGGTGAGAATGTAAACTGGTTCAGCCACTATGGAAAACAGTATGGAGATTCCTCAAAAAGTTAAAAATAGAGCTACCATATGATCCATCAATCCCACTTCTGGGTATATAATCAGAGAAAATGAAATCACTATCTCAAAGAGTAATCTACACCCCCATGTTCATTGCAGCATTGTTCACAATAGCCAAGACATAGAAATAACCTAAGTGTCCATTAATGGATGAATAGATAGAGAAAATGTGTGCATATAAATATATACAGTGGAATATTACTAGGCCATAAAAGAAGGAAATCCTGACTTTTGTGACAACATGGATGGGCCTTGAGGGCAATATGCTCAGTGAAATAAGTCAAATGGAAATAGACAACTATCGTATGATCTCATCTATATGTGAAATCTGAAGAAAAAAAGTCAAACTCATAGAAACAGAAAGTAGAACAATGGATGCCAGGGCTAAGGAGTAGGGGGAAAATGGGACATACTGGTCAAAGGGTACAAACTCCCAGTTAGAAAATAAATAGGTTCTGGAGATCTAATGCACATAATGGTGACTCTAGTTAACAATACTGTATTATATACTTGAAAGTTGCCAAGAGAGTAAATCTTAAACGTTTCCATCAGAAAAAAGAAATGTTAACTATGTGACGGGATGGATGCATTAGCTAACTTTATTGTGCTAACCATTTTGAAGCATACATGTATATCAAACGTTGTATACCTTAAACTTACACAATGTTTTTGTTTTTGTTTTATTTCCCTAGATTCCACATATAAGAGATCATATATTTGTCTTTCTTTGTCTTGTTTCACTTAGCATAATGCCCTCAAGTTCCATCCATATTGTTACAAATGGCAAGATTTCATTTTTTTTATGGCTGAATATTTTATTATACATGTATGTAACAATCACGTTTTCATTGTCCCTTTATCTGTCAATGGACATTTGGGTTGTTTCCATATCTTGGCTATTGTAACTAATGCTGCAGTGAACATAAGGGTGCATATAGGTTTCCATGTTAGTATTTTCATTTTCTTTGGAGAAGTACCCAGGACTGGAATTGCTGAATCTTACAGCAGCTCTATTTTTAATTTCTTAAGGAACCTCCATACCGTTTTCCATAGTAGCTGCACCAGTTTACATGCCCACCAGTGGTGCACAAGGGTGCTCTTTTCTCCACATCCTCAGCAACACTTGTTATTTCTTGTTTTCAATAATTAGCCATTTTAACAGGTGTGAGGTGGTATCTCATTGTGGTTTTGATTTTCATTTCCCTGATGATTAGTGATGTTGAGCACTTTTCATGTACCTGTTGGCCATCTGTATGTCTTCTTTTGAAAAATGTTTGTTTAGTTCCTTGGTCTCATTTTAAATCAGGTTGGATTTTTTGTGTTTTTTTTTTTTTGCTATTGGGTTCTATGAGTTCTTTATAAATTTTGAATATTAACCCATTATCAGACATAATGATTTTCAAATATTTTCTCCCATTCCATGGGTTGCCTTTTCATTTTGTTGATGTATACAATGTTATGTCAATTATATACATATATATTTTATATATTATGCATATTTGGGAAATGTTTTTTTAAAAAAAGACAAGACAGACTCATCAACCAATTGCAATGTGTAGATCTCATTTTTCCTGATTTCAAAAAATCTATAAAAACACAAATTAATAATATGTACACTAGGTATTTAATAATATTAAGGAATTTCTGCTTATACTTTTAGTGAGATGATGATATAGTTATTTTTTAAAGAGGTTTTATCTTATAGAGATACATAATGAAATACTTATAGATGAAATGATATAATGACTGGAATTTACTTCAAAATAATAGTGAGGGAGTGGAACTCTAAAGGAAACAAGATTGACCATGAGTTGAAAATGTCTTAATCTGGATGATGGTTAAATTGGGTTCATTGTACTATTCCTTCAACTTCTGTAAATGCTTGAAATACTCCATAGAAAAAATTACAAAAGTAGGAACAGGAGGCATTATATGGATGGCCTAGAAGTTCAGAACATGAGCTCTGGAGTCACATGGCCTGACTTCACATTTTGTCTCTGCCTTTAACAATTATGTGCCTTGAGGCAAGTGAATAGTCAGGATAGAAAGGACTGTGGCTGATGGAAGCTCCACCATCTTGCAATACCACCATGTCAACATACAGCCTCTGAAGATGCTGTAGAAGGGGAGAAAAAGACAGGAGGGATCCAGGAGACGTTTTTAAGGTCCAGACCTAGAAATGGTTTACATCATTTCTGTCCATATTATGTTGGTCAGAATTCAGCCACATGGTCTTAGCTTAATGGCGAAGGAGGATGGGAAATGTGTGACCACGAAGAAGAGGAAATTACTTGATGAGGCATGTTTTGTGCCCCTCAGAGTTACTTAATTTCCTATGCTTTAGTCTGCTCCTCTGTAGAATGGGGATGATGATGATAACATGTATCTCATAGGCTTATTTTAAGTATTAAATGATTTAATACATGTTAATTTCTCAGAGCAAGGCCTAATGCATAGTAAGTGCTTAATTTTATGTATGTATGTATTTATTTTAAAATGGGCCTTGACACGTGGAGAAGATTATTATCAGCCAAAGATGGGAGTTGGTGAAGCAGTCTATTTTATAAAACACAGCAAAAAAGCAAAAGGGAAATGTAGGGTGTGTTCAGGAAATAATGAGTATGTGATGGGCAGAGGAGGCCTCAGATACCTAAATTCAGCAGGCAGTGGACCACCATTGAAAAGATGGTGGTAGTGAGATGGCAAAATATCATAGAATCACGTAGAAACATACAATCCAATCTTCTTATTTTACAGAGAAGGTAATTGAGACAAAAAGAGAATTAAATGACTTGTCCAATGTGACACGTCTTGCTGATGGCATGGCTGAAATGAGCTCAGCCTTCTTAACTCCCCAGCCTCTGGTTTTCCACCATATTTTCTTCCTCTTAACAACTGTAAGAGACTTTAGGAAGATGAATTTGTCAGGTTTTAATCTCAAATTGCTATGAGCAAGTTACTTCATCTCTGGATCACAGTTGCCTCTTCTGTAAAAGGCAAGTTGTGCCACGTGATCTATAAGGTCCCACTTCTAGTGCTAAAATTAGAATTAAATTAAAGTTGAGAAAGTTTGGAACCACTTCAGTTTGATAGTCTAAGATAGAGATTGGTACTTGTCCCCCAGTATCAGTTCTCCTTCCTTCTTATACAGCACACAAGTTTAAACTGGGAATGTGTCTGCCAGAATAAATTTTATATTTCGAGCCTCCTTTGGAACTATGAGTGGCTATGTGACTAAAGTTCTGACCAGTGGGCTATAAGCTATGCTTCGGTGGTGGATACAACTTTCAGAAAGTATCCTTCAAAGGGGAATAGCTCTGTTTTTCTTTCTTCCTCCTGGCAAGAATGCAGACATGATGGCTGAAACTGGAGCAGACATCTTGGATCATGATGTGACACTGGCCCATGTATGGGAGCTGTGTTGAGAAATGTAGAATAACAAGGTACAAGAACTCTGGGTCCCAATGATTGTGGAGCCTTCAGTAGCCCTGGCTTCCTATCTTAACATTCACAAGAAATAAATATCTACCTTGTTTAAGCCACTGCCATTTTGGGTGTTCTGTCACTTGCAGCTGAAGCTATATTGTAACTGATATAGGAGATACTTGACGTACCAAATTGTACTGAGAGCCTGAACTGTTAGTAGGTTGGCAGAAACGACTCTAGGAAAGCACAGGTGACTTGAAGATTATGCCAAGATTTTGAGCCCAAATGACTACTATCAGAAATAGGGAAGTTGGAGAAAGAGGTGGTTTGAAAGGAAAAATCAAGAGAGCACATGAACATTTAATGCCCAGATAACACCAAAGCCAGGTTCTCAGCGACACTTGAATAGGGAGGAACTGAGTCTTCCCTCAAAGAGTCTCTTAGTTGCATTTCATCTTATTCTTAGAAACATGTCTTCTCATATCCTTTCAATCTAGTTTCCTTATCAAGACCCCTTGTCATTGCTTCTGGCCCCATGAGAACACTCTGGACCATACATAGCTGTCCTCTGCTGACGGCCATCCTGAATGGTACTGTTGTCTGCAGCAGAGTGGTAGGCAGTGGGGTGGGCGGGACGTATTAGTCCTTCCCTAATTTTGTGACTCACTTTGTCACCTGAGCCATGAAGCAACATACTTTATGCCCAGAATCACACAAAGTACGCAGCTTTTCCAGCACCTGGTTCTAACTAGACTCAAAGATAATCTCTTCAGAACCAATGGGGCACAGACTCAGTAATTGTGGTGGACGGACTCTAAGATGGCCCTTAATAATTCCTGTCTCTTGGTACATCCTTGCGTCATTCCCTCCCCTTGGGTGTGGGCTGGCTTAGCAACTTGCTTCTAACCTATAGAATGTGAAAAAAAGTGATGAGATGTCACTTCTGTGATTATGTTACATAAGATTTTAACTCTGTCTTGCTGGCCGATTCTTTCTATTGCCCTCATAGCTTGCCTGCTTTCATGAAGCAAGCAACCTGTTGGAGAGACCCACATGGCAAAGAATTGAGGGACGTCTCTAGTTAACAGTGAGAAGGGAACTGAAGCACTCAATCCAACAACATATGAAGAACTGAATCACACCAATAACCACGTGAACTTGAAAGTAGACCCTTCCCCAGTCAAACCTTTCAATGACACTCCAGCCCTGGCTGACACTTTGATTGCAGTCAAGTCAGAGACCCTGAAACAAAGGACCCAGTTAAGCTATATCCAAATTCCTGACTCACAGAAGCTATGAGATAATAAATGCATGTGGCTTTCAGCCACTAAGTTGATGGTAATTTCTTATGCATCAATACGTAACTCAGACAATAATATTTCCTCTATTCTCCTCATCTCTCCTCAGGCTCCTGCCTCCTCCATCCTCAAATCTCCACCATCCTATCAACTTATGCAAATATATGTCTTCAGGGACCTCCAGTCTACTAGTTCTGCAATCACAGAGTTTTGGCATTCTATTTGGGGCTACAACCTGGATGAATAAATAATCAAATATAAGCGTTTATCATTCCCTTACCTGTTGTACAGCACAGCTTAATTTAACTCTAGATTCACCTTCTGACTTCTCATATTTTTTTAATCTTGGTGTGTTCAGTTTCTCCTAAAGTTGTCCTGGGTTCTGAGGCTTCACAGAAGATCAATTATGAAGTCTCTAGCTGCTCACAGATGACTTTCCCAGAGTCTCAACTGGTTTATTTAGTTGGCTTCAGTTCATAGAACTATTTGGGTTTTAGTTTTGATTTTCCAGCCTCCAAGACAGAAGATTCCACTCTGGGTCTTTCAGACTATTCATGTCTCCATTCTTACTCTGTGCTGTTTCCCATTCTGAAGATATTTATGAAGACATCTGTGTTCTGCCCAAGTCTGCCTCCATTTCTGATTCATACTTTATTTTCATGTGCTTTAGCCAACTATAACTTTGTTAACCAGTCATCCTCAGTTGAATGCACATGTATTTTTCTATAAAAATAATTTTTTAAAATTTAACATTTTGCATGAAACTCTGTATTTTGGAAATATATTCATTTTTGATGTGTTAACATGTCTTCTATCTCTTATTAAGAGCTATGCCAATTTTCCTAATCTACCTTCACCATGCAAAAAAAAAAAACCAGCCATTTGTGCTGTATACCATTTGTTTTTCATTTGTTGGTGACACCAAATATTTTGCTATTCACTGCCATTCAGTATTTGTAATCCATGTTCATCACCACCATGTAAAATCTATGGAAACATCTTTCTCAGGAATTTTTTCTAGTCTAACTTCAATTTTTTTCACAACAAACCTCTATACAGCAAGCATGGGTGATACATCTACCATGAGTTAGGTACTGCAGATACAAAGATGACCAAGACATGAATTATACCCGCAAGAAGCTCACAGACAAGAGCTCTCATGTGTCTGTATGAGGGACAGATAAGTACACCAATATCTGTAATATTATGTGCTATATTCAAAGTATATTCAAAGGGTTATGGGAGCACACTGGTGGGAGTGAATAGTCTCCCCATGTGGGAGGGAGAAATTTTATCTAGAAGGTGGCTTTTGGATGAACTTTGAAGTCTGAGTAGCATTTTTGCACGTGAGAAGGGCAGTAGTGAATTCTAGGCAGAGAGGACGTAATATTATGCATGTTCAGAAAGATATTTATTGAAAACCACTTTTAAATAGAGCTTTAAGAGACTTTAAAATTGATTTCAAGTGGTTTCATTATGCCCTCTCCTAATGTTTCAGAGCTACTTCAAATGATGAAAAAAAATCTTAGGATTTGAAGTAGATGGTGAGTATATTTTTCAGCCCCTAGATTAAGACACGTTATCTTAAAAAGACAACTGTAATTTTGGGGAATAATAGAACCAAGTGTTTGAATTTGGATCTGTCTGGGAAAGTCAGTTCAGAACACATGTTCTCTTAGATACTAGTATATAGAACTCCAGGTAGAGGAACTCATGATTACAATCCTTGACAATCAGAGAACTAAATCAGAATGTCTGAAAAGGACTTCATGGAATTTGCCAGCTCTTTGGAACCAGTCGCATTAGAGGCTCTACCATGGGAGTCCAGCCATTCTGATAGTCTTTTATCTTTTGGCTGCAAGTAAACAGACACTCTACGTAGCTCAGGGGAATAGAAAATGTTGAGGGGAATATTTTGCAGGATTCTGGGGTGTCTCATAGAACCAAAGGTAGAGTGAAGTAGTCAAGGCCCAGGAATAGCAGAAACCAAGGCATGCCAGTAGTATGCCCCCAGGTAGCAAGGATGACAAACTTGGGGGGTCAAGCAGGGTTGAAGTGGGCTCCAGTGAACTGGGGCAGTTGTTACTTCCCACTAGCCAATTGTCGCCGTATAGGAATTTGGCCCAGTGCCACCCAATCCAGTAAAGTCAGAATTGTGGATTGTTATTTGACATTCCCTGGTTTTAAAATGTTCGCTAGTAATCCATATTAACATAAAAGACACTGTAAGGGACAAACAAAACACGTCTTCAGTCTCTGTTCCAAAGTGTTGCCACTAAAGTGATTCAGCTGCAACATCTTGTACTCTTTGACTTACTCTATTCAAAGTTTATGTTTCTTGGAGAGAGAAGTCTATTGGCTGAATATGAGCCAAGGTTCTATCCCAGCTAGGACTGGAAGGCAGAGACACTTAGCATAGGCAGGGCTACTGGGGGTGTGTGTGGGAATCCACCTTCATGTATAAAAGGGGTCATTCTCAGGGAATAATAATCATGACTAGCTTACATGAGTGCTTACCATGTGCCACCAAGTGATCTGAGTATTTAATGTACATTATTTCATTTAAGCCTCACGACAACCTAATGAGGGGATATTCTCATTCCCATCTTACAGATGAGGAAACTGAGGCTCAGAGAGGTTATAAGGGATTTGCTTGAACTCACACAGCTAGGGGTGGGGAAGCCAGACAGTCTGCTCCCTGATCCTGTGCTCTTAACCACCTCCCCATGATGCTTCCCTAACAGAAGGGGGATTGGGAGCCAGGCAGCCACCCTCTTTGCTTTATTGGGTGAGAAGTTTCCAGAAGGATAGCATGACGTAGTTAATGATGAAAGGACTATAAATCTGCCAGATTCTGACATCCAGGAAACTGACCCTCAGGCTGGAAAAGTGGCTTGCCCAAAGTTACACATTGAAGAGCAGGCTAGGTGTCCTCCCAATCCCCTGCTCTTTCCTCCACCGCCTCCCATTCTCAGCCAATCAGCTTCAATATTCAGGCTCCCTAACAACTCATTTACATTTGTGGGGTCCGCTGAAAGCACTACTCCAGTTTTTCATTCAGTTCAGTCTCTCAGCTGCAATTCTACCTATCCACCCTATTATCCCAAATCTGCTTGTTTGTTTATGAAAATCAAGGGAAGCCCTAGAATGCCTTCTAAGGAAGGAAGTACGTCATTTCCCACCTGTATTACTTTCTTCCGATCATCAGAGCTCACCAGTCATGGAGAAAGAAGAGTCAACAGCTTTCCAACGCTGGCCAGGAGGAGTCCAAAACTGTAAATAAATACTCAAAGGTTAAACTCTAGAGGCCAGTGTCCACTGCTGTCCTTGTCATGCTGTCAGCTAGACTTGGGTTGAAAGAACGTGCTTCCTACAGATCTTGGGAGTGAAAAGAATGGGTTCAGAGAAAGTGCTGGTGCTTGGGCCAGCCTTGACAACTGGCCTGGGACTTCAAAACATATGGGAAATCTCAGACCTGGTGGTCCATCCTGCGTGCTTCGGGGAGCTGCCCTTGCACATCAGGCCCTCTGAGAGAAGACTGTAGTGAGGAAAGGGCGTGAGCATGGGTCAGGCTGTAGAAAGCAGAGAGTAGGAGAAAGGCAGAATTGAAGTTAGGCAATCTTTTAAAGCCACTTACGTTTGCCTGCATCCTTATGTTACCCTCTTTGTTAACGCCTCCAGAAAGAATCTGTTCTACTCACTCTTGTTGATAGATGCTGACTCTTCCCCAGGAGGATTGATGTTCTCACCTAACCTCACCTGGGACTCTGGTACCCCTAGACAGGTGGTGCATGAGTGGGCTTTAGAAAATGCAGGAATCCTCTGAAATCATATGTAAAATGTTGTGGGTATGTGCATTTTTCTAAGGAAAGCAGTCATACATCTGATCAGATAGTTAATGGGTCCACAATCTTTAAAAAAAATGTATGACTGTACACCAGAAATGGACACATTGTAACTGACTATATCTCCATAAAAAAAGAGACAGAGAGAAAAAAAAAAAACAATGTACAAACCACTTGGCCTGGAAGCTTGAAGGTGGAGGACTGCTCTACAAATTGTGTCATTTCAAGAGCCATGAGCTAGGGTAGGGGTCATAAATTTTTCCCCAAGTCCTTAAAAATCACATGAAACTCACTAATAGAGTCACAGAGGGTTGGCTTGGGAGAGGTAGATCATCTTGAGGTGGACTGATGGAAACTGGAGGGGAAGGCAGCAGCAGAGGCATCAGAGATGTTGGGGGATTTCGGGGGGGGTGGCATCAAATCAAAGCCAGACATTTTGAAATAACTTGAGCAGAGGAGCCAATCTGAACGTGCTCTGCAGAGCTCAGCTGAATGAGAGAGACGAGATCTGAATGGCTGCGAGCAGACACTGTCTTGAAGAAGATTTGTGTTTAACTGTGATATTTAATATTCTTTTGCAAGGCAAAACAGTAGCAATCAATGTGAAAGTAAGGGAGCAGCTGCTGCTTCCCAAATACTGTCAACAAGACTGAAAATGTGCGAGGTGTTGTGAATAATGGCTGTAATTAAAGCAGTGCAGCAAGTCTGGTAGGATAAGCAGGGCTCCCAGGGTTATGATTATCAAGTTCGGTCTCCAAAGCACTACTTCTGTGTGTGTGTGTGTCCAAGTGTGCAAGTGTATGTATGTGTACGCATATGTGCCCATATACCTATGTATAGAAATGTGGAGAGTTGAAAGAAAAGAAAGAATCTGGAGAAAGTATCATAGAGGAGGAAGGTGAGATAAATGAGACTTGATGGTAGGAGGTGATAAGAGGAAAAGGGAGAAGATGCAGAAGAGAGAAGGAAAGAGGAAGAGTTGTCTTTTTGCTCTGTGGGCCAAGGGTTGGCAACCTACCTTACCGGACCACCTATATAAAGTAAGTCTATATACACACACACACACACACACACAATCACATTCACTGCATGTTATGTCTAGCAATAATTCTCTCTCTCTAATTTTTCTTACTTATTTATTGCTTTCTTCATTGAATTGTATGTTCCATGAAGGCAACGACCACGGCTGTCCCATTTATAACTTGGTAGTAGTCAGTTTAGGCTAAGTTATACTGCAGTAACAAATGACTCCCCCAAACAAAGATTTATTTCTTGCTCATATTACGTGTTGGCCATGGGTTGTTAATGGCTGTGCTCCATGTGTCTTCCCTCTGGGACCCAGGTTCAGAGTGGTCCCTATCTGGGATATCGGTGTTCACAGAGCAGACAGAAGACAGACCATAGTGTTAATCACTCTATGGCTCTGAAAGCTTCTGCTTAGAAGTGGCATAGTCACTTCTATTCACATTTCATTGTGAAGCAAGTCACATGGCCATTCCAGAGTTTAACAGGATGAGGAAGTATAATATACCCTCAGGCGAGGGTGACAATAAATTTAAACAGTATTACCATCTGCTGCATTACCACATTCTCAGCACTTAGTACAGTTCCTGGAGCAAAGTACAGTGTCCTATCCATGGTGTCCTGTGGCCTTTGGCTATTGGGAAGCTTCGTTCCAATGTGTCATGTGAGATTGGTAAGAACTTCCTCATGGTTTGTATTATGTGATATAGAAAATTGATATTTTCTCAATCTTATGTAATGTGCCAACAAGAGTATCTTTAGAAAAAAATGCTCTTTTTATTGCTTTATAGCATACAATCCAAGCAAAAACCATGTTTTTTTAAATGCAAAGACAGCTGCAAGAAAAATCTCCTAGCTCCCTTTTAAACAGATTGTTTTCTTTAAGCTCCTTCCATGCAAAAATTTCAAAACCACCACCAGTTGGGGAAATGGAGTGAGGGGGCCACTGGAGTAGGGGCTTTGGAGCTTTCCAAACAATTCAGAGAGATGGAAGTATCATTACTCTTTCGAAGTTTAAAACGTAGGACAGTCTGTGGGAAAACACTGAACTGTGAGTTCTCTAACAAGCATGCCAAGCTCGTGATGTCCCAAGCTGAACTTTTGCTATTCCCCTTCACCCAGGACCTGTTCCACCTTTAGCCTTTTCCATTTTTTTCCAGTTGCTCAAGCCAAATTGCTTGGAATTGTCTCTGAATGTTTCCCCTGTTTCTGTGTCTCTCTCATACCCCACATCCAGTTCATCAACAAATACTGTTAGTTCTGTCTTCAAAATATATCCAGAATCTGACCATTTTCTATCATCTCCAATGCTACCACCTTGGTCTAAACCATCATCATCTCTTAGATGAATTGTTGCAAGACCTCCATCTGTCAGCTATTGCTCTGGTAGTATTGCCAAACAATCCCCACATGTTAATTGCTTACAACATTTTTTTTGCTTGCTCCTGGGTCTGTGGGCTGGCTGGAATGGCTCTGCTTCAGGCTGAGAGTCAAGTTCATACCCTCTCCATGTATCTCTTCATTCTGGGATCAGCAGCCAGCTGGGATATGTTCTCCTCACGGCAGATGGCAGGTATACAAGAGGCCAAGCTAAATCAGGCAAACACATTTAAAATCTCTGCTAGCATCATGCCCACTGACGTTCCACTGGACATAGCAAGTCATGTGGCCATGTTCAGCAGCAACGTGGTCATAAATTATATTCTATTTGCTCGAGAAGAAAGTGCTGCAAAGTCACATGACAAAAGGATGCATAAAAATTCTCTAACAGGAGGGGGGTGGAAAATTAAGAACACTAATCCAATCTGCCACCCCCTCTAGCCGTCCTCTTTGCTTCTGTCTTTTTCCTCTTAGAATCTATTCTCAACATGACTCCCTCCCTCACCTCTTTCTGGTCTTTGCTCAGATGTCACTTTCTCAGAGAGAAAGTGCACTTTCCTATGCACACTATTTAAAATTGTCAGCCCCCCAAACCATCCCAGCATTTCTATCTCCCTTTCCTGTTTCATTTTTCTCTAAGAACACTCAAAACCTTACATGCTGTGTATTTTGCCTGTTTCGTTTATCATCTGTTTCATTTTAAAAGAATGTAGGCTATCCAAGGGCAGGTATTCTGGTCTGATGTGTTCACTGCTGTCTCTTGAGTGCTTAGAACAGTGCCTGGCACATAGTAGCCCTCGATAAATACTGAATGAATGAGCGAGCACTCAGCAGCAGGAACAAGAAGCTGGCTAGGCTAAGAGGAGGAAGAGGTTGCGTATGGCAGAAAACTGGGACACTATACCAAAGGTCCTGCCATTTTTGAGGAAGGGAAAGGCCATAACAGAAGCATCCCTGGGGGAAGGGAGATAATAAAGTATCACTTAATTCATGGTCATTTGGGGTCTATAGGTGGTGAGGTGACATGGTAACTCACAAATATCCACCATGCCCTCCTGCTATCTCCTTCTTGTCTGTCCCCCATCCACATGCAGAGAGGCAGAACCAGGATTACAAACTCATGTTTCCTGAGTTCCTTTTGTCCATTCTCCTCCCTTGGCACCACAAGCCAGGAATCTTCGATGGTTCAAGCTTCACGTAAAGCCATGAGGTCTGCCAGGCTGGCTGGTTTTCCCTGAGTAAGTCCCAGTGCGTTACTGCCTTGAGATAGAACCCTATTTGAGAAGCCCTTTGGTTTCTGTCTTAGAAGAAAGAGGCAATTCCATGCAGGTAGGTCCCAGGGTCAGCCCTAGAATCATGGTCCTCTAAGTCAGTGGGGTCTGGGAGAGCTGGCTGAGCCACCAGAAAAGGCACTAAAACACTTCATGGGGATCCAGGCCTCGGAGTGATTTCTAACACTCACTAGGCATCTTAAAGCTGGGTCAATGGTTGCAGAGTATTGGCCAAAATATCTATAGTTTTTGACTTTTTTAATCAATTTTTTTAAGGTTATATAGACAAACATGTGAAGAAACAAATTAGCACATATATATAAAGCATAATATAAATAATGTGTATAAGTGGTGTAGTAGTCACCAAAGATGGTTATTAAGGCTATTAATTACTTCTTCCCATGTACCAGCATACCACTCCCTTCACCAAAGAGTGGAGTCTCTTCTATCTCCTTTTAAAGCTGGTCTGGTCTCAGGTCTTACTTTGACTAGTAGAACGTGGCAGAAGTAACACTGTGCACAGTTTCAGGTCTAGCTTTTTCAGAGGCTTAAAAGCATCTGCATTTTCTGAGGCACCCAGCTACCTTGGAAAAAGTCTGACTACTCTGAGACCACCATGCTCTGAGGAAGCCCAAGCTAGCCACATGGAAATGCCATGCAGAGGAGAATCCAGGAACCCAGTCAACAGTGAGAATTGAGGCTCTAGACATAGAAGCCCAGTCAAGCCATCTTGACCAGTCCCCAGCTGTTTGAGTCATCCAGCTGAGCCTCCAGGGACCATGGAGCAGAAAGAAGCCACCTGAACTGTGTTGGGATGCCTAACTCCCAGCACTGTGAGCAAGGAAAGTGATGGTTGTTTTAAGACATTACGTTTGAGAGTGGTTCTGTAACAGGGGAGAACAGAAACAATGGAAATGTGTGCAGTGAGGGGTATAGTGTGGTGTCAAGCCCGTGGAGCCTGTATAAAGGCTGCCTGGGACTAGCCCATGACCTTGGGCATATCACTGAATCTCTCTGTACTTCAGTTTCCTGTCCTCTAAAACAGGGTTCGTAATATCTCAAATTGGAGTTGTGACAATTGAGTTCATTCATGTAAAGCCCTGTGAACTATGCCTGGTGCATAATCAGTCCTATGTAAGTGTTAGCTATTCTGTGATGATGATGATGATAATGGTGATTGGCATTATGGGTCAATCCATTTCATTCACATTTACTCTCTTGTCTCCCTGGGACCCCGAGAAACAAAAAGAAACCAAGTAGGACAATTAAAAGTACCGCCTCTCTAGCTACCAACATAAGGCTTTGGCATACAGTGTGAGCTTGGAATTTGGGGATTGAATTGAAGGCCCCAAATCATTTCTGGCTGACCTAGGAAGGAATCAGTGGATTGGGTGTGCCCCCTTTCCCCATCCAATTTTCCTCTGTATTTCCATTTTGCGTAGGCAAATGTTCAAGTTTGCATTCCTTAAGCACACATCCACAGGCTGTCATAGGAGCAGGGGGAAAGACAGCTCAGAAACTGGCTGGGAGGCAGGGGAAGCCAACTTAGAGAAAGACACTATCCTCAGATAATTCATCCAAGTGGCTACATCACAGGAGGAATCAAGGGTTGACTTTAGTAAATTACCACTTCCCCAAGGAGTCCCAATGGCCTGAAAAGTTCATGTAGCCTCTCCCAAGTACCGACCACCACTGGATGGGAAGCATGTGGGCTCTGGGAGGATTGGCTTCAATATAAAATAAAGTAGCTAATAAGTATTTCCACCCTTCTTGTCACTCTCATGGAAATACAAGCTGCCAAGGCTGAGGGGAGGTGGGTGTTAAATGTTCATCTGACTAATCTGTAAATCAGGGTGATGCAGCCTGTGCCCAGGCAGTAGGAGGCAACTGGGAGACAAGGGCCGGGCCCCTGAACAGTGTTGTGCAAGTGGAGCTTGGAGGGCTCTGGGCGAGGCACAGAGGATATGACTGGAGCTGAAAGTCAGTAAGAGGGGAAGAGTTGGAGTAAAATAATAAGGTGGACAAAGCCTTCCCCTGACTTTTCCGTCCCCTCCTACCACCCGCATCTGCTCCCCTCATTGTTTCCACTGCCACAGCCGAGCAGATTGCACAGACCTTCTCTGGTTGCTGCTCCCCAAACACCAAAATAATACCCCGCTCCCCACTTTGGCCATCCCCCTCCTCATATATTCAAAACTACCATTTCCCTAAAGAGCTGAGCCCCTTCTAATCGAACCCCTGAAAGCAAAGCCAGATTAGAGAAGCAGGGAAGAGCTGCCTGTGAGGGGTGAGAGGCAAAGGAAGCAGGGGAGTTCTGGAATCCAGCTGGTGTTCTGGAGAAGCAGGGCGAGGAGTGACTGACGGGCTAGTCTGGGCAGCTGCCTGGCTGCTGGATCCTACCCGACTTTACACAGACGGCTCAGGGCTCCGGGGAGCTGGGGAGGGGTCGCTGCCAATACACGGCGCGCTTGCAGGAGGGGAATGGTGAAGTTCCATGCAGACTGTGTCGGAACGGAAAAAACCGACAGAAAGCCCTCTCCCTAGGGGAGCCACCAATTGCTGTGTCGCTTGACTCTGCTTTCCAACAGGGGCACTGTCTGCCCAGCATCTGATGCTGCGAGGATCAAAAATAGCCTCTGGTAACTGCTAGAAGATCTGTTTATAGAGCTCCAGCCTTCACACCACCTGTGAGTTACACCCTACCAAGCAGTCTTTTCTCAAGAACAAATTTGTTCTTTCTCAGAGGGGGCCACTGGCCACAAAAGGTGAATGCTCTCCTGCACTCCTATGCCTCCTCCACCCAGAGGACCACCAGCGCCTGCCCATCCTGAGTGTGCGCTCAGGCACTGAGCACTTCTCCTGAGCAAAGCTGAATTATTCTGGGTCCCATTCTCTCCCTCGCTCTCTCTTTTTTGCTGGAGACTACCTAAGTAACCTGAACAACTTTAGCCATCCTAAATCCCTTCCAATGTCCTTCTGCTGCAGACCCTCTCCCCTTCCTATTCCTGGAAACCAGCATAATGGGTTGCCCCTCCCTCCCAACCAAGTAACACATTTTCATTTTGAAAGGGGAAGACTAAGTTCTTTGACCTAAGAAGTGACTGAAAGTGTGAATTTCAGGCAGGCCACCAGAAAGCTATTTTTGAGGCATAGGGGCTTTCTGGTGGCAACCTATCTCACCCATCAGTGCTACAAACCCTGCCTGTGTCTAAGACCAGCCTTGTGCCCCTAGCATAGGGCCAAGAGACTTGGACACAGATCTAATGACTTATAGGAATGAGGTAGGTAACTCAAAAAAATCTAGTGGGTGGAGTACACCAGTCTTTGTGGCAAACTAGAGACCACATACCCATCTGAATTACGAAATAGCAGTGCAAAAAGAAGATATTAAACTGCAAATGACAGCTTACCTCCCTGCCTGACAGAGAAGAGGAAGTAGTGGGTCAGGGGTGAATTAGAGAGGCGCGCATGCTCTGTTCACACAGGGCAGCCGCTCCTCAGCTCCAGCCCAGTGTGGCTGCAGGTCAGACTGTGTGCCTAAAGTTGGCGCAGCTTCCACATTTTCAAGAGAAACTCAAAGAGCTGATGTTTTTCAATGCAACATCTCCAGTTTTTTTAAAAATATTTTCCAATTACCAAAAAATAATCCCAGAATATTGGGCATGCCGAGCAAAACACATCTCTGAGATGCACACAGCCTCTCCTGGAAGCTGTCCCAATATATGACCCCAGGCATTAAATCAGCTCAAGATATTTAAACTCAGGCAACATTTAGCTTGACACTGATTATATGTTCATGAGTAGAAGAGAGAGAGAGAGAGAACCCAATCTAGAGATAATTTCTGTATCTCTTTAAAAAATCTCATAAGGGTGGAAGATATAGCTCAGTGGTAGAGCAAGTGCTTAGCATGCACGAGGTCCGGGATTCAATCCCCAGTATCTCCATTAAAAAAGTTTTTAAAATAAATAATAAAATAGATAAACAACAAGTGCATAGTGTATAGCACAGGGAACTATATTCAATATCTTGTAGCAACCTATGGTGAAAAATAATTTGAAAACAAATATGTGTATGGTCATGTGTGATGAAAACGTGCTGTACACCAGAAATTGACAGAACGTTGTAAACTGACTATACTGCAATGAAAAAATATACAGAGAAAGTAAATAAATAAATAAACCTAATTACTGCCCCCCACTCCCCCCGCCAGTCTCATGAAAAGTGCTTCGGCAAGGCTTCTGAGTGGAACAGTCCTGAAATTTAGCCAGTCACTGAATTCAGTCACTATTCAATTATCCATGGAAGGGTTGCCTGTTCTGGGGCTCAGAAGAATGTCAAAGTCTGTGCCCATTCCCTCCGACACTCAGTGCCACCCCTGGGTGCTACCTGCCCTTCACCTGCACCAGAGTGGGCACAGACAATCCTGACCCATGCACAGGACAGTTAGGAAAGCAAATCTGCAGTAAAGACAATTGCAGAATCCAGCCCCCCAGGTCCACGTTCTTGTGAATCTCTCGCAGAAGAGATCAGAGGGACTCCACTGTGGGCTTTACCTTAATCTAATGAGTAGAAATTGGAAAGAGGAATTTGCTTGGGGCTATCTATGCACATTTCTCCTCAAAAGTCTTTTCAAGTCATCCATAAACCCAAAAAGTATCAGACGGACAAAAATTCCTTCCTTTCCCCCCTTTACTCCCTTTCTTCTTTCTGTCCCTTTCATCTTTAGACAATTATTTATTGAATAACATCTATGCCACAGGCACTGTGCTTGTCACTGAAGATAGACAACAAGACAGCTGCAACCACTGTCCTCTGGAGCTAGTGCTCACACAGACGGGGAGAAGGGAGTTCACTGGAATACAGCCTGCGACACTTGCCCAGGCCTACAGAGGCTTCTTAATACATGTGTGTGGAGAGCTCACTGTTCTGAGGCCCTAGATCCATGTTATGCTATGTAGAGAAAACACGCGGGCTTCTCTTTGAATCTTGGCTCTGCCTCTTGCTACATGTGTCACCTCAGCCAAGTTATTTATCATCCTTATGCTTCACTTGCCTCATCGGTAATAGCAGTATCTACTTTATCAGATTGTGTGCTTAGCAGAGGGCGGGCTCATAGTCCTCAGAAAACACTAGATTTCCTCCTTTCGTCCTTCAGAATTTGAAAGTGATGCCACTGGCCCTCCATTGAGGATATGTACTTCTGGACTACTTTTTAGTGATGGAGATGGGTAATGGTGATACACTCACTCTTTTTAATTTGTGTTGGTCATCCTTCACTCTGGTCCTGGTTGCGTTAAGTAAAAGTCCAAGAATCCTGGCCAGTGGTGTGGAGAAGTCCACTTGCACAAGCTCACAAGAGCTGTTTGGGTGCGTTTCCCTACTCTGATAGCTTGAAATGGGCCGTGGTGGGAATATTTACACCACAGAAAATGGCAAACATTATAAATCATGGTTCTCCCTGCCAAGGAGCTGGTTGATAAGCATTTACCAGCATCCCACTGCCCAGGACTAGATGGAACTTCCCTAGCTCATCTGGTCCATCCCTGCTTCGGGGATGCGACTGGGGTGAACAAGCCAGATGTCTGGGCTGAAAATGTAAGGGGTCACTTTCTTAAGGTCACGGAAAGGCTGGCTCAGCACACTGTCCAGAGAGTGAGCACCTCCTTAAACATGCCCTGGGGGCCTCATTGCCTCATTCTAGTCTCCAATCTACCTCGCTTCCATACAAGTATGCTTTCAATCAATATTTATTGATCATCTACTATGTGTCAGGTTCTTGTCTAGAAACAAACAACATCTCTTGCTTTACGGAGCTTACATTCTCGTGGGGGAAGGGTAGGAATAAACACAATAAATAATCAAACATATAGCATGTTAGTGTGAAGTGCTAAGGCAGAAAAATGAAGCTGGGGAGGGGCTATGGCCAGCGTTTTGAAGTGAGTTGTAATTTTAGATAGCAGAGTCAGGGGAGAGCCTCACTGAAAAGTGACCTTTGAGTGAAGACTTAAGGAGGGTAAACAAATTAAGACTAATGGTTTTCTTCCATAGTTTGAGGGCTCTCGAGGCAAAGAGCATCTACAAGCTTCCTTCCGAGGCTCATACATTGATCCATTTATGCATTCATCCAACATGTATTGATTAAATGTCCGGTGCCAGGCATTGTACATGCTGAGGATAAATTAGAGCTAATACTTAGCTGTGTGCTCACCCTGGGCCAATGTTCTGAGCCTTTTCAATGCATTAACTCATTTCCTCATCATAATAACTCCAGGAAGTAAGTATCATTATTATCCCCACTTTACAGATAAGGAAATTGAGGCACAGGTATGGGGGCCACCAAGACATGCTACCTGTTCCCTAAAAAGCTCTCAGTCTGATGAGGAATATAGACATTTAAATAATTATAACATAATTTGATAGAAGGAAGGACAAGATGTTACAGGAACAAAGAAGGGCCCTATTTCAGCCTTGAGAAGTTGGGGGTGGTTGCCAAGAAAGATTTCTCAGAGGAAGCCATTGTTTTGCAACGAGGGATATTAAAATAAGCAGTTTCCTATCAAATTTATCGTAGGAGTGTTGTGGAGAAGGCCATCCACTACATCTTACAGTGTCTTCTTTTTTGAGAATCCTCAGAGGATTTCTCTCTCAAATCCCAGAAAAAAGCTGAGCTTCTTTTAAAAATGAAGAGGGGCAGGTATTTTTTTAGTTTATGGAAACTATGAATCCTGTAACTAATCAGGTTTCTATCCTTGCCTTGGCTGCTAGCAAGCTTAGAAATAAATTTTTTAGGGGAAAGGGTAATAGAGCATGTCATGTACTTAGCCTGCATTAGGTCCTGGGTTCAATCCCCAGTCCCTCCATTAAGAAAGAAAGAAAGACAGAAAGAGAGAAAGAAAGAGAGAAAGAAAGAAAGAAATTTGTGGGCCACCTCTCCAGGAACAGAAGACTGTTTTAGTAGACATTTTTTTTAGATGAATCTTGCCTCCCTGGGTTTTTGTTTCTTTTTCTAACTCTAATTTTTTTAGCTATGATTTTTTAGCATTTATTTGGCCCCCCCATTTTATGCATTGTGAAAGCCATTGCAAATAATTTTCAGAATACAGTAGAATATACAAAGTACATTAATTATAAGAGACAATGATACCAAGTGAGTCTTAAAGGATGAGTCTACCAGATGGACAGAGAGAAAAGGACATGCAGGCAGCACGAGCAGAGGGATGAAGGCATGAGTATTAATGGTGGGCACTGGGGAAAGTGAGCTGGGCAGGAGAGGGGCTCCAAGCAGAGCCCGTGGAGTCAGACACATTTGGGTTTGAGTCTCAGCTCTACGACTTTTAAGACTTTTATTTAATGTAGCTAAATCTTGATGTCTTTTCTGTAAAATGGAGATAATAGTTATCCATATCTCATAGAGTTGTTGTGAGAGTTAGATTCCTTCAGGCATCAAGAAATATTTGTGGATAAAGAGGCTGTGGTATACACACACACACACACTAGAATTGTGTATATATACACAACAGAGTACTACTCAACCATAAAAAAGAATAAAATAATCCCATTTGCAGCAACATGGATGGACCTGGAGATTGTCATTCTAAGTGAAGTAAGCCAGAAAGAGAAAAATACCATCTGACGTCACTTGTATGTGGAATCTAAAAAATGACACAAATGAACTTATTTACAAAAGAGAAATAGAACCACAGACATAGAAAACAAACTTATGGTTACCAGAAGGAAAAGCGGATAAGGATGAATAAATTCGGAGTTCAGGATTTACAGATACTAACTACTATATATAAAATAGGTAAACAACAAGGTCCTACTGTATAGCACAGGGAACTATATTCAATACTTTGTAATAACCTAAAATGAAAAATAATATGACAAGGAATATATATGTACAACTGAGTCACTATGGTGTACATCAGAAATTGACACAACATTGTAAATCGATTACACATCAATTAAAAAAAGAAATATTTGTTAAGGGCCCTCCATGCATGTGCCAGGTGCTGTGCTGGGCACCACGGGTAGAGAGGTAAATAGATGGAGATGGTGGTCTTGCTCCTCATGGAGCTTGCAGTCTGGTGAGAGTAACATCTGTAAGATGCTTAGCACATGGCAAAACACTCGATACATAGTATAAATAATCATATAAATAACAAGTAATAGTAATAACAACAGTCTAAATAGTCTTACATGTTCAGGGCATGAAAACTATGGGACTTTTCTTGTCTGAGCTGCAGCTTAGAAGAAGGGGACAGGAGGATGATAATGCTGGAAAAATAAAAAGAGGACAGAGATCTTAAAAGGTTTTGTATGCAATGCTAAGGTGTTTGGAGTCATATGGAGTTTTCAAGTGTGTGTGTGGTAGGGGTGGGAAGAGTGAGATGATTTTTTTAAAATTTAGAGTCACTAAGTTCTTGTGTCTGAGCCAAATCTCTCTTCCTGTAGTTTTTATGTTCATTTCTATCCTTCCCCTCCTCTTCCACCTCTGACCACTCCTGCCGCTACTACTAGCTCTCGGTTCTTGAATGATTACTATGCCAGGCACCTTGCTAAGTTCTTAACCTGTGCTTAATGGTACTTACCTCATTAGGCTGTGAAGACTATTATTTCCATTTTTAGAGATGCAAACTCTGAAGTTTCGAGAGGTTAGGTAACTTGCCCAAGGTCACATGGTTAATAAGTGATAGAGTTAATTTCTGAACCCTGGATATCTGCAATGTTGGCAGATAATACATAATTTTATCTCATTTCATCCTCACAACCACCACCTTGTTAGATAATATTATTATCCTTATCTTATAGATAAACTGAGTCTCAGAGAGGTTAAGTAAATTTTCCAAGTCACACAGCTTATCTGTAGTATAGCTCTACATTCAAATTTAGAGGGTATTATTATTTAACTGGGCAGATTTATCAAGTCTGTACTTAAATTCTGGGTGCTGTAGCTTAAATGCTTTGGTCACTAGATAGGCCAACTGAACAGTCGTTCTTGTTTTAAATGGGCCACTTTTTCCTTGAGAAAGAACTAGAAACAACTGTTGAAGTTGGCTTCCCATTGAAACAGCTTGACAATAGTTCCTCAGGCTTCTGTCTTTTAACAGAGGTTGAAAACCAGAGCTCATACCCCACCAAAAAGAAAAAAAAACCCTCCCAAAAGGGGACAAAGAGCTTTGTCCCCTGCCCCCCACATACACACACCACTCTCTCCCACATAACCTGACGCCACACAACCAACTAACTGGAGAAGGAGGATCTTGCCCGGGGTGATTTGGCCCAGCTACTGAAGAAGTCAATAGAGACAGAAGCTAATGAGTCTGGTCTTGACAGGTCTTTCCACACACACACACACACACAAAAATCATTATAAAATGTCGTTGTCTCTTGAAGCCTCTCAGCACGGCTTCTGATTCATGGGAGATAAGCTCAGAGTTGCAAGCCTGCCACCTTATTGCCACACAAAACATTAATCTTCTGGGGTTTTTTTTTTTTTCACCCTCCTGGCAGCACAGGGTAATCAGACAGAATTACAGCTCTGAGACTTTCATGATCATAGGATTTGCAGCAAATAAACTGCTCAGGCTTGGTATCATCAATGGCTGGCTATAGCTTTTTCTTTTCCTTTCTTTCTTTTTTTTTTTTTTTGTCTGTTTCTAGAAGGCCAAGGGCACCTTTCTACATTTCTATTCCACATATATTTCTTCAAAAAGCCTTGATTCTCCATCAGCAAAAGAAATTCGTTTACGCTACCCAAGGCTAGCATTCACAGATATTAGGACAACAGGGAGCCTGGGTGTAACCCTGGATGCTAGGAGCTTACCTTCTCGGCTCTGTTTCCTGAATGTGTGGGCAGGGTGATGAGCAGGGGATGAAGAGAAGAGGCTGGCTTGGGAAAGGCAAGGTCTGTGTAAAGGCACAATAAGGGATACGATTATGGTGGTGACGGGGGAGCTCCTTCTCCTCTCCCTTGCTGGATGGCTGCTGCTGCCTGAAATTTCACCCATGCTTGTTTGTTTTCTTTGACTTCAGTTTCGAGTCCCTGTTTGAATGTACATGTGTTTGGGAGAAGCACATGAATATGTTTCAGGGAATGAATTTGTCTTTTGCAAAGTGTAACTAGCTGAAAGCAGGGCTGCTTTTCCAGTAATTTACTGTTTTCAAAAAGGTAGTACATTAACCTGACTCCAAATTCAAAATGATTGAAAAGGGATAATACATTAAGAAGTGTTCCTCCTACCCTGGCTTAATTAACCCCATTCCTTGTCCAATCCTCTCACCTCTAATAGGTAACCCCTTTTATTAACTTCTTGTATGCCCTTTAATATTTTTGAAAATAGATGTGTGTGTTTTTCATCTTTTCCTCCTTTCTTCCATGAAGGTAGCATACTATATATCTTTCTCTGTAGTTTGCTTTCTTCAATGTAGTATATATCATTAAGATACAGTCACTCCTTGGTATCCACAGGGGATGGGTTCCAGGACCCCTGTGCAGATACCAAAATCTGGGGATGCTCACGTCCCTTATATAAAGTGATATAGTACTGTTGGCCCACTGTGTCCGTGGGTTCCTCATCCACAGATACAGAGGGCCAACTGTATTTCAGTATCGTACAGAGACAACTTACTCAATCATCTTTTTAAACAACTGCACGGTACTACATTGTACAGATGTACCATATTTTATTTATCCAGTTCTCTGTAGATGGACATTTGGGTTGTTTATAACATTTCACTATTCGAAGCAACGAATAACCCCGTACAACAAACAACCCTGTACATGAGTTGTTTCATCAGTGTGAAAGTCTACCTGTGAGATAAATACCCAGAAGGGTAAACGTTTCCACATATTGATAGATATTGCTCAGCTGTGCTCTCCGGGGGTTGCAACATCTTGCATTCTCACAGCAATGCTCAAGAGTGTCCACTTCCTTACTACTTTCAACAGAATGCTGTCAAACATTCAGATATTGGCAAATCAAATAAGAAGGAAAGAGGTTGCAAGTTTAGTTTTAATTTACACTTATTATGAGTGTGATTGAGCATATTTTCCTAGGTTCCAGGGCCATGTGCTTTGTATTAATTTATTTGTTTCTTCATTAAATGTTCTACAACATTCAATACCTACTTATTGGGCACTTCTGATAGAGTGGTCACTGTGCTAGGCATTTGGGATACATCAGTGAACAAAGAAGACAAAGATCTCTGCCCCCTCTAGAACTTACAGCAGTCATTCACTCATTGGTTCACTCATTCTACAAACCCTCAAGCAGGCACTGGGGGGTGTAGATGAGTAAGACCTAGCTTCTTCCAGGTTCAGTTTGGTTGGACAAGGAAAGGGTCTACTATACAATGGAGAGGTAATTGCTATGGGAGAGGTATGTACAGAATGTTAACAGAGCACAAAAGGGAAGCATGCAACTCAGACTGAGAGCAATACAGGAACCCAACTTTGAGAAAGACTGGCAGGTAACCAGGTTAAGAAAGAAGCAAACTATAACTCAAAAAAAATTTTTTTTTAAAGAAAGAAGCAAAGGATAGCTCAGGCAGCATAAAAGCACAAAAATGTGAAAACTCGGGTTGCCTTTTGGGATTGAGGGATGGTTCCTCATCACTGTCCCTCAGTAAGGAGAGACAAAGGCAAGGGAGCATGGACAAAGAGGTAGTTGTAGTTTTCATCTTTTGTGCTCACATTTTTCATATTTGGTACTCATTTTATAGTTATTGGTTGACTGAATGAATGAAAGAATACAGTTTGAGGTCATATACTAGAGTGATAAATTAGTTATCCATCACTGTGTAATAAATTTCCCCCAAACTCAGCAGCTTAAGACAACAAACATTTATTATCTCACATAGTTTCTAAGGATCAGAAATGTGGGAGTGAGTTATCAAGGTGGTTTCGGGCTCAGGTTACAATTAAGCTGTTGGTTGGGGCAGCCTTCTCGAGGCTTCACTGGAGCTGAATAATACAGTTTCAAGCTCATTCACACAGTTGCTAGGCCTTAGTTCATCACTGGATGTTGGCAGTATGTACCTTAGAGGAATACCCAACACGTATTAAGTACTATTAAAAATACAAGCTGTAATTATTATTGCCTAATAACTCTGAGGTGTTGTTGAAAGCTTTTAAGCAGATGAATGACCTGATCATCTTCACTGTTCCAGAACATTCCTTCCAGGTTTAGTGTGGGGAATGAACTAGAGTGGAGAAAAGCAGGAGGAAAGGAGACTCATTAGAGAGCAGTTGCAGGTAGGAGACAACAGTGGTCTGGTTAGGGTGGTGCTAATGGAAATGGAGAGAAATGGATTCATGCAGGGTCTATTCTAGAAGTAGAGCTATCCACACAGTGATTAGATGTAGGTGATGACGGAGAAGGAGGGAGGAACATAGGAGGAATAACAAGGTTCTTTGTGGAGGTGAGGTGAGGATGTTAAGTTGGATTAGGACCATGTAGAGTTTGAGGTGCTTGTGAGACATCCATGAAGAAATGTCCAATTGGCACTCAAGTTTATGGGTGAGGAGCTTAGAAGAGAGATCTGGACAAGAGATTTAGGAGTCATCAGCATATGAGTCACTGAACCATAGGTGTGGATAAGATTGCCCAAAGGAGACTATACATAGTGAGAAGAGAAGGCTGACTGGGAAAGAATCCTGATGGTCACCAGCAGTGGTGGGATGGCTGAGGGAGGAAAAGCCTGCAAAAGAGAATCAGAAGGAGCAGCCAGAGAGAAAGAAGAAAACCAGTTTGGTTTCCTTGTCCAACCAAACTGAACCTGGCCAGAGAGAAAGAGGGGGTGTGGTATCATATAAGCCAACAAAACGTCTCACAGAGAGAAAGAAGCCTCAACAGTGCCAGTGCTGCCTGTTGACAGACAAAGGTCACAGAAGATAAGGGTTGAAAATGATCCATTGAATTTACCAAGAAAGAGGTCATTGGTGATCTTCGTGAGAGTCATGTGACTGGAATGGGGTGGGGGTCGCTGCCCCAGCCTCTTCCTCTCAGTCATAAATGCACCATCATGGGAATTCTAGACCCTGGTGTTGAGCAACAATTCTTCATAAACAGAACTTTTGATCCCACAGGTGTCAACTTCTTAGAGACACAGATTCATGGGTGGAATTTACTGGAACTGGGGTACCCTTTGACCAAGATGATTATAATAGATAAAAGGAACTAACATTTACTGAGTGCTAATCACTTTACATGGATAATCTGATTTAATCCCGACACCAACCTTATGAGGTGGGTACACCACTATAGCCCTTATGATGTGCCTAGCACTGTGTTAAGTACTTTACATATGTCAACTTCTTTATTAGCCTCAGATAAGCCCACATGCCAGTATAGACCTGGGCTGAGCTGAGTTTGGCCAGGATTAAGGAAGGCATAAACCAAGATCCTCAGTCATTGGAGAATTTCTGCTGCCTCTGGGCTTCAGGAAGACTCTTTTCTGAGGAATGTAGAGTGATGAGGGCATTTTCTTGTGTGGATTATTAGAGCGGGACTGTCTGGAGCAGGGGCTGTCAGATCAGGGGATGTTTTAGAATATTACCTGAAAGAGCATGATTAAGTTGCTCCTGGGGTGGGGGCCATCTGAGATGATACACATTAAGCACTGGAAGGCCTTTAACCACGGTCTCCCCATTGTTCTCCTTTTTGGGTACAGAGGAAGCTCTGGGAACCTCAGAAATCTGATTTCATGAACACCCAAGTCCCCAAGGGAGCAAGAGAGCAGACTGCCATTTTAGATTGTAGCAATGTGGAGACAGCAGTAATCCCAGCTCCTCTATTAAGATCTCCAGGCACACACAGGTGTCCATATGCCAGGCAGAGGACACAACTGCTTGGAGCTTGCGTTGCCGTCTGTGCCTCTCTTGTGGTACTCAGCCCCCCAAACTACAGGAAGGTGAGAGCAGATCGTCTCCTCCACCAGACGGTGAAATTCTCAGTGGTAGAGATGAAATATTTTTACGTGGTGCCTCTGACGCCTTCTCAGCCTCAAACACGGTGCTAGGTTCATAGTGATCCTCAAGAAGTATTTGTTGAATTATTGAATAAAAGAATGAAGGAATTTTTCTTAGGGTCAGTGCTTGCTCCAGTTTACTTCTTATTTGTATTCAAAACCAGACTAACCTCCCTAACCAGCAGAGCATCTGTTGCTTTTTCTAAGGCAGGGATAACAAACAATAATAGCGTGGGAGGGCTAGGTCAAGTTGATTCAATTCAACAAGTCTTTAGTAAGCCTGCTATGAACCTAGTACTGTGTTATGTGCCCTCTCAGAACAGATACAAGCTTGTGTAATACGAAGATTTTAACAATTAATATTTCATTTAAAAATTGTCAATCACTAAATTGTACACTTGAGACTTGCATAATATTGTAAATCAACTATAGCTCGATAAAATAAAGAAAAGAAAAATATGAATGACAGAGAGACAAGCTGAACTGTGGCATACCCTTACTTAATATGTATGGTTTTTTTTAAACTTTCTTTTTACTTTTCTTCTTCTCTTTTTTAATGGAGGTACTGGGGACTGAACCTAGGACCTTGTGCATACTAAGCATGTGCTCTGCCACTGAGCTATACCCACCTCCAATCTGTATCATTTTTAAAGAATGCCATGGCTATATTCATACAAATAGATAAACATGTCAAAAACATTAAGCGAAAAAGGCAATTGCTGTGATACACAAAATATGCTATCCATTACAATCACACTTCTGTTATCAATGTCTAATTTAAATGCACTACTACCAGAGAAAAGGCTACAATACCAATTCTTAGAATTTGAAGTTTACTACTTTTGCTCCCCCCAAAATGAATATTTCAGATATATAAAAGGGTATAAACTAATATGACAAACACCCAGGTACCCAGCTTCAAAATTAAGACATAAGCAGTTTGCACAGTTCAAAAAGCTCAAAAAGTCAAGAGGCTTGTTTTCTTTTAGGCATCAAAATTCTTTTGGCGACAAAACCTAATGTGAACTGACCTGGGGCTATTTCGTAATCTTCATCTATGTGTCACTAAGTATGACCGGTCAGACATTTCAGTGCATAAATAGTAATATGTTTGATTTTGGGGTGTTGCCCCAGAACACACTGGTTATGTTACCTAATACCGGGTACATACTTGTATTCCTTTTCTAAAAGCCAAACAGTTCTGAATTCGCAAACACACATGTGGTCACAAGGCTTGTAGGTGAGGCAGTGTAAGTTTGTGGTCTATTGGGCCACAATCTGGGGCTCAGTTACTGAACAATGTTTCCCAGTGTTTCCCAAAGGAAGGAAGAAAGGAAGGGGGCTGGAAACCAAGTAGGTGTCCCAGAGTGTCTGGTACACCTTGTTGTGCTCCTCAGCCCCTGGCCCCCACCCCCATACCTCTTCCTTAGACTCCACCTTTCTTTCAGCTTCTGGCTTGCCTAACTCAGTGCCAGCCTCATCTTATATAAATTTCTTATTCCAACCTTTCTGTATTTGTCTCAGTTCCTCCCTATCCCCCAGGTTCTATGCCTTCCTCTCCCTATCTCTTGCCTGGGTTTTCTCTCTCAGTTTTGAGATCCCTTTGTGCTTGTCTGCCCGCTCCATCTTTCTGCTGTCTATTCATCTGGGTCCCTTGAGTCCTGGGTCATCAGCTTCAGGCCTGTTATTCCTTCCCATTAATCTTTGGTACAGCTCTTTCTCTCCGGGGCTATTGGGTTTTTCATCTATGTATATATCTCTCTCGGTTTTCCGCTCCTCATCTTCCAGTTTACTTCCAAAATAGGCATATTTAAGTTAAAAATGAAGCCAATTTAAAGACAAATATTTTAAAAATACATAGTAGTATGCCATGATACGTCTAAAATTTGTGATGGCAGTACTCAAATATCGTGAGAAACTTATTCAATAAACCTTTCTCCAAATGAAGGATTTTTTTTTTTGAGTGATGGGCCATCTAGTGGCGAATGGAGGATGACAATCATTCTGATCTGAAAAAATACAGTGAATCTTTAAAAAGGGAAGCTGCTTTCGACCCTCAAACCCCGCTAAAGGGTCCAAAGCACCATTCCTACAAATATATGTGTATGGCAAAGGTCAAGTCCCACCTGGAACACAGCTGGGTGTGATGTAGGACTTTAGCTGGGCGTTGTGGAAGGACGTGATATGTATGTGTATGTATGTATTCATATATATATATGTTTATGTTTACATAAACATATATGTTATGTATATGCATCTCAGATGACTTGATCGCCAAATTCATAAACTCCACAAATGCTCTTTACAGACATCACAAGGGCCTTTTGACTAGGGCAATGTATGTGACTGCCTTGTATCAAAGCTTTATTCTGGGAAGCCACATTAAGAGAGAATTAGTGCTGTGCAAGGGAGGAAATTGCTGTCTGAGAAGGGGATGACTTGCAAATCATATCTCCCAATTTCATCAGTCAAAACACCCAAGTCAAGACATTTCGGTTAGTAGTCAGTTATTCATCCAGCTAATGTTTATTGACCTACCAAGCAATATCATAAGACTATTCCAGTCCTGTTAACATACACTTGCATGTTGACAAAAAGAAAGGTATCACCTGATCAAGAAATAGATACAGCAGAACTGGTCACATTCCAGATATAGGGACTTCCAGGGAGCCTAGAAATGGGTTCCCTCCCATGCACTTCTCTCCAAGTTGCCCAAGTTAGAAATTTTAGCTAGAGTAGCTAATAGATATGTAGACTCTCAGATCACCTTCAAAAATTATTCCTGATTGAATTAGTAAAGCCTCTGAGGCTTATAGCTTACTGTTTACCAGTAAAAATAACGTATAAGTACTTGAAGACCTCCAAAAAAGTCCACCTTCAGAGCGACCGACCATTGCAATTTTCCCAGACTGTCTTGGTTTTAGCACTGAAAGTTATGCACCTTGGGAAACCGCTGAGACCCAGGCAGTTGGGTACAGTTGGTTTCTTTAGCTCCCTTAGAATCTTCGGAGCATTGAGCCTGAGCAAAGGAGCCACCATCCAAACAACCCTGAAGACGAGTCATAATCTAAGCTGTGTTTGAGTGGTTGCTGAATGTTATTTATGTACCACCCTCAGAACAATCTTATGAGGCAAGAGTAGAGGAAAATGGAGGAAGTAAATTTCTTCACAGATGAAGAGATGGAGACTCAGAGAGGAAAAGAATTTAGAGCTTGCCTGAGGTGACTTAGCAAGTAGCAGAGACCCAACTGGACCCAGACCAGTGCAGCTCTAAATCCTGCATCCTTAAGCAGCATGCCTTACTTCTGCTACCCAGACAAAGTGCTCCATCACAGCAGCAGATGAGCTGTCAGACTCCCTTTCTGGTCCCAAGTCATTGACTCAGGGGAATCTGGAGTTATCAGCGACTTCGATGTTTCTTTAAAACATCTTGGCAGCAAGTCTGCAAGATCTTAGAAGATTAGACGAATTGTTTTCAAAGTGTGATTTTTCCATCAATTTGATTCTGAATCATCTTAGTGACTACTTCAAAAAGAAATAATGCAGAAACTTGAGCCCTAAATTAAACCTACTAAGTCAGAATGTCTGGGGATCTACACTTTTAACAAGTGCCCAGATTGACCCAGGTGTATGGTTATTTGAGAACTGCTGGGCTAGAAGATTCTGAAAAGAACAGCCAAAATTCAACAAGTTCACTTCATTCATTTTCTCTATTCTTGTCGTATTCTCCCACCCCACCTAATGTGGACACACCTCAAGTTCCATGAGTCTGTCCTCTATCTTGGCCTTCTCTCTCCACTCTTCCCCAGAGGCCTCCATGATTGCCCCCACCTACTACATTATATGAGGAGCCAGGGTCTAAGTTCCCACCTCCATTCTACCATTAGTCTTATGACACTGAACAGATCAGTTCTCCTCCCTGGACCTCAGCTGTAAAACCCCGTCAGGACCACAGGATACCAGATCATCATTGTAAAGGCCCTTCCAGGCTTGAAGTTTATGAGCTACATTATTATTCTCAAGGGGTAGAATGAGGTCCAGCTGTAACAATCACCCAGGTTGTTGATTAGAAAAGCACATCCACCAACAGATGAATGGATAAAGGAAATGTGCTATATCCATACAGTGGAATATTATTCAGCCTTAAAAAGGAAGGCAATCCTGTTGCATCTACAATACAGATGAACCTTGAGGACATAATGCAAATTGAAATAATCAGTCACCAAAGGACAAATGTATGATTCCACTCATATGATGTATCTAAACTAGTCAAAATTACAAAAGTAGAAAATAGAAAGGTGGTTGCCAAGGGCTGGGAAAGGAGAGCAGGGGAAATTAATGTTGAAAAGGTATAGAGTTACAGTTTTGCAAGATGAAAAAATTCCTGAGATCCCTTGCACAACAATGTGAAGATATTTCACGCTACTGAACTGTAAACGTAAAAATGGCTAAGATGGTAAATTCAAGGCTATGTATTTTTTACCACAATAAATAAAATAGAAGAGCACAGTTGAGTCCCACCCCAGAGCTACTGAATGAAAATTTCAAGGGTTGGGGATGTGACTGTGCATTTTTCTCAAGTTTCCTGTGTGATTTTTATCTCCTCTAAACTTTGAGAACCACGGACAAAAATGTATAGTAAATCCTCTCTTCACTGCAATGATTTTAATATCATGATCTCAGCTTCCCCCTTTCCCCAAGAATATTTATGTGCACTTTCCCTTGCTGCCAGCTAGTGTGCTTAGAGAATATAAATTCATGATATTATTAGCCAAAGTGGAAAAGAATCCAAAAGGCAAATGTGTTGCAGAAGAAGGGCATTCAGTCCATTTCTAAGCCAAACAGAGATGACTTTGGATGCGGCACAGTTTTGGATTACCCATGACTCAGATCTTGTCCATTAGAGTGAATAATTGAAAGCTGGCTCTGTGTATGCTTACAGAAATTATTTTAAATTGTTCACATTAGATAAATCTCAGAGCTGAGGCTGTCTGTAAGAAAAGGTGGTAAGAATTTTAATGAGCATGTTCCCTAGAATGAGATTTTGTAACTTCTAAGCAACCATGAGGGCTCTTGTTTTCATTGTCACTAATTAGGGAGCTGCTGAGAAGGGGCTTGCATTATTCAAGGTCAGTGTCAGGCAAGAGGTAAGAAATTCAGTTCATATTTTGGGGGCACTTACCATGTCCAGGGCACTGGGCTCAATTCTTTTCATAGAAGATCTCATTTTATCCTTACCCTAGGTGTTATTATTATCCTCTTCTTTGCAGAAATGGGGGCTCAGAGAGCCTCAGCAATTTGCTGAAGACCACACAGCATGTAAGACCTAGCGCTTTCTGGCTATAGAGCCCATCCTTTTAACCCATCTCACTATGGCCCTGCTTGCACACAATCCTCCCCTTCCCCATACTTCTTACCTACTAACAGCTTCTGCCTAGACCATTAGTGCTGTCAGATGAGGGACATTAGAGAAGAAGCTTTAGCTAGCTGCTTAGAGGCTAACTTTTCACCTTGTCTCTCGTACCTGGACATTGTTCCTAAGATAAGTACACTTTGAAGCCCAGACCTGATACATGGGTCCCTCTCTTATTACCTAGCTTGCCCTGTGCCTCAACTCCTAAGGCTGGAAGCCTGTGTTTCTCTGGTTAGTCCTTGCCAAACTCCCCAGTCTCCCTCCTTTCTTGGACGTTCCTGCTCACCTGCTTCAACATTCCTAGGTTCCTTGCTGCTGCTCTGCTCAGGGGGTGATGATGCTGACTTCATAGATTCTGAAAATTAAGCTACCATTGGAATTGCAGCCCACAAAAGTATGCTAGGACCCATGTACTAAACTTAGAGTCTCCTAATACAATGGACAAAATGTCCAGGATGCAATTGAAAAATCACCTATCATAACAAGAACCAAAAAAAAAAAATTGAATTGGAAAAAACAACCAACTGACAACAACATTGAGATTAATCAGATATTGAAATTATCTGACAAGGATTTTAAAGCAACCATCATAAAAATACTTCAATAATGCAAATTCTCCTGAAACAAATGAAAAATAGAAAATTGTAGCAAAGAAATAGAAGTTAGCAAAAAAGTCAAATGGAAATGACAGAACTGAAAAATACAGAACAGAAATGAAAAACTCACTGGATAGACTCAGTAGTAGAATAGACATAACAGAGGAAAGAATCAGTGAATTTGAGGACAGATCAACAGAATTTACTCATTCTGAATAACAGAACAAGGACTGAAAAAAATTAGATCCTCAGGAACCTGTGGGACAGTAACAAAAGATTTAGCATTTGTATCATCAGAACCCCAGAAGGAGGGGAGGAGAGAGTGGAGCTGAAATAATATTTTAAACAATAATGGCTGAAGACTCCAAATTTGGCGACAGACAGATACAAGCCTTCAGGTTCAAGAAGCTGAGCAAACCCCAAACAAAATAAACCCAAAGAAATCCATGTCAAGACACATAATAATTAAACTTTTAAAACTAAAAAAAGAAGAAATCTTCAAAGCAGCCAGAAAAAAACAATGCATTACCTAAAGGAGAACGCCAATTCAAATTATATCAGCTTTCTCATCTGAAACCACGAAGACAAGAATGAAGTGCCACAGTTTTCAAGGGCTGGCAGGAAAGAACTGTCAATTGCAAACTCTGTACTTGTAAAAATATCCTTCAGGAATGAGAAGAAATGAAAGCACTTTTAAATGAAAGATAACCAAAAGAATTTTTCACCAGCAGACCTACCCCTGAATAATGGCTAAAGGAAATTTTTTAAACAGTAAGAAAATTATAAAAAATTATAAAAGAAAGAATATTGGAGCATCAGGAAAGACGAAACAACAGCTAGAGCAGAAATATGGGCACATATAACAGATTATCATTTCTCCCCATGGATTTTATAAATCATATTTGATGGTTAAAAAGTATAACACCATCTGATACTGAGGATAATAACAATTAAGAGAAAGAAAGGTGAAGGAACCTTCATATGTGGCAGAGACTACCCATCAAAACCTATTCCTCTTCCTCTGTGATGATAGATTTGTCACTGGGACATGGCTGCCCAGGTAGGAATTCCCTCTCCTAGTCCTAAACCCTTTTGCAACTAGAGTGGTGATGTGACTAAGTTTTCACCAAGGGCATATGAGTGGAAGGGACGTGTGCTGCTCCCTGGCCTGAGCCAAGTGGAGGCCAGATTATCTATGGTCTAGTAATCCATGGAAAGAGTCTGGATTTTTATTATATTTCTGGTGGGACTATAAAATGGTACAGTCACTCTGGAAAATAACTAGGCAATTTCTTTAAAAATTAAATGTGTTTTTACAATCAAACGTAACAATTGCACTCTTGAGCATTTATCCCAGAGAAACGGAAACTTATATTTACATAGAACCTGTACATGAAT
Organism: Vicugna pacos; assembly: GCF_048564905.1. Taxonomy (NCBI): domain Eukaryota; kingdom Metazoa; phylum Chordata; class Mammalia; order Artiodactyla; family Camelidae; genus Vicugna; species Vicugna pacos. The sequence continues at coordinate 79,648,556 of NC_133023.1, forward strand.
GTTTGGAAAGAACACATATGCCCTGCAATGGGTGAATGGTTAAATTGAGGTACATCTATGCCATGGAATACAACTCAGCAATAAAAAGGAACAAATTATGGATACATGCAACAGCCTAGATGAATTGCCAGATTATACTCAATGAAAAAAGCCAGTATCCAAAGTAACATACTTTATGATTTCATCATTTGTCTTTGAAATGACAAAATTAAAGAAATGGGGACTAGATTAGTGGGTGCCTGGGATTAAGGAGGTGGGTAGGAGAGGGAAGTGAGTATGGTTATAAAAGTGCAACACGTGAGGAATCCTTGTAGTCATGGTACTGCTCAGTATCTTGACTGTGATGGTGGATACATGAGCCTTCATAGGTAATTAAATACGCACACACGCGCGCACACACACACACACACACACACATACAAGTACAAGTGAAACTGGGGAAATCTTAATAATATTAGTGGATTGTATCAATGTGTCAATATCTTGCTTGTGATACTATAGGTTTGCAAAATGTTACCATTGGGGGAAACTGGGCAAAGTGTACAGGGATCTCTGTATTATTTTTACCATTGCATGTGATTATGATTCTGCAGTGATCTTGATCAAAAAGCCCAATTTTTTAGAAAGCTAGTATTTCTGGAGCTTAGTGAATAAACATTTAATGGAAGTCATTGGAGTGGAGTCACATGAACTGATTTATATTCTAACAAATCATGGTGGCTGCTGTGTGGAGGTAAGAGTGGGAGCAAGGAGACCAGATAGGAGACCATTGTGGTAGATCAGTATTCGTCTCTTTACTGCCACCATTGTACCAGAAATTCTGTTAGCTTGGATTGGAACTGAGTGAAGGTGGAGAGAAGTGGATGGATTCAGGATATATTTTGGTGATAGGGCTGACAAGAAGCTCATAGCTGGATGAATGACTATAAAGTTCTCAGTCCAGAGGATTTTTTAGAATGGGTCTAATTTGACTGTCTCTGTTATTTTAGCTCTTCAATTACAGTGTCTTCTCAGTAGCTTGGTCTTCTTGCTATGTATGGGATAGAAAAATAAAACTGCTTGAAGGTGATCCACCTCTCCTAGCCTAGGCCAAGTTTTAGCGTCTGCCTTGGTTTTTCTAGGATGGAGTGATCTAAACACAGGAGGTGCTGGGTCCCTGATGGCTGTGTTCCTGTACCTCAAAGCAGGAGGTGATCACTAGTGGCTCTCATTTCCACACTGGGAAATTGACTGTGACCCGCACTAACTTCCTGGAGACAGATATCAAGGAGGCAGTCACAATGCCTGAATCCTCTTTGAGCAGGATGCGTATGTGTATTAGGCTTTGGTTTTGAGGGTATAGATTCTGGCTGGATTGAGGTTCACTAAAATTGGGGTATAATTGAGTAGGCTTTTTGGAGGCTGGAATACCGTAACTGGACACCAGACAAATAGCTTTTCTCTTTTGAGATAAGTTATTTCTCTGGGTGAGAAACAGAGCATGAATCATTGGGATAGTTTCTGGAAAACCTAAGAATTTCCAGACAATCTTAATCATCCTGGAAACCTCCAAGCCTAGGACCTTGTTTGGCATCATGCTTGTCTTTTAAGAAATCCCACTTGCACACTTAGGCATTTTCCCCTAGATGGCCCAGAAGTGGTTCTGTTAGTTAGTTCAAGTTGACTTGAGGTCAGATTGTGTGATATCCATTAAATATTGTCTAGGTGAATGAGTACTACTCTGTTCAGTAATTCACACAAAGATCCTTTCATTGACTTTGTTAATTAAGATATGTCTTGACTGCTATAACAAAAGGATCCAACAACAGTTCCATGGCTTAAAGAAATTTATTTCTTTCTCAAAAAACGATGAGAGTGAGTAGTTCAAATTTGCAGGGGGTACTCTGCTCCACATTCAGGGACCCAGGTTCAATTTATTTCAATCCTCCATCACCTCAGGGACACAGGAGCCTTAATAGGGGCATCCAATGGTAGTGTCAACATGCAAAAGTGGGCTCCAGTTAGATGTGCAACAGAGGTGCTGGACTAAGGCTTGGAATGTGGATTTCCCTAGGCTCCTGAGTGCACCTAGGATGTAGGACAAGACCCGGATATTTTCTGTTCCCATTAGCACCTTCCACACATACCCCCTGAGCTATTCTTGTAGGAAAAGTCCATTTTCAGAAATGAGGATGGTGCTCCTACAGGTTGAGTACATGCTGACTGTGTGGCCATCATGTAGGGCTGGTAGTAGCCTCTATGGTACTTTTAGAAATCAGAAATCTCAAGAAACATGGAGATTTCTGAATTAGGATTAGAAAAAGATGACCCCTTTGGGCACACAGATTAGAGAAAGAGGTCAGCCTCCTGGTGGATGCAGTGCTGTGAGAGGCACAAGGCTTGATGAGGAGAGGACAGGGTAATTTCAGGCTCGCACCACCTTAACCTAGCACCTTTATGTACTGCGGCCCTTCCTAGCAGCTTAACTGTCCCACCTGCGGTTGCTGCTCTGCAGACACCAGGGGGCAGCCAACTACATAAATTGTGTCTTTCCTGCGGCCGCACTCCCCGCCCCGCCCCTCCCCTCCCGCCAAGGGAGGCTCTGATGTGCCCAGGAGATGTGGGGCAGCCTTTGCGTTCAGGTAAAATCTGTTAGCTCCCAGGGGCTCCTGGGCTCAGCTAATTTGGGCAATTCATTGCACATTGAACCCTTTGCAACTTTGAAGAATTGAGCTGCCTGTTCATTTCGCCCCACCTGTGGCACCTATTGCTTAAGGAAATAAAATTAACCCGGTTTCCTGCAGATTTGATTATATCTTAACAGGCAGAGCCATAGAACATTTTTAAAAGCAGTTTGGAAATCTGAAACATTCTAGCATAGTTCACATCATTTCAACAAAATTCCAATATATTCCTGTTTGCAAACAAAAGGTCCCACTAGATGACCTTTTTGCCAACTAGGAGACAAGGAATATGATTTTATGCAGTGTTCCCTTAAGGACTCTTAGAACCCAGTGTTTCCAGTCATAATTGTATTTGAGGATCTGAGTCTAGGAGGTTCCCTTGTTAATGTCTGAGGCGGCAGCACCAATGGTGGTGAGGGGGACAGGTCTAGATAATTGTGAGAACAGTTCCACAGTCTCCTGGCTTTGCACTGAAGCACAGGGCAGAGTAGAAGCACCTCTTCTGAGTGGGTAATAGGTGGTCTCTGGTATCTCCAGCCTCAGTGAGCAGGTCAGCTCAGGCCATGAGGATGGGCAGAAGGTGAGTTTGTGAGGCTGTGGGGAAACTAACAGGATTTGAGAGGGCTTGCTGAGATGCAGATGGGGGGGATCTGACTAAAGTGGGGTGTAGAAGCAGGAGACAGAGGGGAGTATCAGGAGCCAATGTGCTGAGTCGGTCGGGCCTCAGAGAACCAAGGGGCATGCAAGTAAGACTGCTGAACTGAGGCCGAAAGAGGCAAATAAGAACTCGGGCATCCAATGCTCCCAGCTGGGTTGTTACATGCCTGTATTTCTCTGGACAGACTGAGCCTAGGTAATGGGGTGGGGTTGGGGAAAGTAACCATGAGTCATCCTGTACTTCTCCTCCAGGCTGTAATAGGACTCTCTGTCCTGTGTAGAGACGTAGCGGACTTGTTCTGGCAAGGTGTCTGCACCTTCCCCTCTCAGAATAAATGCATTTCAGTGGGCAGCTCGGCACCCTGAATTGCTCTTAATAAGAACACTAATGAGCTTCAAACCACCAATATACTAGAAGTCAAATCTGGCTGTGCAGTCTCTGATGAGGCCTGGCTTTCCCAAAGAGGGCAGCATCCGCTGGTCTTATTTCTCCATCCTGGAAAGTTTAGTGACTGCTTTAGGGAAATTAAGGGCGTGGAGGTTGTGGTCTGGAAAACGGGAAGGAGGGTGGATTGCCTCATGTGTCATCTCCTCTTATAGCATCATGGTGTATCTGGGGACTCAGCTATTATTGACTATTTCTTCTCTCCATGGAGTATGGTGCCAAGCCATAGTGGGACCAAAGGGGTTAATGGGGACTTCAGCTTTCTTTCCAAAGAAGCTTGGATAAAAGAATGATCACTTTTGCAGAAAAAGTAGCTATCAGGATTGCTTGTGGTATGAGTTTGTTTCCTGTGGCATGTGAAAATGCTGGCTTTATCTAGTTTTATCCCCTACCCCGAAAGAGATCTATCTCAATATGAACTCATCTTCCTTCCCCTTTCCAAGGACTCCCCCACTCAAGTTCCCCTATCAGTAGCTTCTCACTTCCCTTTAGAGGTTCCCACCCAGTAGTGGTCGCATTTTACTTTGGTGAAAGGAGTAACTGAGAATGGGTAGACTGGCTTAAACCTTAATTGCCCTTCTCATCAGGGTTCAAAGCTGCCTGGGCCCCCTTTTCCCAAGGTCACGGTCAGCACCGTAACTGGGACTTAGTATCTTCAACTGATAGGAACCCTTGGAGAGAAGCTTGCCCAGAACTCGGTTCCCCTTTCTGCCCAAGAAAACGCAGACAATTCTTAGTCACTCCGTGATAACACGATGAGTAAGAAGCAGATGTGGTATTTGGACAGCAATCTTTAAACTGAAAATCTAGTACTTGTTCTATGACATTGGAAGGCCTTGTGAACAATAGGCACCCAATTAATGTTCATTCAGAGCAGTATAAATAACACAGTGGTTAAGATCCTAGCTTCCGACAACTTTTTTTTTTGTGCGTGTGGTTAAATGTGCATAACATAAAATTTGTCATTTTGACCATTCATAAGTGTACAATTCAGTGATGTTAAGCATATTCACAATGCTGTGCAACTACCACTACTATCTGTTACTGGAACTTTTTCATCATCCCAAACAGAAACTCTGTATTGACAGTGGATTTTGAATTTAGGTTCTGCCACTTGGTAGCTGTGTAAATTTGTAAAAATTCCTTAGGGGACCTCAGTTTCCTCATTTATAAGATGAAGATAATAATAGCACCTCTTCATAGCAGTGTGTGTGTGTGTGTGTGTGGTGTGTGTGTAAGCACAAATATACATTGTGATATTAATTAATATGAATTAGTAATATCAATTCATTGGTTAATTGGTTAGTTTTTACTTCATATTTATTGAGTTCTTACTCTAAGTCAAGCACTGTGCTTGAGCCCCTAAGAGGCAAGGCTAAAACTCAAAGTCAAATTGGCTTGACTTCAGGGCTTATCTCTGTACTGATTGTAGCGTGAGGATGAAATGAGATAATGAAGGTTCAGTGCCTGCCACAAAGCATTCCCTCAACAGATACTAGCTATCTTATTGTTATCATCACTGTTATCAAATTGAGTTTGAAACTCATGCCTCCTTAGCCTTCAAGGTAATGGTAGGCTGCTCTCTCTTACTGAATAGGAAATGTTCCAAACTTAGCAATAAATTTTCCTCTACATTTAAGTAGAAGAAAGAGGCAGGGAACCACTTTGATGTGTTTGTATGGCTAACCACACACACCTGCCACCTAGGGACTGCCACCCTAGCTGTATGGCTGGAGGATGCCCACTTCCTTCTCCATTTGTCCCTCATGGCAGATCCAGGGCCTAGAGCTGGCAAGGCCAGTAGTGACAAAGACCAACCTCCAACAGGTGATAGCAGCACTATTTACAATAGCCAAGACATGGAAGCTACCTGAGTGCCCATCAACAGATGGTTGGTTTAAGAAGATGTGAGATTCTACACACAAACACACACACACACACACACACACACACACACACACACTGGAATATTACTCAGCTACAAAAATAATGAAATATTGCCATTTGAAGCAACATGGATGGACCTAGAGGTTACCACACTAAGTGGAGTAAGTCAGACAGCAAAAGACAAATATTGTATGATAGCACTTATATGTGGAATCTAAAAAAAAAGATACAAAAGAACTTAATTACTAGACAGAAACAGACTCATAGGCCTAGAGAACAAACGTATGGTTACCAAAGGGGAAAGGAGGTGGGGAGGAATAAATTAGGAGTATGGAATCAACAGATACATATGACTATATATAAAATAGATAAGCAACAAGGATTTATTATGTAGCACAGGGGACTATATTCAACATCTTGTAGTAATCTATAATGGAAAATCATCAGAAAAAAATATAAATAAAATGAATCATCTGAAACTAACACAATATTTTAAATCAGCTATATTTAAATAAAAAAGAAATAAAACACTACATAAAAACCCTGAAAAAAAAAAGAATGAAGGGAAATCTCTTTTAACCACTGCCTCCCACAGCTACTCTCAACTCCCCTCCAAGACCACCCCAACCCCTCCCAGCAGTAGATGGCAGTGTCAAGGGGCAGCAAGAGAGGAAAGAGAATCCTAGCCTACTCTGCCAGGCCTGCTACCACTGAAGCTTTCCCATCTTCCCCTCTTGCTGTTTCAGTGTCAGTCTCATGAGGTGGTCAGGACTGAGGGAGAAGAGAAAGGGAAAGGGAGGTTAATGAAAGTGGGACAACTCTAGACTCAGTTTCCTACCTCTTGGTCATTTCCTAGCCCTCAGCCAGGGCTTTCCCTCCAAACCCACAAGCCTGTTCTCTATCTCAGAGCCCTTTCCCCAGCTACTTGCAACCTTCAACCTGCTGGACTCCCCATCTTCACCCTCCCACGCTGCCTTGCCTGAACTAAAGGAATCATTGTCCAACTCCAAACAAGGAGTAGGAGAAAGAGGTTGTCCCTCTTCCTGCTGTCAAGGATAGCCTGGGATCCTTGAGTGACATAGATGAATTCTCCCCAATACTCTGGCTCGATAGGAGGGATTATTTGCTATCCTTAAGCCACCTCTCATGTATTCCTTTTTCCATGTCTTTGTTTCTGTTGTTCCATCTCCTTGAAACACCCTACCCTCTTTACTGCCATCATTCATCTCAAATTCTACTGCTTTCTTAAAGCCTTCCATGGTTTCTTTTCCCCAGATGAAGCTTCTTTTTCTTTTCGATCTTCACTTTTCTCTGTGTGCGCCCCTCCAACTGGCACTTCAAATAGTCTCTCTTAAAGTTATTCATGTTAATGTCTTATCTCCCTTTATACCCAACTATCTTAGAGGCAAGGACTCTGAATCAAATGGTAGTCCCGTGGTGCCCTGCCCATAGGAGACACTTGGTGAACAATTGATCCTAATTGAAAGCACTTCCCATAGAAACATGGGTAGGCTTTGTTTACTTTATGGATTTGGGGGGATGACTGCGGGGGCTCAACCACTGTGTGAAACACTGATTTGTTTATAGGAAAATGCAGGCAAGCTATAAACAACAGATTTCAACATGTACACCGTGTTTATAAGTTGCACATGGCCTAGATTGATAGCAGGAAAAGAACGCAGCGATGGTCAGCTACCAGTTCAATCTTCTACCAGCAGAGTGTGGCATCAGTAGCCCCAAGCTGAAACAACCAACAATCCAAGTTCCTGTTCCCAGGACGGCCATCATTTCTGTCAGTTGAGGAGATGGAATTCTCTGGCAACAGGCAACAGAACAATGTATCAGCTATGTGGAAATCCAGAGCTGAGCTGGGAGGTGGTTGTGGAAGGAAAAGGGCAGGATTGGCCCCATCTACATTAAATTCTCTTCTGTTGGATCTGCAGGAGAGTAGAATTTGTCACGCCCAAATATGTCTCTTTGTCATGATGATTATTTTGAGGTTGATTATTTTCAAGAAATAGCAACATGGGAGAAGTCCAAAACCAAGTAGAAGTTAGCCTTTCTAAAGACATATTTCTAAAGGAAATCTCCATTTGGAAGTGTGCCTCTGGCTGCGCCACGAAGAAGGGAATGACAATCTTTAGAAACTCTTATCAATGCAAAAGGCAATGACTTAAATTTGCATAACAACCTTACATTTGTTTACTGTGCTCTGGTAACTGCCCATAACTGACTCCCTATTTCTAACATCTTCTTTGGTCTTTAGCTGAAGATGGTACATACAGTAATGGTTTCTGCCATTTCAGAGAGTGACTCAGTTTTCCTGGGTCTCCTATGTATATAAGTTACTAGATTTTTGTTTTTCTCCTGTTAATCTGTCTTATGCCAACTTAATTACTAAGCCAGCCAAAGAACTTAGAAGAGGAGAAGGAAAAAATTTCCTTCCCTATAATTGGTGTAGCTGGCAGGATACTTCACTGGATGAACTCTACCCACTTCAAGGGTGCTGCAGCTGAGAGACCCTGGTACATCTGACAAAAAGCTGGCGGAAGGTAAGATTTCTTAACACAAGATTTCTTAGTCTCTGGGATCTTTGCCTTCAGGGTCTAATGGAAGTGAGAGTGAAGAATCCTTTTTTCCTCCCCTAAATTTAGATTAGTAGGAGAAAATATATATGGAATTAGTTCCTTAGGCACAGTGACTCCGGTAAAAATTTGGTAAATGAGTTCTCTTTTTTTTAATTGATCCTTTCCCTTCCAGAGATGGTCACTATTTGTTTTTCTTTGTCTCTCTCTGTTGTGTCATTTGTCTTACTCTATGTCTTGAGAGCTTGGCTTTATGGCCAGTGAGAATATTCTTTCTTTCTGGTGTCTGCCAACCAGAGGGTGCATGTATCAGCATGTATCTGGCAGGCAGCTCAGTAGGCTGTGGATCCGGTAAGCAGTGTTCTTTGTCGAAATGTGCCAGCTCTCCGGGGAGTTTGTCATATGGGATCCCAGTTCATAAGGGGTTGTTTTCTCAACCTTCATTGTCCTTTTAGTGCTGGAAAAGTCCCATTCCAGTAGCAGCTGCCCAATGTCACAGTTTAGCGGGTCAATGACTGGAGGTGTCTCATGTTCTTGTGGGAAACCAGAGACACCATTTGCACTACATCATTCTTACTGCCTGTGACAACAAAAGTCTTTGCTTTCAGTTATTGCCTTCTTGTTCATCTCATTTGGTGTCCTAAGAACTTGGCCTGGCAACCATCAGGCTGGGGGCCTCCAAAATTTGGCCAAACAGAAACATGGATTGTACTCCATTTGCAACTAGATAAGTCTTTCTTTTGGTTATCTTTTGGAGCAAACTTTCTGGGTCTTGTAAGGGCTGTATCTTTTGCAGTGTCTTGTGGGATGCCTCTTGTATCTTTGGTTAAGCCATAGAAAGGCTTATTGGTCTGATTCATTATTAAGATTAATATAAGAACCTACTCGTCAATGGCCAGATGATGGATCCTTTGAATTGGCTTTCACTTTAAAAGTGAAAACAATTTTACTGAGCTCCTATCATAAACAACTATCTTACTGGTACCTATGGAAAGACGAAACTGAGAAGTGGATATAAAGGAATAGAATGGCTTGCCTTAGGGACTCCTTTAATAAGATGAAAGAAGAGAAATTAGACTTGGGGCCAAAAAAAAGTAAAGTTTGCATCTAATGTAAATTCCTCTTCTCCACTCTCTTATACACTTCTTTATCCCCAACTCCCTGTCCCTGACCATCCAGGAGACCTCTTGGGTCTTTGGGTCCCTGGTACAAATCACCCCTTTCCCCCACTGCCAACATTGAAATTTGAGCCTCAGAACATCAATTTAATTGGTGTCAGTGAAGTCAGATTTGCTAGAATGGCCTTGGTTCCTAGGGAGTTAGTTCATTTGATACATGTGGAATGAAAAAGGCACAATATTCTATTCTTTGTTGATACAGGAATATGATGGGGGGTGGTGAGTGAGAGGATGGCCATGTCCCAGATATTGGCTGAGTCTCTGGGATGCGCCCTGTCAAGTGTGGGTCCTTGGCTTCAAGCAGGAAAGAATTCAAGAGCAAGCCATAGTTGAGTAAAAGTAGATTTATTTAGAGAAATATACACAGGGGGAGCGGGGTGATTAAAGTAAATGTAGATACACACTCTGTCTACAGAGTGCGGGCTGTCTCAGAAGGCAAGAGAGAGTGAGCAGCCTCGAGATGCGGTGTTGCTAGTTTTTATATGTTAACAAGTGAGAGAACTATTACAACTACTTTGGAGAAGGGATGGGGATTCCCAGGAATTGGGTCACTGCCCTCTCTTTGACCTTTCTTGGTTAGCTTCAGAACTGTCATGGTACCTGTAGATGTAATTCACCATGCTAGTACATTACAATATGTATAATGAAGCTCAAGGTCCACTGGAGGTTGAATCTCTCGCCATCTTGGGCCTCAGGATCTACTGGGAATTGACTTTTCTGTCACCTTGGTGCTAATTGCTATGTCATGCTGTTAATGGCTGTGTCCTGCCTCCTTCCCACCTGTCTCATTGTTATCTGTAATAGATAAATTAAAAGTAAAAGGAAATGCCAGATTGGATCTTGATGCTAGATCAAACTCAGATTTCAATGAATCTGAGCTTTCGCCACTATCCTGAAAGCCACCCTCCAAGGTGGGGAAGGGCAAAACCAAGAAACTTGTTGAAACCAGAAGATAATGTGTAAGAGTTGTTTCTGTCCCAGCTTTCCTTCATGGGTCTTACAGATGCTAATAAAAATAGTAAGTTAATAGGAGAATGGAAGAGACTAGGGAGAGAATCATAGGACTCATCCCAGCAGGGTGGAAATCTTTAGATGGTTATTTAAAAATAGAATGAATAAAGCAAAAATTGATGGGGTTAAAACAAAGATTTTAATACAACACTAGCAAAAGGTTGGGAGGGCCAAAGAGACCTCCTGCTAGTTCTCCAATGTTAAAGGGCCCCAAACAAATCTGCACTATTTAACCCTATCTGGAAACATTTAAAAGGCCAGGAAGTGAATTTAGCAAAAGCACCCGGGATTAGTGGTAAGGCTCTCTTTGCTCTCCTTTATAACCCCTCCTACTTTCCAGGGCTCTGTAATCAGGTTCTGCCAAATTCAGGCCTCACTATGCAAAGCCCTTTGTGGATTTATCCTGGACTCCCAGAATTCACGTCCCCTGGACAACAACAGATATTTTATGGGTGAGTCAGCCCCTTGACATTCAGGCTGCAACTCAATTCTTTTAGGAATTGGAAGTAACTGGCTTTTTCTTGCAAATCTCTGCAAGGTCAAGTGTAGCCCTAGAAAAAACTCAAATCCCTACCAAGCCCCAAACCTCCCCTATTTTTCTCAAAATGCCTTTAAGTATTGGGGCATTGGAAACAAAATTGTCTTGAGGTAGAAGGGTTCTTTTTGATTAAATAAAGTAATTATCTGCCTAGAAAACAAGTACTTTGTGTTTTACGAAAATAACTTCCAGTCCTTTATCAGGTATTTGATTGCACCAGTATGTAATTTTATGTATTTCCCTTGGAAATCTTTTATGGTCACTTTAGCTAAATTATTTCATAAGCATTATTTCATAAGCATTATTTTATAAACTATGATCCTACTTAGTCAAGTGTCCAAACTTTTTGATGTCTTTGTCAAACTTCCCCAAATCAAATTCTAAATGAAGTCCTTTTGACCTCTAGCTAACTTTGGAAATTTTTCAGAGGGCCCTTCAAACTTCTCAAAGAGAGATATTAAACTAATTAGGCTTATTTTTGGTATATTAAATTACATGGGAAGCATGTCAAAATAGTGATGCTGAACTTTCTTTGATTATATTTGTGCATATATGGTATTAATATAAATCATCTAGGAATTGTAGAAAATTCCTAAAATCTGATGTGTCCCCGTATAAAGTTATTCTTGTTATTATCTTAAATGTTGTATGCTATGGAAATAATCAAATTTTCTTTTCAATTGTATTGTAATGAATTCTAATCAGACCTTTAACCACTGTAATTTTTAAGTCTTTTGTCATTTACAGTTATTATTTTACTCTGATGCTTTTATAAAAGTTCTTCATCTTCAATAAGACTCATGGAAAGAACTGTGAGTACAGATTTCTGATAAACTTTCAAAGCATACCATTGAACTAGATAAGAATTTACAGAACTGCAACAGAGAAACTGATGGCTTCACAAAACTTCTAACGAAAGATCAAGATTAACAAGAATTACATGGAACGGAGTGAACTGAAGAGAATGATTATAATTTTTTTGTAACTTTTTATTTGAAATATTGCTGGTCCTTTAATCTTTTATTTTTCCAGATTTAAAGAAAACTTTCCTCTTAAGCTCAGTATGATTTACAGCAATTTGGTAAATTACACTTTCATAGGCAGAATTAAAACATTTACCTTTTTCTCCCTACCAGAATTCTCCCTCCACAATTTGGAAATTTATAGTGAGTATTCTCATTTTCATGGAAATATATTTATTTGCATAAGTTCAATAAGCATCTGCTCTCCTTGTAACAAAGCACAGTTGGAAACTGGTTATATTACCACGACTTTGACTGTAATGTCATATTTGAGAGAGACATATGTAAACTCAGATATGACCAGACAGCTTAAAGAAACTAGATTGACTTTATGAAGCCAGTATCTGGGGGACCTCCAGAAGAGAGGAATTCACCCATAGGTATTGCAGGTAAAGTCTGATGGCAAGTGTTTGGCTTGGCTTCTTAGCGTCAAGAGGCTATTAAAAGCTCAATATGGAATTTTCTTATGAAAAGTTCCAGCAAAGCAGATTTAAAATAGCCTATATGATCAATCTCTATTCTTACTGCACTTACGTAAATAGTTGGGACAAGTTGATTGAAACATACAAATTTTACATACAAATTCATCTAATTTGACTATATTGGTAGGAATGGGAGTAGACATTTTAGAGAGAAAAATTACGTTTCAGATATACTTTATGAATAGGTTCCAGTGCTGTTCATTGTCTTTGAGGTTTTGTTTTCCTGAATTCTGGTGTCCTTATGTCTGGCCACAACTCTCTAAACTCACATTTCCAATTTTCTCCCATCCTTTTGACAGAATCACTAAATAACTAAACTGCTTTTTTTCCTCCTGAAGTCCTGTTAACTGAAGCTAGATGATTTGATATAAACTTCAGAGAAATTTCCACAATAGCTCATGTTTAGACAATCTTCTTCATGCCTGTTGCTGAATGAGCCACTCAGAAGGTATACCTGATGACCTTGTCAGAGACATTTCAAACTACAAACCAGGGAAATCTGTCAGATTGCCGTTACCTGCCCTTACTTCATCTGAAGCTGTGTCAGGGAGGAAGAAATTTTGCTCAGCCTTTCTGGCTGGACTAAGAATTAAAATGACACAAGACAGATTAACTGGAACAAATCAAACTAAAATTTAGTAACAGGTGTACAAGAGAGAGACCCAGGAAAAGTGAGTAACTTCTCAAAATGGCTGAAAACTTCACCTTATGTACCGTCTTCAGATAAAGACAAAGAGGTTGTTGAGGATTGGGGTTTGGGACCTCAAAGGGGAAGAAGGCAACTGATGTGGAGGAGGAAAAGCAAATGTTTGGTAAACAAATGTTTGCTGACCATGCAAAGACAATGGGACACAGAGTGGACTCTGATCTCCAGGCCTACCATAACTAGCATATTCTTTGCAGATATCTCTGGTGATAACTCTATTCCAGGAATGGGGCTTTAACCTAGATTTTTTAGGCAGCTAAAGGGCATGTAAAAATGAAAGACTTCCTGAGTCTTCTGTTTCTTAAAACTAATCAGCCTAAATTATCCTCATGCCAAAGAGAAACATTTTGCTACCTACAGATACTTTGAACCTAATATCTAGAAATCTCCTTGACTGGAAGCTCTCAGGGCTCAGGCACTAGGCTTATAATTTGTTCCAACCATTAACTTTTGTTTTTCTTTTATTTCCACAGAAGTAACATATTAAATACCTGATTTCTTTCACAATATAGGCCAAACTTTGGGGGCCCATTTCACCCACCTTCTGAAATGAGACACAACTATTTAACTGAACTGAGCTATTCTCAGGACTAAGAGACTAATTTAGTGAAATGGAGAATCTCTGGCATAAAGATTATTTTAAAGAAACAGCAGACATGGGAGAAGCTCTGAAAACCAAGTAGAAGTTACCCTTTGTAAAGGACATTTACATTTGTAGGGGAAATCTCCGTCTGGAAGGGTATTTCCTTGCTGTACCTGGAAGAGAGGGATGACTCAATCTCTAGAAAATCCTATCAGTGTTGTAGAAGGCAAGGGCCTAAATTTGCATAACAATCTAACACTGGTTTACTGTGCCCTGGTAACTGCCCATAACTGACTCCATATTTTCAATATCTTTTGTCTTAGGCTGAAATGGTATTTAAAGTAATGGTTGCTGCTGTTTCAGCAAGTTACTCAGTTTTCCTAGGTCTTTCCCATGTATACATGTTATTGAACTTTTGTTTGTGTTTTTCTCCTGTCAATCTGTTTTATGTCAACTTAATTATCAGGCCCATCAAAGAACCTAGAAGAGGAGAAGGAAAATTTTCCCTCCCTTACAGATTCAATTGTTAAAAAGAAAAACTGCTGGCCCAAAATTGTGTCACTTGTGCTAAAGCCCCTGATACCAATCCTAGATTTAATATGTAATCTAACTGCTGTTTGGATCTTCACTAGAAGTGTAATCTTAATCAACCAGTCAGCACCAATGAGGTCATCTGCCCTGTGGGCCCTCTCCATTTCCTAGGCCCCCAGAGGAAGAAGAGGCAATCTGTATGATAAAACTCTTGCCCTTTCCTTCCCCACTAAATGCAGATGTCCTGGCTTAAAAACAATCACATCTTTTCTTTTCCCTTCCTCTTACTTCTTCCTATAAAACCTTTCCATTTTGTACAACACCTCAGAGCACCCTTCTAGTTGCCAGGTAAGTTGCTGCCCCGATTCATGAATTGCCTAATAAAGCCAATTAGATCTTCAAGTTCACGCGGTTGAATTTTTTTTTAACACCAGTCACCACAATTCTTAACATTTTGATATTCTATACATTAAAGTGACATAAAATGACAAATGACATAACATGTAACAATTCTAGTTTTAAACTCATTTTGCCCTAAGATCCTATTTTGATTGGATTTCCATAGGCTTTTACAACTGGAAGTGAACTAAGGATTAGTAGTCTAACTACTTGAGGCCCTTGTGGAGTTTAAACTCTTTAAACACTTTAAATAAAATATTTCCAGAATATATAAAGTAGAAATAATATAACCAACACTCACATACCCATCACCCAGTTTAAGAATCCATACTAACAGATACAGTGCTGGTTACACAGGAATGCTCACTTTGTGAACATGAATTGAGCTGTACCCTTTTATTTTGCGTTCTTTTTCTTTTTTTGGATACGTATGTTACCTTTCAGTAACACTTATCAAGAAACTGACAGATACAAGTGTACCTTCTGAATATTCTCCGAATCTCATCCTCCTACTGTCTGCAGAGATTTTCATTCCTGCACAAGTTTTTCCACTTTTGCTACATATGCCTGCATCCATAAACAGTATGTAGTATTCTTTGCATCTTTTTAAACTTCACGTTAGTGGTGATCTGTGTATATACTTCTTCAATTTATTTGTTTTGCCCCACACTTCTTTGTATATTATTATAGTCACTAGGAATACATTAGAAAAGACATGCTTGTGAGATATTTATCTACTTTGAACCTATGGTTACTTTTCTTCTGCTCTTTGGGACTATCTACTTGAAGCTTTTGAAGAGGTTATTAGACTTGGTTAAATCACTCAACTTGAAGGAATCTCTAGAAAACAGTCCATTTTCCCTTTCCAGGCCCCTAGTCTCCACCCAAGGCTATACCTCAGACTTGCTTCTTCAAGGCTTAAAAGTATTCAAACAGCAATTTCAAACAACACTTCCTAAAAGATATCTTTTAATACCTCTGAAATGCAAAGTGGTGTGGGGAGATATTAGCATGCATATGAAAATGTTACACAGGCAACTCTGATTTCTTCTGAATGTTAACGAGTTATCATCTTGAAATTCACACTTACTCAGTTCTGCATCTCGATTTTTTGAAGTCTCTACCCTCAAATAGGGACACATGAGGGCAAATTGAAGTGAGTGAGGACAACATTTTGCATGTAAATCTTGATCTCATTTTGGTGTTTAAGACTCACGAGAGAAAAACCCTCAGATAATATACCATTTATTTTATGCAAACGACTGATTATTAAGGTGAAACTAGGTTATCACACAACTTCTGTCATTCCCCAGATAAAGATGTAACAGAATAACACTGCTCTTTTGAGAAAATTTCCAGTTTACAAATGTGAATAGAGCAAAATGTTTTAATTTTTATCTAAGTATTGGGAGCATTTTGCAGAGTACCTCATTTTCCAAAGGAGAAACCTCAATTTACAGCTCTGCAACATTGGGCATCTCACTTACCATTTCACTCACTAAAGTTTTCTTTCCTTTAGCATATCTGTCTATTGCAATCTTAGGGAGTTGCTATTAAAAGCATATGGCTTTGGTACTACAATTTTTTGGGCAGGCGTGATGGGGAGGGGGTAGGAGGTACAAATTTAGGTCAAATCATCCTGATGTTCTTTGCTGTAGCTGTTAGTGAATGTTCAACACACAGTGAGGCCAAACTGAAACATCAGAGTGTGGAGCAGAGAAAGTTTTATTGCAGGACCAAGCAAGGAGAACAGGTGGCTCGTGCCTCCAACTGCCAGCCCCCCACCCCCACCCGAACTCCCCAAAGGGTTTCAGCTGAGCATTTTTAAAGGCTAGGTAAAGGAGGGGGGAGCTGCAGGGTATGTGATCAGCTGCAGCTGTGCACAATTCTCTGATTGGTTGATGTGATCAATCCTTAGTTGCCAGAAGGTCTGGGGACTATATGTTCATGATCATCAAGTAGTTAATTTCTGCCACGTGGTGATGGTTTTTAGCATGTGAAAAACCCAGGGAATATGCATGAGATTACTTCAGAGAGGATTTACAGCAGAGGACATAGGGGAGGGGTCTGTCCCTGGAAGGTCCCAGAGGGTCCTGCTCAGTTACATAGTCACTTCTTCCTATAATGTAAATAGATGTTTTTACTTTTGGCAAAGAAAGAATTAGGGAATAGAAAAGCACTGAAATAGTCATATTAGTAGATTTGTGGATAGGTCCTGTGGTGGGAAAAAAGAACAAACATTTCTGGAGTCAATTCATTCATGGAGTCAATAAATGCTTTTGGAGTTCCCACAGTGTGCTGATCATTGTCCGTGGTGCTGAGGGAACAGCAATGAGCAGGACAGACCAGGTTCCTGTTCTTGCAGGGTTAATGTTCTAGTGGGGAGAGACAGATGACAAATAAGTACACTAATATAATATTTCTTTAGACAATGGTAAGGGCTATGTAGAAAACAAAATGAGATAAGGCGATAGAGCATAGTGGTGGTGGTGGGTCAGGGAAGCTCAACAAAACATGGAGTTGCCGTGTGACTTGGCAACATAACTCCCCTATTTATACCTTTTAGAAATGAAAACTTATGTCCACACAAAACCTCATACACAGATATTGACAGCAGCATTATTCATGATAGCCAAAAAGTGGAAAGTCCTCAATGTTCATCAACTGATGAATGGATAAACAAAAGGTGGTCTACCACTACAATGGAATAATACCTAACCATAAAAAAGATTGAAGCAGGAACCTACTGCATAGCACAGGGAACTGTATTCAATATCTTATAATAACCTATAATGGAAAAGAATCTGAAAAAGAATGTGTGTGTGTGTATATATATATACATGTTCACTCTTCCATCAAGCTTAAACTATCATTTATTTTTTGTAGACATTTTCTTTTATATGTTTAGAGACTGATCATCCTTTGATCGTCCAACTCCTTAAAACTGGCTTGTGTCCTTGATTTTCCTCCCGGAAGTTTTCACATGTGCCACTTTGTAGATGAAAGCTTTTACTTTTCTGAGATCCACGCACCTACCTCCCATACCTGTGACCTCTCGAGTCCCACGCTGGTTTCCTGACTCCTTCCACGCATTGGCTGGTGAAAGGGTTAGAAGCCAGTGCTACAGATGGCAGTGGGACCCTCGTCACACATGGAGGAGCCCCCACCATCTGATTCCAAACCCAGGCTGCCTCCAGTGCGGTGATCTGCTGTCCCCGTGATGGGCGGAGACCGGGCAGGCAGGGGACCCGGACTCACCCTCCCTGAGAGAGCAAGGGTGCAGGTAACCTGCATTTTGTGGAGCTGACGGCCCCCGCTGGGGCCTCCTGCACTGAGCGGTGATGCCATGAACCTGAGCGAGTGTCAGAAGCTCCAGGAGGCTCCACAACGCTCACATCGCCGGCTCCCCAGACGCAGTAGGTCCGGGGGGAGGCCAGGGAACGAGACTGCATTTCTAGCCAGTTCTAGGACATGCTGCCGTGGCCGGTCCGGGTTCCCCCTTTGGGGAGTCCTGCTGTACAGACGGCGTGGTGCCTGTGCTGACGGCCGGTCTGTCCTCTGTTACAGTTCGTATGTGTTGGGGGAAGCCCTTCCCGGATGAAAGCTTTCATCAAATACGTGGCGGGGGAGCTGGGCCTGGACCACCCAGGGGCAGACTACCCCAACATCTGCGTGGGGACTGACCGCTACGCCATGTTCAAAGTCGGACCGGTGCTGTCGGTCAGCGTGAGCACCCGTCCTCCGTGGTGGGGCCCTGTCCCCAGGAGAGTCACACACGCACATGCAAACACACGTGCAGAGATACCCAGCCAGCTGCCCACGGTGAGGGCCCAGGTTGGAGACCTGGGAGGGGAGCCAGGGCCAGGGACCAGGTGGCCATCCATCCCCACCCGGCCGGCCACCTCACAGTGGGTTACTACTTCATGCACCTGGCGTTTAGCAATGTGTGAACACAGCAATCTCCGGTTTTTCTCGTTTTCTAGTGTGGGCTCCCTTTGTAGGTAGTGATACAAAGGCAGTGCTACCTGGAGCTAAGGCCGTCCCCGAGGCTGAGACAAGGCCCTCCACCCCTCTGGTCGGCTGAGATGGGGGGCGGAGGCAGGCACATCAGCCATCCAGAACGCTGCCTAGAGCCAAGGGGTGTGCAGTCCAGATAATTCGTGGAAGACAGCTTCCCACATGCCAGACACCATGACAGACTCTCCAAGGAGAGCCTCTGCCGTGGGAGCAGCACGTGGCTTGTGGCACCGGGAGGGTGGGAGGCGGGAAGGCAGGGGGATGGGAGGAAACAGCACAGATAGAATCACGGAGGCGTCAGCCTCCATCCTGCTGAGCCCCTGGCCAGTTACTCAGTTTGGCTGCAGCAGAGCTCGTGGTGAAAAGGGAAGATTTGTGCAGGGTTTCCAATGGAGGGGGCTGTATATGTATATGTATATATACATATACATATGCATATATATAATATATATATGTATATATATAATATTTATATATATGTATATATAATATATATATGTGTATATATATATTTTATATATGTATATATATATTATATATATATAAAACTGAATCACTTTACTATAACCTGAAACTAATAAAACATTGTAAATCAACTATATTCCAATCAAAAGTAAATTAAAAATATTGAAGCACTCAAAACATGAATTAACTTTGAAGCCATTATGCTAATGGAAAGAAGCCAGTCAGAAAAGGCCACATATCATATGATTCTGCTTATATGAAATGTCCAGAATTGGCAAATTTATGGAGACAGTAAATCAATGGTTGTTTATGGATCAGGAGGGGATGGCAGTTGGTGGGCATAACTAAAGGGTATAGGCTGTCTTTTTGGGGTGATGAAAATGCTATAAAATTAGGTAGGGGTGATGGTTGCACAACTCCGTGAGTACACTACAAACCATAAAATTGCACACTTTAAAATGAGAGAATTTTATAGTATGTGAATTATAGCTCAATTTTTAAAAATGGTAAAAATTATATCTTGAATACTTGAGAAACAGTACTTTGCTACTCATTTCAAAGTGAGAGTAAAACATTTAAAAAGAAGAAAAAAGTGAACGAGTGAGTCAGTCATCTGGTTTGTGAGGAAACAGGGATTGAGACCGAGAGAATGGCAGGTGCAGAGGTCCGAAGAGTGGGGAGAGGGGGTTTATTTGAGGAACAGAAAGAAAACCATATGGCTGCTGTTTAGCAAAAGAGGAAGAGAATGAGAGAGAAAGTGGAGAAGTAGGTAGAGATCGGATAGCCTAGTTTTTTTTTTTTTTTAAAACACACAATAAGAAGGCATCAGAGGGTTTTAGGCGAGGGAATTATACGATCTGGGTGGAATTTTGCAAAGATTCCTCTGGCTCCCAGATGAAGACTCGTTTGTGAACTGGGATAACAGTAGAGGCAGGGAGACGAGTTAGAAGGCTACTTGCGGAAGTTCAAGTGAAAAATGATGGTGGCCTGGGCTGAGAAGATGGAGAGAAATAGATAGGTTCAGAACACTTTTTGCAGGTAGGACTATCAGGGCATCCTGATTTACTGAGGGTAGGGTGTAAGGGAAAATGAGAAATCAGATATAACTTCTAGAATTTTGGCCTGAAATACAAATAAATAATTGTCTTTGTTTCCAATCTCTCTAGAGATCTTTTGGACTATGGGAAAACATATGACTGTATCCAGTTCTAACTCGAGAAAGCAACGTGTGGATCTGCCCTTATTTCCTTAGTCACTCACTCACTATTATATTTCAGTTTTCACCCTTTGCTCTTTCAAATAATCCAATTCCCATCAATAGCTGTGATAATAACAATCTGAACAGTCTTTTTATCTTAATTTTATGCTTCATTGTTATTATGTTATTACTTCCTCCCACTGTTTTTTCTTACCTCCTACTTATAAACTTAGACTTTCTAGAACATAAACTTGCCATGAAGGCCACCACCTGACCATTTGTATCTGCCAGTGAGGTCAATTCAGGGTTCCAAAGAACTACAGGAGGCCACATTTTTCTTAGGAGTTGCCCATGGAGCTTTGAATTGTCTGTGGTTTTCAATTACTTGTGCTATTCTTTTTTCCAAAAGCATAGCTAATTGAGTTGGCTCTAAGTCTTTGGAAAACACTTTATAATGAAGAGTGAAGCGCTGGCCAAATTATTTCATGCAACTCAGTTAAAAAGCTCTATAGGAGAAACTTAATAAGGTCACGACAATGTATTTTTTCCTTTTATATGCATTCCAGTTTTATAAAAGCTTTGCTTTCTAAAATTGCTTTTTAAATTAATAAAGATTTCTTTTTTTAACATTTTTTATTGATTTATAATCATTTTACAATGTTGTGTCAAATTTCAGTGTTCAGCACAATTTTTCAGTCATTCATGGACATATACACACTCATTGTCACATTTTTTTTCTCTGTGAGTTATCATAACATTTTGTGTATATTTTCCTGTGCTATACAGTGTAATCTTGTTTATCTATTCTACAATTTTGAAATCCCAGTCTATCCCTTCCCACCCTAATGAAGATTTCTAAATAAAATAAACTTCTCATTGAGAAATTAAGTAATCAGTATTAACTTAATCATCAATTTCATTGGCCATATAGATTAGTGCAATTTCTCATTAAGCTACTTGGAAGGCATTCACCTTTCCTTCAGGTGCTGTTTATCTAACAGAATTTGAAACAGACTCTTTTGCATCCAATACATCCTAGTGTGTCTCATTACTTTTCCCTCAAGCCTAATTTCTCCTGTGTCCCCTGTTCTAATAAACAACACTGCCATCCAACTGATCAGCAGAGTCAGAAAACTCCCTCATCTCCCTCATTTAATTAGTTACTAAGTCTTATCACCCACCCCCTAAATATCCTACTCATGTGCCCAGCCGTCCATCTCTATTCATCACTATTGCCACTGCTTTGGCTCAGACCTCTCTCTCTTTCATCTGGAATATTGCGATTTTGTTATGACAAATCTTTCTCTTATCAGTTGGCTTCCTCTCCAAAGAATTAATTCCTTTTTTTAAATTGAAGTGTAGTCAGTTTACAATGCTGTGTTCATTTCTGGTGTACAGCATAGTGATTCAGCTATATATATAAGCTATATATATACATATATACATATGTATATATACACATACACATATATATGTATATATATGTATATATACACAGAAACATATATATGTGTATATATATCCCTTTTCATATTCTTTTTCATTATAGGCTATTACAAGGTACTGAATATAGTTCCCTGTGCTACACTGTAGAACTTTGCTGCTTACCAATTAATTCTTAATTAATTCTACTCCATGGTGATTTTTCTAAATGTAAATCTGATTTTTAATCCCCTACCTAAAAGCTTTCAATGGCTCCCTATAGCCTTTTGGATAAAATCCAATCCTTAACATGGCATACAAGATCCTTCATTATTTGTCCTCCATTCACTTTTCCAACATCACTTCCAACCCTCTCCCTATGCCCTAGGTATCCTGAATTACTTATAGGGACCCTACATATGTTATGAGTTTTATGCTCCATTGACTTTGTACATGTTGTTCCTCTGTCCAGAATAATGCCCCTACCCAGCTCCAGCAAACTCCTATTCTCCTTCAAGATCCAGCTATAATGTCTTTTCTGAAACTTTCTAAGAGCCATTCCTTGGCCCTGGGCCCTGATAGAAAGTATGTACCTAATGAATGCTGCTGAATGGGTAAATGAATGGATGAAAGGTAGTTCATGAGGCCAAGGGTGAAAGGGTCAGGAATGAGGACTCTGGGGTATTGAAGTGTGTGAGAAGCTGAGCCAGAGAGGTTGGATGAGGGACGGGAGAGGGAGGAAAGTTGCAAAGAGTAGAGGGAAGAGCAAAGGCAAACTTGTGGTTTCTCTGGGTCAGGATAACCTTCTTATACTTAGTTCTTTCATAAAAAGGCAAACATGATAACTACTGAACTAAAGCCACCTACAAAGGAAA
The DNA here is from genome assembly GCF_048564905.1 of Vicugna pacos. Taxonomy (NCBI): domain Eukaryota; kingdom Metazoa; phylum Chordata; class Mammalia; order Artiodactyla; family Camelidae; genus Vicugna; species Vicugna pacos. Next base: position 79,671,220 of record NC_133023.1, read on the forward strand.
GGCACCGAGATAAGCCTTTGTAGAAAGGGGAAGGAAAACAAGATCATATGGAGACGGATACACACTGTTTTTGTTGTTATTGTTGTTACAAATAGAGTCATATGTTTTCTGCATAGCTCAAAAGAAATACACACCACAAACAACCCTATATGTTTATTGTTCTAGTATCTCCTCTCCCTGCTAGCATCATCTGGGAAGATTACTCCCCCAAAACCACTCCTGCCCCAAGGAACTTTGGAAAGAAAGCTAAAAGTGCATGAGAGCCTTTAGAGCTTCCATTACAACTTTTACTCCACATTCAATATAGGAAAGAGGTGTACAGTAATAGCTCAGCCCCCAGATATCCCATGACACTAAATGAAGAAATATCTGTAGAATAGTAGGGTTAGAAATGCTCTTGAAGGTCATTTGGTTCAACCCTCAGGTATCACAGATGAGGAAACTAAAGCCCAGAGAGCTCGGGTTACTAGCAGGGCTGGGAACAGAACCCATGTTTTATGGCCTTCTTTTCAGTAAACTTTTCATTACAACAAATCCTTATTCATTCAACAGAGCCGATTACCGGTTGTGTGCCAGACATTGTACAATGTCCTAGGGATACAGAGATGAATAAGCCATAGTTTTGGCTCTTAAAACACTCACAGTCTAATGAAGACCATTTACAGTAGAATGGAGTATGAATGAGAGGATTATGCATAGGAGGACAGAGGAGAGAAATGCAGCAGAGCTTAGGGGTGGGATGGAGAGAGGTGTCCAGGAAGGAAATCATCCTAGAGGAGGTGAAACCTGAAGTGTCTTTGAGAGGAAGAAAAGTTAGCTAGAGTTTATGTATTCTGATCACTTATAGCCTATATTGTTTGTTTTTCTCACTGAATGCAGATTGTGCCAAATATGCATGAAGTTATGTCTTGCCTTTCCCATGAGATTGTAAGTTTTTTTGAAAGACAGGGGCCTGTCTTTACTGTTATATTATCCCATAGGGCCTAGCTCCTTCCTGTGTACAGACATGGTAGGTAGTTAATAAATACTTGTTAAGTGAATGGATAAATACATGAATAAATAATTATATTTACTGAATGCTTACATGTTTTAACTGGTTGAAAACTCATAAATTCTACAAAGAAGTAACTATCATTATCTCACTTAACAGGTGAGAAAGCTAAGGCAAAATGTTTACTTATTATACAGTAGAAAGAATGAGGGATCAAGAAATTTGCTTTTTTTTTCTTTTGTTTTACGAGGGGGAGGTAATTGGGTTTATTTATTTATTTATATTTGGAGGAGATACTGGGGATTGAACCCAGGACCTCATGCATGCTAAGCAGGTGCTCTATCACTTGAGTTATACCCTACACTCAAAGAAATTTGAGTTCTGTACACTGCTGGTGGAAATGTAGTTTGATGTAGCCATTATAGAAAACAGTATGGAGAGGCCTCAAAAAACTAAAAATAGACTTGCAATATGATCCAGGAATCCCACTCCTGGGCATATATCTGGGGGGAGCTCCAATTTGAAAAGCTATATGCACCCCAATGTTCATAACAGTGCTATATACCATAGCCAAGACATGGAAGCAACCTAAATGTCCATCGACAGATAACTGGTTAAAGAAGTTGTGGTATATTTATACTATGAAATACTACTCAGCCATAAAAAGAGAATTAAATAACGCCATTTGCAGCAACATAGATGGACCTGGAGGTTGTCATACTAAGTGAAGTAAGCCAAAAAGAGAAAGAAAAAATATCATATGATATCACTCATATGTGGAATCTAAAAAAAATGAAACAAGAAGATACTAATGAACTCAACTACAAAACAAACAGTCTCACAGACACAGTAAACAATCTTAAGGTTACTGGGGGAAAGGGAGTGGAAAGGGATAAATTTGGGAGTTTGAGATTTGCAAATGTTAACCACTATATATAAAAATAGATAAAAACCAAATTTCTTTTGTATAGCACAGGGAACTATATTCAATATCTTGTAATAATCTCTAATGAAAAAAATGTGAAAACAAATATATGTATATCTATGCATGACTGGGACATTATGTTGCACACCAGAAATTGACACATTGTAACTGGTTATATTTCAATTAAAAAGAAAAGAAATTTGAGTTCTGGCCTCCAAGAAGAACTAGACTAACAACCATTTGTGGTAAATGGCTTAAGCTGTTCAAACATCTATTTCTCCCTGATTATGCATCATAATCAGACTGGACTAAATTAAATAGTACTTCACTGGCAATAGTGAAATGACTGGTCTGAGAAACAGCTTGGCTTTGGAATTGTGAGAGCAAGGTTATTTGAACATAACTTTGAGTTGTTACTGTCTAATTTTCATGTTCCAACCAGCTAGGGAGTTAGCCTGCCTTCTCATTCCTTACCTATATTCAGTGATTTCCAGATGCTGCCAAAAATCTAAGAACCTAAGTGTTGCCCAAATCTCACCTGTCATCACCCAGGCTGACTGGAGTCCACCCCATGGCCTGGCTCCAGAGGTGGTGTTATGGTAGATCTGCTTTGGTCCAAGTTTTGTTCGAGGTCATCATAGCAGTTGCATTTCTTTTAGGTTAATACCACAATGAGGCTAAAAGCTAAAATCTTGCAAACGTTTCATGGAGATATTTGTCCAAGGAAAAGATAGAGGAACCCAAGGTCTAATATGACTTTATTTTACATTTCTAACTATTTGATCATGGATTGGCTTGGCAGTTTGTTGATTTGCTTGTTTAGAGTTAGTATAAAAATTCAAATTCCTCTGCCAGTCATATCTGGCACTCCATTCTCTGCCCACTCATAAACTCACAGATTCCTGTACTCTAACTATAGCTTTACACAGAACTCCTGCAGGATGTGTTCAGCCCTGCTCTTCCTGGACCATTTCCTTGACTTTTTGAGGCCCACTTGCCCATGCGCCAGCAATGCCTAAAAGGCAGCTGCTATTAGAGCTTTAGCTGCTAATCCTCTCTGCACCTCCATAGTGCATTTGGCCCACTCCCTACAATTTCCTCTTGTTTGCATGCACCAGGGTGTGCCACTGATTCAAGAAATGCTGGAATCCTAAGCAAGTATTAGCAAAGTTTCCAAATATCCAAATGCTGAAGCATTGTACTCAGAAGAGTTAGAAACATGTTCAAACAGAGACATTGGAATGTCATTGGCTTTAATGTAACAACAGGTGGTTGCCAAAGTCATCTAAGCTAGATAATAATCAGCTCTGGCATTGATTTGCTGTTGAATCTTCAGTTGAGAACATATACAGCAACTATGATTTCTAACATCATGATCTTATTTCTTATTGTTGCTTTTTTCACCCTAAAATAAAAACTGATGACTGTCTTGTCAGATGGAAAGGGGAGAAAGTTAGGAAAGACAATTAACAGTGGTAAGTGGAGAGTAGAAAGTGAAGAAAACTGTGGCGCTAAACAGTGGATCAAGAGAACTGAGTTCTAGTCACAGCTATTTCATTATCTGGCTGTATGACCTTGGGCAAGGCCACATCTCAGGGCCTCCTATTTTTCATTTCAGTCTCTTCTGGAGCAGAGTTTATCAATCAGTGGAAATTAAAATTGGACTAGGTATTAATCGATATTAGAAAATTACTGTTAATTGTATTAAGTGTGGTATTGTGATTATGTTTTTTACTCCAGTATTATTGAGATATAATTGACATATAATACTGTATAAGTTTAAGGTATACAACATAATGATTTGATATATGTATGTATTGCAAAATGATCACCACGGTAAGTCTAATTAATACTCATCACCTAGCATAGTTATAGTTTTTTTCTCTTGTGATGAGAATTTTAAAGATCTACTCTCTCAGTAACTTCCAAATATACAATAAAGTACAGTCGTCCCTTGGAATCTATGGAGGATTGGTTCCAGGACCTCCTCCCTGCCCCTGAATACCAAAATCCATGGATACTCAAGTCCTTACAGCTGGCCCTCCATATCCATGGTTTCCACATCCAAGGATACAGAGGACCAGCTGTATTGTTAATCATAGTCATCATGCTGTATATCCTCAGAAATTATTTTACTTAAGGTTGGAAATGTGATTATTTTTTGAAAAACATAAGCTGTTAGAGATATATACTGATCTATTTATAAGTGAAATGACATAATGTCTGAGGTTTATTTTAAAATACATTTTCCCTCCAAAAAATGTTTTGTTTAATTTAGAAAGAGGGTTGGCTAGATGAAACAAGAATGGTGAAATGTTAATGATTATTAAAAATTGGTAATGAGTACATAGGAGTTCATAATACTAGTCTCTTCGGTATACTTGAAATTTTCAATAATAAGGTGTTAAATTAAAAAGATAAGAACTTGTTTGTTTCAAAGGAAGAGGAGGTAGAATATAGAAAATACATGGGGACAGGAAAGGAAACTATAAACAAAACAAAAAGACAACCTACCAAATGGGAAAAAATATTTGCATATGATGCAACTGACAAGGGCTTATTTTCCAGAATATATAAACAGCTCATACAACTTAATAACAAAAAATAGACAACCCAATCCAAAAATGGGCAGAAGACCTAGACAAGTAATTCTCCAATGAAGACATACAGATGACCAATAGGCACATGAAAAAATGCTCAGTATCGCTAATTATCAGAGAAATGCAAATTGAAACTACAATGAAGTACCACCTTACACACCAGTCAGAATGGCCATCATTAAAAAGTCCACAAACAATTAACACTGGAGAGGGTATGGAGAAAAGGGAACACTGTTGATGGGAATGTAGTTTGGTGCAGCCACTACGGAAAACAGTATGGAGATTCCTCAAAAAACTAAAAAGAGACTTACCATATGATCCAGCAATCTCACTCCTGGGCATATATCTGGAGGGAGCTCTAATTCAAAGAGATACATGCACCCCAATGTTCATAGCAGCACTATTGACTATGGCCAAAATGTGGAAGCAACCTAAATGTCCATTGACAGATGACTGGATAAAGAAGATGTGGTGAGATATATATATATATATGGTGGAATACTACTCAGCCATAAAAAATAATAAAATAATGCCACTTGTTGCAACATAGTTGGACCTGGAGATTGTCATTCTAAGTGAAGTAAGCCAGAAAGAGAAAGAAAAATGCCATATGATATTGCTTTTATGTGGAATCTAAAAAAAAAAGACACAAATGAACTTATTTACAAAATAGAAACAGACTCACAGACATTGAGAACAAATTTATGGTTACCAGGGGGATAATGGGGTGGGAAGGGATAAATTGGGAGTTTGAGATTTGCAGATACTAACTACTATACATAAAATAGGTAAACAACAAGTCTATACTGTATAGCACAGGGAATTATATTCAATATATTGTAGTAACCTATAATGAAAAAGAATATGAAGGTGAATATATAGGAATGAAAAATGCTGTACACTAGAAATGGACACAATATAGTAAACTGACTATACTTCATGAAAAAAATTTTTTACTTAAAAAAAGACAAGAAAATGCTTGAGGAATAAAGTTAGTTAACATAGGAGTTATATGTTTTCTATCTGTGTTTATTTTCAGCATCAAATTAGTCTTATGACCAATACTATATAAAGACCATTATTACATGAGTAAAATATGATTTTTGCATGATATTTTATTTGGATACCATGAGTCACGAGTACTGACACTTTTTACATGTCATCAAGGCACACCTTTCTTTTACCAGACAACAGCACTACTTTATATCCTGGCCAGGCCAGCACCTAGAAACAGCTGTTTTCCACTTATCGAATGACAGCATCCCTTCTGGCAGTGTGATCCCATTGGAATGAAGAATGGTAAACCGCAAAGTTAATTGAAAGTCACCACAGGGACGGAATGCTGGGGTTGTGATTGACTTAGGCATACAACTTGAGAAACGAAAGAACCAAATTTGTCCAGGAGATTAGTGATGATACAGTAAACTTGTGACTCACTCTCCCACTCAGGTTTATTCAAAATGTTGCAAGTTTGGAATATCCACCTCTCCGATGTAAACTTGCAGAATCTATGGTGAGCAAATCTTACTTGTTTCCAAGGGTGCATCTGGGAATTGCCTTTGCCGGAGAGAGGTGCGCTGGTTTCTTGGCCCTGCACCCACTCTGGCTGAAGTTTACTGTTACCATATCCTGCCTCAGGCCAGGCTTGCTTGAGATTGTGCCTTGCCAAAGTTAGGTGAGGGGTGGTGGGGAGGAAGGGGCAGGTGAAATGGGGCCAGTGACCTGACTCAGTCATATGTTTGTTTCTTGCTATATGTCCTCGAGCTATTCTAGTCGGCCTCTTACAATTTGGTATTTGTAAGGGTGTGGGATCCTTTAGCTTAGGCATCTTGGTCCTCTCCATCACTATTGCCTCTCTTTGCCTATGGCAAATCAGTGTCTCAAATTTTATTCTGTGAGCCCTCAGGCCTGACTGATTTCTTCAAGAGTTCTCTGTCTTTGCCCAATAGGGGAAAGATATTGCTCTTATAACTGGGAGAGATTGAGGAGGAAAATAATACTAACATTTATAAAGCACTGACTCTGCCAAGAATTGACTCATGAAATCGTCACAACAGTGCTATGAAGTAGGAACTATTATTATCCCCTTTCTACAGATGAGCAAATGGAGGCTGGGAGAAGATAAGTGACGTGGCCAATGTTACATGGTCCATAAGCTGTAGAGCCAGGCTGTAAATCCATGTCTATTTCATGCCCAATCCCATGCTTTTAACCCCCTCACTATACACTGCCCTCTGAAGGAGTGCCCACCGAACTGCCATTTACTTAACTATACTGCAAAAAAGGGCTTCTGTTGTGAGTGGCACATGTAGGGCAGCTCAATTGCTCTTTGGTGGAAAAAAGAAAAATAAACAAAACTATACTACAATCACTCCTGAGGAAGTCTCACCAACTTGATTGTCAAGAACATGGCTTATTCTCTTAGTATGTTGTCACCACCCTTAACCCAATTTCTTGTGCAATACATGTGTTAAGTCATTAGAAAGAGGGAGAAGAACAGATTTTCCTCTAAGGCACAGTTGGGTAACTCTTCTTTAAAGTGACTAAACAATTCTGGGGCTTAGGAGCAGTGTAGAGGCTGGAGATTCACTTCACTCTGTAGGATCCTAAATCATGAGTCAGTGAGTTGGAGGCTACTCCCCATTTGGGGGAAATGTTACAAACAAGAAAGAGCAATGTTAATGAAATAGAATTAGAGATGAAATTCCTCTCCTCAAGACTCAGTATTTGCATGGGAGGGGGTGGGGTTTGGAAGGGGACATTTCCCCAGGGCTCTGGTAGACAGCAACACTGTAGTGTATACCCTGTAGAAGTTACGACTACAGGAAGCTCAGGGAAGGCAAGCAAAAGAAAGGAGCAGAGTTGAGTGAAACTCATCAGAAAAGTCTTCCTGGAAGAGGTGACTTGAGATGAAAATTGAAGAAAATAATGTACAAAAAATAAAGGAAAGTAATGGGAAATCAAGATGAGGGGAATGACCTATGCAAAGGCTTACAGCTGTGTGTTTGAGATTAATTTGGCATATTTGACTAGATTGCAGAATAAGAAGAGATTAAACAACAATCATTTATCGAGCACCTACTGTATATTAGGCATTGTTCTAGGCATTGCAAATGCAAAGGAGAACCCAATATGGTCCCAGGTAGCCTTTGGGGACCTCTCCATCTAGCAGGAGGGACTGAGATGTACATAAATGAGATGCATGGTTCAATGGGTGCTCTAGTCAAGGAGTATCGTGGGGGCCATGATGGTGAATGACCTGGTATCTGGGGAAGTTTGGCAAATTTCTCAGATGAAGGACATTTCAGCTGGATTTTGAGGGTGGAGGCTTTGCCAGGGGGAAGGGGAGCTTTGGGGGAGGAGAAGGACATTCCGGCAAATGGAACAGAGTATCTATGAAAGTGCCTGTTCTGGAGGGGAGGGGGCGATCGTTGGTGGGGTGCGCGATTGGCGGCAGCAGAAGTGGGGGGAAATGTGGTTGGGAGCAACTTATTCAAGGCTTTGTTGGCCAGGCTGAAAGTTTCACCCTTTGTCCTGTGAGCGATAGGGAGCTACTGAAGGTTGTAAGAAGGCAGAGGAGTGACAGACCAGGAAGGCAATTCTTAGAGAGGCTTGGAGTGAGTAGACTGATTGGGAGGCCACCTCAAGGGTCCCTGGAAGAAGTGGCCAGTGCTCTGGACCAGGACTGAGGCAGTGAGGGCAGAGAGCAGAGGACCATTCCGGGGATGTGTCCACAGGTAGAAACCACAGGGTTGGGTGTCATGGAGGGTCAAGGAGAGAGAAAAGGTGACGATGACCCTGGGCTTCCAGCTCGGGTCCGTGGTGATGCTATTAACTGAGGCGGGGAGCACAAGACTGTTAGTTGCCGGGGCGTGAGTGGCGGCAGGTGGCAGATTCAGCCTGGACTCCTTGGGTTTAGGCTGCCAGTGGGACGTGCGAGTGGACATGTCCAGCCGGGAGTGGGGTGAGAGGTGGGCTGAGAGCCACCAGGGTCCAAGTGGCGTGAGTTGACCCCATGGGACCGGATGGCGTGTCTCTTCTCCCGTTTACCCCTTCAGGGCAAGGGCTGCAGACAGAGCCTGGTGGGTCCCGGCACAAAAGGGGCGAGGTGGTGGGGCACACCGGCTTGGGCTGAGAAGGCACCCTTCTTTGAGCCTCTCCCAGAAACCTCGTCCCTTCCCCTCAGGACCAGTGTCCCCTTCCCACGGCCGTGCCCCTGCCAGCGGAGGGAGGTGCTCTGTGGGCAGGTCTCATGTTCCACAGGGGCCACGAGCCACGGAAAGGACAGTCTCTTCAGCTTTTGAGCTCTTTGGGGGGGTGTCTTCTAGTGAAGTCCAATAAATTAACCACGGGGGACTTGGGACAGAAAGGACAGATACCTAGGCTATACGATGACTGCTGGGGCATCCAGTGCCGACAGCTGAGTCTTCAGTGCTACGAAGCCAGAAGCACATTCACGACAGCATTTTTAAGGATCCAGCCTGTGCGAGCCACTGCGGGTCTCCTAGGAGTCCTGAAACTTTAATTAGACCCAGCAGGTCCCATAACCAAATCCCATAATCCCATAAATCCATAGCAACAAGTTAGCCAAGAGAGTTTCCGTTACACTCTGAATGCAAGTAATATTTATCTCCGATGGTAGGAAATGGTTCTTAGAACCACTCACAGGTGTTGCTTTAACTGAGATTTGCCATAGTCACCAACAGCTGATTTGGGGACAGAGCTACTAGTAATGTGCCTACCTAAGCATACACTTGCGCACATGCACACATAAGCACACTTTCTTGGTGGCTTCAATATCTGCTGTGTTTGCTCTCAAACAAGTCCTGGACTGGGAACTAACACTGGGACTGGGTTACTTGGGGTTTAGCACAGGATCATTTACCTCAAGGTCTCTTCCCCACCACTTTTTTTCTTCCCTTTAGGAGCAGTACAACTACTTGGGGTCTTCTCCCCATATGTGATCTGTAGGCAACCCAGAAACTGTGGAAATCCTGCTACTAAGAACAGTAGCCGTTAACCCCCCAGTGCCACAGACATCCCCCGAGTCCCTGTTGCCAGTCCTTCCTAGGCTATTCCCTCAAAAATGCTGTCCTGGAACAAACTGAGACTCACAATTAGTTCTGACAGTGACTTGGTGGTCATGGCTGGCCATTGCCAGTCACTTTAGGTGGTGAATAACTGGGTATCAAAGGTAAGGAATGTGAGGGAACCCAGGATTGGCTCCCAGACCCCAGAGTGCTAAAAGCTAGCTTTAAGAAAACCACCAGGAAGTGACCTGTATCTTCTCTGAAGTTCCCCAAAACTTACAAAGAACATGTAGGAAACTTCAACTTAGATTTAGCCTCTGATGCTTGACCCAGACCTATGACCATTGACCTAATCTTACTTTCAGATTGCTCTTTCCAGGGATGGCCTTGGTCTCCCAATGATTTCTTTATTAAGTCCCCGAGGTCCCAAAGCCAATCATTGAGAAATTCCTCAGGGAAGTAGGACCCTGGTTAACTCTTAAGTATTAAGAACCCCTTGCTTTGCAAGGACTTTTATGTATAGTCAGCCAAGCCCTTAGACCCATGGGAACTAATTGTGCTTTCTTTTCTGAAGCCAGGAAGAGGGTGGTTATGGGTAGGTACATTCTAAGATAACCCCCAGATCAGGGCAAATTTGACCTGTTGGGTCCCATAAGTCTGAGGGGCTTCTCCTCCAGTCCCTGTTAAAGACATCTTCAGTGCCTCCTTGCTTCCAGAGCTGTTGTGGACACTGTAGCTCCTTAAGTGTAAGGGTCTCAGAACTCCTGAAATATTCTCCTTCAGGCTCTTGGATCTCCTGGCTGACAGATGCAGTTTTCCAAGGAATCCTTGAAGGCTAGCTAGCAAGGCAGGGTCCTTGCAGCCAGGGCACCCAGTACTAGTTTTTTGACCCTGACCAGTAGAGAAGGCCCCATGGACCAGGCCAGAGCTGGAGTAGGATCCCCAAGCCCAGCGGAGTTATGCCTTTCCCTGCCCAGGAGAGGGGCACCAGAGTCAGGTTCTTGACCTGAGAAGGAATGAGTTACTTGCCCACTGATACTGCACAGTAAACATCTTATCCCCTGCCCCTTGCTTTTTATGCCCCCTATGCAATGATCCCCAAGTTGCTGTCAGAGCTAAATATGAGTCTCAGTTTGATCCTGGAACAAATAGTTAACCAAGGTGGAGAACCCAAGACTACTAGTCCCTGGTTTTCTCAGAGCCAATTGCTGCTATACTTGAATGGCCTAGGGTCTTAAGAATGCCAGTATCCCAGGGAGCATGTCCAGCGACAGGAAACTCTAAGATTCCCAGGGAGAGTTTAGAGGCTACTCTGGGACCTTTCATCCTTTCCCCATTAACAGTCCAAGAGGCAAGATTTATGAGAATGAGCCGTTCCTATCTAAAGGAACTTCCAAGCTTATAGGAGGGCTGAGAGCCCGCTGAGGTCAACTACCCTGTGTTAGGGAAACCCCAAAGTGAGAATGTACGAAACTGCCCCCCCACCCCAAGTTGTAGGTGGTGTTAGCCTCACTGGTGACAGCCTTAGCCAAAGGGAACAAGTGGTACCACTTTGTAGATACAAATAATCTAGTACTTAAGAGCTCAGCCTCTGGAGTCAGAAAGACTTGAGGTTGAGTCCAAGCTTTGTGACCTGGGGACAAGCTACTCAACCTCTCCAAACCTTAGTTTTCTAATGTATAATATGGAGACTATAGATGTACTTAGCTCACAGGGTGCTCATGAGTACTGAGTGAAATGATGCCCATGAAGCCTTTAACATAGGCCTTGACTGTAGCAAGAGTTCAGAAATGGTGCCTGTTGTTGTTGCCATCACAATCTCATCAGTGTGTTCACTGGGATATAGTAGAGAAAGAAAAGGCCAAGGGGCAACTACTAAGCAGGCCAAATTGCTTGGTACCAGAGCCTCATGAGGCCACCCTTGAAAGCATTGATTTCCAGATACTGTTTATAACAGGGTCCTTGTTTTCTCCCATGCTCCATGAGACCTGAGACGTGGGTGCCTCCAGAACTCTGGTGGGATATGTAGAATATTCATTTATGTGTTTTCCTCCTACCCTGCCGTCATTGAATTTTGTCACTTGTAGCCCAAGGGCCTTTCTCCCATAGCCAGGCTCTTGTTCTGTTTCCTAGTGCATGTGACTGAGGTGTGGGTGGGTTCCTCTAGGACTGATAAGAGCTGGGTTACTTGGTATAAGCACTGCTTCCCAAGGGCGTGTATTAGGACAGGACAGGTGGGTGGCACAAAGGAAGTGACATTTACTAGCCTACCCAGGCTGGTCCTTAGGAAACTGCTTCACAACTGACTAGGCAGCCTTAACAACGCAGATTCCTTGAACCATCCTCAGAGAATGGAGTAGAACACAGGGTTGAATAAAGTCCCAAGATGGGTCTGATGCACTGCCAGGCTTAAGAAGCCAGGCCTGTCTGAGCAACAATAATTCTCACATTTCAGTGAACATTGGATTCTCTGGGTGGGGTGGGGCCTGAGAAAAATGCAGATTTGAGAACCAGCCCACTAGATCTTCTGATCTGGTGATCCTGATCTTCTGATCTGTAGCTGATCTGTAGGTCTTAGAAATCTACATTTGTAATCAGTACTCCCAGGTAACTCTGGTTTAGGAGAAATGATCACTCCCTTTGTAATCCTTCCTGGCTAGTCCAACCCAAAGATTCTCCAGAGAAGGAAGGGACTGCCTTATCAACTACAAGTTTCTATACCCGCTTCATATCAATATATAAGCTCCTAAATCCCTTTTAGAAACTGTTGAATTTTTTCTCATTCTTGTGATGATGTGTAATAAAGAGTAATTCTGGGCGAAACAATATTTTTATTTTTGATCATTATATCATCGAAGGTGGTATTAGTTATCTATTGCTTCAAAACAAATTACCCCAAAATTAACAGCTAAAACAACATTTATTGTCTTACAGTGTCTGTGGGTTCAGAATGTGGGCCAGGCTTGGTGGGTTACCTCTGGCTCAGGGTCTCTTACAAGGCTGCAGTCAAGGCCTTGGCTATGGCCTGTGGTCTCTTTCAAAGGCTCAAGAAGGGGAGGGTCTGCTTTCAAACTCGCTCATGTGACTGTTAGAAGGATTCAGTTCCTTTCTGACTGTTGGCCAGAAACATCAGTGCCTGACCATGTGGACCTCTTCATAAGGCAACTCACAGCTCACAACATGCAGCTGGCTTCTTTCAGAGTGAGCAGGGAATGGGGGGAGGGGAGAGAGAGGAGAGAGAGAGAGAAAGAAATGCATCTAGAGGAAACAAGGCAAGAGCAGCCTCTTAGAAGTGAAATCCCATCTCTTCTGCCATACTCTGTTAGAAGCCAGTCGCCAGGTGCGCCCCACTCTCATAAGGGAGGGGGTTACACAAGGGCCTGAATACCAGGAGGCAGGGGTCACTGGGGACGATCTCAGAAGCTTCCTACCACAAAGATCGTATTTTAAAGCACATTTTCATGCAATATTTAATATTATTCAAAATATAGGGAAAATGATTTCTCTTATTTGAGTGATGCAGGCTGCTTAAAATATGCAAAACAAAACATGATTTGTTGACAAATCCATTTAAACGTGACATTACAGTATGTTTTGTTTGGAGACTGAATGTATATTAAAAAGTCAAAAACAATTTATGTGTGATGCGTCAAAAAGTCGACAGAAGCGGCTTTCATGTCATCATGTTTGAAATTCTTGCATTTTGTATGAGAAAAAGAAATTCACTTATTTACATAATTCTAGTATTTTGTTTCTAAGTGATGGCATTGGAAAATAATGCTGCTATTTCTCCACACCTTCTATACAAATAACATAGCAAATATGTTTACTCTTTTTTTCCTTCATAAGCATCGAGCCAAATTGTATATAATTGTCATTATACTTTCAGTTTTGCTATTGATTTTTTTTTGATCAGCTGTTGTCACTTAAGAATCTGGTAGAGAGCAGCTTCAGACAATGTATGAGTCAGCTAGGGTGGCCATAACAAAGTGGCACAGACTGGGTGGCTTAAGAAATAGAAATCTGTTGTGTCACAGTTCTGGGGCCTAGAAGTCCAAGATCAAGGTGTTGGCAGTGTTGATTTCTTCTGAGTCCTGTCTCTTTGGCCTGTAGGTGGCCATTTTCTCCTGGTGTCTTCAGATGATCTTCTCTCTGTGTCCTAATGTCCTTTATATAAGGACAACGGTCATACTGGGTTAAAGCCCACCCTGATGGCCTTGTTTCAAACTTAATTACCTCTTGAAAAGACCTTATCTCCAAAGACAGTTCGATTATGAAGTACTAGGGGTTAGGAGTTCAATATATGAATTTGGGGGAAATACAATTCACCCCATAAAGGACACATTTTCAACCTTGCTATCATTCTTACCATTCTTACATTTCAACAGCAGTCTTTCTTAAGCTTCTTGTCTATTAGCCAAAAATCCACTGTAGGCATCAATGGAACAATACAGAACTATAAACAAAAATGACTTAAAACCATATAACAATCAAACCAACAGGCTAGCCTACCGTTTGTAGGTGTGTAGCTAAGTGATAAACAAGCTGAATGATGAGTTCAATCCATCATTGTCCAAAATCCACTGACAGTCCCAGGGGCTCACTGCCTATGCCCTAGAGGTTATCAAATGGTTCTCTTTTAAAGTGAACAATTTCAAATACTTTTAAATATTGACTTTGTATATAGAAATGGAAAAAAGATGCCATTACTGCCTCCAATGATGTTAAACCGTTGGGTTTGTTAACCACCTCTTAGGAAATGCTACCCAAATCCTGACTTCATATCTGCTCCAGGGCTCAGAGTTGCCCAGTGTTCATTAATTGCTTTCCACCTGCCCAGGCTCTGGTTTTGTTGCTGTGCAAGAGACTTTCACTTATGTCATCTAATTTAGCTGTTCTAATAAGGAATTCGCTGAACTCTCAGGTACCATGAACTGAACTCTGAAATCCTGGAGGAAGGTTAACAGTAAAACATAAAAAGGCACCAGGTAGGTAGGTGCCATCGTCCCTCAAGAAGCCTAGGAGCTTCCCCATTTAATTTGCCACAAAAATCTCCTGCAATTAGACTTGCTGTTCTTCAAGCATTGCCACTTGAGGGGGGAATAAAACCGAAAAATAATTATTCAATTTTCTTTCTGCTACATTTAATTATTGGTTTTGCTACAACCACTTTCTGCAATTTTCTTTGGCGAAGGTTCAACCTTTCACCAACATGAAAGGTTAAATTAGCTCTTGTGGGCTGGACTTGGAACATAGTCATCATGTCATTGATTCCTGGGAAAACAGGATCTGAATTCAAAATTACTATTTACTAAGACATTTTTGGAACCGGCTTTATTTGTAAGCTTGGAACTGCTTGTGTCCTGTATGACAATTACCAATTTAAAAAGAATAGAAAGGCAAGAAAATATATTTAACATGAAAATTCTAAGTGTGGTTGATTCTTTCTCTGAGGGCTCAGAAAGCCCTTCAGGATTTTGCTTTTGTTATAAACAGCAATTGAAGTGCTGGAGAAGTTCTAGGAAAGTGGGCTGACCTCAGCATTTCCCTAGAAGTGGGTCCCCTCAGCCCAAGATGGGCTGAACCTGGTCCCAGAATCCCACAGGCATTTCAGAAGCTGCTACTTTTCTTTAAACTAAGAGAGGGCCAGTCAAGATTATCTCTCCATGCTCACATGAGTTGGTTTGGAGCATTTTTCTGGCTGTGGGTGAAGATGTCAAAGATCCAGAAGACACAGCGAAGACAGAGCTTCTGCTCAAGATGATATCTTTTAGGAGCAAGTTTAGATTTTTACAAGAGGCAAATTTTATACCTTTGTATCCTCTAGATTTCTTTCAGCTATATTTTGGGAGACCTAGGATCGGTTTCTTTGTTGTTTTTTCCTTTCTAAGTTGTGTTTGTCATCATTATGATCCAGGGCAGGATATTTTGGTAGGGCTTTGGCAGGCTCATATTTTAAATGACAAAACCAGTTCTAAAAATTGCCATAACTGAAGTTACTCAGATCATTAGCTGAAGGTTTTCTCAGATGATTCCCAGGGCTAAAAACTGCCCAGTGCATCCTGTGCTCAGCACGCGATGAGTACAGGACACTATCTACTGGGTACATGATATTCACTTGACAAATATGCAGAAATGTAGGCAAGATCACGATGATTGAAGTCTTAGGCAATGTGGTAGCTGTAGCAAGTATGGTATAGTTCGCATTGTCCAACAGACAAAGAGAAAGCAAAATCTGGCACGTTCTGGGAGCATATTTCACCCCAAGCCAAGAGAGGCAGCTCCCTTCCTAGAAGCTCTGAAACCATGGCAACTTTGGTTAGTCACATTTTCTGGAATATACTCTTTAGTGATGATGTCAATTAAATGGTGTGTAGGGGTGGTATCTCAGGAAATTTGGAATCTGACTCCTAAAACGAACTCTTGTGAAGTAAAGCTGAATTGGTTTGATGGAGGTGTTGGAAAAGGAGTGGCCAACAGATAGAGTAAAAGACACATAGTAGGAAAATATAAGAAGGAAGAAAGAGAAATTCATGAAGCAACATGGGGGTCATTCTTTTTGATTAAAAATTTAATAGAACTTTTACAGAAGAAATTACTTAAGCCACTGGAATCAGAAATGTCCTTTCCTTTTCCCTCAGACTGGATGTTGCTTGGTGATTCAAATTCGAAGGTTTTGTGATTGTCTTTTAATTGAAAATGTCTTGACCTCTTTGAACCCTTTCTCAACCATTCAGTTAGAAAGAGCCAATCTAAGTGATTTAGTCTTAAAACATAAAAATAATTTGCTGAACCATTACTACAACTTCAAAGGGCTTTTCCCAGAAGTCCTTACGTGCAGGCTAGAAAATGTTATTTTCTGCCTCAGAGTCATCCATGAGCGGCGGGGGCCAATCTGCAACCTGAGTTTCACAGCCATTGTGTGGATCCTATGAATGCGGCCTGGCGTCCTCTGAGGTTGTAACTACTGGCATCTTGTTAGTTCTTTATTAAGTCATCCTGTATTTTCATCTCTGTCTACAGAGAGAATCCCATTCTAAAGTGTGTTCACAGACAAGAGTTTTACGTGACAAACGCAGCTAAAATATGTGGCCCCTTGATTTGAGTCATGGTTTAAAAACAAAAGCCCCAACAGCAGTTTAAAGAATTATCTCCCACTTCAAATTTACAGTTCACGTATTGCGTTGTCATTTTCAGTATGCGCCAAAAGAAATTTGAGGAAATGTACGTTTTGCCACTAGTGGGCGCCAGAGGCACAGTGACAAACCAGAGATTTATGAAAGCAGTTTTCCTTTTACCACGCTGGAGAAATGAAAAATATTTTTGATCATTTGGGGGCTTCCTTCAGATTTTGTGTTTTTCCTGTTTGGATGATAAAATGGAAACTCTAGGCTTGATCAAGTACCTCTCGATTCCTGTGTTTCAAATAGAAAGGAACTGCTTCACGTCCCAAGGAGGCATGGTGACTAAAGACACTTATTAAGCATTTTCCTAGGGATTACTATACACCAGGCACCGTGTGAAGCGATTTATATGTGTCTTATTTAGTCCTTATGAGAATCTTCGAGAATGGATATTATTATTATCCCCATTTACCAGTTAAGAAAACTGAGGTATAAAGTGGTTAAGTAACTTGCTTAAGGTGACAGTGAAATGATAGACTTGAGACAAACCCAGGTCCATTTGACTCCAGAGTCAGGGTTTTTATCAGATACCACACCACCTATATGCTCTCTCTATTCTACAAGCTTTCTACTAGGTTGTGGTATAAGATTATCCTGACTACAGTGTGACTAGACCTTTAATCAAAATCAGACTGTCTCAAACCACGGTTCTAGTGTGCAATTAAATGGGAGGAAGCAAAAAAAAAAAAAAACAATAAACAGCAAATAAAACAGGGTTAAAAACTTTCAAGTTGAGGGAGTGTCAGGGGGCAAAAAACTTTCCCAGCTACACTTGCAGATGTGAAGATCATAGGATACTCTTAAGCTGTTCATTCAGCTTCCATTCTTTTAGCCTGAGAGTCCAGAGATTTGATGGCTCAGGTATCAGGGAGAGGCAGTGTCTTCAGCCTCAGGGATAAAAGCACCAGCACCTTTGCAATGCTGGGGGGAAATCTCCAGCCAGTCTGAGACATTTACTTTAAAGAATGAAGGCCTCATGTGCTCTACAAAACAAAGCCACATTGTTTATTTTGCGGCAGTGCACTTCACTTCTGGGGCCAAATGTCAGAGGGACAATAACAGATATCTTTCTTGGCTCCCAACAATGGAGGAAATGGGCTTGCAAGGAAAGAGAATAACGGAAGTAAAGCTCTCCATCTTGTGTGTGAATAGGAGATAGGAAGTAGCCTTAAAATTCTGAAGTGCCTGAAAGACCAAGAACCACATGACTTGGAACACACTATACACCTGATTGAAATTCTTGATTACGGCTCTCTGTAGCTAGTGCTATAACAACTTTGCACTTAAAAAAAAATTTAGTGCCTATTATGTAACAAGGACTTTCAATAACACATAACACAATAACACTCCAAATAGTACGCGAAGAGCTGTCCCTGTATTTTATTTTTTAAACCTCACAAAACCCCTTCTCAGCAGTTGCTATTATTATCAAAGCAATGCATGCACATCGTTGAACAGATAGTACCAGCAGTCCTAACACTGAAAAAATAGCAACCTCCACTCTTCCGAATTCCTGTGTCCTTCTTCTAAGAGGTAACCACTCTCATTTCTCTTGATTGGTTTTTGGATTTGTTTCGGTATTTAACTCTACATTCTTGAATTACTGTTTACACTACTATTTCTTGAATTTTCAACTTGAAGCATTATCTATTCACTTCTTGGAATATAAGGGTTTAGTTCTCTTGCAGCCCTTATCCCTTTTTACATATACACAGCTGTCCTGTTTTTCCTGGAGTTGATAATTTTCACAAGCTTAGTTTTTATGTGGTTATCACTACAAATCCAACCCCAGACTTCCCAAAGGATCTAAAAGTCTTCTCAAAAAGATCAACACATCAGAGAATTGGATGGCTCCATATCTTTTTTTTTCTGGAGACATCCTTTTAGAAACTTCTGTCGACTTGTCTCTAGCCTTCAGCATGGCTGTCTTCCTTTCACCTTCATCCTTGGAATTTTCTTCATCAGTCTCTTGTGTTGGACCCTTTGTTTCCTGAATCCCATGTCATCCTCTGACCACTCCCTTGTCTTGGTGGAGTACATATTCCAGTGGCTTCCTGAAAAGGATTCACGGAAGACAAATTTTTTGAGAGGTTATCCCTCGTATTCTGAAATTTTGACAGTGCGCCTTGGCATGTGTCTTAAAGTCATTGTACTGGATACTTAGTTGGCCCTTAAATTTGGTTACTTTTGGGGAAAAGGCTTCTTTTATTCTGTTTGATTATTTCCTCTCTGTTTTTTTTCTGTTCTTTCTCTGGGAGCTCCTAATGGAGAGTTGGTTCTTTAATTTTCTATCTTGTCTTTATTTCCTACCTCTTTAGCCATTTTGTTCTGCGTTCTAAAGTTTTTTTTTCAATATATGTTCTGTCTACTGAATTAAAAACAATTGCACTCTAATAGTTTGAATTTTCAAGAGCTCATTCTTGTTCTCAGAATGTTCCTTTCTGTTTCTAGCATCAGTGAATGTTTCATGTAACCAAACCATCCATGCCCTTCTCTGAGACCATTAATTATAAGGTTTGTTTTATGGCTTCTTCTGCTCCCTGCATTGTTTCAATGTTCATTTTAGCTTCTTTTTTTTTCTATTAAAGATTTTTCTCCAGTGTTTGATTATCCTTAGCTATTCATCTGTATTTAGGAGTGAGGTAACTGAAATCTGTGTGTGTGCATTGGGGCAATTGACTGGTGGGTTTTACATCCTTAGGTGGCCATTTCATTTGTATGTCAGTATCTGTGGGTCTTTTCTCTTAGGTCAATCAAGTTCCTTTCAATTTCCTGCCTGGGGGCAGGGTAGGGGGTGGGGGAGAAGGCTGACTGCTAGCATTAATGGTGTTGATGGGAAAGAGGAAAGGGGAGGGGCTGTTTAGTATCACCCTTCCTCTGAACTGAGACTGATAACCCCACTTAAAAATCACCATCATTATCACCATCATCATCCTTATCGTAATAATAGCCAAGACTTATTGAGGTCTTACTTCATCAAACATCAAGATTTATGTACAAGAATGTTCTTTACATCATTGTTTAACATAGTGAAAAAATTGGAGATAATTTTCTAAATGCCTAAAATGAGATTGACTACAAAAATCATGGTGTAATGGTACAATGAAATGGCATGCAGCCATTGAAAACAATCTAATAGCCCCAGTTGTTGAGGCCAGCCACCTCCCACAGGGCTACTTAATAAAGGTCCCATTTCACTTGAACTGGTCTAATCATTTCCTCCATGTTAGCCACCCGCCTAGGGCTGCATTGAAAAGAAAGTAGTGGCTGCCTTTGGGCAACTGCAGTGATGGTGAGAGACTATCGCCACCCCCAAGTCCCCTCTCCTTGGCGGAAAGGAGGCAGTGGTGTGCTGGTAAATCTTTAACAGTCCACTGGAGGCATCTCCGGAGTGTAAACACTTCCGCCATAGCCAATTTCAGGGTATCACTATGATGTCAGCTGGCTAACATGTTTTCTGAAAATTTAACCATCCATTTTTGTGAGGTAGGAGGAGTTGACTCCAGCACAGAGCTGGAGGGAGGTGTC
The DNA here is from genome assembly GCF_048564905.1 of Vicugna pacos. NCBI lineage: Eukaryota > Metazoa > Chordata > Mammalia > Artiodactyla > Camelidae > Vicugna > Vicugna pacos. Next base: position 79,691,478 of record NC_133023.1, read on the forward strand.
AGAGAACCACAGTGCTTAGACATTTGCTTAGCCACCAGGCCTGCTTTGTAGGCCAGGCCTAGTGCCACTGGAAAGGAGTCAAGAACTTTAGAACCTAAAGAGTGAGGGGACTGCGAGGTGAAGAGGGAACAAATAACTTATTGAATTTCTCCTTCCCAAGAGGGATGGGAGCCAGGGCCTTGGAAGAGATTGGGAGCTACAGGTTTTCCAGTTCTCTTACAACACACACACACACACACACACACACACACACACACTTACACACATGCACAGCATGGAGTCAAGAGGCAGATGCATCAGAGGAATGCAGAGAAGGATCACAAGCTGGAAGACACAAGGGACATCAGTGCCTGGAAGAAGCTGCTCAGCACCCAGCTCCTCAGCGGCGACCCAAACTGCAGTCTTGCTGAGGGGGGAGGCATAAAACGGTAGCCTCTGCAGAGGTCAACTGTTTTCTCTTTCTTCTTCTGACCCCAACACCAGAATGATAAGCAACAGAAAGGGGGCAGGACAAGGAGCACAGATGGGGAGTGAGAAGGAGGAGAGCTGGGAATTAAATGGGAGATTAAGGTGCCAAACAAATAGGACTAAACCTCAAGAACCAGAATGGGCTTGTTTTAAAGGCCAGAAGTTACTACAAGATTATGGATCAGACTGAGATGGCATTAGGGTGCTTGCCATCTCATGGGGGAGCATAGTGTGAAGGGCATAGTTGGTAATTTTGGAAAAATTAAAACCGCTCCATGGTACATAGTGGTAACTGTACAGGGGTGAATGTACAGTTTATGTAGAATTTTCTTCTTTATGCTTTTGTGTGTGTACCTTTTTGTGTATATGTGTACCTATTTTTGTACAACAAATATGCATAACATTTTTAAAAATTAAGGATCATGTTACTGACGAGGATAAGGATGATGCCAGCAACAAGACATGAAGACATGAAGTTAAACATAAATGCACTTTCTGGTACATCCTGGTAATGCAAGGTGCTGGGAAGAATGCGGGCTTCAAGAAGTCCCCGGGGCATTCATAAAGAGCAAGGACTTTCTTTTGGAAAGAGAACGTACCTAGGGGGCAACTCCTTAATAGCTTTGATTCCCTCCTCCTACTCATTCCTTGAGGGCTACAGAGTGTTTCTGATAAATACATTATTGGGTCTTTAAATGGACAATTTAAAGCAGCTTAAAGAGAACAAATGCCTCATGGCCTATTGATCTTATTACATCACTGGAGAGGCAACATTTCGTCTGCAAAAAGTTGATTTTTCTTCTGTGATGTATACATTACTCAGAAACTTCTTGGCTTCCTGGAATTCTTAGTAAAAATTATATTTTCTCAGTGTAGGGTAGCAGAATTTTGTCACCCTAAAATATGTCTTTTTGGCATATTGTTTGAAGCTCCTTATTTTCTGAGAAACAGGAGACAAAGGAAAGGCTCTGAAAACCAATTAAGAGTTGCCCTTTAGAAAGAAATATTTACATTTATAAGGGAAATCTCCACTTATAAGGATGACTCCCTCGCTCTCCCTCCCCTCTCCTGGAGGAGGATGTCCAGATCTCTGGAAACTCTTATCAATGGAAAAGGCACTAACGAATCTGCACTGCAGTCACCCTTGTTTATTGTGCTTTCCTGGTAACTTCCCATAACTGATTCTCCCACTCTCAACTTCCGCTTTAGCATTGGAGGGTATTTAAGGTGAGGGCTTCTGCCATTTTGGCGAGTTACTCAGATTTTCTGGGTCTCTTCCATGTATACGCGTCATTAAACTTGTTTGATTTTCCTGTTGACATCTGTCTCATGTCAATTTAATTCTTACACCAGCCAGAAGGACCTAGAAAGGGTAGAGGAAAATTTCTTCCTCCCAATATTAGCAACAAGGTTCAGGCATTGTTCCTAATAGCTTGCTTGCCTCAGTCACCGAGACTAACTGGTTTTGCCCCCAGCAAAGGTAATGGCATTGCCTTTGGCAATAAATCTTAAAAGCAAAGTAAAGTTGTCCTTTCAACAGGCTCCCTGCCAGTTCTTTAAAATGACCCCAAACTATCCATCCATTTTTAATGCCTCCTTTGGCAGCTACTTCAAGTGATTAAAAAAATGTCTTAGCCACTCTAAAAGCTCCCCTCCCCCCAGGAAAAATTTCAAATTATTCTGTAACATCTAAAAGTTGTTATAGTGCAGTCAATCCTAAAAGGTCATCGTAAACATTTTGTATTTGTGTGAGGCTATTCTGAAGTTTGAGTGCCATCTGGTTGACTGGCTGACATATTTCTAGGATTATCCCTGACAAGGTAGAATTCTCTAAGGAATCAGTCCCTCACTGAATATCTGCTCATGTTATTTCCGTGTGCTAGGCATCATGTGTTGTGTGTGTGTATGTGTGTGTGTGTGTGTGTGTAGAGAGAGAGAGAGACAGACAGAGAGAGAGAGCGCCACAGTGAGACTTCTCCTTTTCTCTATTTGCTGCTTACCACCCTGTGACCCACAGAAGTGACAATTTCCTGAGGAGAGCAGCTCATCTTCTGAGTCAGCCTTGCTCAAATTTGCTTGTGGAGTTTTCCAAAGAGCAAGATAATTGCCCCAATCCTCACCTTCACTTTAGCAAAAGTGAAGTGCATTGAAGATTCCACTTTGTATTCAGATTCTGAGGTCTTTGAGCCTGATTTCATCTGGGTCCAGACTAATTACTTTTACGACCTAGGCTGTTTATATCATTGATGTTTATGTCTCCAAGTTCAAAGTTATTTCTGACAAGGTAGACAGTAGAAATTTTATTTGGAAAATCTTTAGAAGACATGTAGAAGGTCTAGTTTTCAGTAGGTTGATTCTTCTCCAGGTGGAAGATCTAGAAACCAAAGGTTCTGGGAATGCAAACAAATATCCACAACATTGCCTAAGAAACTAGACAATTTTTTTCCTAGTTTAAATGGAAAAGGCTAGGCCAGCCCCCTTCTTCAGCCCAGGGGTCTTATCTTTTACAAGGGCTCCCACGGTTGGGTGGAGGGAGGCCTGAGATTGGCTTCTTGGATGTCACTCCCTTTTCTTTAACAATCCATTGTGGGTTTGTTAGGAGATTGACTCTTTCTTTGCCTTTTGGAGGACGTGACTTATCTTGCAGGCTTGTGCCATTTCTCATGGTAATGGATTCTCTAAATTTCCTCCCCACTGTGTAAAATCAGGCTTCCCTTGATTTGGCTTAAACTGTCCTCGTAAACTTGAAGGGGATTTTTCCTTTATTCTCTTCTGGAATTCATTGTTCACTCCACAAGGCTTTTTGTGATTTTCCAGCTTTTCAGTGCATCTCCCCCACCCCAGCCTTTATGACTGAAGGGCCGCTAATCTTTTTAATCATGCCTCTTTTCTGCCATATGGCAGCCCCTCCCCCCTGCCCTTAATCTTTCTCCAGTCTTCTCTAGCTCTTTTGCCAACCCCTCCCCCTCTGTTAGATGTGCTCGTTTGAAAGGGCAGTGACCTAAAGTGTCCTGAGGGCTTGGCTGATGGGGTGATTGCTCTGACCCCTGTACTCTGGGAGATCCCACCCTGCTGCAGAGTCCAGGTGGTTGATGGGATGGGGGTGGGGATGGGGTGACAGTGGAGTGAGGGGCAGGCCAAGAAGCTGGAGACTTCAGCAGCCAGACATTAAAAAGAAGATCAATGTGCTCATGAATACATTACAATTAATAGCTAAGTTGCGGTTGAGTGCTACCTTCTGGAAACTTCTCCATTCTTTGAGTCCTCCTCCTCCCACTTGTTCCATGAGACCCCTTTGTGAGAGCCCCCTCACTTTCTTTGGCTTCCAAAGCTCCTCTTCTTGTTATTCAATTTGAATAAACACACTCCCTTCTGGGGAGGAGTGTGTGGATCTGCAGTTCACTGGGGATGGTGAGAAATATCTTGGCACAGATACTAACTGTTCTGGACAAAGAGAGGAGAATGGTTCCTGGGCCCTGATGGATAATGACTATGAGCAATCCTTTGACTTCCTTTGTGCCCAGACAGCCCCAGGGACCTGAGTTTCTGTGCCTCTGCCATAAGCGTTATCTGCTCAAGAGCTACCATGAAAGATGTGAGTCAGGAGACCTAGTAAAATTGTCTAAATTATCCTTAGTTCTGAAGATCATCTGCAGATGGCATTAAGGATTCTCTAAAGGACTGCTCATGGTTTTACTCCCTGATTGTCTGGGTTAGACTTAGAGCTGAGGATGGGGTAAGGGAAGTGGAGAAAATAAGAGGGGAAAGTGAGGTGCTTCAAATATACACAAAGAGTGCCTCTATCAAGGACATCTCTTTCTGACTGCTCCGCAATCCTTATACCAAAGAGTCACCAAAAAAAAAAAAAAATGAAAGAGAGAACAAAAGTGGCAGTGCAGGCAGTGCAGGGAGGGCTGCCATGGCATCTAGTTCATACTGGTTTATGATTTACTTCTCCCTCTGAACCTAAAGTCTAAGCTTACATGTTAATAGAATTCATTGAGTAATGGCATCTTTCCTTCCTGGAACCTGAGCTGGATACACCAAGTGGAACTCCCACACATACACACTCAAGTGCGGGCCCATGATATTTCTGCACCAGCCGCCTCTCCTGAATGATGGGAATGCACAATGAGCTTGTAAAAGTAGAGCATGGCCAAAAATGAGCTTTCCTTAGTTTTTCAAAGAGGCAAACTAGTAAGATGAGGTAAGGTGATACTTCCTTATCCTGCTAGGTTTTTCCACTTGAAAGACCCTTGCAGTCTCTGGTGTTAAGGAAATTCAGTTGAGTAAACTGGAAGTCTAATTGGCTTTACTAGATGATTCATGAATGGGGCAGCACAGCATCCCATCTAGCAAGTAGAAGGGTGATCTGGGGGGATTGTACAAAATCGAAGGTTTTTTATAGGAAGAAGGGTGAGGTCAGGGAGTTATTAGCAAAAGAAAAGAAAGGATTGTTTTTAGGCCAGGACATCTATTTTGAGGGGGTGGGGAGAAGAAATGGCAAGGGTTTTATGATGCAGATTACCTCTACTTCCTCTGGGGAGATGTAGAGTGTATACATGGCAGAGGACCTCACTGGTGCTGACCAGAACATTCCAGACTGGTTAATTAAGATTACCTTCCTAGTGAAGAATAAAGCTGCAATTAGATTACATATTAAAGCTAGGTTTGATATCATGGGCTTTAGCACAAGTGAAGCTATTTTGGGCCTGTGTTTTCTTTCTTTAATGTTGGTATAGTTAGAATTCCTGAAATCCTTGCTTTCAAATCTAATTTCTGCCTGCCAACTGATTAAATGATGTAAACTGCAACATTAAGGTTTGTATTTTCCAGTGAAACGTCCCCAGAATCTTTGGCAAGTACACATCAGTGTTGGATTCACTATTAAGAATTACTACACACACTTAGTGTTCAGATATGCAATTATCTGAGGACAAAATTCACTATCTTTGCATTTGGCGGGTGAATGATACAATGTTATCAGAGGCAATAAATAAAAATACTCACATATCTGGGTTTGGAAAATTCTGACTTTTCAGACATAACACACTTATTTCACTAGCTGTACAATTTAGCTTAAACATCTCCTATGAACCAGACCCAGTACCACCTCTTCTACAAGTTCTGGGTAAGTTTCATGAAATATTCTCTAAGTCACATGCTGAGTAGAAAGTTGAGATGGACTTTTCCTGCACATAGTAGAATTCATCCTGTTTATCTATTCTGGCTTGGTTGTGAGAAAGAACAAGTAGAGGAAGAGAGACTACCAAAAAAAAAAAAAGTGAGAACAAATATGTTTGCAGACCTATATTCAGCAGATAATGTGCCTTGGACTGAGTGTGTGTTCACTTAAAGAATGGAGTCTAGACAATGGAACTTGATTCTATTTACCAGCCATTGAAATCTTCAGATGGGTACCAGGATGAAATGCAACACTCCATTTACCACTAAGTTTAGACCTCAGAGATGTTGAAAAGGTCTCCAGAGCATGGAAGATATATCTAAATCCCCTCCACCCCATCACCTCTGCAGCAAACATAGCTACATAGCTCTGGAGAAGTTGGCTTTCTCCTCTCGAAAATGAGAGACACACATTCCATTCTTCTGTAAAGTGGTTTTAACACCTCATTTTAAAAGTGAGGACCTGGTCAAACGATGTGCATATTGGTTTGTCAACCAGGTACTCTGGGTAATTATCATAACCATGGGGACTGGGGTAGAGGGGGTTGGAGTTTATTACCATCAGAAAACCAAAAGCACTGACCACATCCAGAGCACAACCTTCCAGTAGAATTTGTTTTTCTAGAAATAGAAAATCCTGGATTTTTCAAGGTTGTCATTTAGCGAAGGATGTACTTGGATTCTTCAGGCTTCCCAGGAAGTATACCCAGTGGTTCCATAAACATAGTAGTGATTCTGAGTCAAAAAGGATATGATACAGTAAACAGGGTATTTCTGTCTTGATGGTAATGATATTGTAACTGGTCAACACTGGCATTCCAGAGGGTGCCAATGATGTCCTCAGCCCAGGAAATGTCTAACTCCTGCCTTTTTGGCTATTTGCTTTATGATTTAGAACCCTCTTACAGCTCATGGTCACTCTTTTGGAGGTACAGGGCCCTGGGCAAACCAGCTGTAAGTCCCACAAGTAACCCCCCACTATTTTCGTTTCATATTAAGGACTGGAAAAACAAGAGTTCTTTTCTACATGCTCCTGGAATCTCGTTTGGAAAACTGAGGCAGAAGACTCCAGGGAACTGCACAAGCAGAGAACTAGGACTGGGTAAATCGAGACTGCTGTCACACGCAAGAGACAGAAGAGTATTGGTGCCCCTACTGTTGCCATGGATACAATAGAAGTGTGGGTGTGAGTGTGGGCACATGACTCTGATCTTAAGTCTTTCACCGTTAACCTCTGGAAGTTGGGGCTAACAGCTCTGTCTGATCACTGAAGCGACATAGCTCCTATAGTCTCAGGGAGCCCCTGAAGCATTTTCTTCTATTTCCTCTGCATAAGTGTTTCTGGGTCCTAATGAAAGTCATGGGAGCTTTGATCTTCAAGGCCAATATCCCTTAACAGATCTAGTGTGAGGAGGAGTGACTCGGACAAAAGGCAGCCCTAATTTAAGAAACAGATATCAAATACTGTCTAAGGTTTCTGCAGGGCAGCTAAAGGGGAGAGAATGATCAATTACAAATCAGGAATGGCTAGCCAAAACCCAGACTCCTTCACCACAAGCTGGTGGTAGGCCAAAATGCGAAGTCAAACAATTGTGTCACCATCAGTTGACACTTGAATTTGCCCTCTATGGAAAGTCTGCCTCAGAGAATTCAGTAAGGCAGCTGGCAGGTTGGAGAAGTCATTTGTCACTTCACCCAGGGAAGCCTGTAATCTAATAGCATCAGTTCTGCTGGAAACAAGAGCACAGGGGCAGGGCTGCTCTGGAGAAGGCAACCTGAGCAGTGCCAGCGTGCTTGACAGAGCCCCAGATACAGGTCACAGGCACTGGCTCCTCAGATGGCCTTACCCAGAGAACAGAGCCTGAGGCAGCCCTGAGTGCTTCCGACTACCTTGTTACTTGTGACATCCAGTAAGACCCAATGTAGAAATTCCTCAAAAAATGGAAAAGAGAACTATCAAACAATCCAGCAATTCCACTTCTGGGTATTTATCTGAAGAAAACAAAAACATTAATTAGAAAAGATATATGCACCCCTGTGTTAATTGCAGCATTATTTACAATAGCTAAGATGTGAAAGCAACCCAAAGGCCAATCAATAGAAGAACAGATGAAGAAGATGTGACGTGTGTGTGTATATACACATAAACATATATACATACACACACAAAATATACACAATGGAATATTACTTAACCATAAAAAGAATGGTTTTTGAGGAAACTTCATACTGTTTTCCATAGTAGCTGTACCAATTTACATTCCCAGCATCAGTGCATGAGAGTTCCCTTTTCTCCACATCCTCACCAACACTTGTTATTTCTTGTCTTTTTTGGTAATAGCTATCTTGACAGGTGTGAGGTGATGGCTCACTGTCATTTTGATTTGCATTTCCCTGATGATTAGTGATGCTGGGCCTCATTTCACGTGCCTGTTGGCCATCTGTATGTCTTTTTTGTAAAAATATCTATTCAAGTCCTCTGCTCATTTTTTATTGGGTTACTTTTTTGATATTGAGTTGTATGACTTCTTTGTACATTTTGGATATTAACCCCTTGCCTGATATGTCATTTACAAATACCTTCTTCCATTAGTCAGAAATGTATATCTTATTTACACTGATGATAAATATGTCATGGTTAAAAGCAAAGTACCAACTAATGTTGAGATTACTCAGTCAATATGAAAAAGGGGGAAATCCTTCTTTATGTGCACATGTGTGTAAGTGCACATATGTGTAATTACACATATAAATATGTAGAGGTCTGCACATAATCTCAAGGGGTTTACAGGCCCTCTAAAGCCCCAGGTTATGGACCTCTGGTATGCAAGACCAGAGAGGTAGGGCAGCTAGTCAGATGGCTATCTCAATAACCCGATAAAATACTTTGCAGAAAATTTTAGGTGGATGGGGATTTAAAAAGTCGTTACTTTTTTTCCCCCTCAAACCTTCATTCTAAAAGAACGTTGCTTCACATTCTTAGTTTCCATCTTTTCTTCTTATTTCCTTCTTGTCTCTTTAAAGATGATCACAAGCCTTTCTAGAAAAATGAAAATCATAGCTGGTTTGTAACATTTCCATCTATTTTCCTCTGTTCCTCTTCACTTTCCTCTGTTGAAGTTAGCCAGGTCTCGAGTTGTTGGTCAGTAAGCATTTAAATTTAATTCTAAGTAATTTAATTATATTACTCCATATGTTATCCATTAATACTCTTTATGGTCATCACTGGTCTTTCAAGCTACTACTATACCCTTATATTGTTATACATGCAGGTCTATACCCATGACCATTAATATCATCCATATGTAAAAGTTGTCCTTTGTTCTATAGTTTTGGCTTGAAGCTCTCTGTCCCTTGGCCTCCTCAATGTACTTCCTTAGAAAGAGCAGCAGCCCGAGTCCTAATTGTGGCATACCCAGTATTTCATCTGTTACAGTTTCCCTCAGCAACTGCAGTCTGTGTCTTAAAGTCATGACTTGCACATCTTCATAGCATCTTTTTGTTTATTCAGCTTGTGGTTGTCCCACTTTACTCTATCATATTGCAGGTGTGTGAATATGGGACAGTTGTCTATTTTCCAACCTAGAGAGGCTGTGTTCAATGGTTATTGTTCCTTTACAAGTAGACTGGCTATGTTCTAAGACCTGATCTGTCATTGAATGTTTAATCCAGTTTCTGGATTTTGCTGGTAAAGCAAAAGTCATTCATTACAGCTTAAATCTATGATGTGATTCTGGGCAAACATGGCCGCAATTTTGTCCAGGAGTCAGTCCTAGAGAGTTTCTGATGGTGAACTTTGTTTCAGTGGAAAGCATGATAGTTACCCCAGGCATCTTTTGTTTTTGAAGATGGGTCTGATAGACTTCTTCCTTTCCATATCAGTGGTCAAATGCATCAGACAGAATGTTCTGACCAGCTGAAAAATTTCATTTGTGAGTCACTTCCTCCTTTGGTATCTCTACCAAAAATCCTCCCTCCTAAGCTCAAAATGTGTATACTGTCCTCCAAGAGTGTGAGTGGCCCCATCAAACCCTATTAGATGAGAGGGAATGGTGGGTGGCAAGGAGGAACAAATCCATGACGCAGACACAAAGAAACACAGGCAGTGTGAAGCTCTCCCTCAAAGACCTTTCGGAAGCTGCGGCACCAGCCTCCAAGACTTTTGCCAGACTAGATTCTGCCGGTGCCAGCCAAAGCTAAGCATGTGCCTGGGTATAAAGAATTAGGGCAAGGGACAAGTGACAATGCAAAGCATCTCACATTTTACTGCCTTCTCTCCTTCCCTCCCTGTCCCCAGAGGTACATGTCAGAATATCTGCCCTGGAAGGAAAGGATTGATCAAAGGACTCTCTAGGATCTGGGGTCAGAACAGTCTCTTGTATTTAAGCACTATGATTGTCTCTGAGCAATTATCTAGTGGTTCAGGGCATGGGCTCCAGTGCTAGGCTCTTAGCATAGAGACTTTGGGGCAATTGCTTTACCTGAAAGCCCTTGGTTTTCTCATTTGGGATATGGCATTAATTACAGTATCCACCTCATCGTGCTGTTGTGAGGATCACATTAAACACATTAGATATGTGTGTGTGTGTATATTTATATGTGTGTGTCTTTAAGCAATATTTTAATAATAACTTATTATTATTATTCCCAAGGTTAGGGGCTCTTCCAGCCTGCCCTGACCTCCTACAGTCATGAGTTCTCCACATTACCCTTGGATTTCAACACTATGTTTAGTGTTCCAACAGAACCTTTAACTTCATAGGATTAGACTCCACCAATTTAGGTCCACGAGACTATTCATGTAGGGCTTTTTCCCTAAATCCCTCTGGTGATAGCTCTGGGGTCCCCTTGGGGCCCTAACACTGTAGCAGAAAATAAACCCCTTAATCTACAAGGAAATAAACAGAATATGAAGAGCAAGGGAAGTGAAACTGAGTAGCAAGAGGAAGGCTGCCTAACACATCAAAGGGGCCGTCATGCCAATAGGAAGTAGAGGACCAGAATACCCTTTTGGTTTGTGGTCTATTCACTTACTTCTACCTTACTTCTTCTACCCTCTTCTACCTTACTTCTTCTACCCTCTTCTACCTTACTTCTACCCTCTCTCTTTCCCTCCCTCCTGTTTCCCCACCCTATGTAACAAAACCCAGCATGTCAGGCCACTGACCTTGTGGTAGCTCTTACTGTGTGGTGACTCATGCTGAGAAGCAGAAATAATTTGCCTGGTGGGGGAGGAAAAGGGAGTTGTGTCAGTGTGTGGGCATGCAGGGCAATTGCCTGGGTGGTAGACATACTCAGCTAAACCAGTAAATGAGTGAACTTTCCAGAGAAAATCCCCGGAGGCCCAGAGGCATGACATCCTTTTGGTGTAAGAAAGGAGCTAGGAGAGGGCAGAAAACCCTTGCCCTGATTCCAACCATCAAGTTTTGAGTTTGGAGGAAGGGGGTCATAGAGGACTTCATAGCAATGAGGTTTTTCAGATCTTGGTGATTATAGACCTAAATCTGGAGGATGTGTATAAAGGAGAGCAGAGAGCAAAATGGTGAATGAAGTGCTGCTGGCGTTCAGTCCTGTCCCTTTCCCATCCTCCCCGGGCTCAAGGCTTTCCTTCCAGATGCTCCACGCTCCTCAGAGTGACTCTCTGCCCAGCTCCCCCTGTCACCCAGGTGGATTGTGGCCCAGCCCAAGTGTGACCAGGCATCCCCAAGTTTCATCACAGTGGAACCCATGAGTTTGCACTCAGCAGGAAGCCTGACCCACTCCAAAGGCAGGGTCTTAGCCTCTGCTGGGCTACCTTCTCTGTGGCACTTTCAGTGTCAAGCAATGAGGTGATGATGTGGGCAAGAAGACACTCTTTTTCCTCTCTCCCACTGTGCATGGACAGACAACCACCCTCTCACTGTCCATTCACCCAGCTCTTCCAAAAGTACCACTGTCCCCTCTCCCTGGCCCCTACTCATGACTTCAGATTTGGGGACTACTTAAATGTAACTCTTGTCCCTGAAGAAGGTCAGGGACATGTTCTTTGGACCCGTCTCACTCTACCAATAAAACTTCTCTTGATTTATAACCCATTCTCTTAGGCCCCTTCTGGGTGACTTAAATAGATAACATACTCAAATCCAAGTTTGAGTGTTGATGGCAGATAGATGATGGCTCACTCTGCTGCTTTTCTCAGTCAACACATACATTTTCATAGGGTCTTTCACTGCATTAACGCAGGGATTGGCTTACTTTCTCTGTAAAGGACCAAATAGGAAATATTTTAGGCTTTGGGGGCCATAGACAGTCTTTGTTGCAGCTATTCAACTTGGCTACTATAGCATGACATTAGCAATAGACAATTTATAAACAAATTGGAGTGGCTGTGTTCCAATACGTAAATGAATTGAATTTCATGTAATTTTCACATGTCACAAAATGTCATTCTTCTTTTGATTTTTTAAAATTATATAAAAATATAAAAACGATTCTCAGTTTGGACATACAAAAACAGGTGGCAGGCTAGATTTGGCCAGTGGGCTGTAGTTTGCTAACTTGTGCCTTAGCCTAAAGGATTGATTCAAATGGAGATTTCACATGCTGTTTTTTAGAATGAGTCTGGAGGCAACCTCACCATCCTCTTCAAATTACACAAGCTAGGTGGAAATGCCTGCTATTTCATTCCACACAGATTATTGACTGACTAGTCTGTGCCAAGCGTTGTGCTAGGTACTATGTAATACATTGATAGAATAGAACAGATGCTGTCTATGCCCATATACAGTTAAAATACAATGGGGGAAATAAACAATCAACACATAAATAGGCAATAAATATGTTTCATATTGAAGTATAGTCAATTTATAATGTGTTAAGCAATAAGTATCTAATTTCAAATTGCACGAAGGAAACACAGGAAAGCAGTTGTAGAGAATGAGGATGGAGCCTACTTAGAAATTGTGGTCAGAGAGGAAAGACTTATATGTGGAGATATTTTTTTATTAAGGAGTTTGCCTGGTGAAGAGCAGCCAGGAATAGGGGAAAGAAAGTACTTTCCAGGCAGAATTCCCAGCATGTTTTAGGGACCTGAGACAGGAAAGAGTTTGCCTTATTCACAAACCTGAAAGAAGACAATATGATTAGTAGGCTTAGGGGAAAGTGGCTTGAGAGGACACAGGAGAAGTAGGCAAAGGCCAGATTACACAGCACCTTGGAGCCCATTGAAAGTGTATGGACTTCATTTAAAGTGCAAGGAAAGCTCTTCTAAAAGATTATTCTGGTTAATAGACTAGAAAGAAGGAGAGCTTATAAGTTAGATGACTAGTTAAGAGTTTATTGCAGTAGTATGGGCAACAAGTGATGGTGGATTTGACTGGAGTGTTGGCAGTGAAAATAAAGAAGAATGGACAGGTACATGAAGTTTTTTTGAGCTAGAAACAATGGAATTTGCTGATTGGATGTTGGAGGTGAAAGAGATAGCAGAATCAAAAATGATTTGCTGGTTTCTGGCTTCAATAACTTGATAGTTCCTTTTGATGAGATGGAAAAGATGGAAAGGAATGGTTATATTGAGAGAGTAGGGAAGAGGGCACTAATCAGAAGTTTTATTTTGGACAGCTAAAGTTTAAGTTGTCTCTGAGAACTCCAAGTAGATCTCTAGTCAGTCGATCATGTGAGTCTAGCATTTAGAGGAGAGTTTGGGTTGGGGATATAAATATGGAAGAAATCAACCTACAGATGCTATTTAATGTCATGTGAATAGAGACCACTTAGGGAGAGAGTCCAGATAGAGACAAGGTCCCAGAAACCAGTGCTGGGAAACTACAAAGTGTAGATATTGGCTAGAGGAGGAAACTTCAAAACAGCCTAAAAAGGAAAAGTCAAAGATACAGGAGAAATTTTTTTTAATTTACAGTGTCACAGAGGCTGAGAGAGGAAACTATTAGAGGAGAGTAGTAAACTGTGTTGAACACTGTTAGAAGATGAAGTCAGATGAAGACAAATAGGACCCTATGGATTTGGTCACTTGGAGGCCTTCAGTGACCTTGGGAAGAGGGTTTGGGTGGAGGCATGGCAGAGCAAGAGTGGCAATGGCTGAGGTTAACAGAGATATAAGACATGATGGGATTATCCCTATAAGATCAGTTCCAGAGCTGTGCTACTGATTGCATCACTTGGTGGTTTGCCCAAGGCAGCTACTCTCTCAGGCAGCATTGAGTGCCACGGCCCTGATGGTGTGGTATGGCTCCTTGTACTCTTTCAATGGGAGTTTTAAAAGGAATAAGATGCTCATTCATTTACTTTTCTTTTTTTACTTTTTTGTTTGTTTATTTGTTTTGGGGGGGTAATTAGGTTTTTTGTTTGTTTGTTTGTTTTTAATGGGCGTTCTGGGGATTGAATCCAGAACCTCGTGCATGCTAAGCATGCACTCTACCACTGAGCTATACCCTCCCCCCTCATTCATTTATTTATTCAACAAATGTTTATTGTGTAATTAATAAGTGCTGGTTACTCTAGATTCTAGAGATATAGTAGAGAATGAAACAGACAAAACTTCCTGCCTTGGTGGAGCTTACATTCTAGTGACTAGTAAAGATGAGTAAATAGGCAACTACAATCAGTGTTTTAGATACTATGACATAAAGAAGATATGTTAATTAAGGTAATTAATTCCAACTGCTATAACAAACAACGCTCATGTATCAGTGGTTCAACACAACAAAAGTTTATTTATTGCCCATGTCACAGGCCAGTGCAGCTTAAGCAGCTCTCCTGGGCAGCTTTCTTTCAAGTAGTTACTCAGGATCCAGGTTCTGTCACATGACGTCACCATCCCATAGACCGCCTTGGAGTCTGTCAGTCGATCCTCTGTATTCCGCAGGTTTATATGCAAAGATAGCCCATGGAGTATCACTTAACATGGCTTATGGCCAGACTTGAAAGTGACTAGAGGCCAATCCAATAGCAAGAGAGACTGGGAAATGTAATTTTCCTCTTTGCCCAATAAGGAAGTGGGGTTAGTGAGAAACTAGCCAGTCTTTGTCACTGAAGTATAGGGCACTATGAGTGTTCAGAGGAGGAGCCCTCAATATTTACTTCAAGTGTCAGGAAGCAGTTTCTGGATGAAGTGACCTCTACACTAAAGACCTGAAGGAGGAGGAAGAATTAACCTGGTGAAGTAGGGTTAAGAATGTCCCAAGCAGAGGGAACAGCAAGGGCTAGTAACAGGAGGTGAGAGAGAGCACAATTTGCTGGAGGAACTGAGTGAAGTTCAGCATGGCCAGAGTGTAGGGCATGAGCTCAGGGAACAGCGAGAGATGAGAATGAAGTAGGAGGCCAGTGCCAAGGGCGGGCATACCTTCAGGCTGATACTTACAGATTGAAGAAGCATCAAGAATTCCTCCAGGGCAGCTGGTTCCTGATGAAGACTTTGGGTTGAGGTACTAGGGCAGAGGTTTCAAACTCAAAGGACTTCAGGGGCTAAGCAGAGATGCTGAGAACTTAAAACAGTAGTGAGCAGTGGTGCCTACAGTGAGGTGGAGTGTGCATGCTGTGCCTTAATATATTAAACACGAATACAAAAGCAAAGAACAAATTACTTTGCAGGACAAATGAACCACATCTGCTGTGGACGCCTGTTAGAAGGCTTCAAGAGCATTTCTATAGTCACCAAGGAGTTCAGGTCAAAAACAGGAGACAGGAAGTTTTCAGACACAAGATTTTGCACCCAAGTCTATTGTCATCATGCTGGTTTGCAAAGGTTTCACACTTACTTTCTGCTGTATTTGATTACCTGCAGGTAAGACTATAAGTTTCTTAAAGGTAGGAATGGGATTGTTTTATTTCCTTTTAATAATAATAATAATAATAATAATAATAATAATAATAATAATAATAAAAATGCCAGGCACTGCTGTGCTTTATTAACCCATTCAGTCCTCACAACAGCCTATGTGGGAGGTACTGTTATATCCATTTTTAGATGAGGAGACTGAGAGTAACCCCACAGTGACTTGTCTGACTGTTTTAATGATACAACCAGCAGACTTGAATAGTTACTGCAGAGATTGTATGGCCTGCAGAACCTCAAATATTTACTATCTGGCTCTTTACTGAAAAGACCCTGACCCCTGATCTATTGGGTCATATAGATACGTAAACATAATTTCAGTACAAAATGGAGGAAGGCAGCATCTTTTCGTGGGAAAAGTACGGGCTTTGACTCACTGGAGACCAACAGACTTGGATTTGAATCTCAGCTCCATCTTTACTATGATTGGAGGCAAGTTACTTAACTTCTCTGGACCAGATAATAAGGCTAATAATGCTTTTTTCACATACCATTGTGAGGATTAGAGATAATGTATGTGGCATTTGCACAAAATGCTCAAAAGTTGATTATACTAGTATTACCAATAACTGTGTCAATAACATCTTGTGATAGAGGAAGCAAGGTGCAATGTGAACATGGTACATGGACACCTAAAACATTTTAGAGAATTTATGGATAGCCCCCTGGAGGAGGTGACCTTTGAGTTGGTGTCTAGTGTCACATGGACCTATTTTGAATCAAAGTTCTTTCACTTACCATCTGTGTGACTCTGGGCAGATCATCATTTGGAGCCTCATTTCCTTCATATGTAAAATAAAACTGATAATAGTCCTGCTGAGCTCACAGAGTCATTCTGAGGATTAAATGAGATGATGCATATATAACACTTAGTGCTATTTTTGGTATGTGGTTAAGTATTCAATAAAAGTCAATCATTGGCGTTGATGGTGTTGTGGTTGCTATTATAGTTTAGGACATGGATTTTGGAGTCAGAAAGACCTGGGTTTGTATTTTGTACCTGGGCAAGTTAATTAACTTCTCTTAGTTTCCTCAGCTATAAGATGGAGGTAGCAACACTGAGTAGGGTGATTATTCAGGTTAAATTATATGATACATTGATCCCAAGCTCTGGCAGATAGTAAGTACTCAGTAAATGGTAGGTATTATTATTAGGCACAATGATGGCAACAGTGAGTGCCCAATAGATGCTACTGAATGACCAACTAACTAGTGGGTCCAAAGTAATCATATTCAGTAGTTGAGAGAGGAAAACCCAACAATTTCACAAAGTGAAGTTTGACATCACAAAATGATCATGGAACTCTCTCTAGCCAAAAGGTTTTGATATCTTATATATACTAAAACCTTTTAGGAATTTCCTGTTTTTAGTAATTACTAGTGCTAAGCCAATACATAAATATGACTTATGAGTGTGTGTAAAAGTTATTAAGCAATATGGGGAAATGGTCCTGCTGGCTACTTTTCTCTATCAATAAATAACCCATCATTTGATGAAGCAACAATCTCATTTCCCTAAGAAAATACCAGAAAGTACATCATCCAGAACTTTAAAAAACTCTGTTTGGTAAGCCTTTGGTAAATATATCTTTAGATAATGATAAACCAAGACCTTAGGCCAGATTCACAATCCCCTCCCCGGCTTCTGCGGCTGTAGTTGCGCAAGGAAATGGAAAAAATGTTCAGAGAACAGGGGCCCTAGTCCAATATTTGGACTGATTAAATTTCCTAACCCCATTTCCTTCTGTGGTTCTTTTCCAGCCAGGCTAATGGCCTCCATTCAAGACTGGCCCTCAGAAAAGTTATGTAGCAAGCCAACTTTCACTTTGCCTCCTTCTAGACTTCCTTTCCATTCCTCTCTGCTCTCGGTCCCCAGTATCTTCCTGCTCTTTTCCAGTCTTACATAATCTGTCCCTGCAATGTCTTGTATAAAGTAGCTTTCCAGGGCACAGGGCACCCATGCCCTCCCTCCCATTAAATCTGATCTGTCCTGTAGGTCACTCCTTTGGTGCTCTGCTACTGGTTTCCAAGACAACAGAAGCTAAAACTAGAACAGTATAGCTACTTCTCACTATCTAAACTCTGGCATGTTCAGTTCATTGCCCCAACAAACAGGCTCAGGAACTCCTCTATGGTGCCTGGCCAAGAGTTCTAGGTTTCCTAGGGTTGGGGTGGTGTTGCTGCATGAAATCCGTGGTAGCTACCAACTGGACATTCTGCCTGCAGCAGTGCGTTGGCTTGTAGGGAGGGTGATTTGTCCAGACAGAGCAAAGCTCCTGCTCCATGAAGCTAACTGAGGCAACCCTGGAGTACAGGTGAAATGAAGTACAATGGTGTTAATAATGAGACCGACCACCCAAGGATATCGTGATGATTGAATTAAGCAATATAAGTAAAGCTTTCAGAACAATAAATGTTAGCTTTATTTCCACCCACTGAAGATTGGTTAGCTAGCTGGCAGTGCTCACCCTCATTCAAGGACTGTACTCAGGGCTCCTGCTTCCTTCTTTCTCTACCCACAGAGCCTTTCCTGCCTGCCTGCTGCTAACCTCATTTGCCATCCATGCTAACCCAGAGATCATATGCTGGCAGCACGTATGTGCTGTGGACATATTTGTTTGGCCCACATGGTAATTTTTTTTTAAAGATTTCAGTTGGTTGACAATATTTACAAATCAGGAGATTCCCTTAAAAAGCTGGAGTTTTTTTAAAAAAAGTCTTAAATCCAGCAACACAGGCCCAAATTCTAGTTGGCAGATATCTGTTGCCTCTGAGTGGTGCCTGTCCCCTTAAAACCCATCATGCACTCTTGGGCTGGCCACTGTCCCCAGCAGACTCACTTTTCTCTTTCACTAACACTAGCAACAGCCCTTCAGTTCCCACCAGGAAGAGCCTCAATGTACTTATTAAAACTGGAGCCCCAACTAACGGCAACATAATACAGGCTTCTCTTCCCTGGAGGTCAGGGAAGGGGCTCAATATTCACAAAATTTAATTGCCTATCCCTACTTCCTGGAGGGAAGAGGAGAGATGTTCTTTTTGTCCTGGAGAAGGTTGCTCTTCACTGGTCAATGAGCCAAATGACCCCTCCTAATGGAGAAAGGGGAAAAGATACAATGGAGAAAGGAAGAAAATATAGCTATATATATAATGTAGTTATAAACTCATCACTCCTTAAACAAGGAAGCCCGCATGTGTCTATTTCAACTAAGCAGTCTTTCTTGCCCAACAACTAAGGCTTTGTCTATGGAGTTTATAGGGCCATGTGTTATTCAAATACTTAGGGCTGCTTTGTGAATACACTGATGGGCAGTCTCCAGGAAAATGTTCTGGAAGTTTTCTAAAAGCCTGCAGGGTGGGATAGACATAAAGAATACTGAATGTTAACTCAGCCAAATTCTCCAGAGGGGCGGTCAGCATCTGGAAAAACCAGGGCAGCTGCAAACCCTGCCCAGTGGCTGGTCCTGGCAGGAATGCTTGTAGGAGTACAAAGTGCCTGCAGCTTGCTTTAAGTCTAAAGAAGAAAATGGCAGATTGGTTCTTATGAGCTTGAGGGTAATGATAATAAACACATAGCACAGCTTACTGTAGCCCGGCACTGTTTCATTACCCAACAACAACCCAAAGAGAGAGGTCCTGTTATCGCCTCCACTTTTACCCATGAGGAAACTAAGGCACAAGGAGGTAGGTAACTAGCTAAGGTTGTGAAACCAATTGGTATCAAAGGGAGGATTCTAACTCATGCAGTCGGCCTGCAGAGATTGTACTCCTAACCAACATACCATGGTTCTCAGAAGGGTCATGCGATCACCAGCAGCAGCATCACCCGGGAACTCCTTAGAACTTCAAATTCTGGGCCCCACCCGAGACCACCTGAATTGGAAATTCTGGAGGCAGGACCCAGAAATCTATGTTGTTAGCAAACTCTCTGGGTGATTCTGATGTCAGCATAGGTTTCAGAACCATGCTCTAGGGGATAAGGACTCCTAACAATTGTAATACAGCATCACAGGTTGCCTGCTGGGAAGAGTTGGCAGAGTACGCAGTCACTTGAATGAGAAATGAAAGGTGTGGGAAGGGAGGAAAATCACTTTCCCACCAACTTGTCGCAGCACCTGTGATTCCATTATTAGCCATTCATTCCTTTGGATTGTGAAGGCTTCACGATTTAGAAGACATCTTTATTAAAATGCAAATACACCTGGTAAAATGAATTCCATCAGCCAATTCCTTATGGAATCTTATGAAGAGTGACCAGCTACTTCTATTTGCCTGGAAATGAAGAGTTTCTGGGGATTCAGGGCTTCTCAGTGCTAAAATAGACAGCCTATCCACTCTGCAGATCTGTCCAGCACTTAAGTGGTTCCTAAGAGACAGGACTTTTGGTGCTAAAACCAGAAAGTCCTAGGCAAACCCAGATGAGTTGGACATCCTCTTACGTAGGGAGCAGAGCTCCATGTTAGAAACATGGATTGGACAACATGACTCATTGCCACACAGGGACTTGGAAGCCACACAACTAAAGATGTCCCAACTTTAAACATGAGTTTGATAGGAAAATTTCCAGATCAGGTTTTCCCAGCTTCAGCAAATGGATGGTGGTAAAGTTCGACATCCAACAAAGACCCCAGGGGTTATCAGGACACATAATACCACAGCACCAGACTCTCTTATAAAATTTAGTGTTGAAAGACAAAGGGTTAATAATTTCTCTCTCAAAAGTTAAACAAATGGCAGCACATATGTAAGACAGAAGAAGATGCCTCCATTGAAAATTATGGTAACAAAGATTGTTAAAGCCATGGGAAATGCTACTTAAGGGGGGAAAGCAGGTGATAAAATGGCAGCTATCATTCTGAGGTAGTAGGATCTCAACCACGCCAAGAAAATGTGCAGCAATAAAAGCTGGGAGAGAAATACGCTACCATGTTAGTATCACCTACTGCTGGATGGTGGGATCATGCACAGGGGTGATTTTCTGCTGCTTAAGTCTTTTCTATAACTCCCAAATTTCTACATTCCCATGCAATCAACAAATCATCAAAATAAATTAATGAGGGGAAGAAGAAGAAGAAGAAGAAAAAGCAGACTTCTCCATGGTGGACTGTGTTGGAGGAGAGTCACCCGACATGGGAGGTGCTCAGGGCACTGGACCTTCCCCAGGGAGGACTTCCCAGCCTGCAGCTGCTGGAAAAGAGGCCCAGGCACCTTTGACTGAGGCTGAACAGAACACAGACAACTACGCTGCAGGGGAGGAGGGGAGGGACTTCCATTTTTCTCAGACAGCCTGTGGGAACAAGGGCGGGTGCCTATTCTTCTGCTATAGCCAACCATTGCCTGGTTTTGCGGGACGGTGTTGCTGTGGCTCTATTATTGCTGCCCTCTGTCACGCTTGTTGAACACTTCCCCGGAAGCTTGGCTGGACAATGTAGCTGGGTACAGGCTGAGATTACAGAGTAGACTTGTTTTGGCCTTTTGGATAGCCTGGCTTTGGGGTTGATTTAGTTAAAATGATGTTCTGATGCATTCCCTGGCAACACTGAAGGGGTAGATAGTCGTGGAAGGACCGGGTGGTGGGTGGGGGCCAAGTGTCCCTTTTATGTGTCCCTGCTGCTCTAGCAGGGCTTTTGCAACTTTTGGAGAAGACTCTCTCTTTTTCTTTTTTCTTTTCTTTTTCTTTTTCTTTTTCTTTTTTTTTTAATGGAGAAGCTTCTTCGTGAAAGTGCAGCTAAGACTTTTCTGACACCCACTCATCTCCTTCCCCAAAGGGATGTGTACACTGCTCTTTCACCATAGGGTTGGTTTTGTAGCCCAGTATGTTCACAGAAGAAAGGGCATCGGCTGAGAGTAGAGTGAATCACACAATCAACGGCTAGGAGGTGCTCAAGGAGTTCCTCTACTTCAAGAACCTCTCTTTCTCAACCATACTCACAGCACACAATTCGAGAATAAAAAGTGACTCTTTTGGCCTGGTGTATAGCTTGGCCTTGGGGTAGATGTTCTGCCTTGCTGGAGCGCTGATATAGGTCAAGATGAAGGGTCTTCATCAATCACTGGCTGAGTTGCAACAAGTTTGGGAGGTGATGAAGGAAGGCAATAAAATTTTGAGTCCCCTTGGCAAACTCACTCTACCCTCTCCCTGGAGCCACACAGGCATAGGGGGAAGGATCGGAACCAATCTACCTGCCCAGGTGAATGCAAACACCTGCCCAGGAAATCATGCAAATACCCCTGGAACAAGCCTTGTAGGACACTAGTCTGAGGAGATATGCAAAAACCAAAAGTATGCAGCTTGCTCTCGGAAGTCCCAAACAGTACCCTCTGCTTGCCCTCCACCCTGCTATGCCCCTTACCTCATCCCAAACGGTGCTTCCGACCCCCAAGGCCAGAAAGGGAAAATACAAGCCGTCCTTTCAGAGACAGGAACCTCAGAGGAGATGACAGGAAGCAAATGACCATCTCCTTGTTACATTTTCCGCGAGATTAACAATCACTTGGCTGTTTCTCTCCTATTCCTTAATGACCTAAGCAGTTCAGCTATTAAGTGATAAATCCTCTGTGTATTCATGACCAGCTGGTTTAATTCGGCAGCCCAAACTGGAACAATCAAGATAATTGAGCTTGGAAGCATTAAAGAAGCCAGCCGCTCTGCATGGTGGAAAACAAACTCAACAGGCAGCAAGAGCCCTGTCCCCCAGAAAGAAATGCCAAAGCAGGAAACCGAATGGGATGAGGGTGTCAACTTTAGGGAGGGCAAGTGGAAGAGGAAAACAGGGAAAAGAGATTCCAGTTTCTTCTCATCACCTTCCCACTCCACTTTTGGCTTGTATCCAGGCAACCAGCTGAAGCCAGCTGGCCAGATTTACTCCAAGGGGCTCATATGAGGCCCCAGTCAGCTGGGGGACGGGGGCAGAAGGAGGATGGGCTCACTAGCTACTGGTTAAGAGAGATGATCTGGAAGGATGCCCTGCAACTCCTGTCTCTTTACTCAGTGTCCATCCCAACCAACATCTGTTTTCTGAAAATAAATTCAAGGAAGGAAAGTGGGAGAAAATTTGCTGGTTGGCATTCAGCTTTTTCTTTTGTAGATTTTGGATGCTGAGCGGGCTTGGTTGGACAAGCAGATGACGTTTGGATGATAGAGACTTCTGAGTCTTTATCCCTGGATGGGCATCTTGTATAGCCAGATGCCCACTCACTTGCTGCAGAAAACTGTACCAAGCCCTGTACCTTCTCTGTAGGCTACAGACCTTTAGAGGTGTTTCCATTGTTTTCCTGGAGAATAAGCTGTAGTTTAGCTGGTGCAACATCCAAGCAGATGAATAATTCACAGTTTCTTTCTAAACAGGTTGCTGTTTGTCCTGACAGAGCCTGACTCACCTCTAGATGGCTGACTAGAAAGTCTCAGCTCCAAACTCCCAGGACCAAACATCTTAATCCAGCAACACGGCATTAGGCTCATAAATCCAACCAACTCAAAAATTTTCTCCTTGACTGAACAGCCCGAGTGAGAGTCTTGTTTACCCAGGGCCAACCTCTTTTCTGAATGAACCATGTTTAAGGGAGGAAATATCTGCTTGTAATCACTTTTCCTCATCTTGTCTCCATTTCACCTCCTTTCACATCATCATGCACACAGGTGACAGATGGATCTTTCAAACATTTATTTTCTAACTTTTGATTTTGAAATAATTATAGACTCACAAGAAGTTGCAGAAACAGTGCCAAGAGGTCTCATACCCATCACCCAGATTCCCCCAACTGGTGACATCTTACATAATTGTAGCCTATTAGCAAAACCAGGCTTATTATAATGAACTAGACTGCAGATGCTGCTCAGATTTCAGCAGTAAAAAAGTAAACTATATAACACTATGATGAATCTCTAGTGCCCAAGGCTTCTGTTTCAAGTGTCTGCTTGCTGCTCAAGTCCCTCTGTGGTCAGGCCCCACCCCACTTATGCAGCTGCATTCCCACTGTTTCTTTAGCGCCCACAGCTCGTTCTGTGGGGCTGTTGTGTTCATTTTTTCGGGCCATACACATCACGGTTTCTGGGCCTCTTCTCCAGTAATTTCCCCCTCACTCCCCCCTTTTCCAAATTGTACCCTTTCATCTAGGCCTGGCTCATATCTTGTCTTTTCTAGAAAACTTTCCTGAGCCACTCCAGCCCACCTTGAGCTTTCCTTATTCTGAACTCATTATGATCAGAAATAACTGTCAGTGTGGTTTCCATAATTTTGCATGTGAGCTTTTGTTTCTTACACAAGCCTTGCATTCTTTTAAAAACTTTGTTAAAATAGAATAAAATAAAATATATTATGGTATCTACAGTAATAATCGTTTTTAGGTGCATGATTCTGTATCAAGTACGTTGTTGTGCAACCATCACCACTGTCTAGTCCGAGAACTTTACATCACACCAAACTGAAACTCTCTATGCCCATTTCCCTTTCGCCTCAGCCTGTAGACATTATTTTACTTTCTGTCTCGATAGATTTGACTCTTCTAGGTACCTCATATAAGTCAAATCATGCAATATTTATCTTTTGTTGAATTATTTTAAAATTGTTTCAAGACTTTTGCTAGTTTAGAAACTCTCCAAGGGCCTACTCCCCTGATTTAAAAAAAAAAAGGTAGGTAGATAGGTGATAGATAGATTTATAGATAGTCCCATAGTATCCAGCATAATTCTAGATGATTAACAGATATTTTTCTCATTTTGTCAGGAAACCAAACCCCTTATTTTTGTGTTGTTTTGTTTTAAACTAGGGAATGTCTTATAAGACATCTCGTGTGCTTTTATTGTAGCTTTCCCAACTTTGGGTTAAAAACACATTCTGGGGCTGGGTCCGCATGTGCCTAGACCGAATGGATGTGGGCTCTAGACCCAGTGGATGCGGGCTGTGCTCACTGGATAGGGTATGTAAGATGCCAAAGTTGCCTTCCTTTTGGCCCATCTTTGGAGGTAGATGTTGAGCTCACTGAGGAAGAGACAGTGTTTCTTTGATGTATCTTTGAAGCACCCAGGCAACGTCTGGGTGCCCCCAAAGCACTTAAATCATGTTAGTATGGGCAGGGGGTGAGGGCTGGGGGTAGATGTAGCATGGTTGTCAAGGAATCTAGTTTGATAACGAAATGAAGATGGGAAAGAGCTTGGCACCACGTTGTAGGGCAAAGCAAAACCTGCAGGGCAAAATACTTCGGCTCTTGGTATCTTCATTGTGGCAGAATGAATAATAGTAACAGCCAACACAAATTGAGTACTTAAATACATGCCAGGTATTACTCTAGGCACTTGACATATATTATCTTTTAATCCTGGTAACAATCTTAAGAAGTAGGTACCATTACTAGATTCATTTTACAGTTGAAGAAATTGAGGCATAGAATGGTTAAGTAGTTTACCCAAGTTTCTAAGAATTAGGGTTGGAATTCAGATAGTCAGGCTCCAGAGCTCACTTTCCTAGAGTCATATGAGTAATCCAAGAACACGAGAACCTTGAGAGGCTGAAGGACTTCTGGCTGGTGAGCTGAGGTGGTTAGAGCTCTGGGCCCAAGGAGGGGACTCTGTGGATCAATTAGCTTTGCTTCCCATCAAGGGCCAACCCTGGCTGAAAAACGGCTGCCTTTGGTCACAAGGACTGAGAGCTGGAAAAATTGAGTGCAGCCTCACCCTTGCTGGCAAAACAACTCCAAACCCATAGCCTACTGTTAATGGGGCATTGATGTCATGTTCACTTATTGAGGACAGCATGTTTTGATACTAAGAAGCGCTGTGAACTTTTCAGTAACTAAGGACTATATAAACTCTGGGTACTGCAGGCTTGTTATTTAAGGCAGGTCGCATGAAAGAGCTATTGTGTTTCTCCGGGCTCCCCCACCCCCACCCCAGGGAGCCCATTTATTTTACCGGTAGGAAATGAATGATGTTCAGCAATTTCTTTACCTAGCTGTGAGATTAAAGTATAGTCCCTTGGGCACCCAGCCCACTTCATGTATACAGGAAGTGACCCCCAAGTGGCTGACTGAGTTTTAGAACAATATATATCCTCCAGGAATACTTCCTGTTACAAAACTTCACTGAGCCCCTGAAGCAACAGAGTAAACAGTTTTGGCTCAGGTGAAAAGAAAGTCCCAGATGAAACAGTGAAAATGCATCACTGAGCTGAGGTAAAGGCCTGGTGCAGCTCTGTGTACGGGAATGGGAGAAGGGACTGGGTTCAGCCAGAGAAAGACAGGCCAGGCATAGGCAGGAATTTGAGAAAAGCCTGCAGGTAGGGATGTTCATATCATATTTGGGGGACACTAAGGTGACTGGTTTGGTTGAAATGGATGATTTCTCTTGGGGAGCAGTGGTGAACAGGGCTGGAAATGTCAGATATTCTTAGGGAAGAAAGGCAGGCAGAAGGCTTTGCATTTAAAATAGGCAGAAATAATGTGTCAGAACTAGAAAGCTCAGCATGAGTGATTCCACCGTGCTGCCTTTTTCAAAGGAGAACAGTTCCCTGGGGACTGCCCTCTCTCTCCTGGCTCGTACCTCTTTTAAGTGCAAGCTTTGGCAATACCAGGATAACAAAAGGACTGCCACTAGGTTAGTTGTGCTTCTCAGATGTTTGGGTTCCCTCCATGACACTGTACCAAGACTCTTGTCAGTTGCCTGCTGGTGTACTTGAAGGTTCCCAAGATCAACGTGACACAGGAAATAAATTAGGTAAATGTAGTGTTTATTCACAGTTACAGGCTTCTACCTCAAATCCATTTTGACTCCCTTACCCAGGTGAGCTGAGCTGGACAATGAAGAGACCTCAGACCCCTCCTTTACCCTCTTCTATAGCTTTTAACCAGTTGCTCATTTCCTTTCTCCCACTCCTCCTCTTGCTCTGCTCAGCAATCCTGCCCTGAGTTTCCTACTAATGGGGAGACAGTGCAGGAGAGAACTCACCTGGGAGAGAGAAAACATGAGGGCTTTGTTCTGGTCCTGCCAAACCCTCATTCAACTGAAAGTCTTTCATTCCCCATAGTCTAACCTTGATGCATATCGGAGAGCCTGTCCCTGAGGTCACAGTGAGGGGTAGTGAGACTATATGGCCACTCCTCCAATGCCCACATAAATCTAGTCCCTCTTCTGCTTAAGGACCTTGCTTTTGGACCAAGGCATGTGGCCAATGAGGGGTACCACTGGCCCCTTCAAGTGGGATCAGAGTATAGCTGTATCCCTCAGGGCAGGAGGATGAGTGAGCATCAGAAAAGTCATACCTGTACCTTCATAAAGAGTCTTCTCCAAAAGTTGCAAAAGCCCTGCTAGAGCAGCAGGGACACATAAAAGGGACACTTGGCCCCCACCCACCACCCGGTCCTTCCACGACTATCTACCCCTTCAGTGTTGCCAGGGAATGCATCAGAACATCATTTTAACTAAATCAACCCCAAAGCCAGGCTATCCAAAAGGCCAAAACAAGTCTACTCTGTAATCTCAGCCTGTACCCAGCTACATTGTCCAGCCAAGCTTCCGGGGAAGTGTTCAACAAGCGTGACAGAGGGCAGCAATAATAGAGCCACAGCAACACCGTCCCGCAAAACCAGGCAATGGTTGGCTATAGCAGAAGAATAGGCACCCGCCCTTGTTCCCACAGGCTGTCTGAGAAAAATGGAAGTCCCTCCCCTCCTCCCCTGCAGCGTAGTTGTCTGTGTTCTGTTCAGCCTCAGTCAAAGGTGCCTGGGCCTCTTTTCCAGCAGCTGCAGGCTGGGAAGTCCTCCCTGGGGAAGGTCCAGTGCCCTGAGCACCTCCCATGTCGGGTGACTCTCCTCCAACACAGTCCACCATGGAGAAGTCTGCTTTTTCTTCTTCTTCTTCTTCTTCCCCTCATTAATTTATTTTGATGATTTGTTGATTGCATGGGAATGTAGAAATTTGGGAGTTATAGAAAAGACTTAAGCAGCAGAAAATCACCCCTGTGCATGATCCCACCATCCGGCAGTAGGCGATACTAACATGGTAGCGTATTTCTCTCCCAGCTTTTATTGCTGCACATTTTCTTGGTGTGGTTGAGATCCTACTACCTCAGAATGATAGCTGCTATTTTATCGCCTGCTTTCCCCCCTTAAGTAGCATTTTCCCATGGCTTTAAGAATTGCTGTTACTACAGTTTTAAATAGAGGCATCATTTTCTGTCTTACATCTGCACTACCATTTATATAACCTTTAAGACACATAAAGCCATAGTGTCAGGCCCTTCTATGAAATTTAGTGCTGCAAGATAAAGTAGTAGCTGACATTGTTTGAGAGCTTATTATATGCAAAGTACTCTTCTAAATGCATCACAGGT
The DNA here is from genome assembly GCF_048564905.1 of Vicugna pacos. Lineage (NCBI taxonomy): Eukaryota > Metazoa > Chordata > Mammalia > Artiodactyla > Camelidae > Vicugna > Vicugna pacos. The sequence goes on from NC_133023.1 coordinate 79,719,288, forward strand.
ACTCACTTAATCCTCAAACAATTCTACAAGGCATGTGCTGTTACTATCGCCAGGTGATAGAAGCACAACCTGGAACCTAGAAAAGATGGGTGACTTGATCAGAGGAACACAGGTAGTGTTGGCAAAGCTTGGCTTTGAACCCAGGTATTGTGGCTCTAGAGTCTAGGCTCTTAGCCTCTATAAACTGGCCAATGCAGGAACTAATCACAATCATTTAAGGCAATTTACAGACTAATATACAATATGCAGTAACATTTTCCAGTCAGGAGAAGTGTTCTTAGGATCCAATACATGTTCTGTCATTGGTTTACACTCTAGACTTGTAACACCATTTATCAGCCATAAATAAAAGACTTCTCCCAAGGATGTGAAAAATCTTATGGGAAAGAGGATAGATAGAAAAAAGACTTTTGCTTCTGTAAAGTGTTACCTTGTATGTGCCAACTATACAGCATCTACCACCTGTAAACTTAAAACTTCTTTAGGAGAGAAATAGCCCACTAAGAGAGGAATTGTAATATTACCACATAACAGGAGAAAATGGACCATTTTCTGTAGTGAGCCTCTCTTTCCTCAGAGTAGCATTTTAAACCCTTCTCTCTCCCCAACAAATGGGGACGGTCACACTTTCAGCATCCAGAGTGCTCTTTCATTCCCTTTGTTTTCTCTTCCGTATCTTTAAAAACCTTCCCATTTCTCCACCCAGACCTCCTGAGGTTCAGCACTTTCCCCGTCCTGTCCCTGCATCTCCACCACCAAAGTATTGATGTGGGTGTGGGCTTCAGTCAGGGTCAAAGCCTCCACCCTCTCTTGACAGCAGAGCTCCCCGCAATAACAATAGTTGACTTGCCTAGCAAAATTCATCACGGTGCATTCCCAGAAGTCTTGATCCCCTAGGTATCTCTCTGCATTTCTCCAGCCCTGGGAGGATTCCAGACTTTTCTCCACACTGCTCTGCACTTGGTCCTCATCTCTCCTCTGGATCCTCCTCCTGCTTTGGCTCAGCTTGGAATGTGTATTTTCCAGAGCAGGAGCCCCCTCTAATGAAGGCTGCCCTGGAGCTGTTGCTGAGCAGGGGTCAGCTGCCTGGACCATCACACACCAAGGAAGAATGGCCTTTGTTTCTTGCTTACAGTTCGCCAGCTGAGGACCCATACTCACTCCTGTACATGCTGTAGAAGACTTGCCCTGCAAAAAGGTCTGAACCGGACCTGTGGTTGCAAATGATGCCCAAGCCTGGACTGTCAGAGGCCAAGGACAAGACATAACACCTTTGTCCTTTCTATTCCTCCTCTTAGGTCTGCTTTTCTTCCCTACGTTTTCCCCCTCATTAGCCAGGGAAGCCTCCTCCAATGAGATCTGGCCCGGAGCTACACATGAGCCTGGGCTGTCAGCCTGAGCACTCGGATAAATAACCACTGACGTTTTATCCTTCTCGTCCTTTTGAGCCTTGCTTCTAAGCCCCACATTGACTCCATCATTGGCAAATGCTGCAGCCCCTGCAGGAGCTGTCGGTAACTGACCTGGGCCTGTGTAAGATGCCCAAGCCTGGACTGTCAGAGGCCAAGGACTAGCCATGATATTTTTGTTCTTTTTATTTCTCTCTTTACGTCTGTTTTTCTGCCCTACTTTGATCTCCTCATTGGCTGCCAGGGGGCCCTCCTCCAGAGAGGGCGGAACTGGACTTGCTGCTGGCAAAGGGGTAACAGCCGGTGCCTTACAAGACTGAGTGAGAACGGATGTCTTTTCCTTCTCATCATCACTACTTTGCTCCCTGGTCTCATTCCCCACAGTGATTTCAATATTATCATCTGGAAAAGGCTCTGTGGCATAAGTGTGACCCAGAACTGGGGCTGCAGAAGATGCCCGAGTCTGCAGCGTCAGAGGCCAAGGAAGATACACAATCTTATCTTCCTTTCTATTCCTCCTTTTACGGCTGTTTTTCTTCCCCATGTTTCTCCTGCTGTTAGCCTCCTGCAGTGTGGTGTGAATGGGAGCCTCCTGTGGGCCAGAGGGCTCAGCCTCGGCACTGGGATACAGACTGAAATCAGACATTTTGTCCATCTCATTACCCTCTCTTGGACCCATGGTTTCCTGCCCCTCATTTACCCCACTACTTGCAGCGAGAGTAGCATCTACAGGTGCAGTCTGAACTGTAGGTGGGGCTCCTTCGTGTGCCGTGGCTGAATCTGTGTTGCTGGCCTGGGTTGTTAGAGGTTCCATGTGAGCTAAAACGTCTTTTTTCATGTTTCGCTCTCCCTCCACTTTTTCCATGCTTTTGTTTCTGGATCAGTTAAAGTGTTTACCTGAAACAGAGTAAGTAGAAGTAATCCAACAGGGAAAAGTGAGTTACAGTCGAGACTAGCAAAGAGGCCCTTGTGGCAGGAAAGGATCAAACATCAAGTCTGGGGGCTGAAATCAAGGATACCTGAAATCACTTAGGCACACAGCAGGTTGAGGAGGTGGTGAACAAGGTAAGGCTGTCAGACACCTGTTCTCATTGGCAGCTGGCTCACTGATGTGGTGCTAGATCCACCACAACCTCCCACAAGGTGCTCCACTCCTAGGACGGTACATCTGCTGGCGACCTTGGATGCCCTCAAAATACTGATGGGTGGCACGATTTTCACTCTTCACCAGCTTTCAATATCAGCATTGTCTTCTTTGACACTAGAGGACAATACTGGAAAAGCAACAACAACAATAACATAGATATTGGGATAAATATTTCTGTTTGCACCTGAGAGGTATAGAGACATTGCATAATGGTCAGTCATGTTACCTTTTGATGCTTCAGATAGCCTAGAAGACCAACCCATAGGTGAGAAAGCTGTAGTTGAGCCTATAAAATCAGAGAGAGAAAACATTACCAAAGTGAACCTTGGCCAGGTGCCCCTGGGTACCATTCTGAGCAGACTCTTACCTGGCTATCCCAGAAATGTTCTGTCAGTTTCTTCCCAAGCTCTCTCTTTTTGGTCCCATGCAGCAGAATTGGTGTACACACCAAAGACCCAGAGAGTCTGCTTAATCTGCTACCACAACATTTTTATCATTTAATGAAGAAGAGATTCTGTTCAGTTCAGTGTGTTATTAGCATTTAGTTCTCTCTGACTGATTTCTGATTCTTCGCCAGTTAAAAATCCAAGTCTGGGTTGGGGGCCTCACTCCATTAGCCAGTAGAACCCATTCTTCCAGCATTCTAGATAAGAAGAACTATAGAGACAGTTCCTCTTTCTCCAATAGTCTCACTGCAAATTCCAGTCCTTTTTAAAGCTTTTTACTGTACTATATATATGTGCAACATAATCTTGGAGTGGGCTAATTATTTACATAATATCCTTTCTCTCTGAGCAAACATTTTTTGTTGACCTTTTGACTAAAAGAGAAAGAAAGAAGAAGAATAAATCAAGGAGGGATCAAACTCCCTTTCTCTGGTTATGACTGACACAGAGAACTCAATGAGGCCCCTGTGTTTTTCTTTGATAAGAAAGTGTAACCATACAACAGAGCAAAGCAAGGCCTGGCATTGACCTAGTAGAGTTAGAAGTGGAAAACTTGTTTTTATTTTTTTCCAGAATGTGTTTTTTATCTAGAGCAAGAGATGTGGCAGTGTCTATGTGAACGTGGTGTCCCCAATGGAGATGGGGGAGGGCCATCTGCACCTTCTGTTGGGTGACAAAAAGGGCCTAGAACTATTTTTGCACAGGTAATCTTACCCAATCCTCTTTCAAGTGCTCCCAATGTAAAATTCTAGAAAGAGGAATCAGGCAGTAAAAACTGCATACACCAATTACCTGGCATGGTTTCTGCTTTTTAAACATCTTCCCTGATGCAATGGTTGTCTTTTTCACTGCTCAGTACATAGGTTAAAGTAGTTGCAGCGCTAAGGCTAGCCTAGCTCATGACAAATGAAGAGGTTATCACTAGATGAAAGCCAGCTGGCTGGCTGCGAAGAGGCCACAATAGGTGAAATTTACCTTGTTCAATGTGGTAGAGTCCAAGGTTGGGTCTCCTCACTGAGAGGGTCTGTAGTCCAGTGGTGGATGTATATTAACCAAGCACACAGAGCCAGGTCTCTGTCTCTGTTTTCTCTACCCATAGTCACATTCATGTTCCTATGTCTTTATCTATGTAAGCCAGCCTGTCCCCTGGACTCCACGTGGAGGATGACCACCTAATTTAGGCTCCTTAGATTTCTCTCTCCTTTTGTTCATACAGATTTCTTCATTTATTCAACAAATATTTACTGAAACTGCCATGTGCCAAGCATGAGGCTAGGTGCAGGAGAGTATATACTTAGGTTATTTGTAGTCATTTTTCATTTTGATTTCTCCGAGGTGACTACCTTGGTTGGATTCTATATGTTTTCAAACCTCAAGTCACACATGCACAGGCACTCTCTGATTTGGCTCTCAGAGATAGATAATGACATCGCTTTACAGGGATTCTGTTAGTTTAATTATCAGAGGCCAACCTAATTATTTAGCCTTTCTCCAGATTACTGAATCCTCCATACTCTCTGCCCTCTTACTTGCAATACAGCTCTCTGGCTTTTGGATGGGAAGAGAATAACTCCTGATTTCAGTATCTTCCATCTGCATGATACAATTACTAATTCCTTTCCAGCTTTTCAGTTAGGGGGTAACAACTGTTTGATGCCCATTTATTTATGTGTTATGTGTTAATCCAATCGACATGTGTTGTGGCATAGGAACTGTCTGGTATTCCTCCTTTGTTAGGCAGGAGCCTATCATTTTAGGCCTAACAGTGAGGGTCCTGTGAGGGGTGAAGATTTGAAATCATATCCTAAAAGGGTTGGGAACCAGGAAAAGACAGCCCATATCATTTAGGATTCTTTCATTGCAAGAGACAGAAAAAAAAAGAAGAAGAAGAAGAAGAAGAAAGAAAAAAAAAAGACTCAAACTGGCTTAAACAAAACAGGCAATTTATAGCTTGCCATAAGGTTAATAAATTCAGACATAGAGTCAACTTCATACATGGCTTAATCCACAGTGCAGATTGCCTCACTGAGAGCCATCAAAGATGCTTCCCCTGGATTGGTTTCCATTTTTAGGCTTTTACTGGAGACCCCTGGCACCTTCAGTCTCACAATGCCTAATCCAGCAGTGGCGTTTCCCTCCTTCATAGAGCAACGGATGTCCCTAATTTGAGTCTTATTGGTACTAATGGCCTGACATAAGTCATGTGTCCATCGCTGAACTAACTGTGGATGGAATGTCCAAATACTGGGTGTCTTCAAATTCAAGAGGGAAGCTGGAAAGTAAGAATGAAAGTACATGATCAGACGAGGTTGAGAAGATAGGAAAGGTGAAGAATGAGCCATGGGGAATTGAAAAAAACCTAAAGCAATTCCTGAGTAGGAATTTAAACATTGTTTTTTAAAAAAATAAATAGCTTTATTGAAATATAATTTACGTACCATAAAACTCACCCTTTAAAGTGGGTGAATTTAGTTTAGTTTAGTATATTCACAGAGTTGTGCATTGATCATCACTACCTAATACAAGACCTTTTCACCCCCCCAAAAAAACCCTGCATATCTATTAGCAGTTGCTCTTCATTGTCTCCCCTCTCCTCAGCCTCTGACAATCTCTTTTATGTTTCCACAGATTTGCCTATTCTGGACATTTCTTATAAACAGAATCATATAATTACATATAATCATACAATATGTGACATTTTATATTTGGCTTCTTTCACATAGCATACTATTTTTAAGGTTCATCTATGTTGTAGCATGTATCAGTAATTCATTCCTTTTTATGGCCAATTAATATTTCATTATATTAATATATTAAATTTTGTTTATCCATTCATCAGTTGATGGACACTGAGGTTATTCCATCTTTTGGCTATTATGAATAATGCTGCTAGAAACATTTGAGTACAGGTTTTGGGTGGGCTTATGTTTTCAATTTTCTTAGGTCTACACTTGGGTGGAATTGCTGGATTATATGGTAACTTTACATTTAACCATTTGATTAGCTGCCAGACTCTTCCACAGGGGCTGTATCACTTTACATTCACATCAGCAATGCACAAGTGTTCCATTTTCTCCATATCTTTGCCAACTCGTCACTATCTGTCTTTTTGATTAATGCCATCTTCATGGGTATAAAGTGGTATCTCATTGTGGTTTTGGTTTTCAATTCTTTAATGAGTAATGATGTTAAGCACCTTTTCATGTGTTTTTTCAGCCATTTCCATGTTTTCTTAGGGGAACCTGAATTGGGAAAAGTAGCCCTAAAGGGCAATATTCATAATAATGACAAAATTGAATATGTAGTATTAATTAGATAACGGTATTATATCAATTTTAAATTTCTTGATTTAGGTAAATGTACTGTGTTTATGTAAAAGAATGTACTGTTCTTAGAAAACATACAGTGACATATTTAGGGGCAAAGGGTCATGATGTCTCCAACTTGAGCCCAAATAGTTCAGAGGAAAAAAAAGTATACAGAGAGAGAAAGACAGACAGACAGGCAGAGACAGAATGCTAAAGTAATTGAAGTAGATTGGGTAAAATATAAATAATTGTAAGTTGGAAATTATATCAAAACAAAATTTACCAAAAAATGAGGTAGGTACTATTATTATCCTATACTACAGATGAGGAGAGTGAGAATCAGAAAGCAAAGTAATTTACATAGCTAGTAAGAGGTGGAGATTGGATTCAAACATAGGGTTGCCTGAATCCAAAGTCCATGTTGTCTCAAATGAGCAATTTTGCTGTTTTTAAGAACAGAATGTATACTTCTAAGTCAGTGCTTTCTTTAAAGCAGTCATCTTGGAGGGCTATATGCTCATTCAATTGATGATCTTGCTGCCTAGAACCCTGTCTTTGAAAAATACCACTTAAGGTCATTTTGCTAGTCATATACTTAGAGTTCACCTATTGGTTTTTCATGTATATTCTCCATATCTCAGCGTTACTCCCAAAATGACTATTTCGAAGGAAATACATGAAGTATGTTACATCTGTTTTAAAAGTTGTCATGTGGCTTTATAGATATCAGCAACATGGGTACCACCTGGAAGCTTCTTTAGAAATGCAGAATCTTGGGCCTCATCTCAGACCTGCTGAATCAGAACTTGTATTTTAACAAGATTCATAGGTAATTTGTATGCACATGAAAATTTGAGACACCCTGAGATATAGAATATGCTTATGTCTAACACAATTTCTTAATATATCAATTTTATACATAGGATGAGAGACAAGGATGTGGAGTTGCAAGCTCTTAGCTGATATACATCTTCAGCTTTACTAGATATCACCAAATTAGGCTCTAAAGAAATCTTACATATTTTTGTTACCATCCATATAGTATGAAGTTCCATTTCCCCATGTCCCCACTAACACTTGGTGCTGCTGTCTTTTTAAATTTTCAGCCAATCTGAAGGGTGTTATATCGTATCTTGTTGCTTTAATTTGCATTTCTCTGGTGACTATGAGGATGAGCATATTTTCACATGCTTATTGTCTATTTAGGCTTCCTGTTCTATGAATCACCTGTTTGTGTCCGTCCTCCCCTTCCCCTTTAGGGTTGTTTTCCTTTTTACTTATGGATATATATTCTGGGTACAAATTCTTTCTTAGTTATATGCGCTACAGTTATCTTCTCCTGTATGTGAACTGTCTTTTTTATATTTTGATATTTTTTTGTGGAATAATAGTTTTAAAATATAATTAATTAAAATATATTAAGAATTTCTTTTTGGTTTAGGCTTTTTGTGCTTGGTTTAAGAAATCCTTCCCTGCCTTGAGATCATAAAGATATCCTCCTCCACATTCTACTACAAGTTTTAAAGTTTTGCTTGTCATATATAGTTCTTTAATCCATCTGAAACTTGTTTTGTATATGGTGTGAGTTAGGATTGTTCTTGGCTCTTTTATCATCCCACGTTGGGATTATTATTATAACCGCATTGAGTTTATTGATTCATTTTGGGGAGGACTGACATCTTAACATAATCATATAAGACTTTCCATCTACAAACATGATTTTTTTTCATTTATTCAGGTCTTCCTTTATGTACTTTACTAATGTTTTATAATTTTCTTCATGTAAGGTTCTACATCTTTCCTTTTTATAATTTCTAATACATTATTGTTTTATTTCTAATTTTAGTGTGTTGATCTTATACACAGCATTTGTCAAACTCTATAGTTCTAATTGTTTGTCTGTAGATGTTTTGGATTTTCTATGTAACCAATTATATCATCTGCAAATAACAATTTTGTATCACCCTTTCTAATTCTTGTACTTTATTTTCTTTTGCTTATCTTTTGTAGCACCTAAACTTCCAGCACTATAGGCAATATAAGTTTACAGATCACATATAGAAATATGTAGGTAAATAAAAGAAGAACCCAGTTTTAAGTGTTGGGAGTGGTTATCCTTGAGAAATGTGACTGGAGAGTGAAGAAGGAGAGATCACCACTTTTCATTTTAAGCCTTTATGTACTATTTTTTTTTAAGGATTTGTTTATTTATATCAATCAGTACAGACTCAGGGATTCCCATTTTACCTATGGGTCTTCATCTCTTACTATCATGTATTTATTTTTAAATAAAACTTCCAATGTTGAGATAATTTTAGATTCACATCCAATTGTAAGGAATAATACAGAGAGATCTCTTGTACTCTACCCAATTTCCCCTGATGGTAACATCTTGCAAAACCATAGCACACACTATCACAAGCAGGATATTGATATTGACACAGTCGAGACAGAACAGTTCCATTACCTTCATGTTGCTGTTTTATAGCTACACTCACTTCCTTCCTGCCTACAACCCACTCCTTAACCTCTGGCAACCACTAAGCTGTTCTCTATTTCTTTAATTTTTATCATTTCAAGAATGTTAGATAAGTGAAATCATACAGTATGTAACCTTTGGGATTAGCTTTTTTCATTTAGCATCTCTGGAGATTCATTCAGATTGTTATGTGTATTGGTAATTTGTTTCTTTTATTCCTCAGTAGTGTTCCATGAGTTGGATGTACTACTAATTGTCTAACAATTCATCTGTTGAAAGGCATCTGGGTTGTTTCCAGTTTTGACTCACTATAAATAAAGCTGCTGTAAATATCCATCTATGTATTTTTGTGTGAACATAGGTCTTCATTTATCTCAAATAAATGCCAGGGTTATACGGTAGTTGCATATTTAGTTTTGTAAGAAACTGCCAAACTGTTTTCCAGAGTGGTTTTACCACTTGACGTTCCCACCAAGCATGTCTGAGTGACCCAGTTTCTCTACTTCCTCACCAGCATTTGATGTTGTCACTATTTTTTTATATTAAGCATTCTGATAGGTGTATGGTGATATCTTGTTCAGATTTTAATTTGCATTTCATAGTGACAAATGATGTTTAACATCTTTTTATGTGCTTATTTATCATCTGTATATCATCTTTGGTGAGATCTGTTCATGACTTTTGCCCAGTTTTGAACTGGACTTTTTTTTTTTTTTTACTGTTTGGTATTGAGAGTTTTGTCTACATCTTCTATAGTAGGTCCTTGTCAGATACGTGCTTTGTGTACGTTTTCTCCTGCTCTATAACTAGTCTTTCATCCTCTTAACAGGGTCTTTTGCAGGGCAAAAGTTTTTACTTTTGATGAGGCTCAACTTAAGTTTTCCTTTTATGGATCATGCTTTTGGTGTCAAGTCTAAGGACTCTGCCTTTGTGCAGAGATCCAGGAGACTAACATGGTAAGAATTTTGCTGGGTGTTTTCAAGTGTCCCAAGATCTCTTAAGTGCGACAGCCTTGGGACAAGGATCTACCCAGTAAAGATGAATCCCATCCTCATTGCCAACTCTTAGGGAGGAAGAAATCCTAGATTCCAAAGATTTTCTCCTATTTTTTCTAAAAGTTTTATAGGTTAAATTTTAAATTTGTCTGTGATCCATTTTGAGTTAACTTTTGTATAAGGCATGAGACTTAGGTTGATGTTCATTTGTGGGGGGGATTTCCTGTTGCTCCAGCACTATTTATTGAAGAGGCTATCTTTCCTCCATTGAATTGCTTTTGCACATTTGTCAAAAATCAGTTGGGCATATTTTGGGGTTCTTTGTTTTGTTCCATTGATCTATATGTCTATCCCTCCACAAATATCATACAGTCTAGATTACTGTAGTCTGGCAGGCTGAATAATGGACCCTTGCAGATGTCATGTCCTAATCTGTCACTGTTACCTTACATGATAAGGGACTTTGCATCTGTGATTAAATTAAAGATCTTGAGATGGGGAGATTATTTTGGATTATCCAGGTGGGCCCAATGTAATTACAAAGGAGGCAGGAGGATCAGAGTCAGAGAGAAGAGATTTGATGATGGGAGTAGAACTGAGCATAAATGCCATTGTGAGAAAGGGGCCATAAGGCAAGGGATATAGGTGACTTCTAGAAGCTGGAAAAGGCAAGAAAATGGATTCTTTCCTAGAGCCTCCAAAAGGATTACAGCCTTGTTGACACCTTGATTTTAGCCCAACAAGCTTGATTTAGGAGAACTGTAAAAAAAAAAAAAGTATTGTTTAAAACCACTAAATTATGGTCATTAGTTCCAGCAATAGTAGGGAACTTATACATTGTCTTGAAATCGGCTAGACTGATTCTTCCCATTTTATTCTTGTTTTTCAAAATTGTTTTACTTATTCTAGTTCCTTTGCCTTTCCATATAAATTTTAGATTAATCTCGTCTGTCTCTACAAACAAATTTTGCTAATGTTTTGATAGGCATTTCATTAAATCTGTATATCAATTTGGAGGAGAATAAACATATTAACAGTTTTGAGGCTTCCAATCCAGGAATACAGTATGTCTTTCTATTTATTTAGATTTTCTTTTATGAGCATTGTGTACTTTTTAGTACACATATCCTATACATATTTTATTAGGTTCACATATAAGATTTCTTTTTTTCTTGAGCAATTATAAATATTGTATTTTAAATTTTGGTGTGCATGTGTTCATTGCTACTATGTAAAAATACAATTGATTTTTTGTATGTTTATCATGTATCCTGTGACCTTGCTGAACTCATTTATTAGTTTTAGGAATTTTTTGTAGATTCCTTGTGATATTCTATATAGACAATTATGTCATCCACAAATATTGGTGGTTTTATTTCTTCCTTTCTAATCTGTGTGAGTTATCATAGTTTGTGTTTTGAGGAATTCATTCATTTCCTCTATGTTGCCAAATATATGTGTGTAAAATTGTTTGTAGTATTCCCATAATATCCCTTGATGTCTGCAAGGTCAGTAGTAATAGCCTCTGTTTCAGTCCTGATACTGATAAGTTGTCTTTCTTTTTTCTTTGTCAGTCTTGCTAGAAGTTTGTCAACTTTATTGATCTTTTTAAAGAACCAGGTCTTCGTTTCATTGATTTTCTTGATTGTTTTTCTCTTTAAAATCTCATAGTTTTTGCTCTTAATTTTATTATTTCCTTTTTTGTGGTTGCTCTGGCTTTATTTTGCTTTTATTTTTCTAGGTTTTTGAGGTAGGAGCTCAGATTATTGATTTGAGACTTGCCTCTTTTCAAATATAAGCATTTGGTGCTATAAATACCTCTCTCAGGACTTCTTAACCTATGTCCCATAGATTTTGATATATTGTATTTTCATTTTCACTCAGCTCTTTTAAAAAAATTTCCTTTGAGATTTCCTCTTTGATTTATAGATTTAGAGGTATGTTGTTTAGTTTTCAAGTGTTCGGAAATTTTCCTGTTATCGATTTATCTTTTGTTTCACTGAGATTGGAGAACACTTTCTGTATGATTTCAGATCTTTTGGATTTGTTGATGCTTGTTTTATGTCTCAAGATATAGTATATCTTGTTATGTGTCCTGTGGGTGCTTGAAAATAATGTGTATTTTGCTGTCGTTTTGAGGAGTCTTCTATAAATGTCAATTAGATCCTGTTGGCTAATGATGTTGAATTCTTCCATATCCTTGCTGATTTCCTGACTGGTTGTTGAGTATCAGCATAAACAACATCAACTTTTGAGATAGGGGTGTTGACGTCTCCAACTATAATTGTGCTTTTGTTTATTTCTCCTTTGAGTTCTATCAGTTTTTGCTTCACATATTTTTAGGCTATCTTTAGTGTATGCACATTTAGGATTGTTATTCTTCTTGGAGGCTGACCCTATTATCATTATATAATGCTCCTCTATAACATTGATCACTTTATTTGCTCTTAAGTCTAGTTTATCTATTTAGCAATTCTTACTTTCCCTTGATTAATGTTTGCATGATGTAACTTTTCCCATTCTTTTACTTTCAGCCTGCCCATATAGTTATATATAAAGTGAGATTCTTTTAGCTAGCATAATGCTGTGTCATTATTTTTAATCCACTCTGCTAATCTCTGTCTTTCAATTGGTGTATTTAAACTATATTTAATTGTTGATATGTTAAGGCTTAAGTATGCCATTTTATTTCTTGTTTATTTTCTGTTTGTTCTCTTCGTTTTTCATCTTTCTGTTTTCTTTCCCTAACTTCTTGTGGGTTACTTGAACATTTATTAGAATTCTATTTTTATTATTTGTAGTATTTTGTTGTGCAGCTCTTTGAAAATATACCAACAACAACAAAAAAGAGAATACATGCACAAAACAAAAAGAAAAGAAAAAGAAAATTTGGTGGTTGGTCTAGGTCTTACATTATCTGCACATAACTTATCATGGGCTTCTAGGGTTGTTTTACCAGTCTGAGTGAAGTGTAGAAACTTTACCTCCTTTTATATCACTGTCTTCTCCTGTTTATAATTGTTTTAAATGCTTTCTCTATGTACATTTAGAACTACATTAGGCAATGCAATGATCTTTGCTTCAGTTATTAAATATAATTCAGAAAACTCAGGAGGAGAAATAAAGCCCATTGTATTTACCCATATTATTTTTGCTCACTGTGTTCTCCCTTCCTGATATACCAAGAGTCCTTCTTTTATCATTTCCTTTCTGTTTATAGAATATCTGATAGCTATTACTTTAGGTAGGTTAGCTAGCAAAAAATTCTCTTTGTTTTCCCACATCTGAAAATGTTTTCATTCCGCTTCATTTCTCAAGGATATTTTTTTCCTGGATATAGGATTCTAGGTTGATCATTCTTTTCTTTCAAAACACGTAAATTATTGTGCTGCTTCCTTCTGGCCCCCATGGTTTCTGATGAGAAATAAGCTGTCATTCGAATTATTTTTCTCCATAGGCAAGGTGTTTTTCTCTGGCTGCTTTCAAGATTGTTCCTTTGTTTTTAGTTATAAATTTAATGATAATATCTCTTTGTCTGGCTTTCATTTCAGTTTATTTTCTTTGGGATCTGTTCAGCTTCTTGAATCTGATGTGTAGGTTTCTGTCTCTTGCCAAATTTGGGACATTTTCAGCTTTCTTTGAGCACTCTTTTAGTCTTTTCTTTTCTCTTTCTGGGACTCTGATGACATAAGTGTTAGATCTTTTATTATAGGTCCAAAGGTCCTTGAGTGTCTGTCTTTTTCTTTTCAGTCTATTTTCTCTCTGTGGTTCAAGGAAATTTCTTTTGCTCTACCTTCTAGTTTGTGGATTCTTTTCTCTGTCTCCTCCATTCTGCTGTTGAATCCATCCACTGAGCTTTTTATCTTGATTATTGTGTTGTTACATTCTAAAATTTTTACTTGTTTATTTAGTTCTTTATGTCTTCTATTTTTTCTGAGATTTTCTATTTTTTTCATTTGTCTCAAATGCATTTGTAAGTATTTTTAATCATAGCTGCTTTAAAATCTTTGTCAGATAATTCTAACATTGTTTTCATCTCAACGTTGGCATCTATAGATTGTCTATTCTTATTCAGTTTGAGATCATCCTGGTTCTTTAAACGATGAACGATTTTAGATCAAAACCTGGGCATATTCATATTATATTTTGAGACATTATACTTCCTTTAAACCTTCTGTTTTTGCTGACTTTCTCTGATATCCTTCTAGTAGAGCAAGGGGTAGGGCTCCTTCATTAATTTCAGGTGGAAGTAGATGTCTGGGTTCCCCACTTGGCTTCTGTTGACACTTGAATTGGGGGCTCCTTGTTACTGCCACATGAGGGTGGAAGTTCTGGCTCCCTACAATAATCTCCACTGACGCCATGGCTGGGGGAGGAGAGATTATTACTGGGCCAGCCAAGATGAAAGTCTGGGCTTCCTACTTGGCTTTCTCTGACCACACCTATGTTGGGTTGGTGAAGTACTTCATTACAGCCTGGTGAGGAGGTAAGTCTAGGCTTGTCAGGCGGCATTTGCTGTCATGAGTGGGGATGAGAGTCACGGTGTTTTCTGTGGTGTTTAGCAGGAGTAGAGTGGTATTGGCTGAAAGTTTTCTGCTTTGCTAGTCTGCACCTTTCCTTGTTCTTTGGCTAAATAGAACAGGCTTAATGGCGTAGACATATTTTTTTCTGTGCCTGTTGGTGTTTCTGGGTTGCCAGCTTCTTCACCTTCAAGTCTAGAATACATGAGGCAAAAGGAATGTCTGGGGAAATCAGCACCGTGTCATTCCTTGGGTCCTAAAGTCCCTGGTTGGTCTGCTTTCTTCTCTGGACTTTGCAGAGTCTTCGTATGTTTGTTTTATATATAATATTCAGGGTTCTTAGTTGTACTTAGCAGGAGAAATAGGCAAAAGTACATCTACTTCATCTTCTGAAAAGCAGATGCCTCCTATTTTATTTTTGTAACCATGCTCATGCTTATCTTGATATATCTATCTACCTGTATCTCTCTCTAAAGAAAGCTGTCTAATGAAGCTATGCTGAAGTCTTTTATCCTCCCTTTAGGAAGTAGAAATATCAGCAATCATCGCATTTACTTTAAAGCTGTGCTCAAATCACTAAAGCAGTGCTCAATATATTTTTGTTGATGTTAATGGCATTCCTGTCATTACATTTCTTTTCCAAGATACAAGCTAACTGCTATTTCTCCTCTATATTTTCTGATATTGTAAAATGTGTTTGGCAGAACAATAACCTAGATAGGGTTGCTAAATTATATCTGCAAAAATACTGCATACAATAGATTAGTGTCCGAAACCTTAATTTTGAAAAGACATGACATAGAACATCCACAGATAACACTTACTAGCTTTTATTAGATTTCACTGCTTATGTGTATACAATTTCTGTGATAACATAATGGTATGATTTATTTAATTGGAAAAAAGGAAGAGTCACATGTCTGGTATTTTTTTTACCAGACAATAAGCTCAAATGCTGGACTGTCTTTGTCAAAACCAGACACCTGGCAACCTCTGAACCTCACCAGGGAGGTTCAGACCCACTGGAGCAAGGCAGGCAATCTGGGAAGTTTCCAGGAAGTTAAATTCAATAAGCATTTATTGTGCAACGAGAGGACATCTGGACCAGTGTAAAGCACATTGGTAAAGTCTAACAACAGGCACTAGATAAACAGATCAGCAGCATCAAAGGGCTCTCACTAGGGACTGTACGTGTGTTCCCCAGTAGCCTGGAAGAGCTTACTGAGAGTAGCATTTGGCTATAACCAAAGCATTGGAATGGCTATGAATATCAGTAAACAAGTAGAGGAGATTGAGGTTTAAGCAGAGATGACAGAGAGAGAGAGAGAGAGAGAGAGAGAGAGAGAAATGAAAGGTCCCTTGAGCTAGAGGAATTAGGATTCTGAGATGACCAAATCAGGTGTGCAGAGAGAAAGGAGCAAGATGAAGGCCAAGTCAAAAGCAACAAGGCAAGAGTCTAATTACCAAATTCTGAGCACAAAGAAGCCAGACTCTCCTACTCAAGCCACTTTGTCTGAACCTTCTATACCAACCTATTTAAGTCTGTGCTGTGAACGGGTGAAAAAAAAAAAGTGAGAGGCTTCTGTACTCACTTTGTCTTGAGAATTTCTTCATGCTTGATTTTATTCACTTAACTCTCTTACTTCTTAGTTTGTTGTTATTATTTATTTGCATTTATTTTATTTTGTTTTGCCCTTAGTCTGATTCCAGACTTTAGCTCTTGCACTCTGTCGAACCTATTGGAATGCTGCCTCTGTAATTAAACATACTGCCTTGGCTTTGGTTCATGGCACCCTCCAAGAACACCTGGAAAGCCTGGCTGTGCTCTCAGGCTTTTTACACTCTAGCCACAGGGAAATTGTTTTCTATTCCAGTTCCACTTAAGTCTTCCAGTTGGTCCTACACTTTGTCCAACCTCCATCTGATGGGGGAGGTGGGGTGGACTCAATACAGACTAATACCACAGCTGGCTTACTGCTGAGACACCACAGCTACTGGCCTAGGACTCTTTAAATCTCTTAGACCAACACTATTGGTCCCTATACCGGGGTGGAGCTTTGTGTGTTGGTAGGTCTGAATGACCCAGTCAGGCAGATCATTTCACTTAACCTACTATGTTTAAAGCTCAATATAAAGTTAAACAAGCACCACTTTGAAGGCATAATTGTTGTTAAATCACTCTTGTACATTTCTGACAGCACTCTAAATGGAATAGAAAAATTATATATAAAAATTATCAGGTTATTAAGGCAGAGTTACAAAAACATTTCTCATAGAATGCCTAAAACAGACATAAGACTGCATATAGGCTCTTGTCTTGGAATCTCCAGACATTGGTGGGAAATGCTGAATGAATGGAGGAAGGACAGCAAAAACAGACAGGTACATATTTACTAAGAGCACCAAATGAGAAACATCAAGGTCTCACAATAAGTGAAAGATAAATAACTAAAAGCCTATGCTTTTAAAATCAACTTCCTTTCCCTGTTTCTTCAACACCAAAGTGCCAGAGTCTTCCTGACAAAATTTATGCTTTGTCTTGCTCATACACTCACATCTTAGCCAGAGAGTTCCAAACAGCAACTCTCACCTACAAGGTTTTGATGAAGTTTTCCAAGACTGGTTCTTGATTTAACAGGAATTATGTTAAGTTCCAAATCTCAGACAAACTGGATTAGTGTCAAGCCCTTATTCATCCCTTTTACCTGTTGCCAGGACTTCTTACCTCTGTTCTAATCTTTGACATCAAAACTTCTAATCTGGTTTCTAACCCTTGTAACCTTTGCCTGAGTTCCATGTCCATTCTGTCCAGTGTGTTCCAGAACCACTCTCTATTCTAATTTTATGATTTCCTAAACCTTCACTCAGACAAGAGATACTCATTCTGCCTGTCAGCTGACTCTGCTTACCCTTCTTGTCTGGTTTCAGACTTTGGGCTTTGCCATAACCATTCATTTCTGGGTTCTTCACCAGACATGACCTGCTGTGTACAGCTAGCTTTCTTGGATATCTGGACTTGGCTTCTGTTTTTAAGTCCTGTACCTTTGTCCTGGTCCTTGATATTATCAGCATCCCATGTTCTTACTTTTGACTCGGGACCAACCTGTCTTTGTTTGTGCAGTAGGTAAATTGCATGGTAGGCATGCTCCTAAGTCTTTCGGGCATTCATACTGATGAACTTGCCTCCTATTCCAGGGACTCCCACCTCACTCATAGTTCGCATAGTTCACTCATCCCTTCCTGTGACTGTACTCTTAGGTTATCCCATGTTTTCAACATCTGAGATTCCTCCCCTCCAACAAATATCATCTAACTTTATTTCCTGTTTTCTTAGCTATGCATTTTAATTTGGGGGGAATTTTTAATTTTTGCACATTTTAAAGGTTGCTTTCCATTTACACAGTTATTACAAAATTATTGGCTCTATTCTCCATGTTGTGCAATAAATCCCTGAGCCTATTTTACACCTCTACATAGTTCATACCTCTCACTTCTCCATGCCTATAGTGCCCCCCTACCCACTGGTAACCATTGGTTTGCTCTCTATATCTGTGAGTCTGCTTCTTTTTTTGTTGTTATATTCACTAGTTTGTTGTATTTTTAAGATTCCACAGATAAGTGAATTCATATAGTATTTTTATTTTTCTGTCTGACTTATTTCACTTAACATAATACTGCCCAATTCTTTCCATGTTGCTGCAAATTTAACTATACATTTTAAATAAACTACTTCATGTTAACGGTTATCTAACCATCCATTTTCCCTTTGCAAATCTATATGCAATTTAAATAGGGATTTTATCTAGAAATTTTTTACTTGAAAGAGGAACTCTAACAGGCATAGGCAGATTGTTAGATACTAAAGTAGGTAGTTTAGGAGAGGTTTTTGGGTGGCTGAAGCTTTGGGGCTCCTATTCAATCACAGTAGCCCATCTATTTTTTAATTAATTATTTTTATTTTTAATTATGATGAGGAAAACATAACAAAATTTACCATCTTAACCATTTTTAAGTGTACGGTTCAGAAGTGTTAAGTAGATTCACCTTGTTATATAATAGATCCCCTCCCTTTCTAAAATTCACTTTACATCACTTTACTTTTATGAAAGTACCCGTTTTTTGCTAAACAAAAGAAATCCAAAGAGGATTTTCACTTTTACAAAATAAAAAAAAAGGCAAAAAGCGAAAAAAATATTCAGCATTTGTTTTGCAGCCAGCCGTTATAGAGGCAGTGCACCTGAGCACTTTCCCTAGGAACTACACTCAGCATCTCAGCATCAAGCTGCCATAGCTTTGAACTGTGTGTCTGAGCATCTGTGATTTATCTCAATTTATTTTGTGCGTTCATACAATAATTTCCTTGGGACACAAGATGTATCCCAAAGAACTTGTTTCTTTCCTTTATACCATTTTGGCTTAAGGTTTCACAGGAATGCTCTACTTTTGGATATTGGGGGAAACTCCTACTCATTAAACAATAATTCCCTTCCCCTCTCCCCTTCTTCCCCTCAGCCCCTGGCAACCACCATTAGTAGTGTCTCTACTTTTTTTTTTAATTGAAGTATAGTCTGTTTACAATGTTGTGTTAATTTCTGGTGTACACCATAGTGATTCAGTTATATGTGTATATATATTCCTTTTCATATTCTTTTTCAGTATAGGCTATTACAAAATATTAAATATAGTTCTCTGTGCTATACAGTAGAATCTGTTGTTTATCTATTTTATATATAGTAGTTAGTATCTGCAAATCCAGAACTCCCAATTTATCCCTTCATCCCCTGCTCTCTCCCCTGGTAACCACAAGTTTATTTCCTATGTCTGTGAGTCTGTTTCTGTTTTATAAATAAGTTCCTTTTTTTTTAGATTCCACATAAAGTGATATCATGTGGTATTTTTGTTTCTCTTTCTGGCTTACCTCACCTAGAACAACAATCTCCAGGTCCATCCATGTTGCTGCAAATGGCATTATTTTATTCTTTTTTATGGCTGAGTAGTATTCCATTGTATATATCTATATCAGATCTTCTTTATCCAGTCAACTGTTGGTGGACATTTAGGTTGTTTCCATGACTTGGCTATTGTAAATAGTGCTGCTGTGAAAACTGGGGTGCATGTATCTTTTCGAATTAGCTTCCTTGAAATATATGCCCAGGAGTGGGATTACTGGATCATATGGTAAGTCTATTTTTAGATTTTTAAGGAACCTCCATACTGTTTTCCATAATGGCTGCACCAAACTACATTCCCACTAACAGTGTAGAAAGGTTCCCTTTTATCCACACCTTCTCTAGCATTTATTGTTTGTGGACTTTTTAATGGTGGCCATTCTGACTGGTGTGAGGTGATACCTCATTATAGTTTTGATTTGCATTTCTCCAATAATTAGTGACATTGAGCATTTTTTCATGTGCCTATTGGTCTTTTGTATGTCTTCATTGGAGGAATGTCTGTTTAGGTCTTCTGTCCATTTTTGATTGGGTCGTGTTTTCGTTGTTGTTGTTGTTTTTATTGAGTTGTAAGAGTTTGCATATTCTGGAAATTAAGCCCTTGTCAGCTGCATCGTTTGCAAATATTGTTTCCCATTCCATAGGTTATCTTTTTGTTTTGTTTATGGTTTTTTTTTCTGTGCAGAATCTTATAAGTTTAATTAGGTCCCATTTGCTTATTTTTACTTTTATTTCTATTACCTTGCTAATAGTGTATCTACTTTTGAATGGGATTGGCTCAACATGGATATTAAAGAAAGACAACACTCTGTTTTTCTTTTTAACCCAAAATTATGGATGAGACTTACGGTAGAGTTGGCAGACCAACTCTACCAATTCTATTTCAACAGTCAGGAATAACCTTGTTAGTTGCCCTTAGTTTTGAAGTGTGATGAACTCTAGAGGCAAAAATGAGTGCTGAGGAAGTCCACATTTTGGTTAAAAGATTTTCTTGGATCTTGAACGTGCTATGATCTTTCTTGAAATTTGAGGAATTCAGCTAATTATCAACCCTAGGTTTTCCCTCCCTTTTTTATGTAGTTGATGTTTTCAGAGTATAACTGCAACAAGAGGTTTTAAGGTACTGAGCACATTTCAACAATACAAAATAATACCATAAAGTCCATTCAGTGATAAGTATGAACTTGATATAGCCTTTAGATAGGTATTTTGCAGTTGCGTTAAGATAAATATCTCTTAATTCATTCGTGAAATACTTTCAGCATTAGGTAAAGAAAAAAATATCCCCAAGAAAACTGACGGAAAGCTTGCCAACCTAGAGTGGTTGGCTTTGAATCATTATTCCAGTGAAGGAAGTTCTGAATCACCTATATGTTTTATAATCCCCAGGGGAACATGACCAAATCCCTAGAGCCAGGAGAAGGTTTTAAGTTGAGAAATGGTCTAAAGGTTTTACTTGCTGATACTTGCCATGTGATAGTCTGAAAAAAAGACCTTTGTCAGATTTGTTAGTTTTGTTCTGTATCATTTTACATTATATGCCTACAACTTGCCTGCCATTCCAAGAAGACTTTTGGTAGTAAATTCTCCCATGTATGAATATTCTCTATATTAATTTTCTGCTGGCCCACATGTTCTCCAAGAAGCTCATTTCGACTCTATTTTTTGAAGCAAAGTCGCAAATGTCCTCCAATGCCTATTGTCTCTTCACCCTGGAGTATTCAGAAACACGAGGACTGCTTCCTATGACCTACACTTTGGGACATGGGTGACATCAGGTCAAGGGTTATTCAACAGAATGGGACTCAGGAAAGTGAAGAATCAGATATTCAAAATTAACACAAAGAATGTGTTACATGTCCAAGGAGTTATGTAAATAGGTTAGATGTCCAAGGAGTTATGCAAGGTATGAGGGCTCCCGCAATTCTTAAAGGAGAAGACGGGAAGGGTCCCAAATCCAGAAAGACATGGAGTTTGGAGAGCAGTGACCATGAGTACATCTTGTGCTTCATTTTTATTATCTGTAAAATAAAAGAAATAGATTAGTCAATGTTGTGGATTGAATTATTTGCTCCCAAAAGATACGCTGAAATCTTAGCTACCAGTATCTCAGAATGTGATCTTACATGGAAATAAAGTCATTGCTGATGTATTTAGTTAATATGAGGTCATACTGGAGTAGGAGGGACCCTTAATCCAACATGCCTGGTGTCTTTGTAAGAGGAGAATAGAGACACACAGGGAGAACTCCATGTGAAGATGGAGGCAGAGATTAGAGTTATGAAGCTGCAAGCCAAGGAATTCCTGGGGCTACCAGAAGCTGGAAGAGATAAGCAAGAATCTTTCCTAGGGGCTTTGGAATATGAGAGAGTAAGCTTCTGTTGTTTCTAGCTATCCCAGTTTGTCTTAATTTTTTACAGCAGCCCTAAGAAATTAATACAACCACATCTAAGTTCTCTGTTCCCACTAACACTTTTTAATTGTGATTTTAAAAAAGCATTTCTGGTGTATATTGTGGTATAATAGTGCTAGGCACAGTTAATATCCAGTGAAATGTAGATGCCTATTCCAGGTAGCCCAGTGAAATTTACGCTGATTATAATGCTTCAAAGCTCATTTTGGAGAAAGCCATAGCTTGTCTAAAAAGTGATGCTTTATTCAGATCCATAGAGAGAAAGCAATATTTCCAGACTGAGCTATTGTGCTGGAAGATAACATGCCTGTTCCAGAGCCACAAAATTAATGCTTTTTCAAAATACCTTAATGCAGGGGAAGAAAGGAAAGTAAAAGTCCATATGATGGCTCGGGTTGAAGTAAGCTAGGAAGCAAGAATGAGAGGAGCCTAAGTCTGCAGTCATGACAGGGAAATTGGAGGAGGTAAGAGAACAGACCCTTTTTTACTTGAGTCGTTACATAATCCCTCAAAATACCAAAATCATGGTCCGGAGTGAGAAGGTATAGTGTGGAATGTATAAAGATATAAATGGAAAAAAAAGATAAGAAGTCATCTTCCTTTACCTTGATTCATAATAATAATTGATGATGATGATGATTGTTGTGAGAAGCAATGTGCCATAGCCCCTGAGTGTTCCCGCATGGTGTTACTGGGTATGTCAATCATGTAAAGCCCTGACTGCTCTTTACCTAGGCTGTTTCTCAGAGCTGTGTTTCTGCATACAACCTTGAAAGATGAGGCAATTACTGTTCCTGGAGAAAGAGCAGGCTTGTTTACTGCTTACTATAAAAGCTATCGATCCCCTAAGCTCAGTGTTCCTCAACAGTAATTCAAAGCCACCATGTGTTCAGCATCTACCTGGGTTCCCACATGCCATCCTTGTGGGGACTGAGAGCAAAGGGGACGGATGCAAATATGCAGATGATCCTGTTGCTTGCTGTGCTTGAGTAAAACCCTTTATCCCTGAACCAGTAGTCTCCTGTCCTCTGTCAGCATTCATGAACCTTCAGCAAGCTAATTTGTTAGCCTGCAAGTAGGGTAAAATCCCAGACCCTGACATTAATAAGAGAAGCTATCTTCATCTACTGTGGTTAATGATAGTAAAAGACAATAGTAATTTAAAAAATAATAACAATACCATTTATGGAGGGCTTACTATATGCCAGGCACCACTTTATGCACTTTACATAAATTTTCTCATGTCATGCCCACAACAATCTTACTGAGAAGGCAAATGACTTGCCCAGGGTCACATATTCTTAAGGCCACCTGACTGTTATCATTACTGTTCTTTCTTCCTTGCTAACATCCTTCTTTCCTCCTCATTGCTACCTTCTTATTTTAATTCATTTCACAATCAAAAGTACTATCATATTAAAATAACGGACAACTCACTCCTCCAGAAAATTCTTTTGTGTCACACGTTTCTTCTTCTCAACATAGTAGTTAATAGCCCAGACTCTGGAGCCAGTCTTCACTTGCTAGCTGGGTGACCTTGGGGCAAGTTATTTAATATCTTTGTGTCTCAATTTCCTCATTTGTAAAATGGGGGGTAATAACAATACCTACCTCACAGGGTTGTTGTGAGTCTCAAGTGGGTTCCTCTATGTAAAGGACTTACAAGAGTGCGCAATATGTAGTAATAGTTCCATTCAAATTAGCTATTTTTCCACTAATCTGCCTTCTTTTCTGAAGGCAGAATATTCCTGAATCAGCTTTTCTGCTATATAAATTCCTGATTGATGGTGATTGTTGTAAGCATCTTCAACTTCATCATCTTCAATTGAGTGCACACCATTTGCAAGGTAGGTACTATGTTTACATCAGAATAATATTCCATTTCAATCAAGAAAGTTATTCTATCAGGAATCTATCATGGCTAGATGCCACAGGGAAATCAAGGCAAGTTGACGGCATTGCCCTGGCCCTAAAGAAACTTACAGTCTACCCGATGAGATGAAATTAACACACATGAAATCATTAGAGGGGAATAAATAATGATTGATATATTGCTCATATAAACTCATATAAATACAATATCAATTGAGAGAAGGACGACAACAGGGTGGCAAAAAAATTTTCATGTGGTAGAAGTAAGAATCATGCTGAGTGTTAAAGTGTGGGCAACATTTACTCTGGCACACAGGGAAAAGTGAAGACTCTACATTTAACACTTTTTAGTTTTACAATTCTGTTCTGTATACAGACTCATTTTATCTTTGTGGCAAGCCCTTTGGAGAGACAGAAGGTATTCTTATTCTAGCCCATAGGTGGGTCCTGATGCGCAGAGCAGTAAATAATTTGCCCTGGGTCTAGAGCCGGTAAGTGGAAGTACTTAACCACTCCAGCTCCAGCAAAGCCTCTGCCTAAAAGAAGCTTACACCTGTTAATTGTGACTCTCATACAGGTATAAAATGAATGTGTTAAAGATTTTATTTTACTTGTTATTAATGAGAGAACTGGTAAGATGCTACAACCAGTTCAAAGGAGTAGTTGAAGATACACACATTTGTATGGAGTAAAGAAATGTTGAAATGAATTTAAAAATAGATTGGATACTGGCTTTTCCATGGGGGATGGGGTGGAGGAGGTAAGTCAATTGTACCTCCACCAGGCAGAAATTATTTGTATGTCTATAGACAAGAATTATTTTTCATTGCTACTACTAATCTCCAATTTACAGAGTTTTAAAATAGCTCAAAGGAAATGAAAGACTGGAATTAGTTAGAATCTCTTCTAACTAATGCACCATTTCTGTTGGAGACACCCAGTCATCTTTTTTGTTTATTTCAAATTTCCATATTCTCCTGAGTTATAGACATAAACAGAATACAAATGAAGCAGTAGCAAATGCTACAAGGCCACAGGGTTGGAGGTGGGGAGTTAGTGTTACCTGGTAACATATCTTGGGCTCCTAAGCTAGTCTGGAGTTTCTTAGGACCAGGAACTTAATCAAGGGTGAGGGAAGCTGTTTTGTGTTAAGAAGGGTCATTCCGAGAGGTCCGCTGTAAGTCAAACCAGTTTTGAGTTCAAGGGAGGCTTGAAAGTGGGGTTTCCAAGTTGCTAAGTGGTAGATGGTGGCCAGTACATTCCAGCCTGGCCAATTTCATAACACCAAGATTCGGAGATTCAGATCACCATTTAACTAAGTTTATATTTAGCAGAGATTTTTTTTTTAAAGAGAAAGTAGTAATTAATTTTATGAGCTCAACATGGATGCACTTTCCTTACTGCCAGAAACTAGGGGTACCAGGTGAACAAAGAAGAGGTTTTATAGATATCCTAATCAGGGGATTGCACAGACATGCACTTCTGAAAGATGTATACATATCCATATATGTTAATATATAGCTCATCCCTTAAAATATAATTATGTGCTTATACAAGGTGATACAAATATTAACCCATAGACTTGACCTTACACGTAGGCAGCCATATGTGTGATCTGAAGGGTGATTAAAAGCCTCCTTGCTCCAAGATATCCTCCTAGTAATCTGCCTTAGTTTAGGACATTCCCACCACTAATGTTACTTCTCCCATGCTAGAATGCAACAGAATCTTCTAAAGAGGATTGGCAAAAGAGTGGGATGAAAAAGTCTAGAATGCACACAGAAAGGGCAGGTCTGAGAGGGATGCCATGGGGGCAGCTCTGGAATATGCCACAGGAGGTGCTGTGAGAGCTCTAGACACCTAGAAGGAGGATCAGTGACAAGGAGGGCAGGAAAGGAAGACTGTAAGCATTAGAGGGCAAAATTGACCGTACCACAGTGTTGCAATGGCCCTGTAACCCTATCCAGCAGTACGAATACTGTACATTAAGAACTACTCTGTAGAAGAATTGAATTTCAAAAAGTCAAGTCCCATATTTTATGAGAGGCATCTAATTTTCCTAATGTTAGCATGTTGTTGAAAACTATTTGGCTGAGACCTGATAGTCTGGGACAAAAGTTACAAATCAGGTATTACCAGAAAACAAGAGTAGAAGTGGGAAAACTGGTTCATCAGTCAAGGTTAAAAACTTAAATGCAAATAGCCAAGAGAGATATTTTTTACCACCATCTGCATCCTCATCATCCTTGCAATCAATACAGTCATTAAATACCTATCGGTACACTGAGCTGTAGCAAATAGGTGAGCATATGCATGATCCCCTACCCTCATGGGATTTTGAATGGTGTAGACAATTCCATGGCAGAAGTACAGGAAACAAATTCAGAACTTGAAAAATTAATACCTGACATTAATTTAATAAATTACATATTTTCACTGAGTGCAAATAAAAGGTAAGTGCATTTACCAGAGAGTTGAGTCAAGGAGCTTGAAGAAGGGATTACTGCCACTTATCAAGACTTGTCTGGTGGAGATAGACTTTCAAGAGCTGTTTCAATGATGGGAAAAATGAAGCTCATAGAATAGGAGTGGGTATATTTTAGTAGAATATTCAGAGATGAGCATTAAAATAGGAATGGATAAATGACATCTTCTAGGGGAAACTCTGTTCCCTTAACCTTAGATTTTCTTGAGGGAAAATAGCCTAGAGGGATACCCATGGTCTGTCTCTCCTTGACCCTCCCTTATGCCCTACCAAGTGAAGAAAGACTTACCTGAGTAATGAGCTTTTGAGGAGAAATTGAGAATGCTCTGCTCTGCCATTTCCAGGTCCTCTGTCTCAGGGATTTGTTGTGATCTGCTCTTAGCCTGTGGGAGAAGGCCTGAGCTTGTCCTCTCTGAACCAGTGACTAGGTGAGTGAGGCTCCCTAATTCAGGGGTGGAGGGAGGCATTAAGAAACCGTTGAGGTCTCACATGTCATCTCTGTCCTCCAGTCCAGGTTTGTAACTGATATTTTCATCTCCTATCTGGCTCTGGTGTTTGTGTCTCAGCTGCTTTCAAATTAGGAAGAGGAAAAGGGGTGTTATTGACTGTTGTCCTAAAACCCAACAGAGCAATTGGTAAGTTTATCAGGAAGAAGTGGAGGGGCCTGATAAGAAAGAAAGGAAGAGAACTCTCAGAAATCTCATGAAGAAGCCCAAACTTCACTATCTTCCATTTTCCTTACTACAGTGGTCATCATGAAGCTATGATGCTGTTTAGTCCAGTGCTTCTCAGACTATCCATAGTGAAAGACCAGTCTGTCTGTCTGTCTGTCTTTCTTTTTTCTTATTTTTAAAAAATGCCAATCCATCATGGAATGATGATTTTTAAAAACAAAATGAGTCCATCAACAGATGAATGGATAAAGAAGACATCACACACACACACACACACACACACACACACACAGAGGCTAGGATAACACACAGCCATAAAAAAGAATGAGATTTTGTCATTTGTAACAACATAGACAGACTTGGAAGGTATTATGCTTAGTGAAATTAGTCAGACAGAGAAAGACAAATACTATATGATATCACTTGTATGTGGAACCTAGAAATAAAACAAACTAGTGAACATAACAACAAAGAAGCAGACTCATAGACATAGAGAAGAAACTAGTGGTTACCAGGGAGGCTAGGGAAGAGGGGAGGGGCAAGATAGGGGTATGGGATTAAGAGGTACAAACTACTATGTATGAAATAAGTAAGCTACAAGGATATATTGTTATAGCACAGGGAATATAGCGAATCTTTTATAAGAGCTATAAATGGAGTATAATCTTTAAAAATTGTATAACTGAAACTTACACATAATATTGTATCTCAGCTATACCTCAATTAAAAATACAATAAGAATGAATTACTGTAAAGTGATATTAAATAAAAACCAAGCTCCAATTTTTTAATAATTAGGTCCAACAGACATAAAAATACTGTTACATTGCTGTGTTTGTAAGAGCTAACTCTTTTTTTCAAGTGGGTTTTCTTTGTTTGTTTTCTTCTTTTTTTTTAATTAGCTTACTGTTTTTTGGATGAGGGTTGGAGGTAATTAGGTTTTGTTTATTTTTTTGATGGAAGTACTGGGGATTGAACCCAGGGCCTCTTGCATGCTATACCCTCCCCTTGTAAAAGTTAATTCTTAATTTCTGACTTATCGCAGACCAATGACAAGCAGTTCATAAACCATCACTGGTCTGTGACCCACACTTTTTAGTAGCATTGATCTGGTCTATTCGGTTCACAGAAGTCTTATCATCCTCCTACAATGACGCAGAGTAGCATAGTGCTTAAGAGCACAGGATTGGGCCACAGACTTCTAACTCCCAAAGAATGAGCAGTGGAGTCAATATTAATACCTTCCTCAAAGGGTTGATATGAGGATTAAATGGAAATCTGTGCAAAGCACTTGACTGCCAAGCCTTTTATAAGTGTTCAATAAATGTTATTTTTATTCTGGACCAATATCCATGTTGGGTGGTAGGTTTCTGCTTAACGTTTTGGAAGAGGTCTAAATAGGTGGAAATAATTATCCCCACAATTTGTTCTTTGAATGAGTCAGATTGCATTATCTTCTAGTAATTGGGGCAATTG
This sequence comes from Vicugna pacos, assembly GCF_048564905.1. Taxonomy (NCBI): domain Eukaryota; kingdom Metazoa; phylum Chordata; class Mammalia; order Artiodactyla; family Camelidae; genus Vicugna; species Vicugna pacos. The sequence continues at coordinate 79,747,461 of NC_133023.1, forward strand.
GGTCTTTTTTTTTTTTTTTTTTACTGAAGTATAGTCAGTTTACAATGTTGTGTTAATTTCTGGTGTACACCATAGTGATTCAGTTATACAGGTATATATATCCCTGTTCATATTCTTTTTCATTATAGGCTATTATAAAGTATTGAATATAGTTCCCTGTGCTACACAGTAGGACCTTGTTGTTCATCTATTTTGAATACAGTAATTAGTATCCACAAATGCCGAACTCCCAGAAATTGGGTCTTTGTGTTTTCTTGCTCAGAGGCTGACAGAATCTGTGCAAGTGAATCAAGGGGCTTGAAGACTTAGTCTCAAGGCCACATTGGTTCATCTTTGAGATGCAAATGTGATTCTTTTGGGTAAGCTCTAGATAAGTAGCCTAGTCAAAACCATTGTCATAGATAGCCATAAATGGTCCTAGTCAAAGGCCTATCCCAAGCTCAGTGGACCACTGTCTGTCTGTAGCAATGTTTGCAGTGTTTACTAGTGCTGCCTAATATTCTCTCCTAAAATACTGGTTCTATTTCCCATCAGAAAAGCAGGCCTGGAAGGCATGCATGGAGCTAGAACAACTTGGGAGTTGGGGGCGTGAACTGGGGGTGCCCTGGAGCCTACATTGTACCTGACTGAGTTGGGTCAGGAAGCAAAGTGTGCCAAATGGCCTTGTAACAGGGTGATACGAAAATTGCTACTTGTCAGAGAAGTAGCTGAATGTTCCAACCCCTGCCCCCTCCCCCGGCATTTCCACCTCATTATGAAAAAGTAATAATATATAAAAAAGTAATAGTGCTACACCTGAATGGCATGGAACATTAACTGATTGTTTCCCCATATCAAACAAACAAACATGCTTTCCAGAAAGGCGGAGCTAGTGAAAGTCTGACTTGCTCTCACTCTTCTGGTCTGTTCAGTCAGCAGGGCCAGCACTGAGGGGGTTTGGGTCATGGGGGCTGTTTAGAGCACGGCTCTGGCCTCACCTGGCTGTCCTGCTCTGCGGAGAACTCAGCTGACTTTATTTATTTATTTTTTCCAGTTTGATCTGGTAAAGCTACAAGTTTCATGTTTCAAATTTACTTCATCACTGCAGAATTGATTCCTGTGTGATTCCCTATAAAGGGAACACTATCCCCTAAGGCAGGTGAACCCAAATTATCAGAGATTAAATTTACTTTTTAACAGAGGGAATAAGCTCAATGACAGTTGAGGGCGGTTGTGTGTGTGGCGTGGTGGTATTGTAGTCAGGGCTTCAGCAGATACGTGTTGTTCATCTTTGAATTTAACACTTCTGAGACAGCCTAAGGACTACCGGAAGGGAGGGATATTTATCACATTGTTATATTGAAAAGAAAGCTGAGTGACGAGTAAGACATTCCCCCTTAGAAACAAAGCCATCTGGCAGGTCCTTGGCAGAACTGAAAATGATACAATGTTAATGATCGAATCCTCTTTCAAAATTAAAAGCCATTCTTGTTCCTCATCTAATGATTAAAAATGGTATGTATTTACCTGGAATATAAACTACAAATGCCTGGCTCACTGTCCTTGAATTTTTTTTGAGATGAGTGGGGAGGATTGCTATTTTAACAATTGAAATAAAATTCCTTTCCTGCATTCCTGCTGAGATGATCCACATCCTGGTGGAAAGCCTCACCTAGGAAATCATGCTCTCTGTAGCCATGTATTCAAATTCAGTTAGGGATTCAGTGAGAAATAAAAGAAGAGGCATTTATAAGAATAAATATTACAAAGCAAAAAAAAAAGAGAGACATTTAAGGGGAAGCCAAGCTTTTGATTAAACAGAACCAAAGAGTGTCCCCCAGGAGATCTCACATTTCCCTGTGTCCTTCTCCAAAAAGGTGAAGTAGAAAGTAGTCACTAGTGATGAGAACACCTTGGTTCTGATCCAGCGGAGTCCTTGGATAGCCTGGGCCACAGCGAGAGAATACTTGGCTAAAATATCCTGGTAACTTAGAACTGTCATGCACACTGTAAAAGCCTCTAATGTTCCTGTAGCATTTAGCCCCCACCTACACCCTAAACTTCATATACTATAGATGATTCACCTGACTGTGTTCTTCTCACAATTTGAAGGGCTTTTTGTGTGTTCTTTGTTTGTTTTTGGTTCATTCATTTATACTTCAGATCCAGTGGCATTTAGTTGTGTGGGAGTCCTCTTTGGTTAACAGGTGACAATCTTCTGAAGACCTTCTAGTCTTTCCTTATTTTTGGTTGACTAAACCTTCTCAGCAAGGAAGAGTTGATGGCTTTTTTCAGGAATGTTTTCTGAGATCTGGTCCAGACCTCCAAATAGATTCCTGAATAGTCACTACTTTCCAGGCATCCTCATAATTCTTGAACTGGCCAAAGTGTAGGGTGAAACTTCTAGAGTTAGTAACTGTGTTATAAAGGGTTTCTAAACCTTACTTGACTTCCAGAGGAAATTAAGTATTTAAGGCATTCTTGGAGCCAAGGATTTGGGATGAGAATACTTAGTGGTCTGAAAGATGGTTTAGGGCACCAAGGCTAGCCACCTTGCTACTGAGGTGGAGAGAGAAAATATTTATTATACTTAACACTTGAATAATGCTTTATAGTTTTCAATGTGTTTTAATACTGTCTCATTAAATCCTCTCAAGCTGTGAGTTGAGGAGGTGGATAGTCTCATAATGAAACTGAAGTCAGAAGGTTAAAGAACTTTCTCAAATGTATCAGTCCAAACTCCTTCAACTGGAAAGGTAACTTGAACACAAAAAGTGGATTTATTTGTTCACATAACTCTATGGTACTGGGCGGAATTGAAGGGAGAAAATGTTGCCAGGATCCAGGGCCTCAGAGATTGAAATAAGGACTGAACATTTACAGAACTTTCTCTCCATTCATCTTTCTTTCTTTCTGTCTCTGCTTGGATTCATTCTATATACACTCTATATTTATATGGTGGGAAAGGTGGTGGGTAGTAGCCCCAGTCATATGCCCTTAACAACTCATGATCAGAGTGAGGACTACCCTTACTTCAGACAATTTTGGGTAAGGATTCCAATTCACTTAACTTAGGTCATATGCCCTCTTCATTGGACCAATCATCATTCCCCAGGAGCTGCAGTGTTATGGTTGGGCCAAACCTGGATCATTACCCATTCTTGTAGTGCAGAGTTGGGGGTGAGGGTGGAGCACTTGATTGACAGCTTCACCAGGTAGACAAAGAATAGGAAAAGGGTTCTCTAAAGGGAAAGGAATGATGTTACTAAACAAAGAACAATGGGGAAATGTGTGGGGTAGACAAAACCCACAACTACCACTGCCCACTACATCAAAAGTCTGGAAAGTCCAGGTTATTCTTTCCAAAACACCATGCTAGGAGAGAGTAAGGAGAAACAAATTGGTTGAATACAATGGAGAGTGTTTAAGGAATTTTAGAAGATTATTTAGAGTCTTTAGGCAGTGTTTTTGAGAAGTTATGAAGATGAGATAGACCTGGAGATAGGAAAAGGCTACATACCATCCATAACTGAAAAGAGTAAACTTGTCTTGATAAGAGTGACATTTGGAAAGTTAAGAGCAGCTGTTCTCAAATATTTTGGTGTGAAGAATCTCTTACATTCTTAAAAATTATTGAGGACTTCAGAGATCTTTTGTTTATGTGAGCTCTAGCTATCTACGTTGATCAAATTAGAAATCAAAATGAAGACATTTTGAAGTATTAGTCTAAAAACAAAAATAATAACGAATCACATGTTAACAAAAATAACATTTTAATGAACAATAATTATAATTTCTACTGCTTCATCAAGGACATTCCCAAACAAAATGGCATTTCTTTTTCTGCAGGTGAACAGTGATAAAGAATACAATGGCTAGTACTCTAGTTTCATGCCTCTGCTTTGATTCACACTGAGGCGGCAGCAGTTTTATCCACTATTGCTTTTTTACCATCAGCATAAATGGCAACACTCCAGAGGAAAGCAAATCGTAGCTTAAGATTATTATGAAAGTAATTTTGACTTTTCCAATGTCCCTAAAGGGTCATGGGAACCCTCAAGCATCTGCGGATTACACTTTGAGAATCAGAACTGCTGCAGGAGAGATCATCCAATAATCCATTTACCCCTCTAGACTAGCTTCAAGTACCGGATAGCAATAAGTCCAGGTTCATATAAAGCAAGTCATTCCATAACATTTTAAATTCCTTCTTTGATAGAAAAATAGGCCAAGGAGTTAAGAGTGAAACAGTATCATGGTAATGAAATCACTTTGAAACTGTTTAAAAGTCTTGTTGGGTTTTCAGTCATCAACATCAAACAGCATTTGTTAAGCTTGCAATTCCCCATAACAGATCCCTGTTTCTTCTAAGGGTTGAAAAATGTAAGCTTGAATATATTGACAGAGTTTCCCACAGGAATAAATATGTATGAAACGCTGGTGCTAAAAAAAAAAAGAGCTCAGATTTAAACAATTGAATTCAGATGTCAAATACTTAGATCTAATTAATTGTCACAGTGTAGCCCATGATACCATCCTCAACAGCAGGTGATAAAGACTTATCAATATGAACAACACAAGGGGGCCATGTGTGTCTGGAAGCTCAAACCCCAAAAAAGAGACTATCAGTGGCTCATTATCATAACCTGGAAGTAATGTGAAACATGGTGTTTCACAGGCTGAGCCCCATGTTATAGCAAATCTATTCATTATTTCAAAAAGAAATAGATAAAGTGAGTAATATATTAACCAGGGCGCTTGGTCAAATTGGGACTGCACTTGGGAACAAGCCAGGTAATTAAGAAAAAAATATATCAGGCCACTGGACAGAGTTTCAGGGCATTGAACTTCTGGAGGCAGAACTTTGCAATTGTAGATTTATTTGATTTTGTTTGTTTAATATTTGCCTTCCTCATTCACCACAGTACTCACAGAGCCTAACAGTTTTTGGTAAATGTTTGCTGACTGAAAAAATAATTGATTGCTACTACATGGTCCTGTGTGGTCTGACTTCTACCTCTCCTCTCAGCCCCAGCTGCCAGCATGCTCTACCTGGCTTTCTGGACTCAAACTATAGTGACCTTATTTTCATTCCTTGAATGCACCATATTTTCTACTATCAAAGAGCCCATGCTGCTCCCTTGGCTTGGAATGATCTTCTACCCTTTTCCCTAATTACTCCTCATTTGTCAGATATCAGCTCAAGTTTTAGGTTTAGTTTCCTCAGGAAAGCCCACCTTGCGCTCCATGACTAAAGCAAACTTCCTCTTCAAAGCTTGGACAGGAGCTAGCACAGGTGGGGCGGAGTTCCATTTTTTTGTGTGGTTATTTGACTGATGTTGATCCCTATCCCTACCTGATGAGATTGTAGTTTACACGAAGGCAGGGACTAGGTCTGTTTCCACTCAGCATTACAGGTCACAGCACAGTGCCTGGGACATGGTGAGTGCCTCACCATTATGTGTTAAATGAAGAAGAGAATGAATGGAGCGTGCTGTTACCTTGTCATGGAAGGCATCTGATACCACTTAGGATGGGGGAGGGACATTGGAGGAGCCACTGCTTACCCTCCAGTTTCTTCAATTTTTCTCACTTCCTTTATTCTCCTCTCCAATTATTTGCTGCCTATGATTACTCAGCTGAAGTGGCCACTAGAACCCTGATAGGCTAGGATAATTATTTGTACAGGGTGGGTAAACTTATGCCCATGGGCCAAATCTGGCCCACAGTCTGTTTTTGTAAATAAAGTTTTATTGGAACACAGTTATGCCCATTTATTTATTGCTCATATTGCCTGTTACTGATTCTGCCCCACAGCAGCAGAGTTGAGTGGTTGCAACAGAAACTGTCTGTCCTGTGAAGCCTAAAATAGCTCCCATCTGGCCCTTTTCAGAGAAAGTTTGCCAACTCCTTTTTACAGAAATGTATGGGTTTTTTTGAAAGCCCAGTATCTGAGTGTAATTTAAGATGTATTGCTGGACTTTCTGGTTACATACTTACAATGATCACTGTGTGTGAGTGCTTCACAGAAAAGGATATTAGACAACTAATAGTCTTTCCACACAATCTTCACAAAAGAAGGGGTTCTTTCATTTGTAGCCAGAGTTGGCCCTAGTAGAAGCCTGCAAATTTTGAGTTCCTTGCATAATGATAGCTAATATTTACTGAGCACTTTCAATGAACTAGGCTTAGGTCTAAACACCTTACATGGGATTATCTCATTTATTCCTCACAACAGCTCTATTGTACATAGGCTATTATGACTATTCCTACTTTACAGATGAGGAAAATAAGATAAAGAGAGGTTACACAGCATGCCAATGTCACACAGCTCGTGCAACTACCCGAACAAGAATTTGATTTGGAAAACTGACTCCAGACAAGACCTGTGCTTTTAACCAATCCACCATCCTGCCCATTTGATTCTTTCATTCCAAAAAAGCCATACTATTTCTAATTTCCAAATACAAAGACATTTTATGTGCTGTTGTTTCCAAGTGGGATCACTGAAAGTTTTGAGATTTGGAGGTAAGATGTGGAAACACTTTTAAAATCCTGGTGCTTTGCAGACTTCCAGACACATAAAACTCAACCAATAAATGTCTTTTTTGTTGTTAGAAGTGAGCTAACACGGAAAAGGAAGAGGATGAAGGCAAAGAATTCTTCTCTAGGAGTTTCACCTCTTCTTAGGTCATTGCCAGTAAATGAGGAAATAGTTCCAAGTGTTGGATTCGCTGCTTAGGGATCTGGCTAAGGGAGCATGTGAGAGGAAGTAGAAATATCTTAATACTTTGATTTGCTCTTCCTTGTAAACAAAATGGAATATCAAAGTAAACAGTAATTAATTAATTATAGTACAGAATCAATAAACTTCACTCTGTAAAGATTAAAAATAATGTGAACACATTTCACTTAATGAAATATGACTACAAAATCTAACCTGTTTCATTCAAGTTTCCTGATATGATTGAACAGACTACATGAAAACAGTTTTGTCTCCACAATCAATGCTTAGCTCTTTTTTTTTTTCCTTTCTGCATCTTGTTCACTGTCCTTTTGTGCTCTGGTTAGTTCAGTGATGTACTCTGACAGATCAAACCCTCCTGTCATAAAGAGGCCATGTGATCTCAGACATGGGATCATTTAAAGAGCAGATGCACAAATTGCACCAAAATTGAGATTCCCTTCGCCGACAGGACATATTGTGCTTCAGTTTGTGCACAAAGCTTTGCTTCTGCCTTCTGTGATGATAACTGCACCATTTGGGGTCAGCATTGGCAGCAGCAAATTTTATATCCTTTATTCTCTGGTTTGTGTTGCAGTGAACTCACATGGCCAGGAGTCTGGTTGCACTCTACGACTTGGTTTTTAGTGACTCTATCCTGACAATTAATGCTCATTATAGCTTGTAGCTGACCCCAACCCCCTTAATTTGGTAAGATAACAAGTTTAAGGGACACCTAGATGAGATGTCCAATTTCCACTAATGGGCCCGTACTGTTTTAGTGAGGGGAAACTTGTGAACCTGCTAGACACCACAAGACAGCCCAATTTCTTCAAAAGTTGCCACAGCCCCATTCTGTTGAGGGCCTTAAAGGCTTCTGTTAGGTCAAAATACCATGTACAATCTTGATGTTCCTCCCCATGTTTTTGCAAAATCATGATCATGTAATTATCTTGCTTACTTTGCATCCCATTCTGATTCCTAGAGCTCGTGGTTGCCAGGTGCTGTGTTAGGAAAGATTTTGCCAGTCAGAGGAGTGGTAGGAATAGATTCTTCCATGCTGCTGTTCAACAGCCATTGTGTGTCTATATGCCCTAAGTACTAAGGATTTAACAGTGGAACAAACCAGACAAGAATCCCCTGCTCTCATTGAGCTTATGTTCTCGTTGGGAGGAAAACAGAAAAACAAATACAGGATGTCAGGTGGTTATAAGAGTTATGAAGAATACTAAAGCAAGTTAAGAGGAAGGAGGGAGAGAGAGAAAAATGGGTGATCAGTGTTACGGGTATGTGATACTTTAGGGAGGGTAGTTCAGGGAGTTTAATGGAGTAGTTAGGGACCCACTGAAATGAATGAAATAAGGGATGTCAGAGGGAACCGCATGAACAGCAGCAAAGCAAAGGCTGTGTGGCAAGAGAGTTATTGTGCTTGAGTTATTCAAGGAACAGGGAGGAGGCCTTTGCTAAAGGGCAAAAGCAGAATGAGGGAAGGGGGATGGTACATGGTGAAGTCAAAGAGATAGTTGGGAACTAGATAATGTAAGGTTGAGTGGGTTCAGTCAAGGCCTTTGAACTCATGTTATGATGAAAACTCATCTTGGTTTTACAGTTTTTGTTTTAGAGTTTCCAGTTGTAAACTGGACCATTAATTAATACAACACTGTTTTATTTAGTTATTTTGATATTTAGTTGCAGTGGTAAAAGCAGCTAGCATATATCTCAATAGCTCAGAGAACTGTATTTTCAAAGAAAACATGATTTGGAAATAAGACAATTAGAACAGGAATTGATACATATGTGGTGTAACAAAATTGTGTCTTAATTGAGATAGACTAGTTCCCAATTGATGGATGGCTTACATTGTGGCATGATAATGTCTGACATTTTCAAAATGCTTTCAGATTTGTGATCTCATCAGACTCTCATAACAACCCCAAGAGATGACGGGGATAAGTCGCATTGCTGATAGGATAACGACAGGAGTTGATATGGTTTATCCCAAGATCATCCAGAGGATGAGTCAATATCAGAGCAGGAGACTCCTGACTCTAAATAAACCACCCCCTCACTGGCTGCTAAAAGGATTATTGAGTAACTTTTTGACTCAGAGTTCAGGATGTTGAGTCCACCAAATTACTAGCTTGTTTCTCCCTTCTGGCTCCCAAGGGCATAAAAATATGCACTACAGAATTGAGTAAGAAGGCAAGGGATCTCTCTCTCTCTCTCTCTCTCTGTCTCTGTCTCTGATTCTCCCAGGGCAAAGTCACTGACCAGAAGCCTATATACTTTGAAAGCATAGCTTTCCAATCAGAGAATGGTTGTGTATGTAGGACCCAACCAATTCCATCTTGAAGATCACATTACAGGGGCTATCCTTTCCCCACCCTTCCAGAAACCACTCTAGAAGAGTACAGCAGCTATTTCTGAGTCCCACGTGTCTGACTAATAAGGCTCAATACTTCAACAAGTTAAACTTCTGCCATCATATTCTCAATTTAACAGTGTATACAGAAAAAAAAAAACCTAAAAAGAAAGATATAAATGGCATAAAAAGTGTATATATATATTTTTTCTAGTTTTATTTAGAAGTATTAGTGGTATATTTGCTAGCATCTTCCTGGTGATATGTGGTAAAAAGTACCCCCTCCTAAAAATGGTACAATCCCCTTCAACAAATGGAATGCTGATTTAAATAGAGAAGAGTCATTTTTTGAACATTATCAAGTAATTGAGTGGCAAAGTGAAAGAAAGAATTCAGGATTTTTGAGTTGTTGTTGTTGTCAAATTTTGCTTATTTTATTTCTTAAAATGTCCAGAATCCATCCACTTCCTGTCTCCACTACCACCATCCTACCATCACCTCTTTCCTAGTCTACTGCAAGAGCTCCTCATCTACCCACATTCACTCTGGCTCCCCTTTCATCTGTTCTCTTGATGACAACCAGATGGTCTCAGCATAAGGGACACCATATCAGCCTCATGCTTAAAAGCTTTATGGCTTCCCATCACTCTTCCAGTAAGCACAAACAAAACTCCCTAATGTAGCCTACAAGGCCCTGTATGATCTGGCACATACTTATTTCTCCAATCTCATCTCAAACCCTTTCACTCTCTTCACTTACAGCCACATTTGTCTTTAAGTTCTTCATGTCACTATGCTCCCTCCTGCTATGGGGCTTTTGGATATATGTATTTATTTGCATAAGTTCCTTGTTATTCCTGCCTTTCTCTCATCTCTTGCTCATCCTTTAGATCTCATTTTGAGTAACTCCCTCAGGGAGCCTTCCTCCATCCCCCGACCACGCCAGCTTCAGCTGTTACCAAGTGTCTTGGCACTGTGGACTCGACTTTGTAGCACTATACAGATCCTTTTTGACATCTGTTAGTGTAATTAGTTGATTATTGTCTGTCCCCCAACTAGATTGTCAGCTCTTTGAGAGCAAGAACTTACCACAGTATTCTTAGTGCCTAGCACACAGTATGTGCATGACACATAGTAGGCACTTTTAATAAATACATGTTGAATGACTGAGTATGTTTAAGTACATTGGGTCAGTATTTTTTTCCCCTAGAGGACAAATACTGGGCTTTTTCAGTTTTTCACATTCTTTAAATTTACTGACGGGATTCCATAGCCATGTCTAAGTTTAAATAGTTGCCTATGTTTTGTAACAGTACATTCAAGGGTGGTAAAAAACAAAAATAAACCTAGTTAGGGCTCCCATAAATTTAAATACCCATGGAATAAAAGAAATAGACTTTTGCAATTGGAATTTCTGATGTCAACCATTAAAAAGAATGCCACCTTATTAGTGCCATTAGAATAATTAAATTTTTAACATTTTGTCCATTGTGGTTTACCCCCTTTTGAGTAGACTTCATATTTTAAGAGCAATCTTAGGTTCACAGCAAAATTGAGCAGAAAGTACAAAGAGTTCCCATATACTCTCTGCCCCCATGCACTACCTCCCACACTATCAACATCCTGAACCAGAGTGGAACATTTGTTACAATCGATGAGCCTACACTGACAGATTATAACCATCCAAAGTCCATAGTTTACATTAGGGTTCACTCTTGTGCTTGTACATTCTATGGGTTTTGAAAAATATATAGTGACATGTAGCCACCATTACAGTATCACACAGAATATTTTCACTGCCCTGAAAATCCTGTGTTCTGCCTATTCATCCCTCTCTCCCCACTTACCCCTGGCAACCACTGACCTTTTTGTAGTTACCATAGTTTTGCCTTTTCCAGAATGTCACATGGTTGGAATCACATAGTATATAACCTTTTCAGATTAGCTTCTGTCACTTAGTACTATGCATTTAAGGTTCCTCCATATTTTTTCATTGCTTGATAGCTCATTTATTTTTAACATTGAATAGTATTCCATCATCTGGATGTACCACAGTTTATTTATCCATTCGCCTACTGAAGGACATCTGTGGTACATCTAGCTGCTTCCAGGTTTTGGGAATTATGAATAAAGCTGCTATAACCATCCAAGCAGGTTTTTGTGTAGACATAAGCTTCTGCTTATCTGGACAAATATGAAGGAGTGTGAATGCTCTATCATATAAAAGTATATTTAATTTTGTAAGAAATTGCCAAACTAGCTTCTAAAGTGGCTGTATCATTTTGTATTCCCACCAATAAATAAAAGTTCCTGTGTCTTTACATCCTCACCAGCATTTGTTGTCAGTGTTCTGAATTTTGGCCATTCTAATAGGTATGTAGTGGTATCTTATTATTGTTTTAATTTGCATCTTTGTAATAATATATGATGCATAGCATCTTTTCATATGCTTATTTGCCATCTGCCATCTTTGGTGAGGTATCTTTTCAGGTCATTTGTTCATTTTTTAATTCAGTTACTCATTTTCATATTGTTGAATTGTTTTTTGTGTATTTTGAACAACAATCCTTTATCAGATATGTTTTTGGCAAATATTTTCTCCCAATCTGTGGCTTGTCTTCTCATTCTCTTGACCTCATGTTTCACAGAACTGAAGGTTTTAATTTTAATGAAGTCCAACTTATCAATTATTTCTTTCCTGGATCTTGGCTTTGGTGTCCTATCTTAAAAAAATCATCACCATACCTGAGGTCATCTAGGTTTTCTCCTATGTCATCTTTTAGGAGTTTTATAGTTTTGCATTTTATATTTAGATCTATGATCCATCTTCAGTTAATTTTTGTGGAGAGTGTAACTAGAGCTATACTAGTTGTTTGTTCTTGTTTTTGTTTTGTTTTGTTTTGCACATGGATGTTCAATTCTTCAAGAACCATTTGTTGACAGGAATTTCTTTGCTCCATTGTATAGACTTTGCTCCTTTGTCAAAGATCAGTTGACTGTATTTTTGTGGGTCTATGTCTGAACTCTCTATTCTTTTCCATTGATCTGTTTGCCTATTCTTTCACCAATCCCACTTGGTCATGATGTAGAATTCTTTATATACATTGTTGGATTTTGTTGAGGATTTTGGCTTATATATTCCTGAGAGATATTGATCTGTGGTTTCCTTTCCTTGTAATGTCTGTCTGATTTTGGCATTAGGGCAATACTGTACTTATAGAATGAGTTAGGAAATAGTCCCTCTCTTTCTATCTTCTGTAAGATATTGCAGAGAATTGGTATAATTTCTTCCTTAAATGTCTGATAGAATCCACAAGTGAACCTATCTGGCTCTGGTGCTTTCTGTTTTAGAAGATTATTAATTATTGATTCAATTTCTTTAATAGATATAGGCCTATTCAGATTGTCTATTTCTTTTTGTGTGAGTTTTGGTAGATTACGTCTTTCAAGGAATTGGTCCATTTCACCTAGGCTAAGAAATATATGGGCATAGAGTTTTTTAATAGTATTCCTTTATTATCCTTTTAATGTACATAGGATCTTTTTTTTATAGGATCTTTAAAGATGTCCCCTATTTCATTTCTAATATTAGCAATTCCTGTAATCTCTCTTTTTTCCTTAGTTAGCCTAGCAAGAGGTTTATTGATTTTATTGATATTTTCAAAGAACCAACTCTTGGTTTTGTTGATTTTCCCCACTGATTTTTTTGTTTTCAATTTCATTGATTTCTTCTCTAATTTTTATTGTTTTCTTCCCTATGCTTACTTTGGGTTTATTTTGCTTTTAAGTTTTAGAGATTTCTATTGACATGTCCTCAAACTCAGAGATTCTTTCCTCAGTCATGTCCAGTCTACAAATGAGACTATCAAAGGCATTCTTCATTTCTATTACAGTGTGTTTGATCTCTAGTGCTTCTTATGTATTCTTTTTTAGAATTTCTATCTCTCTGCTTATATTATCCACCAGTTCTTGCATACTGTTTACTTTTTCATTAGAGTCCTTAGCATATTAATCATAGTTGTTTCAAATTCATGGTTATAATTCCAATATCCCTGCCATACTCAGTCTGGTTCTGATGCTTACTTTGTCTCTTCAAACTGTATTTTTTGCCATTTAGTATGCCTCATAATTTTTCATGATGTACTAAAGGAAAAGATCTCCAGTACATAGGCCTTTAATGATATGCTGGTAAGGTGTAGGGGAGAGGGAAAGTTTTCTATAGTCCTCTGATTAGGCCTCAGTCTTTTAATAAACCTGTACCCATGGGCTACAAAATTCACCAGTGTTTCTCAGTCCTCCCCCCTCACATTAGGTAGGACAGGATGGCTGAAGGGAACTGGAGTATTTCCCTTCCCCCAGAATTGGATATTTCCCTTTCCCCAGGTGGAAAGCCAGAGCAAGCTGAAATTGAGTATTTCTTTTCCCCCAGGTCAGTTAGGCTCCAATAAAACCTGAACAGGTTAGGCTCTGGTAAAATAGATTCTCTTGAGGGTAAGCCTTGTTAAGAACACAATGCTCTGGCTTATTTCAAAATAGCTACTTTCACCCTCCCCCTGCCAGAAGCCTGAGGGGATGTTCCTTTTTACTTCCCTGTAAGAACCTAGTAAGAGCTCCAGGAGGTAAAACTCATTAAAGTGTGGGATCCTCCCCCTGGAATTTTTAACTCCCAGACTTGTCCACACTCAGCCTCCAGTAATTCATCAATTACAGTTCAAGGTTCCTTATTCCAGCAATGGTTTCTGTGGAGGCTTCTGCTTAGGTAAGCTGTAACTCTCTATATCTGCCTGGCTGACTTCCTGTCTCTTCAATTTGAGGGCAGCATTTTACCTTGTGGTTTTGCTTCTTTTGTGGGTCTAAGAAGAGCTGTTGATTTTTCAGCTTGTTCAGCCTTTTACTTTTTGTCAGGATGGAGTGCTGACTTCCAAGCTTCTTGCCTGCAGGACAGGAAATCAGAAGTTCCTGTTGTATTTTTAATGCCACCTTCCAATGTAGATGTTATCTCTGTAATGCTTAAATAAAAATTTTAAATATAAAAAAAGTAATCTGATCTGTGTTAGAGAGTGAATTACTGTACAACTGAGCAAATAGCTATTGTTCTCACCAGGCAAAGGTTAGGTTTTCTGTAATAAAAGGACTTCAAACTCAGTGGAGGAAGCAATAATGGTTCCCTCTTAGGAGACAGGGACTGCACCCCAAGCCATTCTTATTTATGTTTACTTAGATCCATCTCTGCATCATCATCACCTCCTCTTGTAGTATTAAAAGATGCCACAGTTGGCAGAGTCCTTCATGTGTGCAAGAGTGATTGAAGAGGCTAAATGTGAGGCAGTTTTCTCTACATTCATGTGCATAAGGAGATCTAGCTGTCATTTCTGTGGCCTTTCACAGTTTACAGTTCTAAGAGTCCATTCCAATTTGCAGTCTGACTCTCCCAAACTTGCTTTCAACTCTTCCCCAACATGAATCTTCTCTTCCTATCAGGTCAGTCTTCAGACTGTCCTTGACATGTCATGTTCATTCCTAGTTTCTGCCTTTGCTCATATTGTCTGTTCTTTTAAGGAAGCACTCTGTTATCCTCTCTTGCTCTCCTTCAGTGTCCACCTGGCTTAAGTTCAGACTTCTCTGTGAAACTCTCCACCACCTTGGCTTTTTTGGATGTATTCTGCCACTTCTAGTCAGCACCACAGCATTTAGGCCATTTGTTTTGCTTTATAGCTTCCTCTAGTTTATGTATTCAAGTCTTGTCTCCACAATAAGAGATTATATCTTATGTCCCTTTCACATCCCCCATGGCACCTAGTGCAGTAGAAGGCACATCATCATAGGTTCTACTTGTTGATGACTTGCATGATTGTTGTCTGCTAAGTATGTCTGAAGTATTATAGTAATAGGAAAATCCTCAGAGCTCTGCTTTACCTTACATTTACTTGGGGAGGGGGATTACCTGTTTATAGTTCGTAATTTGTACTTGCTATGTGGAAACTGTTAGAATGTGCACCTAATCTAGTATAATTCCATTTACCTTAATTCTAAGACCTTCTTTTTTTGGTGATCCTGGTATTTCATTTGATTTTAAAGGCAATGATGATATAGTTATTAAAGAAACTAGACCCAATCCTGAAGATTTTTGGATTGATCTAAAGATTGATATTGCTTTAACACTATTTCTGCTTATTTAAATCTCTTGAGATGTCAGTTTTATAATTTGGGCTTTCTGCTTTGTCTAGATAGCAGCATTTGTCACTAATTTTTAGTTGTCTATCTCCATGATTATCTTAGGATGCTATGCAATGTTTCTATTGTCATAGTTAATATATGACCTCAGTAGTATTTGTATTTATTTTCTTCATCCTCTTCATGTCATCTTGTGAATGTTTTCCATAGCACACACTCAGACCACAGGAGCACTTGGATCTTGTATGAATTACGTGTTAATTGAGAAGCAAACTGGAAGCTTACTGCAAAGACTGGTTTCTAAATTCCTTGCTTGGTTATTAGTCTGGGCTGACAAAGATAAAAATGAACCTACTACAAAATCTTTTTTATATCCTTAGTGATAGAGGGGAATGGTCAGGATACCAAAATCTACAATATAACTGCCTGTATTATTATGGTAACTTAAGTGGATCTCACCTGAATCTTAGCAATAAGACAAGTGACTATTGTTCAGGAAATTTGTGCTAAATCTTTTGCCAGTTGGTAATAAGGTCTAGAGATCTTAGTCTTCACTGAAATTTTTTATGTAACTGTCACAATGCAGCAAGCATGAATCCTTGCTATTCCATACTAATTAAACAGTTCAAAGAAAATGAAGCAAAAAGCAAAATAATGTTATATTTTTCCAAGAGTTGCAAAAGTCTGGATTTTCAGCAAAGTAATGTTTCAGAAAAAGAAACATTGGTTGCTGAAAGAGGTAAGTGACTCCATGTGGGATGTGTTTATAAAAGGATACTTAGAGCTTACCAAGGGGTGATAAAGCTAGATGACTCTTCTGAAGGAGGAGTGTCCTTGCTGATTTAAGAGATTATCAAAGGAAGACTAAGTCTTGGGAATTTACAGAGGATGAGAGCTGTAGCCAGTTAATATGGCATTAGATAAGATAGCTCAAAGGACTCTCAATGGAAACTGCGGTAGAATTCCTTTAGATCTGGGAAGGTAATGATAGCTTAGGCCTGAAGCAATAGTCTTCTGTGATAGAGATAGGCTTAAGAAGTCCCAGTTTTTATTAGAAGTGAGACCTAGAAAACAAGAATTATGTAACACAAATACCCCAGACTTTTGCAGCTAGTGAAATGAAATCACATGAACACTACTATCCAAATTTCATCAACTACAAGGCCCCACTTGCCCACAGAGGAATTTAACCCCGTTTTCAAAGACTCTCCAATTATCTCTAGCCATTCTCAGCAGGAGGGTTTACCACATGTGTCTGTAACAAGCTTACTCATATTCTTATAGTCCAGCCTGCTAGATGAGGCACCTCGTCACTACCTCTGTTGCTGATGACCTTCATGCATATAGTGCTGAGCTTCTAGTTCTTGAGGTTTTGAAATCTGGGATCCTCATTCAACTTTGTATTAATTTTGCCAGTTTGGTCCTAATCATAAATATTTGAGCCTAGAGTCACAGAAGGTCCTTCATGAAATGGTTTCTTCAGCTTTTGGCTTTATCTTCCACACTGAGTCTTGACTCCAAAGAGCTAGCCAGAGCACCAACATTGTATCTTTACTTCTGTTCTTTCAAGCTCTATCTCTTCTACGTGCCCCAGAAAAAAAACAACAAACAAAAATCCAACTTACCACTCCTTCTTCAGCCCAAATCACAAAGTCTCCAAGCGTACAGACTTATGCTAATAGGTAAAGGAAGGAAATGTGTAAAGTGTCAGGTGATTTCTTTCAGACAAAGTTCTAGCACTAGCTTCAGCCTAGTCAAGATAGTCTGTTACACATATAACAAAAGCATAGGCTATGTTTCTATTAGGGATTAGGTGGAAATAGGAAGACCATATCAGAGGAAGGAAGCAGTGGTATAAAAGGAACCACCACTTCAGAAAGAGAATTAAACCTTGAAAGAGTCAGTGACTATCTTTGTCATTCTTTCTTACTGCTCCCTTTTACTTTTTCAGGTATAATTTCAATATTGAGTCAAATTCTTTTTTTCCTTCATCTTTAGCTCCAGAAGAGGACAGAAATTAATTAGCATTCAAAGCTGAACAAACACAAGCTATGATAAGTTTTCATCACAGAGTGCTATGGAAAGTGATTGATGATGTTGAGTTTGGTAGACCTCTTTGCCTTAAATTAATTCTATTTCATATTCAAAGCAGACTTCTATTCCATAATTCATTGGAATATCTTTCCAGGCAAAGAAGCCTTAATACGGAGATAGCACTCTCAAACTACAGTTATTCCAACAAAGAACACATGCAAGTAGCCCTTTTTAATTAGTCATCTCACTATGAAGATTTTCAAACCATAAAAAAGAAACAAATATTCAAACCATTACCCCCTGTCTTGAAATAGAAGAATTTACATACTTGATTTGTTATATATTGTTACCTATGAGGGAAATGACAATGAACCCCACTTCAGTTGGTATGTTGTGAATTGCCAGACAAAAGTGGAAAGGAAGAAAATTCTGGAAGCTGTGGGTGAGGACTCAGGAGATCTTAAAGTCATAAGAAAAATTCTTGAACATCAAGAGTTTCTGACAACATAGGGAAGAATCTGGAGTTGGTAAAATATTATAAAGGATGGAAAGTACTATAATGAAAAAGCAAATGGTTAGATTGATCTAGAGCTGTGGTTCTCAATAGGGGGAGATTTTGCCCTCTAGGGGACATTTGGTAATGTCTGCAGACATGTTTTTAAAATAACGTTTTAGACTTTAGCATAGTTTTAGAGTTACAAAAAAGTTGCCAACACAGTACAGAGACTTCCTGAATACATCTAGTTAGTTTCCCCTATTGTTAACATCTCACATTAGTGTGATGTATTGTTACAAGTAAAGAAACAATATTGACACATTATTATTAACCAAATTTCACCCCTTATTCAGATTTCCTTAGTTGTTATCCAATATCTTTTTTTCTGCTTCAGAATCCCATCAAGGAAACCACATTGCATTAATTGTCACGTCTCCTTTGACTTCTCTAAGTGACAGTTTCTCAGACTTTACTTGCTTTTGACGATCCTGACAGTTTTGAGGAGTATAGGTTGGTTATTTTGTAGACTGTTCCTCGTTTGGGATTTGCCTGAGGTTATTCTCGTGATTAGACTGGGGTTGTGGGTTTTTAAGGGGGAGGATGATAGAGGTGAAGTGCCATTCTTATTACATCATATCTAAGGCTATCAACATGACTTATCACTAATGGTGTTAATCTTGACCACCTGTCCAAGATAGTGTTGTGAGTTTTATCCACTGTAAATTATTTTCCTCCCATCCCATACTCTTTGGAAGCAAGTCACTATGTGTACCCCTCACTTGCAGGGTGAGTAGTAACGCTCCGTCTTGTCAAAGGAGGAATATCTACATAAATTATTTGGAATTCTGTATGGGAGATTTGTCTCTTCTCTCATATTTATTTATTCATTGTTCATTTACATGAATATGGACTCCTGGATGTTTATTACAGGCATTTATATTTTTATAATGGTCTGGGTAGGGTGCTTATGGCATCTAGTGGGCAGAGACCAGGGATGTTGGTCCTATAATGCACAGGACAGATCTCCACAACAAAGAGTTATCTACCTCAAATGTCAACAGCACCAAGGTTGAGAAAGCCTGCTCTAGAGCCTCAGATGTTCTACTCTGTTAGATGTTGCATATGGAAATACAGTTCTAATGTCACAATTGAAGTCAGTGAGTAAAAGTTGTGTTTCTGGCACAGAGTCAGAGTTAAATAACTTTGTTGGAATGCATAAAATGAATAATTCTTTTGGTGTTATATAGATATAAAGTAGATTTAGTCTCTTGCAGACTATGTATTGACAAAATGATCTGGAAAGTTGAGGGAGCTATCCAGACTATTCAAATCCAGTGGAATCTTCCAGAGCATAGGTGCACTTAAGTAAAATCAAAATTCTTATGGTAGCCTATACAACCCTGAAAAACCAGGCTCTCTCTACCTTTCTGTCTTCTTTCCATGCTACTCTGCCCTGGGTTCTCTTGATTCATCCAGCTATACAAGGTCCAAGTTCAGACTGCTTTATGACCTTTGGACTTGATGATCCTTCTGTCTGGACTGCTCTTTCCCCAGACTTGGGCATGGCTGCTTCCCTTTCATCATCCCCATCTCAGCCTAAACATCATCTTCTCAGTAAAGATTTTCCTTATCACCTTATTTAAAGCACGTCTCCACACAAAACATACTCTTTATTTTCTTTGTTATAGTTGATTTACAACGTTGTGTTAGTTTCTGGTGTACAGCAAAGTGATTTCTGTGTATCTACCTATATATACACAAATAGGTATATATATATATATATATATATATATATATATATATATATATATAATCTATTTCAGATTATTTTCTATTATAGTTTATTACAAGATATTGAATATAGTTCCCTGTGCCATACAGTAGGACCTTGTTTTTTATTTTATATATAGTGGTTTGTATCTGCTAATACCAAACTCCCAATTTATCTCTCCCCCAACTTTCCCCTTTGAAAACCATAAGTTTGTTTTCTCTGTCTGTGTGAATAAGTTCATTTGTATCTTTTTTTAGATTCCACATATGAGTGATATCATATGATATTTGTCTTTCTCTGACTTACTTCACCTACAATAATAATTTCTAGGTCCATCCATTTTGCTGCAATGAGCATGATTTCATTCTTTTTTATGGCTGAGTAATATTCCATTGTGTATGTGTATGAGTGTGTGTGTGTGTGTGTGTATCACATCTTTTTTTCTCCATTCATCTGTTGATGGATTCTTAGTTTGCTTCCATGTCTTGGCTATTGTAAATAGTGTTGCTATGAACATTGGGGTGCATGTATCTTTTCAAATTAAACTTCCCTCTGGATATACACCCAGGAGTGGGATTGCTGGATCATATGGTAACTCTATTTTTAGTTTTTAAAGGAACTTCCAAACTGTTTTTCATAGTGGCTACACCAATATATATTCCCACCAACAGTGTAGGAGGGTTCTCTTTTCTCTACACCCTTTCCAGCATTTATTATTTGTAGACTTTTTGATGATGGCCATTGTGACTGCTGTGAGGTGACACCTCATTGTAGTTTTGATTTGCATTTCTCTAATAATTAGCAATGTTGAGCATCTTCTCATGTGCCTGTTGGCTATCTGGATGTCTTCACTGGAGAAATGTCTATTTAGGTCTTCATTTTTTAATTTTTATTTTTATATTGAGCTGTATGAGCTGTTTGTATACTTTATAAAGTAAGCCCTACTTGGTCACATCGTTTGCAAATATTTTCTCCTATTCCATAGGTTGTCTTTTCACATGGAACATGCTCTTGATCTCATAGTTTATGTTGTCCATAGCACTTACCACTTTCTGAAGTTATCTTTCATTTGTCTTCTACATTAACACACAAGCCCTGTAGGAGCAAAGACCATGTCTCTTTAGTTAAGCTTGTATCCATATGGCCAGTCTGGCACAGAGTCAGAGTTAAATAATTACCTGTTAAATGGATGGATAAATGAGTTTGGAGTAAAGATTTAACATTTTCTGGTAATTCTGAATTTTTAAGAAATGTTTTTTGCTTTTTTAGCCTCAAGAAAAAATGGGAATTGGGGAGTAAAAGTTCAAAATTCAAAATATTTTAAAAGAACCATTTGTGGTTTGAACACTTCATCATTTAGGAGTACACTACATGGTGTATACATTTCATCAGATCATAAAGTAGTTATGCTTGTTATAGTGCATGTAATGAAATTATTCAAGTAATTACGAATCTAGACTTGCATTAAAAATAATTAAAATTCTATTCCTAGATTTTTTTTTCCCATTTAAGAGACGAGGAGAAACCCTTGAGGAAAGATGAAAACATCAATGTTGAAGCTGTTAGGTTTTAGGATTTCAGAGTCCCAAGCAGATATAGAAAACATTCACTCTTAGAAAACAAACCAAGAGACGTGAGCTAGAAAAACATGCCAAAACTCACTGCACATAGACTTTACCCCCACGGAGTGTTGTCTACTGAGTTTTATTTTCTGAGATAGTACTATTGGCATTGAGATATAACTGAGATATTACTGTCTTCTTTGATGCTTCATTTCATGAAATTTTGAAAATAGAAAGTTTACAGTCTTTTGCTTTGCTTTTTCAATGCAGATTTTTAACAATAATTTATTGAAGTGAAATTCACATAGCATAAAATTAACAATTTTAAAATATACAATTCAGTGGCATTTAGTACCTTCACCATGTTGTGCAACCACCACCTCTATGTAGTTTCAAAACACTTCTGAACTTCAAAGTAAAACTCTATATCTATTAAGCAGTGTCTTATCTTCCCTCAGCCCCTGGCATTCACTCTTCTGCATTCTCTCTATGGATTTATCTATTCTGGATAGTTCATATACATGGAATCATACATTATGTGACTTTTTGTGTCTGGCCTTTTTCACTTGGCATGCTGCTTTTAAGGTTCATGTGGTAACCATATATTAGAATTTCATTCATTTTTATGGCCAAATAATATTCCATTGTGTGGTTATGCAACATTTTGTTTATCCTTTCATAAAATGATTGACCTTTGGGGTATTTCCAGTTTTTGGCTATTATGAATAATGTTACTTTGAACATGGGTTGTACATGTATTTATTTGATTATGTGTTTTCCATTATTTTGGTATATACCTAGGGGCGGAATTGCTGAATTATATGGTAATTCTAAGTTTAGCTTTTTGAGGAACTGCTGAATTGTTTTCCACAGCTGTATCATTTTGCATTCCCACTAACAATGTGAGAGGATTCCAATTTCTCCATATGCTTGTCAACACTTGTTATTTTCCTTTTTTAAAAACATAGCCTTCCTAGTGGATGTGAAGTGTTACTTTTATTGTGGTTTTGATTAACATTTCCCTAATGACTAATGATGCTGAGCATAGTTTCATGTGTTTATTGAACATTTTCAATGTAGGTTATTTCTGACATTAGAATATTTCTGAACTTTTACAGTTTCTTTGACATAGTAGAGAAGATAGAAAGATCAGAAGGTAAACAGGAATAAGAGAGCCAGTGTTATAAAATTATATTTGGCAGATGCCCCAAATGTCTTCCTGGCCTCAACCCTGAGAATGTCACATTTTCCGTAACACTGGAGAGTTCCTTTCTGATATCAGGTCTTACTGGCTTTGCATATTTGCTGATACAGTTAAATGAAATAGCAGGAATGTCATGAGAGTGGCAGACAGGAAATATGGAAGGCATATAGATGGGGCAAACTGACTATGAACACCATGTATCCATTAGGTAAAGAGAAGGTTGCAACCTGGATTTGACCTTTGTAGAGTAGATTGACCACATGCAGACAACTGACAAATATATTGGAAAAGTTTGTATTTTTTTCTTAACAAATTAACTAATGGAGAGGAAATCATCTTTCCCCCCAAAATTTCCTTTTGCTTTCTCAGACACATTCCATGTAAACTGAACAGACCATATTTTCCTTAGATATTTCTGATGCTTTTTATCTGAGCAATTCAGAGTTCTTTAATAAGTATGGTTATGATAATTTTACTTATGATTAGGATTGTCAAACTTCTGGGAAGTTGATATGATTTAGGCGATGTGGCAAAGTAGGATGAGCTTTGAGCTCAGTCAGGAGATCTGTGTTCCAGTTTCCAGTTCTGAAATAACTCATGCTGTAACCTTGGATAAATTACTTAACCTCTTGAAGCCCCAGTTTCCTCATTTGTAAATATATGAATGGTTGGACTCTAGATTATCCTTAAAGTTCATTACAGCTGTAAAATTCTACTGGAGAAGTTTGTGCATTATGCTAAATTTCAAAGGAAATGCAAACTCTTTCTTTGTTTGTGTATATAAGAATTAAAACTGTTGCCTCAGTTCAAACCTATGTCAACAGGATAAGTTAAAAAGGGGAAAAAATAAGGCCCAGGGACACAGACTTTCAAGTTTTGAAGCTATGCTCCTCTTTGTGTACTGGCTAAGTGCCTCGGTACTTTATACGTGAGATGATCTGTCCTCTGCCCTGAGGTTACTTAATCTACATTTTGCAATGTGTGTCATAGATGTTTGTTTATCAAACATCGTGTAACTGGCTCATGACAGGACATAGCACTATTTTCTAGTCAGTGGCTAAAGCATTTCTCATCTCCTGAACTTTTCCAGTCTTAAATTCCATCACTTTTGTGACCTCAAATGAGGATTCCTTGACTTTCACTTAGTCTGATGATATGTTTTACTTTCTGCAGGAAGATACTGGATTTTGAAACTTCCCCCTCCCTTTACTTGTAAGAAAAAGTTATACCAAAAGATTCACAGGGTGATTTTGCCCTGTCATCACAGGGGTATCCTTCTAACACAGGACCCAGGGAGCTCTGGGTCATCTCATTGCCAGGAGAGTACAACTAGCAACTTTAATCCTTGGCGAAGTCAAGAGCTTATGGTCTATCTGGGAAGGGTTATGTTACATTTAGATACAGTATAGCATGAGTGCGTTCCTAATCTTGGGATTAAAACATAAAGCCAATGGAAAGGGTGAAGCTGGTCATCTCAGATGAGAGAAGTTGACATGGTCTTTGTTTTAGTGTTTATTTCCAAGTTTAGAAATATTTGCACATTACAAACTGTAGTAGATAAGATAAAGGCTCTATTAAATTTATGACCAGAGAACTTTATTAGAAAACTGATCTGTTCTGCATTATCTTAAGACCCATTTTTGATTGATATATTTATTACCTCTTGGCTCTTTCTTCCTTACTTTTTCTCTTTCATCCTTTCTTTCTTCCTTCCTTCCTTCCTTCCTTTCTTTCTTTCTTTCTTTCTTTCTTTCTTTCTTTCTTTCTTTCTTTCTTTCTTTCTTTCTTTCTTTCTTTCTTTCTTTCTTTCTTTCTTTCCTTTCCTTCTTTCCTTCTTTCCTTCTTTCTTTCTTTCTTTCTTTCTTTCTTTCTTTCTTTCTTTCTTTCTTTCTTTCTTTCTTTCTTTCTTTCTTTCTTTCTTTCTTTCTCTCCTTTCTCTCTTTCCTCTTTCTTTCAATTTACAAGTGTTCATTGCATCAATCCTTTTTTTGGTTTCTGTATTTAGTCTTTCTCTCAGCCCCGGGTCAGCTTGTTTATTTCCCAAAAAGCATCAGCCTCTGTAAGATGCCAGGAAACAGGGTAGAGTATGGGGTGTGGGAGAGGGAAGTGTGACTGAAGCTGAAGGGACTTTTAAGGTTAGCATGTTCTTTCAATTAAGCTGTCACTCCCTTAACTTTTTTCCCCCAGTAGAATGTCAAAATATTGTACTTCTCCCCCCAAAAATCCCCCAAACTCAAATCCTATACAAAAGACACAACCTCTTTACCCTGAATCAAACACTATTTTGTGTTGGTGACTTATTTAAAGAATCATTATATTTAGTTTTATTTAACATTACCTTTGTGATTTCACAGCAGATCAGTACGAGCATTTGTTTTCTTCTTGTGGCCTATTTATAAATGGGTCTATTGCTACAAATTATTATTTTCAATTTCTTTTGAAAATCAGAGGAAAAGTGTTTTGGTGACATGAGTCAGTTACCATGAAATGTATCATTTGATTCAGTAAGTCTATACCTAGGAGTTATTATAAGAAAATAATTAGAGAGACACAAATTTGTTCAAGAATGTTCATAATGGCATCATTTATAGTACTGGAAAAACTTATGAGCCAGCCTAAATGTCCAGCAAACAACAGGTGACTAGTTAAATAAATTATGTAACATCTATATGCTAGAATATTATGCAGCCCTAAACAATGTTTTTAAAGAAGTTTTAGTAACATGGGGAGAGCTCATGTTAAATGTCAACTGAAAAAGCACACAAAATCCAATTTTGGAAGAAGTATGTAGCAGAAACTGATAAAAATACATCAAAATATTAACAGCGGTTCTCTCAGGGCAACAGAATTGTGGATTTAAAAAGCATTCTTTGTACATTTTTGGTGTTATTTTCCATGATGAATAGCTATTACTTTTATAGAAAAATATGAAAAGTTATCAAATATTTTAATGAAAGCAAATTAAACAAGATAGCATTATTTGCCTATCAGATTGGCAAGATTTTTATTAAAATTTTTTCCTTCCAGTTTTATTGAGATATAATTGACATACAGCACTATATACTTTTTTGGGGGGAGTGGAGGGAGAGGTAGTTAGATTTATTAACTTATTTATTTTTTAACTGTAGGTACTGGGGATGAACCCAGCACCTTGTGCTTGCTAAGCAGGCACTCTACCACTGAGCTAGACCTTACCCTCCACAAGATTTTTAAAGATTGATAATTTTCAATGTTTTCAAGAATAAAAGGAAAATGGTACTCTTACACACTGGATCTAGATTGCCATACCTAAATTTTGCCCAGTGGCAACAAAATCGGATTTGTTGAACTCTTTCATAATACCATTGAAATGAGCTTGCAAAAAGTTGAGGTTAGCCACCGACTCTGAAAGCTGCCTGTATAGACAGATTAGACATATATCACAGCTAAAAGTGACCCTCAAAATCTATGAGTTCACCTTCAAGGTATTTGCTTTAAAAGTCTTTTCATAGAAGGAGTTTTCCATGGGTCTAATATAGAAGTAGGATGTTCCAAAATGAGATGTGTTTATGTGATGATGAGATGGACCTGTGAAACGTTACTTATTCAGTCACATGTACATTTCCGCTAGAACCATAATAGTGTCTACCTTACATGCTCATTGGGAGGGTAAAATGAAATAACACTTGCTAAAGATTTTCCATTTGAATAACAATAACTTGGCCTGTACCAATATATTGTCCAAGTGAAGGAGACAGTTTTCTTACAGTATTTTAGTTTGAAGAATGATTGCTTTGAATGAATGTTGGAAGGTTTAAGCAGATGAATATTTAGGTGTAATGATGGGGTTTGTCCAATTCATAGAAGGCATTAGCAAAGGGTATATTTACAGGATTGAAAAGAGTAGGGGTTAGCTTGGAGGTTAGAGAGTGATTTAGTGAATGAAAGTGAAAGTGGTGGTTGTAGACCCCTTTGAAAGGAATTTGGCCCTTGGCTTTAAAGAAAGTTACTCAAAAGTAAGAGAATCCGGAGAAAGATTAGGTGTGGTGTAATGGAAGTTTTGGTTCTTGCTTCCTTTTTTCTCATCTGTAAAATGAGGAGGTCAAAGTTGGTAATTAATGGCCACCATTGTCTACATGCTTGCCATAAGCCAGGCATTTTATGAGCATGATTTCATTTAATCCTCCCTCAGAAGAGCCTTATGAATGAGATAACATTATTATCCCCAACTCACAGATGAGGAAGCTGAGGCACTGAAGACGTTATGTAACTTTGTCTAAGGTGGTCCAAGTCCAAAACCCATATACTTCCCCTCCTGCTGCTCTATCTCTGTGTGGCCTCTAAGCTCTAGTGGTCCATGATTCTGAGTAGAGGACATTAAATTTTTTTGTTACTTGATTTCTCTTTTAAGAATGGGTGATGAAATCAAATCTTCTTGTATGTGAAAAGGAAAGGAAAATAAAGAGAGATTTAAGGTGAGTTATGATATTGATGACCTTTCCCCCTAACATTACTGGGCTAGAATCAGTACAGAAAATTGGCCAAAATATTCAAAAAAATAACTTTCTTGCAGATTTGATGACTACTACCACCCATTTCATTTGCCTCTGGCCTTATGGATAATATGAATATTTTGTTCCTTTTTTTCCTTTGGGGGAAAGTTGCTAAAGCAGTTTGCAAGGATGCTGCGGAAGCTTTCATTTAGAGGGGATAGGAATTCGTTTTTAAAAAGACAAAGAATGAGTCAATGGGAGAACCTGAAGTCAAGACTCATTAAAATCCTGCTGGGATTTTGATTTGGACTGCACTGACTTTATAGATGAATTTGGGAAAAATCAAGTCTTCACTATCCTGTGTATTCCCATCCAGACACATTAGATGTCTTTCCATTTGTTTTCACTCTTCAATTAACTTAAAAGCCAGTGAAATGTACTGGAATGAAAAGAAATGGTTATTTGAAAAGATAAAACAACCATTTCTCAAAAAAATAACATTAAATCTAGCTACTATGTCTTTGACCAGTTTTGAAAGAAGTAGCTTAGGTTGTTTCAGACATGCTAGTGAAGACAATTATTTGACTTGGTTATTGGGTCTGAAAAAAAAATAAGATCTCATGAATGACAAAACATAACATCACCTGTTTATGCAAATATTATTATAAAGTCCTGCTGCTTGTAGTTGGACCAAGGAGGAAATTATTATTTTACAAACATGTGAATTATGTTTAACACGCAAAGCCTTATTACACAGTCAGTGAAGAACAGTTGTTTTCTGCCCTTCCATAAATAACTAATGCCAAAAGCAGCCTGGCTATCTGTTTCAGCTTCTTGTTACAGGAGAGTAAAATGGGCAAGATCTAAATATCAGTACCTGCTAACAGAGCTGTCCTGGTAAATTCCGCTTGCCTTCTGTTTAATTTCCACACTTTTAGTGCTTTTTATGTTGTATTTTTGAATCTATCAATTGCACTGTACATTTTCCTCTTTCCCATTTTCATAAGCTTATCTCTTCTGTTTCTACTTGGACTGGTAGTTCTGGGTGGGACTTATTACCTAGGAAGCCTGATGTAGTGGCAAGCCCACTGGTCTAGGAGCCACGAGAACTGTGGTAGGAAATCCAGGCTCTGCTACTAGTTAGTTGTACGACTAGACAAGTTGTGTAATCTGCATCTGTCTCTCCATCTGTAAAACAGGGATAATAACCCCCGTCTTCCTGACTAGTAAACAATAGTGCAAATGTTCTCCCTAAAATGCCAGACAGCTGGTTGGGGGAATGTTTTGCTCCTGGGTAGTAGTTCTGGAGGGTTTCTGACAAGAAATTAAACAAGGTTTGTTTTGGCCCTGAAAAAGTGAAAAAGGAGAAGCTAGAAATAGCATTGATACACTTGGTTTCCTTTTCAGAGATTTAGGTCTTCTTTCCTCATCATCCTGGTTATGGTTAACTGTGGAGGAAAAGGTGAGATATGGCAGATGATAAAGGTAGCCAGAACTTTCAGCATTAATGAATAGCAGAAGTGATAAAGATCTGGCAAATTCAAGTGGTTTTTTTGTCTGATAAATATCTCTGTATCTATATTTACATACATGCTTATGCATGGGTATGTATGTACACATATTCATACATACAAACAAAAACTAATAGCTTCAGGCTTTTTCCTTTATACTTTGTAAAGTTGGAGGAAAGTCAGTAACCTAGGACTGACTCAATGTTCAGAGGAAATTTCCTAATTGAAAAGGTCTAGGCTAAGTAACTGCTAGTAAAGGAAATTGACAAAAGTATTCTCATTACATGTTCTTTTTCATCTTGGTCTGATTTATGTGCTACACTGGGTCTGTACTGGGTCTGTGTTTGAATTCCACAATGAGACACTAAGTTTGTTGGGAGCAGGGATGATCATTTCTTTGATTTTGTTTGTATCAACCTTACTATACACAGCAGTGCTCTATACCCTATAGGTACCCAGTGAATTATATAGCTGATAAATGATTCCTTATTTTTGGTATTACAACAAAATGTCATAAAATAAACATGACAAACTTGTTGTTTGAATTCCTGAATTTTCTAGGTCAATCTCGATAAAGTTATATGACTGCCACAGAAATATTTATAGGTATATTATATATAAGTGGGTGGGCCTGTTGGAAATTGGATGAGCAATCCCACTTCAAAGAAGTAACATACAAAGCCTGTAGCTCTATGTTCCCCAGTTGTGGGCCTCCAACCACCTATAGTGTCACCTGAGAAGGTTATTAGACTCAATTTTCTCAGCTCCATTCAGATCCAAGGATCCATATTTTAACAAGCACCCCAGATGATACGGATACATACTAAAGTTTAAGAACGAGCCTAGCCTGTAATCTGAGATGGTCACACACACAGACACGTTGTTACCTCCAGTAATTCTATGAGAAAATGGAAAATAGCAAGTGAAATAACATGGCCATTTCTAGCAAGAAAAGGAAGGTAGGGGACTCCATTACGCATCGGGGAACTGGGAGAATATTGGTGCTTTCTCTCTTGGTGATATATTGCTGGCAGTTTGTCGTGGCTCATTTGCAGTTATGGTCTGTCCCTTTTGAAGTCCCGAGACGGTTCGTCAGCATTTTATTTTTAACAGCAATTTCTTGAAACTCTTGGGAACAGTGTTTGTAGGACTGGGCCAGTAAGATGTCACAGTGCTGTGGTGATTTTTCCTTATCAGTTGTGAGCTCTTTGGCTATTACACCGTCATGGAAATGCAAGGCATAAAGTGAAAACCCTGCATTCTTGTGATATTTCCTAAGGGGGGATGGCCCCTGGGGTCTTAACGCAAGGAGAGGCGAGATAAAGGGAAGAGAGGCGTTAGCTGGGGCTTGGAAGAGCAGGATGTCTTAGGCAAGGAACGTTAAGATCTCTCTCTAAAGAAAGAGCAGTGAAGTACGGATGATAAATATCTTGAAAGGGCAGCTGGAAGATGACCCGAGGGGAACTTTCATTCTGGGGTGGAGTCCTGCGAAGGGAGCACAGGTAGGGCGTGTGCCCGTTCCGCACCTCGCTGAAATCAGATAGGCGCCCGGACCGCCTGAAAACACGCTCCATCACTCAGCCTCGGGAACAGGAGCAGGACCCTTCGGCGAGCCTGCGGGGAGCCGTTACCCGCTCGGCTCCCCCACAGAGCCCCCCTTCGCCGTTAGCTGCCCGCTCAGCCCCTCCTTTTTGGCTGACGTCGGGGCGAGCGGAGGCGGGAGCGTGGGTGGGCCGAGCGGGCCGTCGCTCGCGATTCGGCCGGCTGTGCCACACCACCGCGCGCCCCCGCTCCGCCCGCCCCTCCGGGCTCGTCTTTTCCGGGCCCGCGCGGCACCGCGCCTCGCTCCGCCTCCGCCGGCCCTCCTGGTGCGCGCGCGCCGCTGCGGCTTTTTCTCCGGCCTCCGCGGCGCGCCCCTCCTCGTCCCAGCGCTAGCGGGCACGCGGCTCCTTTCCGCCAGCTTCTCGAGTGCCGAACGCCGGCCGGCTGCGAAGACTCCGTGGGCAGCGCCTCCGGTGAGTGACCCCCCCGCCCGCTAGGCTCCGGCCCCGGCATCCCTGCCCTGTCGCAGGGCTCCGGCCGCCCCACCGTCCCACACCTGAGCCTGGAGGAGGTTGAGGGGACGTTCCCGTCCCCGGAATCCGCTTGTTTTCTTCTTGAGCCCGGGCGATTTACGCGCCCACCATCCCCCAGGGCCGGGAAGAATCCCGAGGTCTTGATATCATCTCCTTTGCTGAGGTCTGGGGTCCTCGGGACACTGGCCTGCCCCTTCCTGCCGCTCACCGCCCTCTGAGGGCCAGAAGCATCTTCCCGATTGGGGTACTAGGCTTTACCGTGACCCTTTCCAAAG
This sequence comes from Vicugna pacos, assembly GCF_048564905.1. Taxonomy (NCBI): domain Eukaryota; kingdom Metazoa; phylum Chordata; class Mammalia; order Artiodactyla; family Camelidae; genus Vicugna; species Vicugna pacos. The sequence goes on from NC_133023.1 coordinate 79,778,100, forward strand.
GAGCCCAATAAAAGGTCGCCAGACCTCCAAACGACCTTTAGGGCGCCCCTGGACCTCAACTCCATTTTGTCCCCTTCGAGTCACTCTATATCTGAGAGCTCGGGGCTCTAGCTCTCAAAGCATCCGCCCTTCGAATTTGAGAGATGCCCTAGCTTCCGATACCTTCTTAGCTTCCGTATCTTTACGTATGTTAGAAAACGGTTGGATTCTATAGGAAGCATGCCCTTAATTTTTCCTGTTCTACCTATCTACATCCCTGTCCTCCCTCGCTGCTATATATTTAGCATTAGCTCTATTCACTTCCTCTTCCTCTCATTCGAATACCCTACAGAAATAACTGTGGTTGATGTCTATAGCACAGAGAAAAATCGTGGATAATATGATTCATTGCCTAACCCCCATTAAGGGGTTACATATTTTAAATAAGACGTCATTTCTGCTCTTCACTCCAGTATCTCCTCCTCAAAGGCATTTTTTTTCACCCTCTTGAAATGACTTTGCTCTAATAGCTCTTTTCACCTTAAAAAAAATCGATCATCGCTCTAAGAAACAACCGGGAGATGCAGATTAAGGGCAAAATGGCATTTAAATGAATCTCTTTGAAAAAGTAAGCCGTCTGCTTTATGGGTTAATGATTTAATCAACGCCTCAGTTTCCTCATGTACAAAAATGAGGATGTTGAATGAAGGTTCCTTCTAGTGTTTTGATTCTAGGACCTCTAAATTCATGTTTAGTAACATGTTGCTGCATAACGGAGATTTAATCTGATGAAAGCCCGGTTTCCCGGTACTTGCCTGTCACTTTAGCTTTTTTATATTGCCTCCAACAGATAGTTTTATCTGTTCTTTAGACATAAGTGGAGATTCAATCACTGTACTGTCAATGAACATATCAATCAAGATTTTAATAGTGTAAGGCCTCTTCCTTGAATTGTAAAATAGCCCATCTTTTATGTAGAAGCCACTGAAGTGTAAGACATGTAAGACTCCTGTAAGAATTAACACTCTGTCTGCCATTTAGGTGGAGAGTGAAACATTAAACTGTTAGTATACTTGCACCATAAAGTACCTTATTGTTCTAATAGGAGAAGTAATTTGACACCTAAAAATCTACACAAGATGTAATGCAGCAATTGAAATCTTGATAAATTCAATCCCCCCCCTAAAAAAACCCCCTATTTTAAAAATAAGTGATTCAGGTGAAGATTTTTGTTTGACAGTTTTGGGTAGAGGTGAGATGGCTGGAGAAAGGAGAGGCTTGCCCAAGTTAGTGAGAAGAGAAATGATTGACTCTGGAGAGGCTCGGGTTCCAGCCCAGCGCTAGCTAATAGTCTAACCTTGAACAAGTCACTTTACCACTCTTCATTTTTGCGTCTGTAAAAGTGTCTTGATGTTGATGGAATGATCCTTAAGTCCTCCAATTTGAATTACATACATATATAGTTATATATGTGTATATATATGGCAATTTGCATTAAGGCTATGCCATAAATCCTTAGTTAAAATCAGCTAAGCTAAATCCTTAGTTGTTTAGAACATTTTTCTCCGTGTACTAGTTCCAATCTATATACGCATAATTCTTAATTCATCTTTATCAAATGAATTATTATATGTAGAAGCCTATACATTGAGAAGCACTTTACAAAAGTCAGTTATTGTTAACTTAGGCTTGCAAGTGAAATGTGTGAATACCACACTTTATTTCTTCTTATTTGTATATATATATATTTTTTTTTTTATTGAAGTATAGTCAGTTTACAATGTTGTGTCAATTTCTGGTGTACAGTACTTTAGTCATATATGATCATACATATATTCGTTTTCATATTCTTTTTCACCATAAGTTACTACAAGATATTGAATATAGTTCCCTGTGCTATACAGTATGAACTTGTTTATCTATTTTATATATTTCTTTTTAAACATTCAAGGCTTTTAAGAAATTGGTCCTGGAATATGTACATACTGCCTTGTACCTGTAATTGGCTAGGCACTTGAAAAGAATATGGAGGCATTCATTCATTCATTTGTTCGTTCATTCAACTTATCTCACTCCTCCATCTATCACTTATTTTGTGCCAGGCCACTAGGATATGATGGTTAAGAAAACAATCCTTACCCTGAAGGCTTTAGTTTTATAGTGTGGGATGGTGGTGATGGTTAAGGGTTGTGGAGAGACAGTATTATCAATTCTTATTAACAACAAGAATCAAATCAGGGACAGAGAAAATCGTGGGGAAGTTAAATCTCCACAGGGGAGGAGGAGGTGGTTTTATTAATTGTAGGCTGTAGACTCTCTTCTTGGCATTCCTTTTTTAATTCTTTCCTTGATGTTCTATTATTGAGACTTTAGCAAAAATAAAAGCTTTATTTTTTTCCACTCCTGCTATTGGCTGGTCTTATATACTCTTTTAACTATTTATTTTAAGATAGTTGTAGATTCTCATACAATTGTAAGAAATAATACCCTTTAATTTTCCCCAGTGGTAACATCTGGCATAGACTGTAGCATAATATCATAAGGAAATTGAAATAGATACAGTGCAGCCGCCTGATTCAGAGATCCACAGTTTTACATGCACTCATTTGCGTGTGTGTACTTAGTTCTATACAGTGTTATCACATGTGTAAATTTGTATAATCACCACCAGTCAAGATACAGAACAGTTCCATCACCCCAAAGATCACTAATGTTGCCCTTTTATAGCCACAGCCATCTCCCTCCCTCCCCGATCCCTGACAACCACTAATCTGTTTTCCTTGCTTATAATTTCATCATTTCAAGGACACAATATAAATGAAGTCATGCAATATGTAATCTTTTGAGATCAGCTTTTTTACTGCTCAGTGTTATTCCCTGGAGATTCATACAGGGAATGTATCTTGTAATGATAATTCCTTTTCATTCCTGAGTCGTATTCCATGGTGTGGATGTATTAGAACTTAATCATTCACCCACTGAAAGACATCAGGCTGTTTTCCATATTTTTTAAGTTTTGAGTAAAGCTTCTATTAATAATTGTGTACTGGTTTTTATATAAACAAATTTCCATTTCTCTGCGATAGATGCCCAAGAGAACAATTGCTCATTGTATGGTAATTGCATATTTAGTTTTATAAGGAACTGCTGAACTGTTTTCCAGCATGGTTGTGCCATTTTACATTCCCACCAGCAATGCACTAATAGTCCTCATTCTTGTCAGCACTTGGTGTTGTCGCTATTTTTTTATTTTAGCCATTCTGGTAGGTATGTATGTAGTGATATCTTGTCATAGTTTTAATTTGCATTTCCCTGATGGCTAATGATGTTGAACATCATTTCGTGTGCTTATCTGCCATCTCTGTATCCTCTTCAGTGAAATGTATGTTGTCTTTTGTCGATTTTCTAGTTGGATTTTTTTTTCACTGTTGATTTCTGAGCATTCTTTATATATTCTCAATACTAGTGCTTTGTTGGATACGTGGTTTGCAAATATATTCTCCCAGACTGGCATAGGGAAGTTTCATCCTCTTCACAGGGAAGTTTCACAGAACACTTTAATTTTGATGAAGTTTGGTTTACCAATTCTTCCTTTTATGAATCATACCTTTAGTGTCTAGGGATCTTATGTACTTTCATTGTTTAATTTTATTCCTTGCTGTTCTGTATAGCATCCAGTATTTCTGTAAGCAGTGTGAACATTTTTTTTCTTTGAACAATCTCAGAGCTTAGATGTTTTCTGAGAACAAGTGGTCTTAATGGCTTAGAGTGTGAATACATACTCATATGTGCTCTCCCCATATTAAAATGGCTGCCATCCTTTTGTGCCTTAAAAATATATTTCTGCCAAAAAAAATATTCCTGCCCTACCAGGCAATCAAGTGAAACATTACAATTAATATTTTAAAATTAAATAGACACGTCATATGCCAAGGAGATTTTTGGTTTCACTTTCTAAATTTAAAATATTTTGGCAAAACTGTGTAGTTTTTAATCAACATTTCTGGTAAGTAATCCAAAGAACAAGTTTGTGTTCTCATTTAAATGTACTTAGAAAGTCTACTTCTGCATTTTGTGTAGTGAAGTTGTGAATATAATGATGGATTTAGTAGGCTTTTTCTACTCAGAATAATGAGTAACAGACTGTTGAATTTGTCTGTCTAGATTGCATATTTTCCTTTTATAGTAGCTGCTTAATTTTCATCTTATCTTTTAAAATAAACATTAGTTTTAAGGTGACTTACAATGTTATACTTGGAAAAATATATGTGCTCATATTATGAGAAGAGCTTACAGGAAAAGCTTAGTGATTGATTTTGAGAGTATTCATTTCTGTAAGGTGGTAATGAAATGATTATTTGTCTCTTCAGTGTGACCATATTTGCTCAAATGCGTGTATAGCCAGGGTAGTGGGTTCCTATTTGAAAAAGATCAATCATTGGTATTAGGCAAGGGCCGATAAAATACTGCCAGTGGCCAAATCCTGCCCACCACCTGTTTTTGTAAATGAATTTCTGTTGGAATATAGCCACATTCATTCATTTATGTGTTGTCTGGCTGCATTCAGAATGCAGTATCAGAGTTGAAACAGAGAACTTAAGGCCCTGAAAACCAATTTACTCTCTGATCCTTTACACAGAAAGTATGCCCAGAGATAAAGCAACCTTATAAACTGTTGAGTCTCTGTGATATAAAGGAAATTTAACAAACTTTGCCTTGACTTTTAGTCCCTTTTAGGTATATTTCCATGAGAAGTTGTGGTTCTGAAGAATGTATTCATTTTCTTTACTAAGTCTACAAGGCACTGTGGTCTAGGAGCAGCATTAAGGAATGGATAGAAAGTCGGGAAGGTTGATTTTGTTGTTCTTGCTAAGTGTGGGCTATTTAAGTGTGAATGTAAATTTATAAGTAAGACAACGAGTGAGATTCAGAAAGAGGTCTATGCAGTCGCCATGTCCTTTGGAGATCCTGTTGTGAGCCAGAGTGATAATGGCAATGCCAGGTGTGGCAGCACTATTGCTTCTGCTCCCAAAACTACTGTGATCTCTAAAGACATGGCAGTTTGAGCCTATCAAGCTGAACTTAAGACCAATGGCTTATTATTTTGCTTGCACAGCTTTCTTTTGTAAGTTAGAAGTTGACACTTCAGTTCTTTTAAATGCCCTCCCTATGAGTGATGTTGAAAATGGAAATTGAGTTAGGACCATTGGCTGTACATTTGGAAAGAAATGGATCCCTGTCTCACATCATACACAAAAATAAATTAAGGATGTATTTAAAAAATCTAAGTATATATTTTAAAATCTTCTGTAAAACTGAAGACTCCATAATGAAATTAAAAAGGCATGTGATAGATTGGGGGAAAATAACTTCTACATATGCAGTGGAAGCTTTAATTGACTTCTACTTAACTGACTCACCATATTAAATGATGCTTTTTATTTCTTTTGTAAAATACACTGTGCACTGAACACTTGCTATCAGTAGGTTGGTCTCCAGTATGCTTGAGGACCCATCAGTAGAACAGATGTTTTTCTTACTGAACCTATATATGCTCATTGTTCTTATTTTTGTAAATATGTAATTTATTTTCATATTTTATTACTTGATACAATCTGAGTAGTGGAGAATTGAAGTTCTTTTTACTGAAGATTTATGGATGAAATGATATGATATCTGGGATTTGCTTCAAATTATATGCGGAGGTGGAGATGTGGCATGCATAGAGATGTAAAAGAAATAAAATTCACATATAGATAATTGTTGAAGCTGGGGGAATAGGGTCATTATAACAAAACAAATTGAATGTTTTGGAAAGAGTTGATGAAAGTAAGTTATAACTGTCCAGTTAGGTGTAAGACAATGATAAAATATTGATATAAAATAAATATAAAATTTACAGAGGTCTTCATTCATAGTTCGTTGCAAGTGTCTTTTAAGTCATGTGAAGTTCTACATTATCTAAGTATTTAGTGTAAATTTCTTTAAAATCAGTGGGCCTGGAGTTAAAGAAAGGTCTTGGCCTCTTGGCCCTATATTAAAAGTTTGATGAATGAGTGTACATTTACCACTGATAAAATGAAACGAAGATAAAATGAAGTGTTTGTCATGCACATTTTTTAATGATTGTTCACCTTACTTGACCTTTTCCATTAGTCAGTTAGCTGTTTCAAATACCATTAAATAAAATGCTTCTACTATATGATATCTATCATATATAAAGAGCTTCTAGAGATCAATAAGAAAAAGGCATCTATTAGAAAAAGTAGCAGAGGGTTGTGAATTGACTTTTCCCAGAAAAAGAAAGAAAAAAATGAATAAAAAAGAAAAGATGCTCAAATTCACTCTAGTAATTAGGGAAATGAAAACCATTTCTCACCAAATACAATGGCAAAAACTATACTATCCACCTGTAGAAAGAAATGGGCACTGTCAGGTACTGTTAATGAGAGTGCAGATTGTGGAGCTTTTTGATAAAGAATACCAAAATCCTCTCATCTAAAAATGTGCATCTATTTTGACCCAGCAATTCTGTAGGAAACTGTTCTAGGGAAATATCTGCACATTTGTATAGAGATACATACAACATTTCACTGTGTTGTAACTGGTCATGACTGTGAAAACTTGGCAGCAACCTAAATGTCCATCAGAAGGGGACTGTTTTAAATAATAACATGCTGCTCTATGGAACAACATGGGGCTATTAAAGGAAATAAACTCCTCAGACCTGTATAAAATGATGTAAGAATTCCAAAGTATGTTGTTAAAGGCAGGAGGGGCAGGGGAGGGAGTTATAGAACAGTCCATATACCGTTGACTCCACATATTTAAAAAAATAAAACCTTACCACGTGTATAGATTATACAAAATAGTTCCATTGATGCATACCACGAATAGTTATCTCTACAGGAAAAGGGAGTGGTGTTAGAGGAAGGCAGTATAGGGATACTTTTACTTTTTACCCTATACAGTTCTATAAGGCATTTTAAGTTATGATTATTATTTTGATAGTAATTATTCAGATTCATCATATGCAACATTTACACACTGGAGGATACTTACAATGTGATTCCTTCATTGTGCATTATCCAGTGACACTGTGCTAGAAATGCAGTGCCTTGTACTTAGCACTCAGGTTATTATTATTTTTTTAAATAATTGTCTCCCTTTGTTAAAGTACTATTTGTATTTTCTAAATTTTCTACACTGAAAATATAAGTATAAAAAAGAATGAAAGTATCATAATCCCATACCCAGAGAGATCTCTTGTCAACTTTTTGGTACATATGCTTGTGGACACGTTTGTGTACACACATGTATGGACGCTTGCACGCACACGTTTACATGCATATGCACAAGTACAAACATATGTATCTTCTTTCTACAAAAAAATGAGTTCTTACTGTTCGTACCGATTTGTAACTTGCTTCCTTTAACTTAACTCTGTACTGTGAACATCTTTCATGATCAGTAGCTCTGAATAAATGAAAAAGATGTCTTAGTGGGAAAAAGGACAACACTGTGTCATGTAAATGTAGTGTTCTAGTTAAAATAACTGGTTTCTAGGACAAACTATAACCTCAAAACACAGTCATGGTCACCAAAAGTAAATAAGCAAGGAATTTATAAATTCTCAATGTTAAGCTAGTTTAGTTCTGTTTTGAATTTAACTATGCACATGTCTTTAAAGTTGTAGTTACTAGTAGTGATGCATAAATGCAATATATTAAACTGTCATTAGGAATTTTTTGGGCAGAGTTTGGTTTTAATGAAGATTTGAAAGCTGAGCTTGAACAGTTATTTTGGTTCAAAGACTGACTAATTTTTGGTAAATATGTGGGTGCAGTTATGTTCTTTCACAACTTAGAAAAGTAAAGAAAATCTAGGTCTGTGTAACAGCATGCATCTTTATCTATGGTATCTCAGCCTGTAGTATATAAAATTGATCATTGGGGTAACTTGTTTGAGGACCAAGTTTGATTTGGGTAAGTCTGTATATATTCTGCTGGAATGTCATCTAGAAGCACTGAGTAAGCACATCTACTGAAGGCTGGTTATAACCACTTCTGGATTTATGCTGTGGGGCTTAGAGGTGAAAATATCTTACTTTACAATGAATTCAATAGAGTAACAAAAAAAGATTCTACCTTGTAGACAGTGGTGTTAATGTAACGGCCTATCGTAGCTCTCATATTTTTGTTACAGCGAATGGAACAGCATCTCTGTTCTCCAAGGCTGTGCATCTTGCGCATTTTGGCCTTTTTGGAATTGATTTTGCAGCAAGAGGATTTTTCTTTCTTAGGTGCTGTCAAGTTAGCAGATTTAATGGCAGAGTCAGGATGGATGTTTCCTATTTCTAACTTGATTAATGACAAGGGCGTGTGAGATTAGACTACTAACAGAGGAATTGAAAACATTTATGGTGGACTCTAGGAATTTAAGACAGTGGAAGACATGGTGAAATGCCTGTTTTCTCTTAAGATTTCTGTTTATTACCTTAATATGTGCCTAAAGCATTTCAATACTATAAAAATGTAATGATAGAGTTTCGAAGGATCACTTCCTGGGGGTACCCGAGTGATGAGTGATCGAAGAAAGCCTGGAGAAATGGGCAGAACTGCTCCCACTTAGATGGGATCATTATTCTCAGAATATGTTAGTCATTTCTGCTTCTCAAATGAACTGAAAGCTGAAAACTTCCCACAGACAGGAAACAGGAACTTGGTTGAATGAGCTTAAAGTTCAGTCTTGGCTTTGGAAACAGAAGAGGACAATCAGCAGCAGTATCTCATGGGATGAATCCAAGTAAAAGGTGCTTTGTTCCACATGACCACTGAAGATAGTAAGTTGAGAAGTAGCTTAAAAAAGTAGTTGAAAAATCATAACTTGACTGAGGGGTAGAACTGGGGAACTAGCTATAAACAATTGTCAGATGAATGTGTTTCAGACAAACAGAGCAAAAAAGAGGAAAGCAGGCCAGGGATAATGGTATTCTTATATTTGGAATGACAGAAACCTTCAGGATTTGGTCAATTGCAGGGTCGTCTAGGATGGTTTAAAGCCTTTGGGAAAAGATTGGGATTCCCTCTGTGCCCAGGCATTTCCTTACGGGAGTAGGTTAACATTTGTGTGAAGCAAGTGGTTTCCATACCTTGAAAACTACAAAAGGCAGCGTTCAGGCTCACTGTCGGTGAATTATAGCAACCTGCAGATGGAAAGTTGTGTTGTGTTTATTTCCCTAAATAGAAAGAAATGTCAGCATTACCATATTCATTCAAATATATTGCATATTACACATTTTTAAGCAAAATGACTGAACTTGTAAGGATGTTATGCAACTCAAATTTTCCACCAGAAAGTTTTGGATTCCTTTGCTTAGATTTTTAGTGTCAAGTATAAAGGCCATGATTTTTATGTGAAAGCAGGTTTTAAATTCGTACACATATTTACATTAATTTTAATACTCTCTTGATCACCAAGAGATTGTCGAGTGTTAAAATATTGGTAGGGGAGTAGCTTTCTTTAGGAAGTACCCTCCCCCCCCCCGCAAGAAATGATATCTTTACAAGTAGTTTTAGAAGAGACAACCGCAGAATGGAAACATCCCTGGTGAGTCTCCGCCTCCTTTTTCATTCCTATTTTAAAATGGGAGTTCCCCAACCTCATTTGTACAGCATTTTTTTTTTTAGGACTGGGTTGGTAGAACTGAATGAGGGATTATTCTCGACCCCAGAAGTACAAAGTATTCAGTGGGGTTCAAAAGACACTTGCACCAGCCCTGCGGGCTGACTTAAATCCTAGCTCTGTAAGGTCCCTCTGGAGCTGCTATAAGCATAAGGGTTCTGCAAAGGTGGCACCTCTGTCTCTTGGGACAATATTCCAGTGCTCAGATAGCTTCCCAATCTTATCTCCCCGGTACCCTGCATTTAAGCCATTGTTCTTTGGTTACATGAAATGTCTCTGTGAAGTGATTGGCCTATGATTGCAGTGATGTACATTTGGTGAAATGGGAGAGTTGTTCTTAACGTTCAGACAGCTGATCTTTTTATCAGAAAAAAAAAACCTAACGTAAAAGATTGAAGTTTTTTTAACCCTTTGGGGAGAAAGTGCTTGCTTGCAATCTTGTTTCTAATTGTCTTCAGCTGAGGAAGACTGTTGGCCACCTCCCTGCCTGCCTTTGATTTAAGGGCCATGCTGCTTAGGTCATGTTGCCACAGGAAAGAGGAGGTGGATGCTGTACTATGGCATAAGCAAAGGAGAAGGAGGTGGCAGTGAATATGTGGTGTATAGCCAGAGTGAACCGTGAATTTTGAAAACCAGGAAACTCAACTCCAGTTTGTAGTTTAGAGACATATTTTAAAAACAAGTTGTAGCTCATTGGGTCTCTAAGCTAAGAGTATATTTAGAAGCCCTTCAGTGTTTAATTTGATGATATCACAGTCTCCAGCAGAAATCTGCAGAATTTAGTCAAAACTCTATTTGTCTTTTTCAAAGGTGGTATTGTTGTTATAAAACACATAATATGTTATTTTATGACTTTGATGAGACGCAAGCAACTCATTTTAAGCAGCTAATTTGGGTTGAAAGAATTACTTTTCAACCTAGAGTTGATTTCTTTAATTTTGCATCCTTCCTAGCTAATGTGACACTAAGGTCATTTTATTTGCCTGGTCTCTTCTAGATGTCATAACGTTTTGTTGTGAGATCATGAGAAAATGTTTCTTCTGCTTTGAGAGGAGTAATTAGGAATTTGTTTAGGATGGAAAATCAGTTCTTAGATTTGCTGCCTCTGCTGCTGACCTCTACCTCTCGTGTGAAAGAAAATCAATGATATTTCAAAGTCACACAGCTACATATTTGGGTTGCATAAAATTGTTCTGTGGAATGATCTAAACTTTTAGAATTTGTGTTGAGCTTGGTACTTGGCCAGGTCTGGGGCCATGGGCCATGTCCTGCTATTGCTGGATGTTTTTTTAAAAAATTTTTTCTTGCTTTTACCGGCACTGCCCCACTGCCGATGAAAGATCAGGATGTTGCCTGGGTTTGGCACCAAGCACTGAACCTCAATGCGTTTCTCTTCTACTTTCAGGCATAGCAGCCCTGGGAACCATAAAATGTGCTTGAAGCATTTTGATAATACCTTTTCTTATTCATTAAACAGCTGACCTGTCACTGTCGCTTAACTAGCAGACCTCAAGATGTATGGTTAACAGAGAACGTTTGTTTCGAAACCTCGTCTGCGTTGACCTTAGTTTTGCTTTTGAAGAAGAGTAAGCAGCAGATTGCCTCATGTAGTCCATGAGAAAACAAACCACCTTCTTACCTTTTACTGCTGCTCACATTGGTTACAGATGCTTCACGGAAGCTTGAATTATAACATAATTTAAAGATGATATATTTTCGCTGAAATACAGAAAAAACTGCAAAGGGCTGCTTTAAAGGCAAATTACTTTGTAGAAGCAGCAGAAATTAAATGTTTTAGGGACAAATAGGAAATATTTACTAGTAGGAAATATCAACACTTGAAATTGTAGCAAATTTCTCGGCTGACGTTTATATGGGGACACATAACTCCCCTTCCTTAAACACAGTGTTTCACTGAGATGGGAAAAAGACTTTTGCTCTGCTTGGGAGTTTTTAGTATACTGGTGCTTCTCTTTAAACCCCTTTTTGAAATTCTTGCTTTGGATCTCATCTTATGTAAAAGTGCCCCCTTTTTGGGAAGCATTTTCAATCCTCAAGTCATGAAACCTCCAAACCTCCTTTGGGTATGTTCTGCAGCAGAACTAACCTATTCCAAATTTTACATTTACTGGAGTAGTATTATAACCAGAAGTTTATAACCTGTTTGGAACAGCTGGATAGTAGTCTGTAGATAAAATTGATCAAGACCTTTTGATTTTCTGTTTGCATTTTTTAGCTCTGCATTTTCCTTTCTTTTATTCCTTTTCAGAACCTCACTTTCATCCCTTGGCTTTGTGTAATTTTCCTTGCCCCAATATTTAAAGGAAGTTTGGGGGAAAAAATCCATTTTTGGGCAAGTCAGCTGGTACTTAAGCAGTAACAGGTATAACTGGATAATCCCAGAGGGTAGCTATTATTATTAGCTTTTTAAAAAGTATATAATCATCTGGTTGGGTTATTATTATAGGGTCGAGGGTTGACTCATGGGTGACCCTCCTCTCCTTTTGTACACATATGTCTGCTCTCTGTGTTAGTCTCATGTTAACTCACAGTATTAGCTATTGAACAGTGCATTCCACAAGGACAGGGCATAGTAAATGCTCACTGAATAGTCCTTGAACAGATGCATGTGCATGTGTCTGTAGTTGCCTAGGATTTGGGAAACTAGATTTTTAAAAATATTACAAAGGAAAAGGGCTGTTGCTTGCCATACTTATTTTTAATTCCTTCCCTCAAATGCTGTTATGACGGTTAGTCTTCAACAATGATGATTACAAAACCAAAGAAAATACAGACTTAACCATTTGTATCCTACTTCAGTGAGTCTGTACCCAACAGGGTAACATCACTTTCATATTATGAAAGTCTCTGAATATGTCATTAAGCCTTTACAACTTTCAGTTGTCATTCTATAAGGCATAGTGACTTTCTATCAAGGAAGTTTTATTCTAACATATTCTCGTTTAAATGTAGGGATCTCTTAACCAAATGGATTTTTTCTTCTAGATTTAAAAAATGTGATCTTAATATATGGCTTTAAAAAATGTTTCATTTAAGAATAATTTTAGATTTACAGCGAATTTGCAAAGATAGTTCAGAGGTCATATATATCTTTCCTTAGATCACCCTAATGTTAATAACATATTACATAACATGGCATTGGTGCAGTACTCTTAACTAAACTCTAGAATTTACTTGGATTTACCTAGTTTTTCTATAAGTCTTTTTTCCCCTGTTCCAGGATCCAAAATGGTTATATATGTTTATTTTAGAAAACACATATAGATAAAAAGTCAAAGCAAAGTACAGGCAAGCCCCCTACCGAGAGACAACTATTGAGATTTTTAGTATCTATCCTTGCATATTTTTTCCATGGATAATATAAATCCAATCCCCCAAAACTGTTTGGATTCCCCTAAAAAAAATGTGTTCTATATACTGCTTTGTAATTTGTTTTTTTTTAACATTTGATATAGCATTTACTTTGTTTTTGGTGAACATCTTCCCGTGTCTGCTATTTTTAGTGTAGTTTAATCTATTCCCTATCCTTAGATATTTTATTGTTTCCATTTTTTTTGCGCAGTTAATTCTTCATGATTCAAGGCCACACTGTGCTTGTTTCTCAAACCTTCCCCCCACAGCAAACCTGAGAAATGCAACACTCTTATCAGTAACAATGGCTCATTAAGCCATGATTCTAAATATGTGTATTGGGTTGAATCATTGGGAATTGCTGGGGCTTTTTTGGTATGTAACTGATTTTGACTATTGGTAATTTTATATGATTCAACCTAGTAGTTTGAAAAATCTAGGGTATTCTGATTCCTTTCCTCCCTTCTCACTCTACTGAGAATCTCTGCGTTTATAATGGTGAGCTGGCTCTGAAACATTTTGGCCAGGCAAAAATATTGACAAACTACCTTCCAGGTGTCTCTGATAAACACAGCATCCTGAAGACCTATGCCTGTGTTGATGACACATGCAGAGAACTTGAACTCCAGTGTTGAAAATGGACTTCTGAGCATTTTACCTAAGCTCTGTAAGATACAGCCTGATTGATGGCTGTGTTGGCTGGGTCCATTATCTGTATTGGATAGCCAGGGGCACTAGTGCCACCTAGTGGTACGTTGTAGACAAGCAGCTGATGTTGCTTTACCTCTGCTTTCACTTTTTTTCTTTCCTTCATGTTCCTCCACGTGGTCTCACCTTCCTTTTCTTCTCCCCACTTATTCCAGTGGTACTAATGGATTTCATTTAACCCAGCTGATAATAATCAGAGAGATGAACTAACCATGTAATTTTGCTGCAATATCCTTATTTAAGTAAAGGTTTGGGAATATGAGACATGAAATAAATGTAAACATACTGAACAGACTATTTGCTCTGTGTATGAAGTCATAATTCTTACCGAAAATGGGCATCAAATTTGTCCTCTGCCAGAATATGGCACTTCTTGTATTTAATTTCAAGATTCTCAGTATATAAGAGGAAACATCCCTAAAGATCTCAGTGGTGAAGAGGCATCAATTTCTGCCTAGAGTGAAAGATTTAACTTGTAAATCATTCTTTGGTTTCCTTTCTCTTTAGTATGACTTGTTACTTCACTCAAGAACTATTTAGTAAGCACCTACTGTGTGCTTGTACTGGGCTAGGTCCTAGGGATTATAGCTGTGATCGGGACAGACATGACCTCTGTCTGTAAGGAGCTTACAGCCCAGTAGAGCACCAGAAACTTGAAACTTGAACAAGTTTAGGTGCTGTGCTACATGGGAGCTTGGAGAGCAAATAGCAGAGGCACCTCACATAATGTGGGGAGGTCAGGGAAGGCTTTTTAGAAGTGTCATTTAAACTAAGACCTAAAGAAAGCCAGGAAAAGAGAGAAGAGAATGTTCTTGGCAGATGAAAAAACATGTGCTAGAGGCAGAGGTGAGAGATTAAGTGTGGTGCTTTTGAGAACCTAAGTGAAGTTTATGATGGCTGGAGCTGTGAGATCAACTCATTTAAGCTTCACAACAGTCCTGAGAGGTAGCAGTAGCATTCCCTCCATTTTAGAGATGCGGCAAATGAGGCAAGTTAAATAACTTGCCCGTGGTTGCCCAACCCTAGTAAGTGGCATCGCCAGGAACTGGACCCAGGCCGTCTGGCTCCAGCATATTTGCTCACAACTACCATAATAGTCTCCCCTTCTGCAGGGCACTGTGTTATACCCAAGTGTCTTTGGCCCCCTCCCCCACCCCACCCCCTTAGCCTTCGGTGGAGCATAGCACCTTATTCTGTCAATCTGCGATCTTTTTTTTTTTTCCCTGAGGGGCCAAGTTAAACAAAATCTTTCTTGGTAAATTGAACTTTAGGCTGTGCTAGGCACAGACTCTTCCAAGAACGGGAGCTTATAAATATGTGAAAAATTCCTTAAGCTTACAGCATCTGGGTTAGCCTGGAAACTCTCCGGTTTGCTTTAGTCTTCTATCATTGACTGGAAATCAAATACCTCATTTGATATGCAGCTCTACAGTTGCTATTTTCCAGAAAATCCATGTTTTCCAGAAAAATCATAGATGGGAAGTTATAATTGGTTGTATTTTAAAAATGAGCATAAGATATATATCCCCTGCAGGGCTAAAATTTTTGTTTGCTTACTAAAGTTCATTTGGCAATATCCTTTTCTCTGACTTAAGTTAAAGGGTAAACACAACTTCTTAAATAGGACTATAGCCTTTTAAAGTCATATAAAGGAGAAAACCTATCAATGGAGATATTTTCTTGTAGTGGATCTGATTTATCATTTATGTATTTAAAATACAAGTGTGTGTTTTGCAAGATGAGGAATTAACTTCAGTTTCATTTTAGGAGATGAATTTTAGAAGTCGGATGATAAATATTCAGTTGTACATAAACTATTTAAGATTGTTGTAAGTTGATATTGTTGAAACTCTTGGAATAGTCGTGTGTGTGTGTGTGTGTGTTTAACAGCACAAAACTGGTTCTTTCATTTACTTGCCCATTTGTATATGACTGTGGATTCAATCAGGAGTTAGTACTTGGAAGTGTTTTGCCATGTTCTCTGTGGGACCAGAGTTAGGGTTATTACTCGAGTCATCACTAGGAATGTTTTTACAAAAAGAAAAAACCAAACCAAAGAAGATCGGGGAGGGGGACTCTGATAAGAATTACTCTGGGACAACGTGTGTAAACCAGGGGACAGACATTGGCAAGGTGGGAAACGTGATCACCTTTGTTTTAACCAAATCACACAGGGATCAAATTTGTGAGCTTAGTTTCAGAAGCACTGGCTCAACCGAATTGAGTTAACCAGCAGCCACAGATAGCTTTCCCTTTACGTTGGAGTAGAAACATCAATTTTCAAGTAAATGTATTATTGTATATTGCAGTGGAATTGCATGTGAAGCAGCTGTGTTCTTTTTATAAATTTTGGTATTGTGACCTCGGTGCTGTTAGGCCCTGTCGAGGTTATTACAGGACACATTCAGAGCTGTGTGGGCCTGACAGGAAGTGAGGTTACTTACTGATACTTTACTTTTGCCTGAAACATTTTGAAATGAAAACTTTGAGGGACAGAGGTGAGTCAGCCTTTTCTGCCTCCTACTTCTTTTTGAAGTCAGCTAGTACGCATTTGTAACATGATATCACAGTTGACTGGAATGTCTGAAGCAAGACAGTCTTAGGTAAGGCGATATTCTCTTAAGTTCTGTGTAGTTAGTTGGTCCCGGAGTTCAGGTTGTAAACAAGTGGGTACTGATGGAGAGCTAGCTTCTGAAACCCCCTCCCTTCATCATCTCTCTCATCACCCGGGTGGAAAGCAAAGAAGTGATACATATTTGGTGGCTTTTGCTCGTGGTACCTTTTCCGGGGCAGGGGCAGGCCTCATTTCCTTCTAAGGGGCTGATTCTGATTAACAAAAAACATTTTCCTCATGAGACAGAGGAGTTTGAGTATTACTATTCTCGTACCTATTAAATCTTAGGCCAGTATCATCTGGCATTTGAGTCCCTGTTTGTTTTAATAGGGTAAGTGAGTGGAACTCTGGACTTTAAAGAAATTATAGGGCGGGAGTGGGAAGAGATAGACTGGGATTTCAAAATTGTAGAATAGATAAACAAGATTATACTGTATAGCACAGGGAAATATATGCAAGATCTTATGTTAGCTCACAGAGAAAAAAATGTGACAATGAATATATAAGTGAAAAATTGTGCTCTGCACTGGAATTTGACACAACATTGTAAAATATAAATCAATAAAAAATGTTAAAAAATAAAATAAAAGGTTAAAAAAAAGAAATTATATTTCCATCTGTTTTTCTGGCATGATTTTCTGGCTTTTTGATATTGGCTGTTCACTTGCTAGTAGTAGTGAATTTTTGTCACATTTTGACATAGGGGACCGCAGGGATGCTTAGCTTAAAGAAACATTTAATGTTGTAGTTATAGGAAGAAAAAGAAAGTTTGTTTTATTTCACTTCATAGGTTATATTACATGAGTGAAAAGAAGTTATTTTACTTTGATTCTAGTTTACAAACAGAAGTGTCTAATCTTCTTTCTGTAGTGTAGTTGAAGTCAACTTTGGGCTCCTTTTCCTAGTTACCCCTTGGCTATGTGAGTAGGGCCAAATGCCTTATGGGTCATAGTCGTCACTTACCAACACACACACACACACACACACACACACACACACACACATAGACACACACTAGCATTAATTGAAAGACAGGTGCTGTATTTTCTACTTATTTATTAAGTGACAAAAGTAGTATATTTACTGAAGAAGTTTCAGAAAATGTAGCAAAAAATAGCAGGACAAAACTAAAAATCACCTATAATTCTACAACCCAGAGATGAACATTCCCGCTTGTAGCCTGCATATATATGTTTAAGTTTCACCTTAAACCAGTTTTACTTCATATTATCTTGAACGTTTTTTCCTGTCCTTAAATATCTTTGACAATGCTGCATTTGATGACTGTGTAGTATTCAGTCATAAACCTACATCGTTATTTTACCAGTCTCCTTTTGGGCATTTGAGGTTATTCCTAGTTTTTCTGTTATCTATATCACAGTGGCGACTCTAGTCTACATTTTTGTGTGTGTCCATCTCTGACTTTTTCCTTTGGATATTCCTAGAAGAAGAGAGTGAAATTCCTAGGTCATGGGGTGTGTATGACTTACAGCCTCTTGATGCCTATTGCCAAATTGCTTTCTATAAAGCTTGGACCAATTTACACTTCTGTCAACAGGCTATAAAGTGCCCTTTTGTATACATTTGGCAACACTGAATAATTTCATTATTCTTATTTGGCATTACTCTCGATGAAACCCCAGTACATTGCTGTCTGTTTTAGTAAATAAAAATTATTCCTGGCAGAAATGACAATGGGCATGTAATATTATAAACAGTAGTACTGCAAGGAACTGGTGGCCCCAGATACTTTGAGAATCATCAAAACAGGCTGTATTTTAGCTCTGAGTCTGTGTTTCTAAAAAATGTATTTTTCCTTTCTCAAGTAATTTATCACTCTCATCTTTGATGTAGGAGAAAGTGCTAATGTTTTTCTCCTAAAATTATTGCTCCACAAGTGATTATTCATTATGTTAGTGCTTTCTGTGCCTGTATTTATTGACTCATGTCCTGAAAAACAAAATGTTACTTTTGGCAAAAAATGCCCAACTTTGCTCAATTGGAAAGTTTTGATTGTTACACAGCAGTACTTTCTGGTCAAGATCTCTTAAAGTAACACATACTTCTTTCAAATATTGTTCAGGTCCTTAGCATTTTAATGAAAGCCTTGTATCAACACACTTCTTGAGTAAACTTGAAAAGAAAAGATTTGGCAAGTCCAGTGTTTGATGTTATGCAATTTATTCGTCTTAAAAGTTTCTATTTTTTTATTTTTATTTAAAAAAGTTTTTAAAATCAGTATCATAAAATTGTTGGTCCTGAGTCAAGAATTACCAATGTGACGGCAATTTTCATTTGTTAGAACTTTTTCTCCCCAGTGAAACTGTCTTAGGTGGACCTTACAAGTAGGATTTATGGATGTTTGTGGCTTTACAAGTTTTTTACTTAAATGCAGTTGGTATATTGAGAGCTTTTCAAAGAACGTGCCTTTCCGTCTTGATACTGTTGTAAATTTTATTGTAGGTAACCAGAGGGATGAATCTTTCTACTTTTTTGTTATTTTCTAATATTCTTGCATTCATCTTAAGAGTAAAGCTAATTGATACTGATTAGAAAGAAATTCTTCATTTTGCTGTATAGGGAAGCACACAGGATGCTTTCCTAATGTTTTGGAAAGTAGACCCTATTTTAGCTCCTATGGTCATTTGGAGAGGAAGGGGAGAACACTTCCTTTTCAGAGACTAGTTCATTACTCTCATTTTGAAGCCTATTTCAGCTCTGAAAGTCTATAACTTTGTACATAAGGGGTGGAATTTATATGTGTGTAGTTTATCTTCTTTTCCCAGTACTGTACTGTCTGGGTTAGGTACTTGTCATTTTTATACACACACATGATTTACATATGTATGTGATATGTAAATTGTGTGTGTGTGTGTGTGTGTATAACCATACTAACGATAAAACTAAATGTGTGTGTATATATATTAATATATATGTATTATATATCACCATACTAATGTGTGTTTATATGTATAAATGTACTAATATATGTATGTAACATATGAATGTGTGTATACATGTGTGTGTGTATATAAAACCATACTAATGGTAAAACTAAATGTGTGTGCATATATAATTTACCATACTAATTATATAAAGAGAAGTTATGTAACAAAATGGGTGATAACAGAATTCTTAGCTAGAGTTGAAGTATTCCCCTTAGCATTCAAACTAGACCATGTCTTTGAGTTTGGGTAACGACAATGGGTGAAGCATAAATAAACATTGCTTCAAAACTGAGAAAGTGAAACAAAGAAATTACTGCAGAATATTGTAGATTTAACTATGTAAAAAGTATTCATTGTTGTCATAGATGTGTAATTTATATGTTCTTCCAGAACTAAAAAGAATAATTTCTGAGTTAGGAGTAAAGTGAAGGCTTTTCTGCTTGGCTAAAATTGATTATCAGCATTCTAAATATGATGGTAGGTTTTTTTGTTGTTGTTGTTGTTACAAGTACTTTCCTAAAATATCTGCTGAAGATGATAATTAAAAAAAAATCCTAGCTTAAAAATAGTTACAAGTGAAGTGAAAGCTGATATTAATTGTGAAGAAAAAATAATGACTGAAACCAGCTATATTCTCTGACAACTGTTAGTTTATTTCTCTTATCCATTCCAACAAATATTTGAAGCCAGAGTGGATACAAAGTTAAGACACAATCCTTGCCCTATATGAGCCTACTGTTTAGATAAGTGATTAAGATAAATTCATAAACAATACAAGGAAGTATAATACAAGTTTAGAGCTATTAGAGAAGAGCTGTAGAAGTTCAAATGAAGGCTAGAAATTTTTACTTGCGATATTAGTGAAGGTATCTTAGAAAAGGTGGCTTTTAAGCAGAATTCTGGGTAGAAAGAAGGACATGAATAAAGTTTCTGAAGCAAGAGAACTTCAGAGAATGTGGCTATGACACTTTTTTTTTAAGGTAATAAGTGGTTTCTTTCGGTTGGAAGACAAATAAGGTAAATTTTTTCCTTTAAGTTAATAAATTATTTTATAATAAAATATTTAATGCTGCTGATGGGAGTATAAGTAGGTATAGCCTTTCTAGACAGTAATTTTGTAGTATATATCAAGAACCTCCTTTCCCATCTCACCCTCCCACACACACCCGTAAAAGATCTATCTTTGGCTTGGTAATCACACTTTTAGGAACTATGAGGGAATAATTTTTATAGTCTTGAAGTGGAAAAATGACCCAGAAGCCACAAAAGAAGCTATTGATACATTTTATTACCTGAAAATTAAAAAACCCATATTTAGCCTAAAGAACTCAAATCAAAGAGAAAAATACTGGTAAAGATATTTGTAATATGAGAGACAAAGGTCTTATTTCCTTAATATACAAAGGGCTCTTCTGAATCACTAAGAAGAAAATGATCAGGTGAAAAAATGGGCAAAGGACTTGAGCAAGTCACTCATAAAAGAAATTCAGATATAGTGAAATTTTTATATGTTCATTGAAAAATACCAAAACAGAGTAGTTTTTTTGTACCTATCAAACAGTTCAATCCAGTACAGGGACTGTGGTAGGGAAATGGGCACATTAGTATAGTCCGGTGGGAATGTGAAATGGTATATTCTTTTTTTAGAGGGCATTAAAATTTTGTTTTGGAAATAAACTCAAGACTTTTCCAAAAGAGTTGTAAAACTAGAATACCATTTCCATGGGCTTTTTACCTAGCTCCCCCTAATGTTAACATCCTACATAATGTACAATACAATCATCAAAACTAAGACATTAATGTTGATACAGAACTATTAACTAAATTAGGCACGTTATTTAAATTTTATCAGTGTTTCTGCTAACATCTTTTTTTTCCTATTCCAGGATCCAATCCAGGATCCCACATTACATTTAAGTGTCATGTCTCCTTAGTCTCCTTCCAATCCATGACAGTTCCTCAGTCTTTGTCTTTTATGACCTTGATAACTGTGAAGAATACTAGTCGGTTACCTTGTATTATATTCCTAACTGGGGCTTATCTAATGTTTTTTCAATTAGGTTGAGATTATGCAATTTGAGAAAGAA
This sequence comes from Vicugna pacos, assembly GCF_048564905.1. Classification (NCBI taxonomy): domain Eukaryota; kingdom Metazoa; phylum Chordata; class Mammalia; order Artiodactyla; family Camelidae; genus Vicugna; species Vicugna pacos. Next base: position 79,799,492 of record NC_133023.1, read on the forward strand.
TACTACAGAGGCCACCTTGTGTCTTTCTCAGTGCATAGCGTCAGGGGGTACGTGATGTCCACATGCCCTATTACTGGTCATGGTAACCTTGAACACCTGGTTAAGGTGCTCAACTGTGTTTCTTCACAGCAAAGTTACAATTTTTCTTTTTACGATTTATAAATATTAATACTCATTCTATGTTATATTTTATTAATACAAATTTGGGGGAGATACTTTGAGACCATGTATATATCTGGTTTCAACTTTACATTTTCACTCACCAATGTTAGCATCCACTGATGGATTTTTGCCTGCAGCAATTATTACTGTGGTATTCTGATGGAGATTTGCTATTTCCTATATTCCTTCCACATTTATTAATTAGAATTCCTCTGTAAGGAAGATTTGTGCCTTCTCTCTCACTTATTCATTCAATCATTTACTTGTGTTAGTATGGACTCATGGATATTTATTTTATTCTTTGGAATATAATCTAATACTGCTGTTATTTATTTCGCTTAAGTTGCTCCAGCTTTGACCATTGGAAACTCTTTTGGGTTGGCCCCTGTGTCTTTTAAACATTTCTTCTTTGTTTTCTCCTCCCCTCCCCTCCCCCATCCTCCCCTCCTTCTTCCTCTTCCTCCCCCTCCTCCTCTTCTCCTTCTTCTTCTTCTTCCCCCTTTTCCATCCTCTTCCTCTTCCTTTTTCTCCTCCTCCTCTTCTCCTTCTCCTCCTTCTCATTCTTCTCCTTCCTCCTCCTCCTCCTCCTCTTCTTCTTCTTCCTCTTCCTCTCCTCCTCCTCCTCCTCCTACCCCCCCTCCTCCTGCACTTTCTGGCACCAGAAGATATCAGGCCCAACTTGCATTTTTCCTGCCCTGGCTGTGGGACCAGCTACTTCAAAGAGCTCTGGTTCTTTTTACTGGAGACGGGTAATTGGAAACACAAGATCTGGGTGCTGGATATGATCATTGCTATTGTGTCTCTGCTTCTAGACCTGGAGGACAATTTTAATAGACTAAAACCTAAAATGGTCATTCGCTTTTGACCCAGCAGTTCTGCTAGAAGTATATCCTATAGAAAAACTGGCATAAATATATTGTTAGGGTTTTCACTGGTGTATTTCTAATGATGAGAAATTAGAAAATCCAGAATGTCCATAAATAAGGATGATTGGTTGGACTTAATTTTGATATGGTCATACAATGGAATATCATGGATCTGTGTGTTCTGGCATGGAAGGACATGTAAGAGTCTTTTTTTTTTTCCCAAAAAAAGTTGCAAACCTGTGTCGGTAGTTTGATTCAATTTTTTAAAATTGAGTATGTGTATGTATTAGAGTATGCTTAGAAAAAAAAATCCCCAAGGGTAAATGCCAAACCATTAAAAGCTGTTATTTCTAGGGGATTGCATAAAAATGATCCTCTCACTTTGTATTTTATATTTTGTAATGTTTGAATTTTTAAAGCAGCTTTATTAAGATATCATGAATGTTTTCTAAGTACTTTTTGGTTATCTAACTTTTCCGTGAAGCAACATTCTAGTCTATGACTGATCTGTGGCTGGTCTAGGACTAGACTAGAGTCTTGAATTATCTCCATACTCTTTAAACTATACGCAACAGATTTTGGGTAGTTTTACTTAGGGTATAATATTTCTTTAATATGTTTTAATGTTTTCAAATCAAGTGATCTATAATCTTAGGAACATTTTGAGCTCCTGGACCATTCATATTCTAGCATGGCAGTTTTCATCCACTAGTACTTGCCAGTATATAAGTTATATATATATATTTATCTAAAATAAGAGCTGTGAAAATCCATTGCTTAGGGAACTGTTTTGTAAGGGACTTTCCAGAATTTACTTTTAGATTTGGACACAACGTGCTTAGGGCTTTGTTAACATTTTCCACTCTTTCCCAAATGTTCTCTTTTAAACTTTTTAAGATTGGTCCTTGAGACATTAAGGCTGGAGGAAGATTCATCATGCCTGAAACATTTCCAACTGATGTTATCACATTTGTAGGATTGACTTTACTTCTAGAAGAATGTTTCTAAAATATTGGTCAATAAACTAACTATTTGTGGAGAGGGCAGAAACTAAATACATTAATGGTTTGTTTTGAAGTTTGTCTCAAAACATGAGGTTGAACAACGCTGCCTTATATTTGTATTGCCTTTTCCTTAATGACTCTCTTGTTAGCTGCAGGGACACTGTTATGCTGGTATTTAGTAAGGCTTTCTCAGTACTGCTTCATGCCCTAACTGAAAGATGATAAACTTTAGATGCTGTATTACCTCTTTTTTCATGCTACCAGGTGATTTTTAAGTGTAAACAAATCATGTTATATGCTTCAATCAGTTTAAAAATTTGCTACGCTAAGGATTTCGAACTTCCTTTATGTTGCAAAAACTTGCATATCCGTAAAAGTGAAAAGTATGACTAAAATTTGCATTATAATTTTACCCAGATCATCCCTATTCCCGATCAGTCTGTAAATAGAAACTGCATGATGATAATCTGCTTAGTTCTTTTATATGAAATTATTTCTTCAATTTATTTTAATAGAATGACTTTAAGAGGAGGCTGCTATTTCATAGGGAGGAGGCTAGGAGAGAGGCAAGTGCAGGGTCAGTTTTCCTGTTGAGTAGCAAAACTTAATTAGGCTAGGTTAGAAAATATGATTTGGTTCCCTTTTATCTACTGGGCAGCCCTTGCTTGCTTTCTTTTTTATGATGGAAGAAATGTCCTTTAAAGTTATAGGTGCTGAGAAAAACCACATCTGTCCTTTGCATGAAAGAGCATCTGACCTAGAAGAAAATATAGGCAAAACATTATCTGACATACATCTCAAAAATGCTCTCCTAGGGCAGTCTACGCAAGCAATAGAAATAAAAGCAAGAATAAACAAACAAACAAAAAAAGCATCTGAGAGTTGAGCTGTCCTGCCCAATTAATTGAGGGCTGTGAGACTAGAAATTAGCAGGAGGTTGATGCTGGGGCTCTCATCCACCTGAGAGAGTTCTCTTACGCTTCTGATTATCCTCTCCAGCTTCTTCCTCCATAGTACCAAGGACCAAGTGTTAAGTGTTAAGTATCCTTTGCAGATATTCACTGATGGAACTTTTTTTTTTTCAAATTAAGCAGATACTGGATAGTTTTGTCTCCCCCCCTCACCACCACCTATAAGTCTTTAAATGATTTTATAGAAGGTTGGTTTTTGTTGTTTGTTAGTTATTTGAATTAATCTTTGGGGAAATGCAGGCACTTGTATAAGAAATATAAAGTTTTTCTTCTCCAGTATTCTCTTTTTGAGCTCTTTGGACTTTATTTTAATATGTACATACCAAGGTTTCCCCTCTTTTTTATCCATTCATCCCTTGGCAGACACTTAGGTTGTCTCTATGTCTTGGCTATTGTGAATAATGCTTTAATAAACTTGGGGGTGCATCAACAAGGTCCTTGATACCCTGTTTTCATTTCCTTTGCATATATAAGCAGAAGTGGGATTGCTGGATCATATGATAGTTGTATTTTTAGTTTTTTGAGGAATCTCCATACTGTTTTCCATAGTGGATGCATCACTTTCCATTCCTACCAACAATGCACAAGGCTTCCCTTTCCCCACATCCTCACCAACACTTGTTACCTCTTATCTTTTTGATGACAGCCATTTGAACAGGTGTGAGATGATATCTCACTATGGTTTTGATTTGCATTTCCCTGATGATTAGTGATTTTGAGCACCTTTCCATGTACATTTTTGGCCTTCCGTATGTCTTCTTTGGGAAAATGTCTATTCAGTTCTCTGCCTATTTTTCAATCTCGCTGTTTTCCTATAGAGTTTTGACTAGTGTTTCTTAGTGCCACGCTCAGTTACTTTTGAGAGATCCTAATAGCACTACTTCTCGTCCTTTCTTAATTTCCCTTTAGTACCTGGCTCATCATAAGCTAAGGTGCACGGGGAGGGTGAAACAACACTTCAGGTTTCTTTTTCAAAGCAATATTCTCTCATTTCACTGAACTCATAAATGTTGTCTCTTATTGCAGATTGAAATCACAAAAGATATACGGGTTCTTCTTAAGAGAAAAAGAGGAAATCTGTAAGTATTTGTCTTTTAAAAATTCTAAATTTGTAATTTTGTCAGCTTTTGGAGAAAATTAAGTGACCAAACTATCAGGCATCTCAACTCCTTCTATTGGAAAACCCTTGCTGATATTTATGTTTGTGTTAAAAACGCAATATTTGGAAAAATAAACTAGGAAGACTTTTTGCTCTCTGCAACTTCTAAAATGTATGCCATCTATCACTCATTTATGAAAGCATAAGTGATAACTACAATCTAAATAAATTTTTTTTCCTTTTGAGTCTTACCAAAAAATGGAGCCACAGATTAGAGTTCCATATCTGACTACTAAGGCGTAGAGGCCGTGTGTCTTTGGTGAGCTGTTTAGCTTCCCTTTGCCTCCATTTCCTCATCCGTAAAATGAGCTTTATAGTGAATGTCCAGTGAATGGTTCATTATTATTGATAAAGTTGAATCTCTAGTAGTGTATACTTTCTCCAGTAAACTCAAGCTTATTCTGGTTACTATTTCTCAAACTGACTTAAATATATTTCTGATTTTGGAAAATTTAAGTACTAGCACTGTCTTTCACTAAGACATCTACTCTAGACCGTAATACAGGGTAAAAGACATACAACAGAGCACCTAAACTTAGAATTATAGTGTTTGAGCCTTGGACTTTGAAAATTACCTGGTCTGGGGGTTCCTGAACATTGGCTTTTAGACCAGTGCCCTAGTCAGTGAGGAGACAACAGGACATGAGATTTTTAAAGCTGAGCTTTTTCCATTGAAAGGATTGCTTCTTTTTATAAGATACAGCCTTCTAACTTTGGAGAGTTAGACACATTCTGTATTTTCTGAAATGATGGTGATAGTAAATAATTAGTTTTGTTTTTTTTGTCTTTATGTCCTTACCTGACAAAGAATTGGCAGTTGTGTCACTCTCCTCAACTGTCTTTCTTTGTTTTTAAAACTGTTACTGATCTGTGATATCTTAAAATCTGAATCCAACTTTCTCATCTTACAGATGAAGAAACAAATGAGAGGTTAGTAATCTGTTCCAGGTTGTACAGCTCAGCAAGCTGCTGAGCCAGGACCAAAATCCTGTATACAATGCTGCTGCTCTTGCATTTCTGGTCTTCTGATAATTGCTTTCATTATAATATGTTATGAAATTGAAGCAAAAGGTCTAGTAGTTCTTATGTACTAATAACTATTTTTGAATTCCAAGTATAAAGAAATTCCAAAGACATTGTTCTTGTACAGCTAAGTGCTAAAGTCTACTGATTAGCCTGCATTAGGAAAATCTTAAACATGACCAAAGATTTTCATCAACAGAGCGGAATTAGCTGTCTCTGATTTCAGCTACACAGGCAGCATGCTATCCTATGGCTGAAAAGGAGGTAAGAGATAATAAGGTTAGCATTTGGGAAATGCTAGCCTATGGTGCAGTTGTGAGGGCTGTAGTATTCAGGCTTCTATAGTTAACTTATTTATTCACTGAGAGGTTGTTCTCATTCTTATTCTCTCTCTCTGTCTCTCACATACATACACACTTATACACAAACACAAACACATACACACCGTCTATACACATAGATAAACATTTATGGGAATTGGCCTGCAGCCCATCTAGATGTAAAAGAGAAAAGCCTACAAAGGTGAAGCCTACAAAGGTGAAGGTTAGGAGGTGCCAGAAGCATTAGCAAGGACATCTGGCCAGTTGTGTTCAAGAGTTTACAGGCACTCTGGGGACTCCTCTTCACTTGGCATAGCTTTGCCTTGGCGGTCCCAGAATACACTTCAAAACAGAAATACCTAGTTGCCTTATCTCCCTTGCCTCGCCCATGGTTGTGAAGCATGCATGGGCCAGAAAAAATGAACGTGAAGAGAGGACAGAATGGAAAGTACTCCCCATCCCTAACATGGAGATGTCAACTCTAGGAGTGCTTTCCCCTGGCTTCCTGTATTTGATTTCGTGTGGCTTCCTTCTTTAATTAAAAACTCTTTGATTTCTCAAATGTCAGGCACACCCAGAATGAACTGTTATGAACAAAAATCCATTCTGAATTGTCTGCTGTCTTTGGAGCATCTGTTCCCTTCTCTTCTTTACTATTGCTGATATTTAAGAGTTGACTGAGTAGCTGTAAGATTTCAAGCTTCAAAAGATTTATCAGTCTTTGAATTCTTTTATTAATCTGACTTATAAGGTATATTTAATACAGAAGAACAGGGTGAGGTGTTTGTTTTTTTTTCCCTACCGTGATACAATTTCACATTGTGGTGGCCAGATGGCTGCACTGTGGTGATTTATTTGACCATTTTGTAAGAAATGGTTTAAAACTACATTGTTGCATAGCTTTTTACCAGTATGAAGTACTGGGAAACAGCATTAGTAGAGAACTAACCTATTCACCTGGCTTCTCCTTTAGCAAATGCAGAGGGTAGGTCATGTGCCCCCAAGAAAGTATAGTTGCAAAATTCTCCCTGTAGCCCAAAGATATTCCTGTGGGAAGTATCATTACTGGTTACAGATTTTTTTTTTTAGCAGCAGGCTTTGTCTACAGGGACCTTTAACAGCAGCTGTAGAACACTGGAATTGCGGTTGTACTGTCTGCTCCCCTTCTACAGCACTGGACCCATTCTGTTTCTCCCCAAACACATAACTCCTCGAGCCTAGTTTTTCTCCCCTTTTCATGATGCCTGACAAAGTTGGATTGTAAGATCACGCTTTGCCAGTAGGTGCCACTTCTAGCACAATTTATCTTCAAAATTTCTTACATGTTAAGTTTTGGACTAAATTATATACAACCCACTCCTGACTTCAGAAAGTGACATAGATAAAAATCAAGTGTGTTGTGACCATTTAAAATGAAGGCTAGGTATGTAATCTTACACAGTGTGTATGAAGTATGTAGGCAGCAACAATGGCTCCTAAACCTCATTTCAACACTAGATCTCATCATTTCAACACATATAGACAGGATACCAATTATATTATCCTATGACCTAGAAAAAGCCTTATCTGATGCATGCTAGGGATGTTCTTAAGGCATTATGGGAGGGAGTACGTGCTAGAGCATGAGAGTATCTTCAACATGGCTGCTGAGGTGCTTTCTTTGCTGGGGAAAGCTGGGAAGAAGCTCATAGGATGGCGACTTCAGGAGTTAACACCTCTCCAGGTGATGAACTAAATAGGTTTGGTTAATCTAGTTAGAGACACACTCAAAGATCAGTCAGAGTTGTGAGACTCTCCTAGGCAAAATAGCTAGGTACAGGTGCAGCATGGTGGTATAGAACATCTGTATATTCACCCTATGGGTTTGTTTTTAGTTTGCTTTTTTTTTTCAGTTTTCAAATATATTTATTATAATTACTGTATACAGGTTTAAAGTTTGACTGTATAAGCTATTTCATATTGATTGGGTTGGTTTACCAACTTTGAGTCAGATGAGACTTACAAGGGGCAGATGGATGTATATTGCACATGATTATTCAGTCTTGCAGACTGAGAGCAAAAGATCCTACTAGCTTAGCTACTCTTGATGCTTTTTATTTTCTTAAAATACTAACATTTAAAAAGATTTAATATTAAAATATAAAATTAATTATATTGTAGTATAGCTCCTATAAAGTTTGATTTCATTAATCAAATGCAACCTTTTTTAAAAAAAATGTATATGAGCTTTCTCCTATTTAAAATACTTTGGAGATTTTAATAGTGTGTGAAAGAAAATAGAATTTTTAAAAAAGTACTCCACCCCTTTACAAAAGTCTTGATGATGCAATATGCATGTAGGAATATGATCTTTTAAAGTGTAACAGGTATGCTTATCTGCTTAATCTCTTGGATGTTTTATAATTGTTTTCTGATTTAATGTTAAGTGCATATGGCTTATCCTTTTCAGAAGGCAAATTATCTCTTTATTTGGTATTTAAATTACCTTTAAATAATGTATGATTTGAAAATGTGATTTCTTAATGTAGCACTGACATAGTTAATTATTGATTATCAAATTGATCTTTTTTACATTTTCATAAGGTATTATATCAAGGACAGATGAAGTTAATTTGTCCTTATACGTGTATCAACCTGGTAGATGCATTGATCCTTGCTTGGTTTAGTCTGTTTTCTAAAACTTTTGAGAAAAAGTCTTGGCATTAATTGACTTCAGTTTATTAGTTTTTCTCTTTAATTCTTAAATTGGTGTTGTTTCACATGCTTCTGGGGGAGATGATTTCTTCTTTTAAATTCAGACTTTAATCAATATATAGTGTGTGTTTACTTTGTGTACTAGAGCTTAATATATCACTAATGCTTCTTGTGTTTAACCTAACTATCTCAGAGCGTTTGAAGTAACTGGAATGAAATACTTCACATTAAACTTGACCTCAGAACAACAAAAAATAAAATTGCATCTGATTTCTCACTTAAACTTCTAAGACTTTAGACACCTAAAGGGCTTTTTATCCCTATAAAAATGCCTTAGGCTGTGGGACAGATTAGTGCTTAAAGTTGTTACCAGAATTTTTTCACTCACAAAGTTTATCACTCTCATCCATTTAGATTATGCCAGTATGATGAAGGTCACAGATAATATAGCTAGAAGCATGGACTTAAAATCAGATAGGCCTGGGTCAGAATCCCTATTTAGCTTTGTTACCTTGGGCAAAGTATCTGTCTGAGACTGTTACATCATCAGTTACATCATTAGGGTATTACCTCAGGAAACCTCAAAGGGGTTTCCTGAAGGGTTAAATGAGACAATGTATCTAGAGGACTGAGCACAGTGCCTAGCCTGTAGTCAATGCTCAATAAGTGGTTGTTAACCTGATTCCCACATGGAATGCTAAGCATCAGCAGGAACTATCAGCTATCCCCTGACTGCAGCTGATGGCCTGCCCTTTTCCAGCTGAAATACAAATGCATCAGTTGACTTCAAGGATATGCAGCTCAGAGTTCATGTCCTGCTGATGGTGGGACAGCAGTATTCCTTGTCATACATGGCAGGACAGCATACCTTTGTGAAAGGCATCCGTGAAAAAGCACAGAGTACAAATTATGTCTGCCTCCTGCTTTTAAAACACCAGGCTCTTCCCTCTGTGCAACAGGCAGTTTTTCCAGTTTCATATTTTCTATCAAGCAACTAAAAACATGTTCAAATGTAATTACCAGGGATTTGATGAGTATGCTGTTTCCTAGAGTGTTGGGATGGACAAATGACTTTTTAAAGAAAGATGACTAAGTTTGGTTGTCTTCGGGCTATTGCACTTACGTTCATTTTTACTTTACGGTTTTAGAGCAATTCTATGTCCATTCTTATATCAGTCAAAACATTTATCAGACAGCTAACACACGGAGGTACTGTTGTAGGAGAATTCAGCAGCAAACAGTAAACTCTGCCTTGTGGAGCTGATGTTCTAACGGGGACATCAATAATAAACGTGAAAAATAAAGCATATGACACACTAGTGATAAGTGCAAAGGAGGAAAATAAAGCGAGAAAGGAATTGGAGGTCTTGGGGTTCAGTTTTAGAGCTGCTGGAGAAGGCATCACTGAGGTGAGCTTTGAGTAAAGACAAAAAGGAAAGGAGAGAATAGGCTATGCAGGTGTCTCGGAAGAGCACTCCAGGCAGAGAGAATTGCATGTGCAAAGGCCCAGAGGCAGGATCATGCTTGGTGTGTTCCCCAAACAGTAAGGAACAAGTGGGACTGTAGCAGAAGGGAGGAGCCAGGGGAAAGTGTGGGAGATGAAGTCGGAAAGGTGAGATGGGGAACAGAGCCCATCTCACAGGTCAGAGTAAGGACTATTCTTCCAAGTGAGTCAAAGGCAGATTCTTTGACAGATTTTGAGCAGAGGAGTGGCATGATCTAACTTATATTTTAACTGGAACAACTCTGGTGGCTAAGTTTAGAATTTACTAGAAAGGTGGACACAGGGAGATCAGATTGGCTATTGCATTTATCCAGATGAGAGGGGATAGTGGCTTGAAGGTGAAAAGTAATGGAATCTGATCTTTATTTTGTAAGTAGAGTTGATAGGACTTGCTGAGGAATTGGGTGTGGAATGTGTGAGAAAGAGAGAGGAGGGAAAATGAATTTGATTGAAGGTTTTTGGTCAAAGTAATGGGCACTATGGAGACAGGCAGGACTGGGTGGGATAGGTTTGTGGAAGGATGATCAAGGCTCAGTTTTGAACATACGTATTTGACTGTGAGTACATAACTGATATCTAATGGATCTGTTGAGGACTCAATTGGATCTACAAACGTGGTATTTAAGGGAGACTTCCAGGCTAAGGGGAGAGATTTGGGGAATTATCACCACATATGTGCTGTTTAAAGCGATGAGACTAAATGATACCACCATGGGAGTGAGGATAGAGAAAGAAAAGTTTCAAGGACTGAGCACTATAGCATTTAGAGGTCAGGGAGATGAGGAAGAAGCAGCAAAGAAGACAAGGAATGGCTAGGGAAGTCAGAAGAAAACATGAAGAATGGGGTCTCCTGGAAGCCAAGTGAAGAACTTTCCAGCAGGAAAAGAGGGGTCAGCTGGGTTAAATGCTGGTGTGGGTCAATGGGGATGAGGACTGAGCTTTACCTGACCTTGGGATCTGCCAACATGGAAGTCATCAGTGACCTTGATCAGAGCAATTTTGTGGAGTGATAGGGGAAAAGCCCGAGTGTGATGGGTTCATGAAAAGATAGAGATCTGGGTTACAATGCGCAGGCAGCTCTTTTAGGGAGTCCTACAGAGAAGGAGAAGAAACGAGGCTGTAGTTGGAGAAGAAGGTACAAGAGAGGGAATGGTTTTGAAGACGAAATAAACAATAGACTGTGAGGATGCTGATGGACCGACTCAGTCGAGCCAGAAAAATGAATGAGGCAGGAGAGAGGGAAGAATCAGTGGAGTGGCACCACCAGGTCTTGTCTAGAAAGGGTGTCATGCACAGTGAAGGGGTCAGCATTCCCTGGGAGCATCACTAGTCCATCTCTAGTCACAGGAGAGAAAAGAGCATGTGGCCACAGATGTGAGTAGATGCGGAGACACTGGTGGGAGTCTGTGGAAGCTCTCTTCAGAATGTTGCGGTTTTCTCAGCCAGATGATAAGCTAGGTCAGCAGCTGAGAATGAGGATGGTGGAGGGATGAGTCTTGGTGATCTGAAGAGAGAGAACAAAATGTGACGTGCAGGAGAGCAAGCCTGTGAATGGCCAAGTGCAATGCAATGCGGTTTCTGGGCCCCATTGAGGGCCCACTTGAGTGAGGGACCATGGACCTAAAGGGTGATGTTCAGCACAGTCGGATGTTTCTCCAGCCAAATTCAGCTACGTGGGGACAGGTGCTGATTAGGTGGAGAACTGGATTTCACCAGGTTGTGGTTTAGCCAGTAAGTACAACAAAGTAGGAGAGACGATGAGGGTTGAAAGTGTATTCCAGGGACCGAATATTAACCACCCTGTAATTGAAGCTGGATAAGATGAAGGATTCTGCTGGCAGTGCCGTGAAGGAGATAACACAAGCAGTATTCCTGTTTTACATTTGATGCCACTGATACAGAGCTTTTAGGTGAAAGGCCATATATCTTGTTCAAGTCAAACTTAACAGCAGACATTGAGGTTAGAAGCTAGATCTCCTAACTTCATTTAGTTCGCTCACCACCCAGGATATTAGACTTTCTCTTCCTTAGAGAACAATTCATTTCCCCTAGCAGGGTGTTTCATCTTGAGTTGCCAAATCATCACTCGCCCATGTCTTTTGTGCTGTAGAGGCATTCTAGTAATCCTGACTAAGAAATAATTCCATTTTCCCGTTGACATAGATGATGAAAGAGGAATGGCACTTTACACAGAAAGCTGGAAAGAGTCTGCTACACTAATTGCTGTCTTCAGATACATCCTGCACTTCTGCCCCTACCCATTCACTCTCTTGACAGGACTGTCTTCATTTCCCAATTATTGTCCTCTCCTTCTGAAAATATACTCATCCTTCACACCACACCGACCCCCAATACTCTGTTTTTTGTGCAACCTTTCTGAATGGTTCTACTTCCTAATCTCTTCTTTTCCCCCAAACTTGATGCAGTCTCACCCTTCTTTTGAATACCTTTAGCATTTTATTCTTGCTTCTCTGATGAGATTTACCATCTTCTACCTTATATATACCTGTGGACTCATTTCCCTGCCCCCACCATACTTATGAACCCATGTGTACCTGCACACGTGCATATAAAGGATTGAGAGCAGCTGTTACTTATTTTTGTTCTAAATGCTCAAAACTTACACATAGTAGGTGTTCAAATCTTTTTTTGAAACAAATTTGTCAATAGACTAAGTGTAACCCTGGAAAATCTTTGACGAGGAAGGATTTTTAGATGACAGGCAAAAGTGGGCAGAGGCTGGCTGGGGACTTGAAAAAGCACCAGACTTGGGGACAGGCCTTGGTTACAATCTGCACTGTCACTCATTCACTGCTCTTTGAGATGAAGGATCAGACAATACCAGTGGCTCAAATATTCAGCTGAAATGGAGATTCCAGGGAGTCCCTTCATGGACTGTCACAGCCTCCCCCACCAAAGCAACTCTGCTTTTGGCTTTTATCTGTACTTGTGTTTTCATGCCCATATAAGGTTTTATTCAGATGAATGACCCATGCCCTTCTCAGCACCATCAGAGAGAATTAGAGAAGCCTCTGGACTGGATCTCTCTTTACCTGAATATTCTTAGAGTCTTGCATACTCTGTGTGTGTGCACCTCTGTAGTATGAGGAATCAGAGGATGTTTCCCTACCTACAAGGCTTAAGGCAAATATGTATAAAAGATTAAGTGTATATAACAACATGAATGTCCAAAAAACATACAGTGCAGTTTAAATCCAACTAGATGATAAGCCCTTCAAAAGCTGTCTTCTACTTACTTTTATATATCTTCAGACCCCATTCTGACAATGTCTCAAGCGAAGGTGAGGTGGTACTCCACCCTTGGGACATTTTTTCAATGTGAAGACTTTTGTTTGTCTTCTAGTATGGTCCCTGAGAATTTACGTATTGAAATAAATATTATTTTATTTTGAATTAGTTTCCTTTTGGTATTTCTTTATATTAGCAGTAAGGAATTATTTCCAAAACTGTGTGTGTAGGTAGAATGTCATCTGTGATTGTCCTTTAAGGTTTACAGAAGAGCATTATAAGGTATTTGTTATAAGAAAGAGATGTTGGGTTTGATAGGGTTGAGAACTACTGGTCTGTGCTCTATACTTAGGTGCTTAGAGGTTTAAAAATGATGGTATAATCAAGGATCAGCATGAGTGGTAGACATTGCAAGTGATGTGGGAAATTAGAAAAAGGAAAGATTGTTGTGGATTTGGATAGTCATGAAACGTATGATGGAGGAGAGGATTGTTAGAGGGGATCTTGCATATTGCGGATTAGGTACTATGATGAAAACTGACATACGTTATCTTGAAAAAAATGAATGACAAAATTTGTTAGAGCGAGAAAGCAATTTCTAGGTATAATAAATCATAAAATTTAAAGTCGGAAGGACTCCAGGAAATCACCTAGGTCAGAAATTCTTAGTTTAGGGGTGGAACACCTTTGGTGTTCAGGGATGGGTTCCAGGGAGCTCACAAATCCCCTGAATGTGTGTGTACCATTTTACATAGCTATCTGAGGGGAGCTGGGTTCATAGTTCTCATTGGATTTGCAAAGGGGCCCATCAGCTCTAGGAAGTTAAGGGCTACTGATCTAGTCAGATCTTAAGCTCAGACAGATGGTTTTGCTTAAGGTTACATAGCCAGTTAGTGACAGAGATAGGGTCTGAAACCCAGGTCTTTTCATATGTGATTTCTTACTCATTTCACCACACTCAATGGAAGGACATGAACAAAAACCAGAGGCGGGATTAAGCTACCATTTCACAGTCAGTGTAAAAACAAACAACTATCTTGGGGTCAGTAGTCTGTCAATTTCCACAAGAGTTGCAGAAGGTTGGATTCCAATTTGTCTCCTCAAAGTGAACTAGTAATTTAATTTTTATAGTTGAAATATACTGCCACTCAACAAAATACCTTTTGCAGCTGAAGGCAGGCTCCCTAAGAGAGGTTATTAGCCTTGAGGCTGTTTCTGCAGCTCCTTTCCGATTGGCACTGCTTTTCTGACTCGTGGTGGCCTCCAGTTTCCTTCCAAATCAAATCAAAATGACTCTGACTGATTTGTCAGATCCTGTGCTGCCATAGCCCATTCAGCCAGTGAGTGCTCTGTGCCCCAGTCAGGCAAGTGTCCTTACTACTGACACTCTCTACTCTCTCAAAGTCTTCTCATTCCTACCTCTATATCTTTCTTCATGTGGTTCCCTAGCCTGGAATGACCTCCATTCTTTCTCCTTTGTTTCCAGATCCCTGGCATAAGGTCCAGCTTAGGTCTAATCTCCACAAAGCCTCCCCTAGTTACTGTTGACCATTTTGCACTTGCTCAGAACTCATACCACATTTCTTGCTTGCACTGCACACCACAGCACTTATGTATTTCCGCAGGCTTTTCACCAGGAAGGCTTCAGTGGTCACCTTGGGAGTGGGGTTCCAGAAGTCCAGGGTGGGACTCTGGGCACCCGCCAGTCCCTGCTCCAGCCAGAGCAATTCTACTTTAGGGTTTATATATGGCAGGTCTACACAAGTGTTTATTTGAAGAAATGGTTTAGCTGCTCCTCTCTCCTGCAAAAAAGTTTGAAAAACACTGGATCTACCTTGTGTGCTGATGGCCTCTCAAGTGTTAACTCATAATGGGCAAGGGCCAAGACTTACACTACTTGGGACTTAGTACTACTCCTCCCAGGCAACTAGTGCAATTTTGAGCACAAAGTGGACACATAGGAAATGATTTTCTGATTGTGTTGCTCCAATTTGGGGGATAGTGAATAACATTACTGGGGAATTTACCTTAATGAAGAGCTCACAATAATATTTCTGGGTTGATCTTTGAGAAATAAACCTAAATTGGTGGAATTTTTTTCCTCTTTTGGATACAAAACCAAATCCTATTTAAAGCTGTCTGGTTTACATACACATATTTAAGAGAAACCTCATAATTGGCATTCTCTACTCTCCCAAAGTTTAGGCAAACTTAAATATCATATGCATGCACTCATATAAGCATTATAGTGTTACTTGACTGACTTCTAGAACAATGTGCAGATTACCAGTATACTTAAAAACCTACAAAAATTAAATTCAGGAGTTTATGTCAATAATAATTTAAATGGAAAATGCCAGTCTTTCAAACCAGTTATTTCCGCTTTCTTGTATCAAATCAATTATATAAACTAATAAAAACCTGAGTATTTAAATCAATGGTGCTATCAACTTGTTAATACTCTCTTGTTTTGTTTTTGTTTTGTTTTTTTTTTCCTGCTCTCTGCCTGGTTCATTGTCTTCACCTGCAGGTGTACTTTATTGTCGGCTTCCAAAGATTACTAACTCTTATCTTTATCATTAAAATTGAACTGCCTTGACTATTCTGCTACTCTTACTGCTGCTTCCATTATTGCCTTCTTCAGCAAAATCAGGCTTTCCGAAGCCAAAGAATAACAAGAAATAAAACACCATTTTAGAAGCCTTGCCACTATGAAACTTAAGCAGAATGTGCTCACCATTATTTTGCTGCCTATCCACTTGTTAATAACAATATACAGTGCCCTTATATTTGTTCCATGGTATTTTCTTACCAATGCCAAGAAGAAAAACGCTATGGCAAAGAGAATAAAAGCTAAGCCCACTTCAGACAAACCTGGAAGTCCATACCGCTCTGTCACTCACTTCGACTCGCTAGCTGTCATAGACATCCCTGGAGCAGACACCCTGGATAAATTATTCGATCATGCCGTAGCCAAGTTTGGGAAGAAGGACAGCCTTGGGACCAGGGAAATCCTAAGTGAAGAAAATGAAATGCAGCCAAATGGAAAGGTTTTTAAGAAGGTAAAGCATTTTTGTACTTTCTATTTTTTTTAAAAGGGGAAGGTACATTTTACTTTATGATGAATCAAGTGCATTTAAAACAGGCTGACATTCCATTACAATGCTGTATAAGTAATTCTCAGAAGATGCTCAGAGCTTCCATGTCTTCATTTCAGGGCATTTTTAGAGTTCTACACTTCGAATAGTATTTTAATGGCTTGTTTGAATACATATACTAACGTTACAGAATGTCTCACTTTAACAGTTAATTCTTGGAAATTATAAATGGATGAGCTATCTTGATGTGAACCGCAGAGTGAATAACTTTGGTAGTGGACTCACTGCATTGGGACTAAAACCAAAGAGCACTATTGCCATTTTCTGCGAGACCAGGGCTGAATGGATGATTGCAGCACAGACCTGCTTTAAGAACAACTTTCCTCGTAAGTGTTTTTGGAGGGGGAGAGAGCAGGTTTTGCTTATGTGTGAAATTGTCCTGACATCCTCTTGTTTTCAAAGCAAGTGTTCTTTAGCTGTTTTTCTGCATAAATTATGTCCACAAAACAGGATGTAATATAGTTAAAAGATATCTGATAGCTCCTGTTAAAGACAGTAACTTCTAAGAGCTAATATGGGAATTGCTAGCTTAATGGATAGACTTTAGAATTTTACTTTTCAATTGGAAATGAATTATACCTGAAATATTTGGGGCTTAGAGGTAGTTTTTAAGGAATGACACACAAAATTATGATTAAAACAAACAAAATCATTGCTTAGGATGATTCTAGTTCATAGCTTCACCTCAAGATCTCTTATTTGACTTATTCCATTTTACATGTGAAATAAACACATAACAACTTGAACTGGCATTAGATATGTTGGACAGAAGGTAAGATTGGGTTTATTTCTAATTTGTAAGCATTTGTTTTGGGCATTGTGCAAGAAATTATTTTTAAAAATTAAATGCCCAGAACAATGCCTGACCACATACCAAGCTATCAATTATGTGCTGAATGAAATAGAGCGCTGTAGGCCTAGTGTAGGAATCAAGAGTTTGCATTTCAAACAAACAAACATGGATAATATGAAAATGATCCCCAATAGACCCATTCATCCGACTTCTATAATCTACAGCTTAGGAGAAGTGGCCCTTCTTAACCATGTTCCTGGTTTGGTTACCAGCCTAGAGCTGAATTTCCAAGTCTGATCTAAATTTAGCAGATGTCCTTTGATTCTGACTGATCCTGGTGTCAGGGCATGTTTTCTTTGTCTGGTAGCTCCTAAAGAGTCGATCTCCTTGGCCCCTCCAGTTAAGGCTTGGAGGTCAGCAATCAGCTCTGACATTGGATCCACTGAAAGAGCTTCCTGGAAAGACTGAAGGACTGAGAACATGACTCATGGCTGATCTTCTGACTTGAGATCCTCAAAATTTGAGGATTCTCAAGGACTTATCCATTCTTTGGTGCTATGACCAATGAAAGTGTGTGTCACAGGAGAGCCCTAGCTGGGCTAGCTCTGACATGAATTAGGGGTTCAGCTGGAACCTACTGGCCTTCAGAATCTTAATTGACTGATTTTTGACCAGTTGTAGCACTTCCAGTATTTCTGGGTTTCTTTATGTTTAGAAAGTTAGCATCCTGAGAATTTTTAAGGAAAATTTGGAAGTTTGAGGCAAGGTTGAAGGATAATGGGTGACTGTGAGACCAAATTAGATTATAAAATGTCTTTGCATCTGTGAGTGTATCCATCATTAAAGGTTGACTTAAATAATATATCTAATAAATATTTATCATTTAACTTTTGTGTTTATTTTTTTATATGTAGTTGTGACTTTGTATGCCACACTTGGCAAAGAAGCTGTAGTTCATGGATTAAATGAATCTGAGGCTACCTATCTGATTACTAGTGTTGAACTTCTGGAAAGTAAACTTAAGGTAAATATGAAATTTTCTTTTAATTCATAGTAGTGTTTGACAGCATAGGAAAGTGTTCAGTACTTGAGTTTACTGCAGGCTCATATTTAATAATTGAATTTTCTTTCTGCTCAATAGACTGCATTGTTAGATATCACCTGTGTTAAACATATCATTTATGTGGACAATAAGCCTGTCAATAAAGCAGAATACCCTGAAGGATTTGAGATTCACAGCATGCAATCAGTAGAAGAGTTGGGATCCAAGCCAGAAAACTGTAAGTAAAGCAGTTAAAACAAATTTATTAATCCATTCAAGGCTTGTTACTCCAGTAGGTTAGGAAAAGAGGTAATGCAAGTAAAAACTGTAAAGTTCTCTGATTAAAAAAAAAGTTTTGTGTAACTCAATAAAAAATAACATTTAAAGTCTTAAAAAAACTATCAAGACCATATATGATTGAGGTTTTCTCTCCCTTTCTCCTCAAAAAGGTAACCGCTGTTTGAAAATGTACTAAATAGTTGAGAGGCAGTTAATAGTTCAGACTTCTGGCAGTTGCTGCCAAACTTTTCTTTTTCACAAAAACCTGCTATAACCTTCTAATCTGGACCTCACATAAGGAAAAGATCTGAGGCCTTCCATTCAGTAAACTTTCTTTTTTTTTTTAAATGCATAATGCTATTGATTTTAATCCTGTTAGTCATGGCTGCACAGCTGTTTGCCATGACAATACTTGAATTTGTTCTACCATTGATGTCATAGCTGGTATTTCATTTAAAACAAGTTAAATGTGTCTTTTAGCAAAATGTCAGTTTGTCATCAGGATAGAGGGTTGAGAAAATGAAATACTCCATTTAGATGTTTTTATTTCTCATGTTTAATGAGAAGATCGCAATACTCTAATAGATGAGGAACCTAAGTCTTTCGTAACAGGCAGTAAGTTTATGCCTGCCCTTTGCCATGGAGAAAGCTATTATCTTTATTGTACTGAACAGCGACAGCGAGCATGCTTGCCCTTTGCCAGAGACACTTTCTCTGTCTTCCAAGGCTGTTCACTGTGCAAGCATCCTTGGGAAGATAGTCCAGAACAAAGTCAGTGGCTCTGATCACAAGATGTGCAGAAACTCAAGAGACCCATGGAGAACTGTCTCTCCACACCAGGTTGACCCTGCAAGATTGGGGTAAACTTGGCTGGGAAGTCCTGATCTTTAGGGATCTGTTGCCAATACTGCTGATTCACCAAAAGATTCGCCAAACTATGGGGTATATTTATCCTCATAATTTTGTGTGAGCAATAGCATGATAGACCACATATCCCATCTAGTTCCACTCATCTCTCTGGTTAATAAGACACATTTTTTGTGATACTATACCTGAGTAGACAGTTGTTACGATGATGGCAAGAAGTGAAGTATCACATTGTATACTTAGCCTGAGAAGAGCATAACATATTTACTGCTGCTGCTTCCATTAGTCATCAGAAGAAGGGTGCAGTTCCTTTGTGCTTGTTTTATAAAGTACAACGGTAGCTATCTTTAAGGAGCATTAGCATTATCCAATTTAAGTATAACTTTATCTTTGGTTATTTCAGTGGTAAATCACACTGTTTGAAATTGTTATTTTAACTTGTATATAAAAATGTAATTCATTTTTCAAACTGATTTTTTTAAGTTTACTTCATAGAGCAGGTTTAGTTTCACAGCAAAAGTGAGGGGAAGGTATAGAGATTTCCCATATACCTCCTGCCCCTACAATGCACAGCCTCCCCTGTTACCAACTTTCCCCATCAGAGTGGTCTGTTTGTTACAATTGATGACTCTACATTGACTTGTCATTATCATTGCAAACCCATAGTTTACATTAGGGATCCCTCTTGGTGTTGTACATCCTGTGGGTCTGGACAAACGTATAATGGCATATATTATGGTTATAGTATCATACAGAATGTAAACTGATTTTTTTTAAAATCCAATAACCTTATTAAACTTTTTACTTAATTCTGATAACATAGTTGTGGATTCTTGGCATTTTGGTGTGTTCTGGGAAGGAAAAGACGTTGCTAGGTTAGCATGATACTCTATCTTGAAAGTGAAGGCCCCAATGTGCTGTTTAAAACTTAGCATGTTAGAATTTTAGAGTTGATGTCACCTTAAAGGTCAAATGAAAAACAACAACAACAACAAAGGAACACAAGGAAGCTTAGGGAGTTGATAGGTATGTCTATTCCCCTGATTGTGGTAGTGGTATCACGGATGTTTGTCTATGGTCAATCATCAAATTGTACACATTAATATATTAAGTTCTTTATATATCAATTATACCTCAGTAAAGCTATTTTTTTAAAAAAAAGTAAGAACAATTTAGATACACATTATCTCTTGTAAGTAGCAAAGCAGCACTGTTGTTCATCCAACCCAGATTAGATAAATTAACAGCTAGAAGCAAATTTATGTCACATTAAAATTTAAAATATTGATGTATACAGGGTTTGTTTAGAGTGTGCATGTAGGCACTTAATAAATGGGAAATTGCAATTTTACCCAACTTTTTGTTTAGTATTGTAGAATGACAAAAAATGTCTGTCTTGTAATAGTAATTCTCTTTATGAATAGGCTGGAAGGCACTTTCAGGGAACATTGACAGTTTTTCTAATGCTTTTTCCCTGTGACTATTCTAACTATATTTATTGAAATGTAATTTGTTACCTGTTTAAACTACAAATTTTAAGCTTGTATGTTATGTCTTTTTAAGTTTAGTTTTCCAGCAGTTCACTTTTATTGTATTTTACAAATGCATCCATCCATAAATTATTAGAGGGAAAAAGGTCCTCTTTGAAAAGCATAACTCTAGCACATAGGTTGACAAATTACAGCCTGCATCTATTTGTCTAAATAAAGGTGGATTGGAACACAGCCACATGTGTTTGTTTAACAGCTGTCTATGGTTCCTTTCACTCTACAACAGCAGAGATGGGTAGTTTTGGCAGAGACCATATGGCCCTTAAAGTCTCAAATATTTTACTATCTGGTCCTTTGCAAAAGAAAGCCTGCTGATCCTTGCTTAAGATGGCTGACTCTAATCTGTTGGGAAGACCTCTTTATTTCCCTCCCCCAATCATTCAGTAGGCAGATACAGCACTGGGGCTCAGGACCCTTAAGATGATTCCGCGTTCCTACCTGAGGACAGAGGGCTAGAAGAAATGAAGTTTGGTACTGTTTAGATATTACCTTTGGTAGGGAACGAAGGGCATGTAAACCCCTCCATACAGTCTCTGTCTCTTGGTGTCCTAAAGTTCCTGTCTGATTTGGATGATAAGTATGATCTGACCCTGATAGGGGAACAAGCTCTAAATCTGGAAGACCCAAATGAACCCCCAAGCCAGACACACATAGCAAGTATTCTAACTATAGGTGTGGGGGGGATGGTATGTATGTCTGTAGCAGAGAAACGATCTTCTATAATTTTTATCTAAATGCACTTCCAATACAAAAAATGATTTACTGCATAAATTTCAAGAAGCAACAATCAAAAGCGTAGAAAAGATAGGTTTGGTTTGCTGTCCTTTGGATTTTACTTGGTACTTGGAATCTAATCTTAAAAATAATATGTTAAACGTATCAGGACTGTATGTGAGTGTCAACCTGTGGAGCTTTTTATACATCCCGGACATACAGAATCAGAATTTTCAGGACTAGGGTCCAAAGATAATATTTTGTTTAAGTTCACAGGTGATTCTTATGCTCACTAGTGGTCAAAAACCATAATCTAGTCCAATCGTCCCATTTTAGAGATGAGAGAACTGAGACCTGAGAAAGTAACACACAATACTCTATCTTTTTGATTCTCAAAAGTCCTAGAAATCTTTCCACAACACTGTCCTGTGAACAATACTGTGGAGAGGAATGAGTAGACAGGGATTAGGCTAAACATCCAGAAAATGGGCCAAATTAAGTTTAGGTTCTCATTGAAGGTAACCAGAATTTGATAACCATTTTTGTGTTGATTATCAATCGAGAGTATTTGTTGTAAATAGTTTCTGATTACGCCAAACTCTAAACAAACTTATCTTCCTTTAGCAATTTAACTTTTAAACTAAGGAAAATGTGCTTTTTCATTCATTTAGTGAGCATTCCTCCAAATAGACCCACTCCTTCGGACATGGCTATCGTCATGTATACCAGTGGTTCTACTGGCCGACCTAAGGGGGTGATGATGCATCATAGCAATTTGATAGCTGGAATGACAGGCCAATGTGAGAGGATTCCTGGACTGGGGTAAGAGAGAATTAGTCAACTTTCTTCTTAGAAATCAGAGCTCATGTTTAGCATTCTCTAAACTCAATCTGTATTAAAATGATGAGGTTATTGACGTTTCTAATATGCAGTGTCTTTTTAAGAATGGCTAAAATGTTTTTCTCATTTTGTTTTAGACCAAAGGACACATACATTGGCTACCTGCCTTTGGCTCATGTACTAGAATTGACAGCAGAGATATCTTGCTTCACCTATGGCTGTAGGATTGGATATTCTTCTCCACTTACACTCTCTGACCAGGTGACAAGCTTTTCAGTATAATGGCATGATCATACTAAGTCACAGTGTTTGACTGAGAACATACTACTAAAACATGAGATATTTTAATTCAGCTGAAACTTTCACCTTGACTTCAAAAATAGTTCCCGTGAACACTATGCAGCTATAGTAAATAACCTTGTAGACTTGTTAGCATTGCTTTATCTACTTATTTTTGAATTATTTTGAGACTAATAATTACTTTCGTCTTATTTTTCTCTATTAGGTTTTATATTTTGGAGAGCTGGGATAAAGAATATAAATACATTGAGCCTTTTTGACATATTATCCATGAACAGTGGTGGGTTCTGGGGGAGATGCAGTGGTTGGACTTTGGCCCATTTTGGCTCTGAGTTTTCTCTAGAGCTGTGCTATCCAATACAGTAGCTACTAGCCCTGCATTGAGATACAGATTAATTAAAATTAGATTAGAAAAATTTAATTTCTCAGTTGTTCTAGCCACGTTTCAAGTTCTCAATAGTTTCGTGTGACTAGTGGCTGCCATATTGGACAGCGCAGACATTTCCATCATCGTGGAAAGTTCTGTTGGACAGCACTACAGCATGTCCAAAGGCAGCCTTCAGCTTTCTACCCTGAGTCACGGTTCTCCCTTTCTCCCTGTTGTTCATAGCGGGAAGCCCAACAATGGGTCAGGCTAACTCATGTATTTTAACCTCATTTGAAATCACACATTGAGCACCTGCTGTCCACAGTTCTGTTTAATTTCTTCTTTGAAATAGTTGATATAGAAAAGCTTCAATCAGACATTGGTGGAAAAAAGAGCTTCTATGGGAGCTGTGGGGTTCAGGATGTTGAAGGATAGACTGAGTATAGGTAGGAATGACTTGGCTTTCTGTGTGGCTTCTGCTACTTCCATCACTGGAAGCCCAGCTGTTAATTTTTCAGAACTCCAGGCAGTGTTGCCTTTTAATTGGGAGTCCCAATGGAGCATGCGTTTGCTAAGAAGATGTGCCCTTGGTGCTCACAGTTAGAAATTATAATACTTTTTATTTTTTGGTAGAAATACCATTTTTGGAAAAGATTGGTAAGTTATATAATATTAAGGCAAAAAATTTAAATAAATTGTGGGGAGATTAAGAGTCCAACCATCATTTTTTACTTGTTTTGTTTTTTGGATATATAACTTAAAGTGCATAAATTATAAGTGTACTGCTTGATTAAATGTAATAGGCACATACATACAGACCTCTGGATCATCAACCTCTAGATCAAGAACAAAAAGAACATTTTTAGCAACTCAGAATGTTCCTCCTAGTTATTAGACCCCCACCTCCGAGGATAATCCAACCACTTTTTAAGGGGCTTTTCTAGGAGAAAATGTTCTGTGTTCTTAGCAACTACCTACTTTGTACTTTAAGGAACACAACCTCTTTAAAAGATGGAGAGCTGCTGTGTTTAACCATACCACTCAGCTAAAAGTTCACATTTAAAACCCACTAGAATAGTAATGGAGAGAGTATGTAAACTATCAAGTAAGCTAGTAAACAGGACTTAATTCAGCAAGGTCAAAATAGATCTATGAGTAAGACTGGGGTTTGCATTGTAAAACAAAAGTTTTACAAAAACCTGTGATTATGTTTTGATGCATTGTAGTGGGTTTCTCTTATGTTCAGAGATATTTTCCAATGAGATCAAGCACGTTCAGGGTGGCATGGCCGTAGACAGGGAGACATTTTCAAAATGTGAAAAATATTTCCATAAGCTTTGAGTAAGACTTTTTTTTCCTGTTGGGAAAAGTCAGAAGCCGGAGACTAGCAATCCTTGTTTTCACTGCTTTTCTGAAAACAATAGCCTCAGTGTGGTGAAGGGGGGCAGCTGGAGTCTGTTGCTGGTCTGACTTCATTCTTGCTGTCTCTTAGGCCAAGCAGTACATTAGAGGCTTGTTAAGAAAATGTCAGGGGCATTCACACCTACCTTGTTAATGAACTTTATAATAAAATGTCTCAGTCTGACTAGGAATCTAAAACCCAGGAACCTCCCTCAGGTAGGAAATCAGAAAAAGGTGAGAGAACAGGCAGACTGTATTAGAAGCCGGCAGATGGTAGTTATATTGTCATAACTAGGGTTACTGTGATTATAAGGCAGGAGCACTGATAGCATTAATAAGACTAATTTACAAAAGCAAGGAAGGGCTCCTTGTGGCCACTGCTACCCTGGAACCATTCCCTATAGCAGAAACTGGTCAGCGGCATGTGGAGGGCAGCTCTGTCTTGAAGGACACCAGAGCCTGCCTTTCTCTCTACAGAGCAGCCCCTATGTGTGTCGTATGCATGTGCCCATGCTTGCGCCTACATAAAACACAAGGAGTTTTTATTTCCTGTATCCATCTTAAAGAAGAGTAGGATCAAAGCAGTTAGGTTCTACCAGCAGAACCTTCTATATGGCAAAGCTGGTGATACTGGTGGATCACACTGCTTCTTAAGAGCTGAGTTTGTTCTTGCCCGTGTTAACCATGGCTATCACGTGATAACATCTAAACTTACAGACTAATGAACTGCATTATAGCAGATTCTGATTTTTACCTACCTTTTTCAGTGGGTGACTTTATCAGTTTTTCTACCTACTCATCTGATATTTGAAATCCCAAATAGTATTTATGTGTATAAGAAAGAAAAAGAAAGAAGAAATATACACACATTTACGTATATATGTGCATATCCCCAGAAAATCACTGGCAATGTCTTCAGTATTCTATGAACCAAAATGTTATCAAATTAGTATTCCCATATGATATTAATTGATGTTCATAGTGATGACTTTGAGTTGTGGCTTTGCCTTTCGGCTAATCAAAGGAAGTTAAAATTATCTTCAGTTTTGTTTTAGTGTTTGATCTACCTTTGTTGAGTCTTTTTGGGTGGGGTTTCTTTTGGAAAATGGATGGTCTGTGCTATGTTTGACGATATGTTATTAATAAGAACGCCCAGTTTAACAAAATATCCCATTCTCCTTTATTCTGGATCAGAATTTCTCCTCTAAGGAAGGCTGAAATATGCTAGAAGAAATAATCCACAGGTTAAAGCACTGATACACTCACACCTCAGGTGTAGGTTCTGATAATTGGAACAGATAATTCACACAGCAGATCAAATTCCATGTGTATATGTCTGTCTGCACTCTTGTTCATACTTGAATTATAACCTTTTTTTGCTAAGGCTGGTTTCCCTAATCCTATGTACTTTGTCTTTACTGTAGTCCAGCAAAATTAAAAAGGGAAGCAAAGGAGACTGCACTGTACTGAAGCCCACACTCATGGCAGCTGTCCCGGTGAGTATAGAATGGCAATGTCAATTCTTTACCTGCACTTGGACTTTTAAAAAAGTAATGCTCTCAGGTGTATTTGTTTACATTTTAAAATAGTTTTGCCTTGTGGAAATTAGGTAAAATGTGTCCTTTAAAATCTTAGATAAGTGGTGGGGAAAGATGAAATGGCAAACTTCTGTGATGTATGCCTGTTAAGGTTTGCTGAGACTTGAAAATTAGGTGATGAAACTGACCTAGCTCAAATTACCTAGTCAAAGAATTGATCATATTTTAAAGGTAGAATACACTCTAAAGATCATCTTGTTTAATCACTTCATTTAAAAAATGAGGCAGCCTAGGCCATCCTAGAGAACTGGGACAGTGTATCCAAGGTTACAGAGCTGGCCTAGAACCCAAGCCTCCTGATACTTATGGTGACTAAGAAAGACTGAGAAAATAATCATTTGAGAGAGCTCCTAAAGAAAAAAAAAAGCTGAATTCTAGGTATTCAAAATCCTTATGTGAAATACTGCTTTTTACAAAAATAAGATATTACATTTTATAGTCTTATAATGATAAATTGTGAAATATTTAACACAGTGCTTCCAACTTGTATAATCAAATATATTCTAGCATCTATAGGCTTTGGAAACTCCAGTGGTAGTATTGATATTGTTTATATTACAGACTTGAAATCTTACTCCAATATCTTTCAAAGAATTATTTTTTGCACATGAAAAGTCTGAGATTAGATAATGAAGTGTTCAGTCAAAGTTTTTCCAAGAATTACAGATGAAAGATAATTTTTAAAGCTTCTAATTATAAAATTACCAAATAACCAAAGAATTAGAACAGATCAGAACAGTGTTTGCCTTTTTATTTAGGGGTGCTGTAGAATTTAGCAAGTTTACAAATGGAAAGGATAGGCTTCTGATTAAAAACATACGAAATGATGCTAATAATAGGTAGCATAGTACTTAACTATGCTCCAGACACTGTAGTAAGTGCTTTAGATGGATTATCTCACTTAATCCTACCTAAAACTCTGCTACGTAGGTCCTGTTATCCCCATTTTAAAACGAAAAAAAGAAACTTGCCTAAGGTCACAGAGCCCAGAGGTGGTGATTAAAGCTTGAACTCTATCAGTCTGATCCCAGAGTCTTCTTAACCACTATGGCTGTCCGTTAAGGACTGTTTTTTATCTTTTGTTTTGGGAAACAATACGTTAGCTTTATTACCCAGAAGTCCCTAGGAAACCATATCAGAGAACATAATTAGGGAGGGGAAGCAGCCAAGGAGTCTAGGAAGTAATGTCTGAATTTAGGCCCAAAAGAGAAACAGGAGTTAGCTGATACACTATGTATCCTTTAATTACCCCATTGTTCATTATTCCTTACTTTGTGTCTAGGGAGGGTAACCTCTGTGGGTGAATTACCAGGAGGAAGTGCTTGCCTTCTCATTTCCGGTTGGGCTTAGCCACTTGTTAGTACTCATGCGAGATCAGAGGGCAGGGAGAGAGAGAAGTCTGCATGCTTATTGCCTTTGCTTCTTCCCTGCTGGGCTGTGATTTTTGTCAGTTGCTGTCAGGCGCTCATTGGACAGTCTCTTTCCCATTGGCTCTAACCTGGTCTTTCCTGTGGCTACCACCCTTCACCAGGTCCAACAATGTTTCTCTCCTCTTACTTCTTCAGGCCTAGGGACAGTAAACGATCTCTCATGTTGCTAGTCCACTGATGCTTCACCAAACCTTACTGGCCCCCTTAGCTCCTCCCAATCCTCTATAAATAGACCTTTTAAAAATATTTTTATTGAGAATTGGTTTTGATAGATTCTATTTTCTAAGTTTGTTTCTTTCCTGAGTCAGAATAAAAGATTCATGTAGTATTGCAATAGTCACGTAGTCAGTGTGAGAATTCAATGTAAATCACTACTTACAAACAGGGAGTCAACTGAACATCATGTAAAATTAGGTTGCTGTAAAGGGTTGACTAAATGTGCTAACAATAAATCCTGCCAACTTGTTGCAGCTTCGTTGTGTTCCTTACTCAGTGAGGCCTTTCTGTGCCTCAGATTAGTATCTAGTATCAGGGATGGTTCTCACACATCTGTCTCACACCCATATGCTTTTTTTCTGCCCAACATCCCATATACTTTTTCTTAAACTATACCTGATTTATTGGTAGGCATCCACATGATGCAATTTACTTACTTCCCTTAGGAGGTGATTCTTTTCAGTTTAAAATATATTTGGCATACAATATTATGTTTGTTCCAGGTTTGCTACATAGTGATTTGATATTTGCATACCATATACCTTCTTAAGAGGGATAATTATGGGATGTTAAAGTCTCTTTAGGGAACCTTTGGGATTTCTCAATCACAGGTATAGATAAAGATTTCAGTTACACAGTAGTGATTCTTTTTGTGGAAATGGAGAAAACAACATTGTACCGTGCTTGAATGCTGTGCCCCCCAGCTTTGTTGACATATAATTGACATACAGCATTGTGTCAGTTTAAGGTATACAATGTGATAATTATACACACACACACACACACACACACACACACATATCAGAATGGTTACCACAATGTTAACATACTTATCACCTCACAGAGTTACCGTTTGTGTGTTTATGATAAGAACAGTTTAAGATCTATTCTTTTAACAAATTTCAAGTCTTGTTAACTATTTTTACAGTCTTATTAACTATAGTCACCATGCTATACATTAGATCTCTAGACTTATTCATCTTTAACTGGAAGTTTGTATCCTTTGAACAATATCCTCCCATTTCCCCCTTCCCCCTACATCCTGGAAACTACCAGTCTACTCTCTGTTGCTATGAGTTCAGCTTTTTTGATTCCACATGTAATTGAAACCATACAGTATTTGTCTTTTCCTGTCTGAGTTATTTCACTTAGCAAAATGCAAGGGATTTATGAATAGGTGTGCTTTAAGCAACAATTATTGTTAATTTTTGCTAAGTAATGCCAAGAAAACATCATTTAATGATAGAGTATGTTTGTTTGTTTTTAGTTTGTTTGGTTTTTTGTTTTGCATGTATTAGCTTGGGAGTTAGTATATCCCAAATGTAGTCCTACTTCTAATTTTCCAGGGAGCTGTGAGCAAGAATCCTATTTTCTTTTGTTATTTTAGCTTCTCTTAAAATGGAATACAAATGTCTAAATTATAGGGACATAGGAATTTTAAGAAACTGTAAAGCTCTTAGCTATGCTGTAAGAGTCCCAAGATAGTGGTAATAAAGAAAAAAATTAGCATTAGATTTTACATAGTTGAGTGTTTTGGTGCTATATGAGAATAACTGAATATATTTGAAAGACAAGAATTTTTTATAAATACTAGACAATGCAAGGCAGCAGAGGAATATCTTCTAGGCCAAGGCACAAGATAAAATCCCAGAAGAAATAAGTGATGAGGAGATAGGCAATTTATCTGAGAAAGAGTTTAAAGTAATGATGACGAAGATGTTCAGAGAACTCAAAAGGAGTGTAGATGTACAGAGCGATGTTTTTAGCAAAGAGTTAGAAAACATAAAGAATACCCAAACAGAATTGAAGAATAAAATCACTGAAATGAATATAACACACTAGAATGAACCAAGAATAGACTAAATGAGGCAGAAGAATGGATCAATGAGCTAGAAGACAGATTAGTGGAAATCACTACTACAGAACAGAAAAAGAAAAAAAAAGAATGAAAAAAATGAGAGTAGTTTTAAGAGCACTCTGGGACAACATGAATTGCACTAATATTCGCATTATAGGGGTCCCAGAAAGAGAAGAGAGAGAGAAAGGACCTGAGAAAATTTTTGGAGAGATAATCACTGAAAACTTCCCCAACTTGGGAAAGGAAACAGTCACCCAAGTCCAGGAAGCACAGAGTTCCACACAGGATCAACACAAAGAGGAACACACCAAGGCACGTAGTCATCAAATTGACAAAAATTAAAGATAAGGAGAAAATTTTAAAATTAGCAAGAGAAAAGCAACAAATAACATACAAGGGAACTCCCATGAGGTTATCAGCTGATTTTTCAGCAGAAACTCTACAGGCCAGAAGGGAGTGGCAAGATATATTTAAAGTGATGAAAGGGGAAAACCTATAACCAAGAATACTCTATGCAGCAAGGCTCTTGTTCAGATTTGAGGGAGAAATCAAAAGCTTCCCAGATAAACAAAAACTAAAAGATTTCAGCACCACCAAACCAGCTTTACAACAAATGTTTAAAGAACTTCTCTAGTCATCAAAACATAAGAAAAGAGAACAAAAAGAAGAAAGAGAAAAAAAAAAGACCTACAAAAGATTGCTTTAGCAGTTCAGGGTCTTTTATGATTCCATATAAATTTTGGAATTGTTTGTTCTAGTTCTGTGAAAAATATTGTGAGTATTTTGACAGGGGTTGCATTGGATCAGATTGCATTGGGTAGTATGGCCATTTTGATAATGTTGCTTCTTCCAATCCAAGAGCACAAGATACCTTTCCATTTCTTTGTATCATCTTCAATTTCCTTCGTCAGTGTTTTATAGTTTTCAGAGTATAGGTAACCTCCTTGGTTAAGTTTATTTCTAGGTGTTTTGTTGTTTTTGATGCCATGGAAATGTTTATGCCAGTTATAAAATTCTAGTTTTTAAAGTGGAAAAAAAAAGTGAATGAAGGGCCACAGATGGCAAAATATCCTCTTTTCTTATGGGTGAGTTGTATTCCATTGCATATATATGCTACATCTTCTTTATCCATTCATCTATTGATGTGCACTTAGGATGCTTCCATACCTTGGCAATTATAAATAATGTTGATGTTAATAGTAGGGTGTATGTATCTTTTTGAATTGATGTTTCTGTTTTTCTTAGATATATGCCCAGGAATGGAAGTACTGGGCCATATGGTGGTTCTGTTTTTAGGTTTTTGAGAAACCTCCATATTGTTTTTCATAGTGGCTGCACCAATTTACATTCCCACCAACAGTGTACAAGGATTCCCTTTTCTCCACATCCTTGCCAACATTTATTTGTGTTCTTTTTGATGATGGCCATTCTAACAGATGTGAGATGATATCTGATTGTGATTTGGACTTGCATTTCCCTGATATTAGTGATGTTGAGCAACTTTTCATGTTCCTATTGGTCACCTGCATTTCCTCTTTTGGAAAAACATCTGTTCAGTTCTTCTATCCATATTTTAAATGGGTTGTTTGTTTGTTTGCTTTTTAACTGAAGTACAGTTGATTTAAAATGTTGTATTAGTTTCTGGTGTACAGCATGGATGGACTTGGAGGGCATTATGCTAAGTGAAATAAGTCAGACAGAGAAAGACTAAATACTGAAGATATCACTTACATATGGAATCTAAAAAAAATAACAAACTAGTGAATATGACAGAAAAGAAACAGACTCACAGATGTAGAGAAGGAACTAGTGGTTACCAGTGGGGAGAGAGAAGGGGGAGGGGCAAGATGAAGGTGGAGGATTAAGAGGTGCAAACGATTTGGTATAAAATAAGCTACAAGGATGTATTGTACAACATGGGGAATATAGCCAATATTTTATGACAACTATAAATGGAGTATAACCTTGAAAATTTGCGAATCACTATATTGTATACCTGGAACATGTAATATTGTACATTAACTATACTTCAATTTAAAAAATATGATATTGTAAAATAAATATGTAAATAAAGTAAAAATGGTTAAAAAAAGAATTTTTAAAAAATTATCTTTATGTGACAGGTGAATGAATTATTTACACTCTATAACATTTAAATCTTTTAAGACAAACTTACTGTTATAGAACTGAAGAAACCCTATACTTGTCCTTCATATTTTGAAACAGTGAACAAGTCAGTGAAATTAATTATATAACTATTTCTATTACCTAAGATATTGTAAATAAGGTATTTTCAACTAAAGACTGTCTCAGTGTTGATGCAGTTCTTTTCCAATTATGGAATATGTTGCTTACCTTTTAGGAAATCATGGATAGAATTTATAAGAATGTTATGAGCAAAGTCCAAGAGATGAATTATATTCAGAAAACTCTGTTCAAGATAGGATATGATTACAAGTTGGAACAAATCAAGAAGGGATATGATGCACCACTTTGCAATCTGTAAGTATATCTCACAGACTGTTAGTTTGAGCCTTTAAATCTTTTCGTGTTTTTACATCTAGAAGATGAATAAGTAAATGGTAAGTTAATTTAGTTTGAGCATCACCACCATGGTCATGAGGTTGAATTTCTCTTTTATTCATTTCTAAGTCTCATTGCTTATACAGCTAGCAGAGGACTCTGAACTCTGATCTTGGCCATTTAACAAATTTTAATAATTGAGTACATATTTAAGATTAATTATAAAATTTGGCCTTAGGAAGGAAAACAGGAATAGACTTTTGTATCAAGACATTTGAGTTTAAAAAGTGCCATTTCTAACTAAAAAAAATGTGATTTTCAAGACTTATTCTGCATGAAATTTCCTGATTTATTCATAAAATAGTGTATTAAGTATATGAATGCAACAGTTATTTTAAATGTGGTGCTAAGGAGTCAAGGTGGGGAAATATTTTTCATTGGAAGGGAAATAAGATAGATGACTAAATGCCCCAAAGATAACTATAGTTTTACCCTTTGACATCATCATTTTCTTTCATTTCCTGACACTGCACATTTCTTTTGCATTTTAAAGAGTTTTTCTGGCATTTTTTCAAGGTGTTACTAGTTGTTGGGGGGCATTTCTCATTATCATCGTGGTTCTGAAATTTAGATGTTAGACCAAAGTTGAGAAATCTTTTCCAGAATGTACAAATTAGTGTGTCACCAAGATTAATCTATGCATGTATTAAAGTCATTGATTCCCCCTTTTATCAAGGATACTGTTTAAGAAGGTGAAGGCTCTGCTAGGAGGGAATGTTCGTATGATGCTGTCTGGTGGAGCCCCCCTATCCCCACAGACACACCGATTCATGAATGTCTGCTTCTGCTGCCCAATTGGTCAGGGTTATGGGTTGACAGAATCCTGTGGTGCTGGGACAGTTACTGAAGGTAAGCATTTTTAACATGGCGAATAATTCTCTATTAATCGCTACTAGTAAAGCCAATTTGCATTGTCTTTGGGAACCACGGTGACTTTATACCTTTTAAGTAATGTCAGATTCAGTGCAAATCTACATAGTTTGAGTTTTAGGAAATTTTAGCTGAATCATGTGTACCCTTTATTTGAAGCCTCATAAGTATTTCTGCTACATTGTTAGTCCTCAAAGCTCTGTCTCTGTGGTCTTTTAATCTTCTCCCTCTAAATGATCACTTCCTTGGAGAACAGCACTCTTGGAATAAGGTAGCACTTTTGTGCTCCCTCGTGAATCTATGTTCCTACCTTGACTTCTTGTTTGCTTTCTCTTCTGTTGTTTTCAATAGCCTATAGCAGGGTTTCTCAACTTTGGCACTATTGAAATTTTCAGCCAGATAATTCTGTAACATGTTTAGCCATTAGATAGCATCTAAATTACGTGACAGTGAAATTTATCTCCAGACATTGCTAAATATCCCCTAAAGGGCAAATTACCCCAGGTTGTGAAACAATGGGGTACAGTAATTTCTTTTATTAACTCAGTTTCACTTTAAACTCATTGTGGCAAAAGTAAATGCCATTATCCAAAACCATCTCTCCACTGCCAAATTGCTTGTGTTGTTACCATCCTAGCTTTGAAGTCCTCTGATTGTTTATTTTGGATATCTTTAACTTTCATCAGATCTTCCCATTTCTTTACTGGATTTCTTCCTCCCCTGCATGTCACCTTTGGCATCCAGCCTTTTATTATTTCACACTGCCCTGAGATGATAGCCTTTCAACTGACATGTCTGCCTCTATTATATCACTTCTGATTAATCCTGTCTTCTGTTAGACACATCCACCTCAAACACTGCTTCCTACCTGGTGAACCTGACTTTCAAGGCATCTTGAAGCAGGCACTGTTGTCCCTATTCATCATTATTTCCCATTATCTCCCATGTATGAACACACCTGGCTCTTGTCTCGAGACAAGCCCATCTTCTCACTCTCTCTTGTATTTTCTGTTCCTTTCTCTTGGAATGACCTTTTTGCTGTCTGATCATGGCCATCTTCTCATGTACAACTCTTCAATGAAGTCTTTCCCACCTATTTCATTTTACATTGATCTTTCTAGTCTCTAAGGTACTGTTGTGCTCACCATCAATACCCTGCAGTTTAGTGTTTAAATGTGTTCAAAATTATTTCATATGCTTTTCTCCCCAGGTAGTTTGTAAACTCATTGAGGGCTTACCTTTAATATGTTTTCCTCACAATGTTTAATATAATGCTAGGTATAAAATAGGTTGTCCATAAATACTTGATTATTGCTAGCAATAATCACAAATTACAAAAGGACACCACCCTCCTCCTCCTCATCATGTTTAATAATAACTGCCGACATTTATTTGAACACTTTGTTCTTGCCAGAAGTGTTGAGCCTTGTCCACGCATCATCTCATTTAATTCCCACGGCATATCCCTACGTGAAATGGGTTCCGATATTATCCCCATTTAGATAGATGAGGAAGTGGAGGCTCAGAGAAATTAAGTAACTTGTCCAAGATACACATCCAGTCAATGAGCTGCAGAGGAGGAATTCCAATGAAAATTTGTCCTACCAGAATCTTGGGTAGATAATGGTGATGCCAACTCTCTTCCTTTAACAGAGATTTATGTTCGTAATTATCTGAAATATAGCCATGAGAAGCAAAAATGGCGTAATGACATTGGGATCAATTGCACTGTTAAAATGAAGCTGAAATATTGAAAAATGGTCATACTGCAATCCTCTCACTGTGGCCTCTTCTTTTGTCATCTTTCAGAATCTGACTCTAGCTGCAGTATTCCTGTTATCTCATTGGTATGAATTTGAAATGTGTTACCCTAACTAACGTTTGTTGCTTTTTCTCTTATAGTTACTGACTATACTACTGGCAGAGTTGGAGCCCCTCTTATTTGCTGTGAAATTAAGCTAAAAGACTGGCAGGAAGGTAAACATTTTATGACAAGCTCTAGTGTTTCTAGATATGCTGAAAACTACCATGAGCCTCTAGACTTTTATTTTTTTTAAGTGTTAGGTTGTCTGCAGTAGCAAGTGAGTCTTTGCTGTTGCTTGCTCCCTGTGCTTTCTTTTTCCTCAGTAACATCTTTAGATTCTGAACTTAGGGATACTTGATAGTGAAGAAGAAAAATTCTCAGTAGGGCATTCCCTGGGTTTGGAGAAGGATGGATTTCCTATCCTTTGAAGCTCAACTTTGCTAGTAAGGAGGTTTGGGCTGGGAAATGAAATCCCAGATTTTCAGGGGATAGAGTGACTAATAATACACACACACACACACACACACACACAGTCCAATTTCCTAGCTCTTGACCCCAACAAACATTTTTAAGGTTGAGAATCAATTGTTCGGCTCTTTGTATAGTTTAATTTTTATAAGTAACTATAATACGTGAGCCACTTAGACGAAACCTGTGCTTTACAGACATTGATAATAATTCTTTTAGTAAATCAGCTGAAGGTAAAAGTAAACCAGTCTTCCCATGATGAAATTGTGAAAAATACTAAACATATTCGTTAACTGCAAAACAAGTAATTAATAGCCTAGCCATGTCAGATAAAGGAAGAGTAATTAAAAAGCCTAAGATTTTATTTTATTTTTAAATTTAATATCTTTAACATATAACATTGTATAAATTTAAGGTATACATTTTAATTTGATACATTTATGTATTGTAATATGATTGCTGCCTTAGTAATATTTAGCATCTCTATTACATAATTGCCTTTTCTTTTTAGTGGATGGGATAATTAAGTTTTAGCCTCTAAGCAAGTTTGATAAACATAGTACAATATGTTGTCTTTAAAAAAAAAAGCTTAAGATTTTGAAAGAAAATATTTACCTTGGGATGGAGCCATAGACTGAAACTTTTAAGGACCAGTTACCTTGTAGGACATATCCTTTAAGCTGTTCAAACCCAAGAAAATGAACAGGCTTTATCTGACATAGATGTGAAGTTTTGAAAAGTATTTCTCCTATGTCACTTTTTTATTCTGTGCATTATTGTTGGTGCTCTATGAGGAAATAACCATTCCTTTTGAAATACTACATTGAAAAGCCAACTTCATTCCCAAATGTTTTACACGTGAGAATAAGTCCTTCTCCTTTCTCCCATGGTAATTCCTATCCAATTTTAAAATGAAAATCTGAAAAATTATAGGGAGTATATGTCTGCATGTATTGGGCATCAGCATCAAAATTGTTTTATTAAGTTTGTTATTTATTAAGCATTGAAATCAGAGAAACAAGGTATATCATAAAACATGATAAGGAGAATTTTGCCCTTGATTTTTATTTTCTCATTTTCAGGTACTGTGTTTTAATGTCAGTTTTGGGGAGTTTTGGGGACCATATTTGGAGTTTTCCTTGCTATGAAAGAACCTTTGCTTTATATAATAAGAATGATCTTAATGTTTGGCACACAGTAGGTTTTGTCATATTGAAATGTTGAATAGCTTTACATTTATAAGAGTAGCTAACAGCTGAAAGGAACTCTGCTTTTAATTCTTTAATGACATAAAATGTAACCGATGTCTCCATTTATGAACTCATATTTTTTGCATATTTTCCTTAAAGTAAGCTTAATTCAGTAATAAACACATAATGGATATGATCAAATTTTTAGTAGTTATTGTCAATTATTTCAGTGCTTCTACTTTTAAAGCTATGAGTGGTCATATATAAGGGGAAGTAAAATTTGATCAGCAGAAAAATATTAGCAAAGGAGCTTTAAGAATTAATGCAAGTAAATCTTGTTTTATAGTGATAACTAATTTGCTTTTATGACTTCCAGGCGGTTATACAATTCATGACAAGCCAAACCCCAGAGGTGAAATCGTAATCGGTGGACAGAATATCTCCATGGGATATTTTAAAAACGAAGAGAAAACGGCTGAGGATTATTCTGTGGATGAAAATGGCCAAAGGTGGTTTTGCACTGGTGATATTGGAGAATTCCATCCTGATGGGTGTTTACAGATTATAGGTCAGTGGATTCTATTTTTGTGCTTTTCTTTAGCTTTTGCAACTTTAACATATATGAAAGGCAATATTGGTCAAGTCATGAATAGGGTTGATGATTCCACTGGTTTAACTTTTAGATAAGTTATTGAAATTTTGTCTGTGCTTTTCCATCTGTAAAGTAGGGACAACAATCCCATGGGTTTTGTTAGGATTAAATTAGTTGATAGATATTAAATGTTTAGAGCAGGGCAATCTCTGCACTTTAGTAAGTGGTAGCAGAAGCAGCGTTTGGCAGGGGGAAGGATAGACAGGGTAATGAGAAAACAAAAATTGCTCATAAATTTTTCTGTTTGTTTTGTTTTTGTCAACTACATGTGGTTCTGTATAACCATCTACTATAACATCCCCTATTCTAGGCCGCCTTCTCCATTTACCTCGCCACCCAAGAGGCATTGTGGACATGTTATTTGCCCTAGTGGTCATTTATATGGCTCTAACTAGCCTGGACTCTTAGAAAATTATAATGTCAGTCCTCAACATTAATCTGTTCTTCTGAGAATGCCAGTTGCTTTGGCACTGCTCTTATTGAGCCTACTGAAACAGACTTTTAAGTTCAAAGCTACTCCAAAATAGCCCTTACACTGTTTGCTTTAGTCAGACAAAGTTAAAAATTTGACTGCCTGATAAGGGCCACTCTGATGGGTCCTATTCAAGTTCTTTTTGAGCCATAAAATTTACTGTCATATCTCTAGTGGCCCATTTAAATCTGTCTCTGGACCCATATGTGACCTAAATATAGTTAGTGATTTCCTGGGAAAATTGATTCTTTGCCTAGAAGTTTGATCTGCCAGAGAACTTCCCAAGAAACATGGTTCAATTTAGACCCAATAACCTCCCCCCTCCCCTTTTTTTCACCCTTGATCCTTAATTGTACTGCAAGCAAAACTTGGCTCTGTTGGCATGTAAAGTCGGATCCCGGCCTAGGGGTAGGCAAGTCAGCACTCACACAAAGTATATAAGGCAACCTGATGATTATCCAAGCTGTGCCATCCTGTGCCAGCACGTTATTAGAGCACTGTCATTTTAACAAGATAGTGTCAAATCTAGCAAATAGGGAATTAACACTTATTGGCTGTCTTCCATATGCTGGACATTGTGCTACATGCCTGTATGAGGAAGGCATCATTATCCCTGATAAAATTGAGGGTTGGAGAGGTCAGCTGACGTGCCCAGGATCACATAGCTAGCAATGGACAGAACTACTATTCAGATCTAATGCTCCAAGGTCTTCGTTCCTTCTATTAAGTTCATTGTAGTATTAAAGATTATAATAAGATATTAAAGCTTTTGGTGTAGGATGTAACATTTTAGCCACTACTTCTTTAACTGGGCATTTTCTTTTTAACTGATGTGTATGGGCAAGCAGTATACATAACAGGATTTTAGAAGTGTCTTTCTAAATAAAGATTAAGGCAATGAGATTGAAAGAAAATCAGGACTGCACATACCTTAATAAACGTACTATGGATAACTTAACATGTTTCATGGTTTACAGATCGTAAGAAAGATCTGGTGAAATTACAAGCAGGAGAATATGTATCTCTTGGGAAAGTAGAAGCTGCACTGAAGAACTGTCCACTTATTGATAACATCTGTGCTTTTGCCAAAAGGTAATTTTAAAGTTGCATTTGTGTTTCATATACTTACAGTAAAAGAATAATTGGGAAAAATTGATATAAGGGAAACCCCAAACTTTCAGAGTTGAGGAATGTTACACATTTATGAAAGGTATTGAATTCAACAGCTTAAAGATCATTTGAGATAATCCAGGCATTTTAACTATTTATTAGACCACCTACTGTATCTTGCTAAATACTTAGCTATGCCATAGCAGTCATATAATTTAACATCCATGACAACTGAAACTTAGCATAAGTAATTGTCCCAAGAAGGTAACACAGCTAGTAAAAGTTATCTAAATCAATAACTTGATTGAACCATTTTCTTTTTTTAATATGTTAATACGGTTTATTTTTCTGGGCTTTATTACTCCCTTAAAATGTTTAATTGTAAAAACCACAAAACCTAAATTTACCATTTTAACCACTGCTAAGTGTACAGTTCACCAGTGTTAAGTATATTCAAATTGCTGTGCAGCCAATCTCTAGAATTTTTCATCTTGCAAAAGTGAAACTCTATATCCATTAAGCAACTCCCCATTTCCCCTTCCCTGCAGCCCCTGGCCACCACCATTCTATTTTCTGTTTCCATGAATTTGACTACTCAGAATCATACAGTTTTGGGGGTTTTTTTTGGTGACTGGCTTAATTCACATAGCAAAATGTTCCTCAGGGTTTATGTACATTGTAGCATGTGTCAAAAATTCCTTCCTTTTCAAGGCTGAAAAAATATCCCATTGTAATTATAGGCCACATTTTGTTTATTCATTCATCCGTCTATGGACAACTTGGCTTGCTTCCACCTCTTGACTATTGTGAATGATACCACTATTAACATGGATATTCAAATATCAGTTCAAGATCCTGCTTTCAGTTCTTTTGGATATATACCCAGATGTGGGATTGCTGGATCATATGGTAGTTCTATTTTTATTTTTTGAGGATCTGCCATACTCTTTTCCATAGTGGTAGCACTGTTTTCTTAATTCCCATCAACAGCTGTACAAGGGTTTTAATTTCTCCATATCCTCACCAACACTTGTTTCTATTTTTTGATAGTAGTCACTGTAATGGGTTTGAGGGGATATCTTGCCGCTAATGATTAGTGATGCTGAGCATCTTTTCATCTGCCTGTTGGCCAGTGGTATATCATCTCTGAAGAAATGTCTAGTCAAGTCTTTTGCCCATTAAAATATTTTTCTCTTATTTCAATTATACAATACAATGTTATCAACTATAGTCACCCTGTTGTACATTAGATCCTCAGACCCTATTTATCTTATAGCTGAAAATTGGTATCCTTTTGTCAACCTCTCCCTATTTTCCTCACCTTCAGCCCCTGGCAACCACTTTCATACTCTGTTTCTAAGAGTCTGACTTTTTTTTTTTAAAGTTTCCGTATTTAAGGAATACCATGCAGTATTTGCCTTTCTCTGTCTGGTTTATTTCACTTAGCACGATGCCCTCCAGGTTCATCCATGTTGTTGGAAAGGGCAAAATTTCATTTTTCTCATGGCTGAGTAATATTCCATTGTACACATACACTACATTTTCCTTATGCATTCATCCACGATGGGCACTTGGTTGTTTCTATATCTTGGCTATTATTGACTAATGCTGCAGTGAACATGGGAATGCATATATCTCTTTGATACCTTGTTTTCATTTCCTTTGGATTTATACCAAGAAGTTGGATTGCTGGATCACATGGTAGTTCTGTTTTTAATTTTTTGAGGAGCATCCATATTGTTTTCCATAGTGTCTGCACCAATTTCCATTCCTGCCAAAAGTGCACAAGGGTTCTCTCTTTTTTTTAACATCCTCATCAACACTTGTTATTTGTCTTC
Organism: Vicugna pacos; assembly: GCF_048564905.1. Classification (NCBI taxonomy): domain Eukaryota; kingdom Metazoa; phylum Chordata; class Mammalia; order Artiodactyla; family Camelidae; genus Vicugna; species Vicugna pacos. The sequence goes on from NC_133023.1 coordinate 79,839,844, forward strand.
TTGATAATAGCCACTTTAACAGGTGTGAAGTTATATCTCATTGTTTTGATTTGCATTTCTCTGATGATTAGTGATATTGAGTACCTTTGCATGTACCTGTTGGCCATCTGTATGTCTTCTTTGGAGAAATGTCTTTTCAGTTCCCCTGCCTATATTTTAACTGATTTTGTGTTATCGTTTTTGCTATTGAGTTGTATAAGTTCTTTAGATATTTTGGATATTAACCCCTTATCAGATATGATTTTCAAATATTTTTTCCCATTCTATAGGTTGCCTTTTCATTTTGTTGATGACTTCCTTTACTGTGCAGGTCTTTAGCTTTATATACTCATACTTGTTTATTTTTGATTTTGTTGCTTTTGCTTTAGGTGTCAAATTCAAAAAATCATTGCCATGACCTATGTCAAGGAGCTTCCCCCTATGTTTTCTTCTAGGAGTTTTATGATTTCAGGTCTTTGCCCATTTTTTAATGGGGTTATTTTGTTGTTGTTGTTGATATTGAGTTGTAGGAGTTCTTAATACATTCTAGATATTAACACCTTATTAGATATATGATTTGCAAATATTTTGTCCAATTCAATAGATTGCCTTTTTATATTCTGTTGTGTCCTTTGATACACAGAAATTATTTTTTATTTTTGTTGTATTATTCATCTGTTTTTTTCTTTTGTTGCCTGTACTTTTGGTGTAATATCTAAAAAAGCATTGCCAAATTCAGTGTTGTGAATCTTTTCCTGTATGTTTTCTTTTAGGTGTTTCTTCTTTTTTTTTTTTTTTTAAATAATTTTAGCTCTTACATGTTTAGGTCTTTTGGTCTATTTTGAGTTAATTTTTCTATGTGCTGAAAGGTAAGGGTCCAACTTCATTCCTTTGTATGTGGACATCCAGTTCTCTCAATACTGTTTGTTGAAGAGACTGTCCTTTCCCCACTGAGTGGTCATGGCACCCTTGTTGAAGATCATCTAACCATATATGCAAGGGTTTATGTCTGGATTCTATTCTATTCCATTGGTCTATCTATATGTCTGTCTTTATGGTAGTATTATGGGTTTTATTACTTCTTAATGAAACTATAACAAATAAAAGAAATATATATTGGGGATTATTTATTGAATCATTTACGAGTAATTGTTCTTAATGTTTTAATTACTATTTTGTTTTATTTTCTAATTTTCTAGTGACCAATCCTATGTGATAAGTTTTGTGGTTCCTAATCAGCAAAGATTGACACTTTTGGCACAACAGAAAGGAGTGGAAGGAACTTGGGTTGATATCTGCAATAACCCTGCCATGGAAGCTGAAATACTGAAAGAAATTAGAGAAGCTGCAAATACCAGTAAGTAAGAAATTGCTTGTCTGTTGAAGTCCCTAAAAGTCATTTAGTGATGTCCTATGCATTAGGCTTTTCAAGATGTCTAACCTGTTGCTTTGCCTCCTGAAAAATGAAAATATCATATTTTCTAATTATAGGTTACATGTATTATTAGTATATTTGATTTGTTTTAATAATCAAATAAATTTAAATTCTGCCTCTTAAATATGTATAATGAGTTTCCATGTTGAAAGGATCTTTAAATGTCATATAGTAGAATAACCTAACTAATTCTTTATTGCATGTCACAGCATCCCTGCTAGGTGCTCATCTCCCCTGTGTTTGGAATGGTCCATCTTTGTTCTGATAGCTCATAATAATGTGCCCTGGTATGGATCTCTTATCATTTGCTATTGTGCATACGTACTTGATGTGGGCTCTTTCTGTCTAGAGGTCTTTGCCCTTCAGTTCTGGGAAATATCCATTAACCTTTTTTTGTTTGCTTGCTTTTCTTTCATAGTTTTTCCCCTTCAAGTTCTGTGTTCATGTTTTTATCTGGGACTATTTTTGTATGGCTGTTGGACCTTCTAATCTCATCCTCTAATTTTATTATCTTATTTTCTCTTTTGTATTCTATCTTGTCCTTTTTGTTTCATATTCTGGCAGAGTCTCTCAACTTTATATTTGCTTCCTTCTATTGAATTTCCAATTTCCAATGTCAGAATTTTAATTTGCAAGACCTCTTTCCTGCTTTCTTAGTGTCCTTTTAATAGTATCCTGTTGCTCTTTCATGGGTGCAGTTAATGTGTTGTCTCTTATTCCTCTGAGGTTGTTAAAGGGATCCCTTTTATGAAGTTTTCTTCTCTGTTACTATCTCTGCTTCCTCCAAGTTCCACTTTCTGCTTGCTTTGGTCATAGCCTCGCATGTATCTGCTGATCCATGTCTGTCCATTCATATGTGAGAATAAGGTACTGAAAAGCTGTTTGGAAAGCTTACTGGGCTTCACTGAGAAGTTATTCAAATGTTATTGTCTTATGTCATTCCATTTCTCCAAAGAAGATTTCTCTAGTCTCTTATCTGGGGGCCAGTATTCTGGTAGCCAAAGAAAGGACATTTAAAAGGGGCTGGAGGTGGGATGGGTAGGTCTTACTCTCACTGAATCCTTGTTTTCAGCTTTACTCCCTGCCTCTATTGTACCTAGTGTCTTTGAGTCCAGAATCTCTCTAGTTCACTTTTCCCAAAAGGTAAACCTGTCTCAAGCCTGGTTGAGGAGGAGCAGGATGAGGGAGAACTATCCTCTGGACAGGCTGGGGGCCAGCCTTCCTATTTTCAGAGTTCCCCTCATCTCTGCCCTCCACCCCTTGTCTTCTGGCTCAGGAGATCGGTTTGCCTCTTGTCGGCGTCCTTCTCTCTTGGCTCCCAGTCAGTTACTGCCAGTCCGTTTGTTTGCCTTTGGTCTTCTAAGATTTTGTTGATTCCTCTCATCCAGTGTTCTCTTTCTCTTGTTTTGTTATTTGCTTTTTTCTTATGGATAATACCTTTTTAATTTTAAAAATTATTTTCAACCATTCAAATTATTTTGCAGAGGAGCAGAGATCAACTGTGTACTCTTCATGTTTAATTGGATGCTTTTAACCTAGTTTTAACCTGTTGCTTTTCCTCCTAAAAAATGAAAATACCATTTTTTGGGATTATAGGTATATATGTTAGTTATATTATAAAATATTGGACAATCCAGAAAATTTAAAAGAGGAAGTAAAAACCACTTGATGGTAGTTACCTTTGGGTGGTGACATTACATTCTAGTGTGTATACTTAACCTGTCAACATCATCGACGTTTTTCTAAGTCAAGTCGATACAGAATTGCATGGTAATTTTTTTAGTTATTATTACAATTTGCACAATCATTTTTAATAGTCATCCAGTATAGGAGTGTCCATTTAAGTCCTTGTTCTTAGACTTTCTTCCTTCCACTGTAAACAATAGAATATGTATCTTTTATACACATTTATTTTCTTATATAATTATTTTCTTAGTATGGATCCTTAGAAATTGAATTTCTTAGTCAAAGAAAATGTGTGTTTTAAAGGCTTTTCCCTCTTATGTTGCCAAGTAACTCCTTTTCCCGGAAAAACTGGGCTAGTTTATATTCCTATCAGAGATTCATGAACACACCTATTTCCCTAATTAAGCTACTATTACTGATTTTTAAATTAACTGCTTAGATTGCATTTTGGTTAAAAAATATAGTTTGTAACATTTGTTAGCAAGTTGAAGTTGAAAAACTGTTTTCCCCAAGGAGAAGATTCTTATAGTTAACCCTGGACACTGTAAAGTTTTAAATAACAGTTGCCTATTTACATAACTGGAAAAGTAAGTTACTTTTTAAAGACAGCTTAATGTTTTTTTCTTAAAGTTGGTTTCATTAATTAGAATATTATTGGTATATCACACTTTCTATATTAATGTTGCCAGGCTACCAAAATTTTCGTTGATACGAACCCTGATGTTTTTCTTTGAATGTTGTATTTTACAAAGTATTTCAGCCAATAGGCTGTTATTCTTAGTCACTCTCTGAAATGTACTAATGGAGTAGAATGTGACTTGACTAATTTGTCTTTCATAGTTAACTCTGTAAAAGCAATAATTGGGAAAGTCAGGCTGGATCACAATCAGGTGGAAAATGGAATAAAATTCTAGGACCTGCTAGGCCCACATAGCTTTCCTGTGCTTGGATTGAGGCATGAAATTGAACAATTCATGATCTGGATAATGAACACTAATCATGAGCTAAATCTGTATAACTCATAAGCTTGTCTGTGCTATAGGATTAATTTTGCCAACCTTTTGGTTCAGTTTATAATTTCAGAGACTTAGGCGAAAAAGTATAAAATAGTTTTGATTGTATTCAGCTAAATCCATCTGAAATCATACGTCGTTCACAGCAGGCCTCTTCATGTTTTAAACATAAGTACAAGGTAGAGATAGTAGCATAAGAATGCAAAATAATTGACATTTGCAGGTCACATTTCATAATGTTCTAGGCAATTCTGATAAAATGCCATGTGTAAGATCATTTTTGGTTTTTTCTTCCCCTAATCTTTTTCACTTGTTGGCAGTTTAGCCTGTTTATCAGAAGCTATGTAATTGCCCGTTGCTCTCTAGAGCTTGTGGTGCTAGATAATGATTGAGAGTTCTCAAAATTATGACACCTCAAATGCAGTCTTTTTTAAAATAAATATGCTTAATTTGTGTGCAATTGAAATGATGTGCCAGCTTTGTCCCAATGTTGTCAGTGTTTCTGGAATAGGACCTATATAAGCAGGGAAAGTAATATGAAGTAAAAGGTTTTGGAGCCAGGTCAATGTTTGAGAATTTAACTGTTTCCTTGAGATCCAAATATGATGTTGGGAGCAGATGGATTATTTCAGGCACCTCTGTGTAGCTGAACTGTGCTCTATCATCAGAGTAGGTATGGTTAATTTGAACACATTCTAAGTTCCTTTACTACCTGTTCAGATATGACTTTTAGGAAGTTGGTTCTAAGTCATTTGAAAGATTATTTTTCACACGCAGCTTTCTATTTTTCTCTCATTTTAATGAGAACTTCACTAATTCAATGAAGCTTTCATAAAACTCAGACTAGGATTAGAACAGAAACTTCCATGAATTTGAGTTCTTTGTGCTTGTCACTGAAACAAAGTTGTTTCTGAAGTTACCTACACTGTTTAGCAGTAGTTTTCAAGCATGCAGGTGTCTGCTGCTTTGAAATTGCTATTTTAAATAATTGCATATAAAATAAAGCTCATCTGTAGACTAACATTACTATCAATGAGCCTTCAGAGATTTAAGGCTGACTTCGTATTAATAATAAGTAACTTGATGGAATATAACTTACTGAATTTAAAATGATTGAATACTGTATTGATTCCTTCTATGTCCGTATTTCTACCATTTTCTTATATCTTCCAACATGTGTTGAGTTGTCTAATTCAAGTACAGTATATACTGGATCAATTCTTATATCATTTAAAATAATGAAATTCACAACCCCCCTTTTGATTCTTATTTGAATTATAATAAAGCTTCTGAAGAACAGTTATCTGGAGGCTAATTTTCTGTAGCGTAAGTTAATAAATATGTACGTTTATTGAGGGCTCAATATATCCTATGGATGGCAGTGAACAGAACAAAGCCCCTGCTTCCATGGCACTTACGTTCTAGTACATGGGGCAAATGTATAATATATTGGGTGGTGAGAAGTATTTTGAAGAAAACGTAGCATAAGAGCATGCAGAGAGACACAGGGACTTCTATTTTGTTAGGAGTGGCTAGCAAAGTCCTCCCTGAGGAGGCGGTATTTGGGCAGACACCTGGACGAAGTAAGGAAATGAGCCATGCAGCTGCAAGGGGGAAGACCATCCCAAGCAGAGGGGGCACCAAATAGAAAGACAGAAATACTCTGAAGAGGAGGGTGTCTACATATACACTAGGAAAAAAAACTGCCTAGACCAAAACCACCCAACCAAAACAATTGCTGTGTACTTTGAGAAATATAAAATGAACTTGTCAAGTGGTGGTATCAGTAATGAACTAGAACATGCCATTAAGTCAGTGTGTCTCGTCACCTGCATCATCTAGGTAAATCTGGCAAAATTCAGGTTTTATTCACTGTTTCTCTCTCTCCCACTCTCCCCCACTTCCCCAACCCTCCTTGCTCTTCCCCCTCTTTTCCCCTCTCTCGCCCTCTCTCCTACCCACCCCTCCCTTCTCATTTCAGTGAAATTGGAGCGATTTGAAATTCCAATCAAGGTGCGCTTAAGCCCCGAGCCCTGGACCCCTGAAACTGGCTTGGTCACTGATGCTTTCAAACTGAAAAGGAAGGAACTGAAGAACCATTACCTCAAAGACATTGAGCGAATGTATGGGGGCAAATAAAACACTGCTCTCTTATTTACAGTCGTGCAGGAGGTGGCCTGATGGTTTTTCAGTTCTAGAGATTTAAGCCTTGTTGAGCTGTTAGAATGTAAAGTGTATCATTCTAAAGACATGGTAATAAAAACAAAAACCAAAAGTGATTAAAATAGTTGTTGAGTCTACTTTAACTTAGTTTTGCATAGTTCTAGTGAAGCCGAAATTGAAAAGTTATTTCCCTGTAGCTGTGTTATTAATTTTAGAGCAAAATTTCTGTTTTCAAAAATTAGCCTAAGAAGTACTTGTTTTGTTAAAGAAAAATATTTAATGTTGAACAAAATAAATTGGAGTTGGAGTAGAATGTAGTTTGAAGAAATTTGCAACTTCCAATGTCTGTTGTCTTCCTAGTTCAGAAGATGCTTAAATATTAAGCATGACAAAAAAATACATATTAACACTACTCAAAGCAGAAGTGCTACAGGGCTTTAAAATTCTCTTCCAACCATTTATTTTGAATCATAATGGAATATACAGAATGAAATAATACCTTGGAAACCATTTTAAGATTCATAATTGTTTTGTAGGTTAGACATAGAATCATTGTAATATTGTGAATAATTACAGTGCCTGAAGTAAGAATATAAATGCACCAAAAAAAATCTAGTAATGTATTTAAAATGAAATTGAACTGCTTTTTTGAAACTTGGAGGTCTGAAATCAGTAACTGTAATTATTGGAATGACTTAAGAGTAAAAGTACGTCTTTAAAAATGCTGAAAATTGCCTTTCTATGTTTGTTCAAAATACAACTGAAACCAAGAGTTAAAATGATAGAAAATTAATCCAATTTTAATAAGAAGCATTTTCTCTTTTAGAAAAGGGGATGAAATCATGAGTATTTAGAATTACCACCCTTGTACAGCACTGAACCTGGGAAAGGATTAGACTCTGAATTTATCTTTGATAACAGGGATTGATTTTAAAGTGTATTAAAGTACACTTGTAATTTAAGATCTGTTTGCTGTTGCTGATCTGATTCTTGGTCAGTAATTTATATTTCAGAAAGCCTTTTATTTTGCTTTAATTTTAGCAAAGCGGGTTATGATAAATGACTTCCCCAATATCTTGTGTGGAATATATGAATGAATTAATTAACTTGGATGAGTTTTGGGAAGTTAAAGGGAAAAACACACTGTTACGACTTTTTTTCCTGTTTGTAACAAGAGTTTAGAAACTGGAAATGCTGGATTTGGGAGAAGGGAAGTTACTCTATAAGGGACTGATACTTGTGCAGTAACTTGGCATGTAGGCTTTTTTTATTTGAATCTTTAAAATCTGGGATTATATATATCCCTGATGGATAGTCACACTTGAACCATAGTTACTGTAAAAAGCAAAAATTCTTAATACTGTTATTCTTTGCACTTTTTTCTTAATCATTTTATATATATACATACATATATATATATATATATATACACCTATATATATATATATATATATATATATGTTGCTTACATTGCTTTGTACAGATGTGGGCCACCACCGCAACAAAACACATTCTTTTTACTCTAGAATATTTATAAAGAAAATATTTAAATGTTATGTATATGGTGGTAAAAAGGAAAAAATCATCTGGTGTTATTATAAGCAAGGATGAAGGTTTTTTGTAAAGAATGTTCAGTGTTCTGCAATGTAAAAGTTGAAGCAGGTTCTCCCTGAAGTTACGTGTATGTGATTGTTCCCATTCTTCCCAACTTGCCTTCGGAGAATGAAAAACCATTCTTACCAAGTAGACTACTATTCAGCTCCTACTGTTCCTGGCCCACTGTTGATCCTTTACGGATGATGTCCTTAAACCTTTTCCATAGGTGACTTTCTCCCCCTTTTGGAATGGTGATTTTAAATGTGTGAGTGCATGCATACTCAGATATTTGCACCCTCACCCACTCCCATCTCCCCAAAGCTAGAACACTGCCAACTAATCTGTTGTAGAGGTCCTTTAGAAACGTGATTAACACTTAAGTTTGGGTGCTGCTATTTGTTTGCAAAAATCCAAATATTATCAAGGGACCAGGGAGATGCCACTACCCCGATTTTTCATCAAAAGATATACATGTTTCTGTAAACAGATCTTTCCATATTCATAGTGACTTTTCAAGTATTTGAGCCTAAAGATTTTGATCCTACATTTTTATACCTGTTTAAATCGTTCACTGTTACTATTACACATCAGCCATAAATACAGTTGTACTTAAAAATTCTGTACACTTAGGTACATTTCTAAGTCAAACACTTGTGACTTTTGTTTTAATTATATGAAAATATCTTGCCTCCTTGATATTTGTATTAATTCTTTTTTTTTCCCGGAGTGGAGGTATAATTGTATCACTTTTTGGAACTGAGAAACAGATGAATGATTCAGAAAGTCGGACGTTAAGGAGAATAATGTTTCTTTGGTCATAAAGGCTTTCCTGATTGCATGTGACAAGTGTTTCTGGAGTAACAAATGAGAAAAGATTGTGTGGTATTTGAGATTTGGAGAGAAGTATTTTAATTTCAAATGTAGTTACAAATGAAAATGTATTCATATTTGTACTTTCTGTTAAAATGCACGATTGCAGGATTGTTACTTAGATTTTTGTGTTTATTCTTGATGAAAAGCTTTGTTTTTTCTTGTTTTTAAGTTTGCACTCGAATCTTAAGAAATAAATCCACCCATGTTATCATACCAATTTGTGCTTAATTATGTGCCGAGATAAAATCTGCAAGGTCGAAGAATTTTAGCCAAACTTTTAAACACATATTTCAAAAGTACTCATCTTTAGGTTTATGGAATTGCATTAAGCAGTTAACCTGGTTTGTATAAATCCCATCCATTAGTTTGGAGGATTTGAACCCAAAGCTGTTACTTACATACAGTTAGTAGAGTAGAACCCCTTTGTAGAGAGCACTGATACTGTGGGACAAAACATAGTTGTGTTGTGTGGATTATTAATATGTGCTAATAAGTGATAACTGTTACCTTTGGGCTAATTAAAATTTAGGGAGAAATTAATTTATCTGAGTTATACAAAGGTGTATGTAAAATAGTGTTTGAGCTCTGGAACCATTGCCTCAATTTATTTCCTGGCTTTGTCACTCACTAGCTGTGTGACTCCGGACACATTCATTAACATCCCTCTGCTGCCTTTTCTCCTTCCGGAAAAATGAGGTTGATTAATAATAGGATCTACTTCATAGGATGGTTGCGAGGGTAAAAATGAGTTAATCCATGTGAAGTGTTTAAAACATAGTAAGCATATGTTAGCTATTATCATCATCATTATTCATGGCAACATTCATCAGTCAGGTTGTTTAACATATTGGCTAGCACACTCAGGGCCTTAAAGGATTGCTGTCCCTGAAGACTTCGTGGAAAGAGTTCTGGATTTAGAGGTGAGAAGACCTGGACTCATTCTATCACTAGTTTTTGTAGCCATGGACAACTCTCATAATATCTCCTTAGCTTTAGTTTCTTCTTCCTGTGAAAGGAAGGAAGGAAGGAAAGAAGGAAGGAAGGAAAGAAAGAAAAGACTGGGCTTCAAAAAAGATGCTCTTTGCAAAAACGGAAAGATGAATGACAGAAGAGATAGGGAATACTAATTGTCTGTAAGGTCCATCATATCTGGCTTTCATATTGTGCGTTTGCTGTCTCAAGGTGGTTTTTTGCTTGTTTTTTAATGATGCCCTCCATCTCAAGTTTCCTATAGGGATATGAGACTGTGAATGATGTTCAGTATAAGGAGCTACTGTCACTCTAATGTTCTCTCTCTCTCTCTCTTTTTAAAAATCAAGATTGTGCACACATAATTTAAAGCAGAGCTTTCAACTTTTTTTTAAAAACAATGATCCATAATGCTATGCATACACACTTAAGTGTATATGAAATGATATTTTATGACAAGGTTTATGTGAAAAAATACTCGTGCCCACTGACTTTCTATTTCATGTATTTAAATGCTGAAGTTGGAAATGTTCGGTATCTGTGCTCTCCATTACACTGCCAGTAGCCATGTGGGGCCATTGAGCATTTGAGATGTGGTTAGTGTGACTGAGGAACTGAATTTTTAATTTCATCTCCATGTTGGACAGCATGGTTCTAGAGAGTTTGCAAGCCACGATTTGGAAAGCACAGGTTGAAAGTCAGCTATCCTACAAAGTCCATGAAAGACAGCTGCCCCCTGCCCTCATCTTCCTGCCTCCTCTACCACAGTGGACATAACTGTCGGCTTCCCTGGCCTTCTCCTGTTTGTGTGGGATCAGTTTTTCTTTTGCTTTGGTAGATTAGCTATTTCCTTTGACACTTGAAAACCTGAGAGATTCTGAGAAAATGAGACGTA